>NC_141698.1:533709063-534309063 GCF_964263255.1 Lissotriton vulgaris
TGTACTTGGACAGGTGCAAACCACTGCAAACTAGATACCAAATTTCCAACAATTTCTTAATAGCCCTGTCCCCTGTGAATTTGAGCTCAAATTCAATGTATTTTTTATATTGATAGTATTTCAACTCTAAACAAAGAAAACAACAATCTGTGAAATGTATGACAGGATTTGTGTGATTTTTTATGCGCTGCTTTAGTATTACAAGCTCCAATATGAATGTAGCTTGTAAACATGTAAACAATTAAATTAATATGTTGACAAGAATCGTAACTCATGGTATAAATAATCAGCCAAACTAGATTTAATGAGTCAACTAGGAAGTAGAATACAAATGCTAGTAAAATGCCAATGTGTGCAATCATTCCTATATTGTGTGTTATTTGCACACTTTATCATGAATGTGAATGATTAGCAAATCTGTGTACATGCAGTACAAAGTGTGTCAACATAAGATACTAAACCTCCCTAACTTCTGTTTGTGTCATCCTTAAAATGTAAGATTCCATAAAGTTATATGTATGGGCAGTATATTATAGACAGCTTGGTTTTGGCAAGCTGCTTTTCATAAATCATTCATTGCCCCATGATAGTTGTGTGATACCTAAAGGAAGACTAGCCTCCTACCAGTTAGTGCTTTTATTGATATGGTGGTTGCCGGTGTGAGCCACTAGCACTTATTTTTGGGGACCAGCACTTATCTATCATTGCAAGTGGGAAAAGGGGGAAAAAAAGGGAAATATGGAGATAGAGAAAGATGAGAAAATCACAAAGGGGAAACGCGGGAGAGACAAGAGTAAAATAAATAGGCAGATATATCTGTCAGTGAAATAAAGATGTATCATGAGTATTAAGACTATCAGATTTAGTATTGGACGCACAAACTTTTAATTGGATGTCACATGGGCTTCTCATAAAAGTAGCGGTGACCAGCTCTCAGTATTTTACAAATTATGCACTGCTACTAGTGCTCTCCTTATGATTTTCTGTACATCACCATGCATCATGACAATACAGCTGAACTAAACAACAATTTGATTTTTGCTTTCTCTCTTTCCCACTATTTCCTGTGTTTCTATTCCTTCCTTGGATTTTCAGATTCCTTCCTTGATCAAAGCCCAATTAAAAATAGTTTCCCTTTAACCAAAAGGAAAGTGGCTTTATGCCCCCACCTCATGCCATAAAGTTAAATGAATCCCTGACCTGTACATTTCAGTTTCAGTTTCAGTTTTACAACCTGTGTATGATAGGATCACATTTAGGACATTACATATTACACAGAAAGTACTTGTTGATTTGGAAGGTTTTGGACAGTAATCTTTAAGACCCACACAGCCCCAGATCAAGGTCCATGCTTCTGCCTACCTTATCTTAATGGCAAAAAGTGGAGTGGCTTTGTCAAAATCCTGTTTCTGTCAGCAGCTCTCCTAGGATGAGTGACAAAAACTGCAAATTTCAATGGTTAAGCTGGTAGAAATGGATAGTTGATAAGGGAGATTATTACACTGTATGGCAATATATTGGAAAACAATTGATGTCACATGGTTTAGAGGAGGGCCTATCAATGAATTTCACTACACATTGAAAATAGAAAAGGGACGCAGAAAGAGAGAGTTCTCCCAGTTAATTTTAGGTCCAGAGGGGGGAGATAAAGACAAGGAAAAAATACGAAATACCTCTATAGGGACCTATATTGCTTTAACATTGAATAAATCCAAGCTATTTTTATAACAAGATGCCAAAGAGGAAAATGGAAACTTCAAAGTATTATCAAAACATATACATTTTATTTTTCTTTTTTCCTTTTTTCAGATAAATATATTTTGAGACATTTGTGCAGATGTACATATCATTTCATCATATATCATGCTCAACAAGTTCATGACTGTTACACAAATATTTTCAAAAAAATCTATAAAGTGCAAATGCAAAACAGTAAAGCATAAGAACAAATGTGCCCTCTAATAACATGTAATCCTAACATTCATACATACATGCTCGCATACCATTCATACCTTTTCTTTTCTTAAAAAACATACCTAACAACATAAACACATAGACTAGATCTCACAAGACATAGAAAAATGACAACCCGAAGGTGTACTTGATGAAATACAGTAAGAACTAAGATGGAACATTTCTGCCAATTAACTTTTTGGTCTAGATGGAATTGACCAGTTCATATCCAAACAGTAGATGTTGGGCCGACGTACGTTTCGGTGAATGTCACCTTGCTCAGGGCCAAGGACAACATGTAAGAAGATATATATATAACATAAATACAAATTCTCTACTTATTCTTAAAAGAGTGAGGGCATGGCACAGTTTTCTATTGGGTAGATGATCAGTGCATAGAAGGCACTGAAGAGCAGACTCTGGCTGTTATTTTAGGCGTATACTTAATTGCATAGGGTTTTTTTCAAAAATGGAGAGTCCGTTAGAAATGAAGGGCGGAGGGCCTCTGTATGTCATGCATTCCTTCTGATCGCTTTAACTTTGTAGTATTCGAATATTTGGGTGATGCAGTTCAGCCAGCCTCTATATCTGATTATGAGAGGGCTGGTGCTGCGACCGGGGGTTCCTGGGACTGAGCCCAATGTGAAAGATCTTTCACATTGGGCTCAGTCCCAGGAACCCTATAGAGGAATTTCATATTTTTTGCTTAAATAGAAAAGGGACTACAGTCATGTGATTGTATGAAGAATACTGTGACTAAATACAGGAACTAAAACGCTGATTGATGGTAATACAGGGTTCTAGACTGACCAGTGGAATATTGCAAATGAGATTTTCTTACATAATTGAAAATGTTTAGAAACCATATTGTATGCAATGCATAGAGGACAATTTTGCAGTTAAGAGACTTGAAAAGTGGGGGGAGTTTGCTAGAGCTACGGTGCCGCCGGGGGAGTTAATATCCTGTCACCCACGCCGAGGGGCCGTTTTCACCAGAAAACGGCTGGATTTGAAAGTTAAGACCCCCGCCTGCTCCGCTGAATGTCCTGGAGGCCTGGCGGCAGGGGCTCCGAAGATGCGCCGTGGTTTGCATCAGAGGCCTGGTATCACGCTGCAAGCCGGGGCCTCAAGTGGAGGAGGTGCCCGGAAGACGGAGACCGGAGGGCGGCGGTGCGCCGGAGCCTCCGGAACCAGAGGCGGCCCCCCGCGACAGTGACCTTGCCCCTGCGTGTGCCCGGGGGTGCAGACAGCGCCTTGAGAACCCTTGTGCCAAGAAAAGTGTCGGAGACGGAGGACGGCACTACGCTGGGGGCTGGGGACCCGGAGCGCGGACGCTGAGGATTGACTGCTCCCGCCGCCGGTGGCGCCTGCCTACTGAGGTACCCCCCGCCTGGCCTGCTGAGCACCCGCAGGGACTGACGGTGAGAAGCCCGAAGGAAAGAGGGGGGGACTTCTGAGGCCTTGCACTGGGCGCCGAGCCGGGGACTCTAGTACAGATACTGCCCTGAGTCTTCGGAGAGGGCGGACTGAGGCGGGCAGAGACCCAGGGGCGCAATCTGCCGGAAAGAAGCGAGGGGTCCCGCCCGGCGGAGTTCATGGAACGATGGTTTCGAGATAACGTTGCCTCTGAGGGTCTGTCACCGTTCTTCTGTGTGGAGAGGGCTCATAGGATCCCAACTGGCCAACCAAAACCGGGACAATCACCGCGACAATCACCGCGGCCGCGGCCACTTATTGTCAAAATCCTAAACTACCGGGACAGAGACATGCTGCTAAGCCAGGCCAGAATAAAATCGGTCATACAGTGGGAGAACAAACGAATATCACTGTACCCGGATTACACCACTCAAGTGCAGAAACAACGGTCCTCTTACTATGAGGTGAAACAGAGACTCCAAAAGGCAACACTGCGCTACGCCTTGTTGTTCCCTGCGCGTCTGAAGGTAATCCAAGACAAAAAAACTCATTTTTTCGAAAGCCCCACCGACGTGGAGGAATGGATGGAAGTGATGGAGATTGAGGAACGTTTGGACCCGACGCAGGACTCTACGGACAATGGGTCCAAAGAAAGCTCGACTCAGGAGGAGAACAGGAAAGGCGCCCCACGCAATCACCCGAAACAACGTAAACCGACCGCCCACCAACAGAAGCAGGGACAGGATGATGCAGTGGCAGCGGTGGGCTCCTTCAGAGATGACCGAGAGACAATTAACACGGACACTGAGGACAGCACAATACACTCGGACTCGGACAACAGTATGGTCCTGTTCCCGACTGTGACACCTAGAGCCGCGGACGACCTTATAGACAATTCCCAAGAGTAACGCCTCCTACGGACCAGACCTGTGACTTGAATACAACCTGATATCCTTTTTTTGTGTGAACTAGGGAGGCGGCGGGGGAGTGGAAAGGGGAGAAATGTGTTTGCTTGGAATATATGTGGGGTCCTTATTTTGCTGGCGAATACCAGGTGGCCTGGACTCAGGGGGGGAAAGACACTTATGTACGGGGCACGTGGGTTGAGGCTCACGCACCTCCTGTGCTCCTACGACACATGGCTGCAGCTTGTTGACTGTATCAGTGAGTGGCCACCCTTGTTCCCCCCCTCCCCTTCCCCTTTTCCTCTACTCCCCCCCCCTCCAAAAGACGTGGCTACATATACCGAACACTTTCCAAGAGAACTCTCCCGGCGGCGCCGTTGAGCCGGCGGATTGACCGAGTATGGCTCTATGGACACGGCAAATGCTTGGCCGACTCCCCACTAGCGTATGCAACGTTACCTGTTTACTTACGTTTTACAGTTCATGGTTCGGCACAGCAAAGTTTAGAGGCTGCGCCTTTGCAGTTGGGGTTTGGGATAGGATGGGTACTGTCTCCTGGTTGACAATGAGGAATGACTCACTAAGACATATAGGAACACTCCTTGCGACACCTACAAAGGGTTAAGGCTGACGTACAAGGAAAGTATAGGCTGGTCACCTGGAATGTGAGAGGGCTGGGGGCGGTGCAGAAGAGGCACAGAGTACATGCCTTCCTGCTTAGACAAAAGGCACATATAGTGTTCCTACAAGAGTCACACATGACACACTCCGAGGCACTCCTGCTACGGAAGAAGTGGAGGGGTACTATATTCTCTACAACATACTCTGCCTTCTCCAGAGGGGCCACGATATGGGTGCGCCACGGCACTCCATTTGTGGAACTGGAAAGACGAACTGACGAACAAGGACGCTATGTATTGGTGAGGGGCACCCTAGACGGGGAGGTGGTAGTCCTGGGCAGCATCTATGCCCCAAATTTTGACCAAGATAGGTTCCTTGCTGCAGTGGGCCGGACGTTGGCGGACTGGGTGGACATCCCCTGGATTTTGGGAGGTGACTGGAACATGATCTTAGACGTAGCCCTTGATAGATCACACCCCCCCTCCAGGCGGCAGGAATACATAAACTGTCGGAATCGTTTGGGACATGGCTCCAGGGATGGCGGCTGGGTGACATCTGGTGCGTACAGCACCCAATTCACAAAGAATACTCATGTTACTCCCCTGTGCACAACCTACATACCAGATTAGATAGGTTTGTATGCTCCAACTCTGTCATGACTAGATGAGCCACATCGGAGTACCTTGCTAAAACATTTTCAGACCATCGACCACTAGCGCTTGACCTACACTGGGGTAGGGTACCCTCACCAGTCCCTACCTGGAGACTTAACCCCACGCTGCTTGAGGATGGCCTGTTTCGATCTCACATAGCTGACACCTTAACTGCTTACTTCGATACGAACTGGGACTCTGCGTCCTCGAACCTGATTGTGTGGGATGCAATGAAAGCTGTAATACGGGGGCGGCTATAGGCCGACTGGTGGGAGCCAGACAGGAGATTCATGGTAATCTATGCAAAGTGGAAAAGCGCTTGCATGACCTTGAAAATGCGGCAGGGCAGGACCCTGACCGAAAAGCCGACCTACAACAGTGTAATATCGAACATGCTGATATGCTGGAAACCCTGAGAGTGATGGACTATGGGGCCTACCTGAAACGCCAACAGGCGGAGGCGGACAGATCCGGTGCTCTGCTTGCCCGGCTGGTTCGGGATGCCCCAGAGAGCCCTACAATAACGACTATCCGGAACGCGGCGGGTGAACAGGTGCACACACAACTGGGAATTAACACTGTATTTAAGACTCACCTGGAGAACCTCTATGCTCCCCCCTCGGTAGATGCCGAGGACGAAATGACGGAATTCCTGGTAGAGCTAACGCTCCCAGTGCTGGCCCCGGAAATCCAGACGGCCCTAGCCGGGCCTATAACACAGCACGAAATAAAGATAGCAATCCACACACTTAACCGAGGCAAAACCCCGGGCATGGATGGCCTACCAGGGGAATTCTATCAAACATATGCTGATGTGCTTGCTCCTGTACTAGAGAAAATATACAACACCGCTTACGAAGTGGGCCATATCCCGGCTACCACCATGCAGGCCTTGGTGATTTCTATCCCAAAACCCGGCAGGGACACTCAAGATGTAGGTAACTACAGGCCCCTCTCCATGCTCTTCACGGAGTATAAGATCCTCAGTAAGGCGATTGCCATGCAGATCCAACACCACCTCCCTGGCCTGATCCACACTGATTAATGTGGCTTCCTCCCTGAGAGGAGAACTTCCCAGAATTCGAGACGGCTCAACGCCCTCATGACAACCACCCCTCACAACTTACCACACACTGGCTGTTTGGCCCTAGATCTCCGCCAAGCGTTTGATTCCCTGACGTGGAACTTCATGTTCGGAGTCCTGCATCACTTTGGTTTCCCGGAGGCCCTCATCAAATGGACCCACTTATTGTACACAGGTCCGACGGCTAGGGCACGCACGGGAAGACATACATCTGACAGCTATGGAGTCCATAGGGGCACTCGGCAGGGCTACCCACTGTCGCCACTACTATTTGTACTGACGCTGGAACCCCTGGCTATTGCACTCCGCAATAGAGCTGAGGAAGAAGGCATATCAGTGGAGGGCACCGACCATATGGTCTCTATATATGCCGACGACATCCTGGTGTTTCTCCAGAACCTGCGAGGGGACCACTCGCTCCTGGCGACTCTCTTCAGACGCTTTGAGACCATCTCTGGATTGGCTATAAACCCGGGAAAGTCCCTTGGTTTTTTCTTCCGAGATGGACAAAAGGCCCCCCACATACAGTTCGGTACCTACGACATCCCAGTGGCACCGACCACGTTTAAATATCTCAGAATTCAGGTATACCCGGACCCCGAGGCCCAAATTGACAGTAATATCCGTAAAGCCATCACGGGCCTACGAGGTAGCATAGACTTCTGGATGTCCCTACCCCTGTCGGTAATGGGACGAGTGGCGGTCTCGAAGATGGTCCTGCTCACCCGCATACTGTATTATTTCGTAAACCTGCCGGTCCTACTCCCGCGACACATTTTCACCACACTAAATACGTTACTGATCAACCTCGTATGGGGCTCAGGGAGGCGGCAAATCAGCCTTAAAAAACTGCAACTGAACATCAGGCAGGGAGGCCTAGGCGTACCGGACCTACAAAGTTACTACTATGCCAGCCAACTCCAATGGTTGACCTGATGGGTGGCGGGCAGGGGATTACATGAGATCGCTTACACGACGGACAAACTAGCACGTGGTGAACTACACTCCCTTCTCTTGCCCAATGCTAAGATTCCCAGAGACTGCCACCCCCTCCTGCATGTGGCTCTGACTTGTTGGAAGAAAGCACTGTCGTTCACGGCTGGGGCCTCTCCGTATGCAGACAATATACCCGTACTGGGGCTCCCGACACCACAGGGGACCCTAACACAACGCAGACTTCGTCCCTGGACGGAGACCGGGGTGGACAGGGTGGGAGACCTGTTCGGTGACGACACCATACTGGATCACGCTTCGTTAGTGCAAGCCACGGGAGCGCCTTCACGCTTATACCTATTACAAGCCGCGATGACATACTACGTGCGGCGAGCTTGGGCCCCACAACGTACGAAACCAGAACAACATGAGTTAGTGCACCTCCTACACTATATGGGCACGGGAGGACACCTGGTGAAATGGCTGTATATCGGTATCAGAGAACATGTGCCGTCGCTGATCAATACACTTAGGGAGACCTGGACTGCAGACTCGGGAGAAAACATAACGGACGGGGAGTGGAAAATTACTCTAGGCCATCATAGAAGGGTGTCTAGGATTGTCAAGTTTCAGTTCATACAGGCCATGATTCTCCATAGAGCTTAACTTACGCCCCAGAGACTCCACAGGATGTTCCCTGCCACTGCACACTGCTGCCCGAGATGTCAACAAGATGAGGCACATATTCTTCATATGCTATGGACATGCCGAAGCTACATTCTTTCTGTGGGACGATCAAACACACAGTACACTCCATAACAACGCTTCGGATCCCTGAGGGGGCTTTACCCTGCTTAATAGGGAACAGGAAACGGCCCAAAACATGCAAGGCACAATTGAAATTTACGGACCTGGCACTCATGTTGGCGATCAGGGTACTCACCATGAGATGGAAATCGCCCAGGGCCCCGCAGATAGAAATGTGGCGAGGCGACTTGCTGAAATGGGGCAAAGCCGAATCCGCAGCACTGCGGGAAGAGGAGGACAAGGGCCTTCGCAAATACCCTATAGCGCAGGACTGGGGCTTAATGCTGATTGAATTGGAGAAGATAGACCTGGATAGTCTGTGAGACCCGGTGGGGTGAGCACACACATATTGCAGGAGGCGGCTAAGGCTCACGAGCACCAATGCCACTCACGGGAGATGGACCGGGCCTAGAGCCTTTAACAAATTCCAGATAAACTGAGACACCCTGACCTGAAATGTAGAGTGTACAAGAGAGAAAGACCAGGAGACAGGTGGCGAGTGGGCGGGGAGGGAGGGGCAGTTGAGGCATAGCACTTATGTAAGTAATGATTATGATACTTATAGATCATACATGAGAAACATTCAGGGACTGATATGATAAATGACTACTGTTTGATATGTTGTACTCCCAAACCTTTATGGGTAAGAAAATGGAAAAGACTGATGTGAGATATGATGAGAAACGGTACAGAAATGTATAACGTCCTTTAACAGTCACGAATAAAGAGTTTAAAAAAAAAAGAGACTTGAAAAGTAAAAACAAAAACATATTAAGACTGAAAAGGTGGGTACTGGTGGCACAGTGAAAAGAAGGACAGGAAAGGCAATTGTCCTTGAGGCATTTAACATCCATGTAAAATGTTGGGAGAATTTGTAAAGAAAGAGTTTGTGAGAAGCATACATTTATGGGCTGGTATCAGAGTGAAACAGAGGGAGGGTTATTTGTTTATAAAGCATTGAAATCAAGAGGAGGGACCACCATAATTTTTCCATGATAAATAGGCCTTTGTCTGAAGGAAATGTCAGTAAAACAGATGGCTCACTGGCAGCTCACAGGAGCTTTTAGTCCTTTTAGACCAGGGTTCAATCCCCAGCTGGGGAATTTTTTTTTTTTTTTTTATTTTCTAAATTCCACAAATGAAGGCTATGGCTTTGTAAATCACCCCCTAGCAGTATCTGGTAGAACTATGGCCCCCTTAGTCATAGTGCATTTCCAGCATCTAAACCAAACACCATAGAAATAGAGAAGGGACTGACATCATTTTCCAATGACAATTATGCTTTTGGCTGGTGAAACTACCAGCAAAATAGATGGCTCACTGGCAGTTCACAGGGTCTTTGAGTGCTTTTAGACCAGGGTTCAATCCCCAGCCGGGAAAAATTAATTTTGTATTTATTTTTTGTATTCATTTTCTAAATTCCACAAATAAAAGCTGTGGCTTTGTAAATCACCCCCTAGCAGTATCTGGGAGAACTATGGCCTCCTTAGTCATAGTGCATTTCCAGCATCTAAACAAAACACCATAGAAACAGAGAAGGGACTGACATCATTTTCCAATGACAATTATGCTTTTGGCTGGGGAAAACTCCAGTAAAATGGATGGCTCACTGGCAGTTCACAGTGGCCGTGAGTGCCTTTAGACCAGGGTTCAATCCCCAGCTGGGGAAAATCGTTATTATTATTATTTTTTTTTAAATTCTATAAATGAAAGCTGTGGCTTTGTAAATCACCCCCAGCAGTATCTGGGGGAACTATGCCCCCCTTAGTCATAGTGCATTTCCATTATCTAAACCAAACACCATAGAAATAGAGAAGGGAGTGACATCATTTTCCAATGACAATTAGGCTTTTGGCTGGGGAAAATTCCAGTAAAATGGATGGCTCACTGGCAGTTCACAGCGGCTGCGAGTACTTTTAGACCAGGGTTCAATCCCCAGCTGGGGAAAATTGTTTTTTTGTTGTTGTTTTTTTTTATAAATTCCACAAATGAAAGCTGTGGCTTTGTAAATACCCCCCTAGCAGTATCCGGGAGAACTATGGCCTCCTTAGTCATAGTGCATTTCCAGCATCTAAATTCCAAATACCATGGATATAATGAAGGGACCAACATTATTTTCAAATAACAATCAGGCTTTTGGCTTGTGAGAATTTGAGAAGAATAAATGGCTCACTGGCAGTTCACAGAGCCAGTGAGTGTTTTTACACCAGGGTTCAATCCTCAGCTGGGAAAACCCTTTTTTTTTTTTTTTTCAAAATTCCTCAAATGAAAGCTGTGCCTTTGTAAATCACCCCCTAGCAGTATCTGGGAGAACTATGGCCCCCTTAGTCATAGTGTATTTCCAGCATCTAAACCAAACACCATAGAAATAGAGAAGGGACTGACATCATTTTCCAATGACAATTATGCTTTTGGCTGGTGAAACTTCCAGCAAAATTGATGGCTCACTGGCAGTTCACAGGGTCTTTGAGTGCTTTTAGACCAGGGTTCAATCCCCAGCCGGGAAAAATTAATTTTGTATTTATTTTTTGTATTCATTTTCTAAATTCCACAAATGAAAGCTGTGGCTTTGTAAATCACCCCCTAGCAGTATCTGGGAGAACTATGGCCTCCTTAGTCATAGTGCATTTCCAGCATCTAAACAAAACACCATAGAAACAGAGAAGGGACTGACATCATTTTCCAATGACAATTATGCTTTTGGCTGGGGAAAACTCCAGTAAAATGGATGGCTCACTGGCAGTTCACAGCGGCTGTGAGTACCTTTAGACCAGGGTTCAATCCCCAGCTGGGGAAAATCGTTAATATTATTTTTTTTTAAATTCTACAAATGAAAGCTGTGGCTTTCTAAATCACCCCTAGCAGTATCTGGGGGAACTATGCCCCCCTTAGTCATAGTGCATTTCCATTATCTAAACCAAACACCATAGAAATAGAGAAGGGAGTGACATCATTTTCCAATGACAATTAGGCTTTTGGCTGGGGAAAATTCCAGTAAAATGGATGGCTCACTGGCAGTTCACAGCGGCTGCGAGTAGTTTTAGACCAGGGTTCAATCCCCAGCTGGGGAAAATTGTTTTTTTGTTGTTGTTTTTTTTTATAAATTCCACAAATGAAAGCTGTGGCTTTGTAAATACCCCCCTAGCAGTATCCGGGAGAACTATGGCCTCCTTAGTCATAGTGCATTTCCAGCATCTAAATTCCAAATACCATGGATATAATGAAGGGACCAACATTATTTTCAAATAACAATCAGGCTTTTGGCTTGTGAGAATTTGAGAAAAATAGATGGCTCACTGGCAGTTCACAATGGCTGTGAGTGCTTTTAGACCAGAGTTCAATCCCCAGCTGGGGAAAATCGTTTTAAAAATTTTTTTTTATTTGTTTTATAAATTCCACAAATGAAAGCTGTGGCTTTGTAAATCACCCCTTAGCAGTATCTGGGAGAACTATGGCCTCCTTAGGCATAGAGCATTTCCAGCATCTAAATTCAAACACCATGGATATAATGAAGGGACCAACATTATTTTTACATAACAATCAGGCTTTTGGCTGGTGAGAATTTGAGAAAAATAAATCGCTCACTGGCAGTTCACAGAGGCAGTGAGTGCTTTTAGACCAGGGTTCAATTCTCAGCTGGGAAAAACCATTTTAAAAAAAATGTATTTTCTAAATTCCTCAAATGAAAGCTGTGCCTTTGTAAATCACCCCCTAGCAGTATCTGGGAGAACTGTGGCCCCCTTAGTCATAGTGCATTTCCAGCATCTAAACCAAAAACGATAGAAATAGAGAAGGGACTGACATCATTTTCCAATGACAATTAGGCTTTTGGCTGGGGAAAATTCCAGCAAAGTAGATGGCTCACTGGTAGTTCACAGGGACTGTGAGTGTTTTTTGACAAGGGATCAAACCCCAGCTGGGGAAAATCGATTTTTAAATTATGTTTTTTTTTTTATTTAATCCAGATGGAACATATATCTTAAAAATATTCCACTAGCACTGAAGGGGGTTTATAACACAATTATACCTCAAACAACATAGACACAAAATGTGGCATACTGTGGCATATGTCACGGCATATGCCACATGCCAGACTTGGGCTCCAACCCCTTCTCCCAATCAGAGGCTGGGCGCCCAAGCAAGTGGTGGACTTGATAAAAGGTAAGCAGATTCGGCTGTGATTCGACTGCCCTGCTTGCGACCGCATGCTGCTTCAGATTACTGTACAATGTGTCATGCTGCCCTGCGCCCGACTTCTTGATTGTAGCTATGTTCCGGTGAATTGGAGAGGCACCCCTGTGTCTGAAGAAACTGTGTTCTATTGCAGCTGTGGTTAAGAGCGTGCAGCGAGGCAGATGTGAGCATGCCATCTTTTGCAACCTCCTATGAGACACCATTGGCTGTGAGAATCCAGCGAGCAGCGTGTGTGTGCATCGCTTTATGATGCCAGTGGTGGCTCTCACCCTGGGGCCTCATTTATGAAGGCCTTGCGCCACCGGTGCGTCACTTTTTCCCATTTTAAAAGTGACGCACCGGTGGCGCAAGGCCTTCATAAAAGAGGCCCAGGGTGTCTAACACATGAGCATCGGGGACTTGGTGGCAGGCTGAGGTGCAATGCAACTCCTAACACTGTTCAGCGCCGCTGGCTCTCTGGGCCATGGGTCCACGCACGTCGCTGGCGTTCACAGGCTCCGGGGGCAGGGCAGTCTTCGGCATGTATGGGATGTGCTGCAGGAAGTACGGACTGGCTGCTGGCAGCAGAAGCATGGACTATTTCTGTAATTTAAATGGCTTGAGATTAATGTTTCTGTGGAGGAATACCAGGTTTTCCCGCACGTGAACTGTGTAGTGAATTTGATCTCGCTGTCCAGTTAATTGTGGGTGTATAAATGAGGCTGACATTTTGGAACTGCCCAGGCCCGGGGGATCCGGGTGTTCTTACCCTACCCCTTTTTTTGTTTTTTAATGTTCCTCTCACCTTTTGTCTTCTACCTTGGTCAGAGGCACAAGATGGCTGCCATCATTTCCTGCTTTGAAGTGTTGGAAGCCTATCAGAGGCAATCTTGTGCTCGGGAGGGCTCAGCCAATCAGATCTCAGAATTCTCAAATATTGATATCTGTAAATCTGTAAATATCTCAAAAACTACTAAACAAAATTACACCATCCTAAAAAAAAAGTGTGTTTTCTTGACCAAGAGCTATCTCTCTGCCAGATTTGCTGTAATTCCGTTCAGTAGTTCAGGCTGTAGCTGTGTCTATAGTTACCTAATATTATTAATAAAAACATGTTTTGGGACCCCCTTTTTTCTCAGCCCCCCTTGACAAATCACCCCAAAACTTTCATGACAGAAGCTGACCTGAGTTAACAATTAGTTTTGAAAATGTTGTCAAGCTTTGTCAAACGGCGCCAAAGTTATTGGCAAATCAAAAAACGCTTTTCCCATGGAAACTAGGTTCTAACTATAACTACCTACTGGCGATCGCTATCTATCTATCTATCTATCTATCTATCTATCTATCTATCTATCTATCTATCTATCTATCTATCTATCTATCTATCTATCTATCTATCTATCTATCTATCTATCTATCTATCTATCTATCTATCTATCTATCTATCTATCTATCTATCTATCTATCTATCTATCTATCGTAACCACAATCCTGTATCCGATTCCTCTTAGCAACCACACAGGTACGAACCATGATATGGAGATGAAAAATCCTTTTATTGCATGTGCACATGCATAATTTCTTTCGAGCAAGTGCCCAGCCTGATGCGTTTCGACTGCCAAATAGCGGTCTTGATTACATGACACGCTGGACCTATCAAATTCATATATATTTGGGGGCAGATGTATCAAGATTCCATTTAGCGAATCCTAAATTGCGATTTTTTGCGAATCGCTATTTAGAATTCGCTAAATGGAATGTATGTACAAATTAGCTACTTTTTAGCGATTCCTTAATATTACATATTTGCGAATTCGCATTTTGCGAATTCGCAAATAAGGAATAATATCCAATGCATTCCTATGGGCAGGAGGCCCATAGGTATGATTGTGAAGTAATTCTGAAATTGCGAATTCGCAATTTGCTAATTGCAATTTGAGAATTATTTCAAGGGTGCAGGGGTGTCTCAAAGACACCCTGCTGCACCCCTGAAATGTACATATGTGTGCATATGGCGCACATACATGCCCTATGGGCATATGTGTGCGTCACATGCCACCTTAACAAATGTCAATTTGTGCTTTTTTTAAAGAATTCGCAAATTACCATCAACAACAAGTTGGTGGTAATTTGCAATTTCTTAACCAAAAATTCTCAAATTGAAATTGCTACATACATAGTATTTAAGGAATCGCAAATATTGCGATTCCTTAAATGCTATGGCAAAATAAGGAATTGCAATTTTTTGCGATTCCTTAAATTGCGATTTTTCATTACATTCCAAAACATGCTAAAATGCCTTTTGCGAGTCGCAAAGGCCGAAAGTTTGCGAATTTCGGCTTTTGCGAGTCGCAAAAGGCTTGATACATCTGCCCCATAGTGACATAAGGTAAGCAATGATGCAACAATGCAAATTAGTTAAATTGAACAGTGGAGATCGAAAAAATCCTGTTTCCTATGTTCAGCCTCATAGAATAAATATACATTCATATTAATCTATAGATAAAATCTGATTCAGTATATACATATATGATAAAGCCATATCCACCCCAAATGCTAAAAATGTCTGGCCTTCCCCTCAAAATTTAAACAAATATGTGTGTGTGTGTATATATATATATATATGATTTTATCAAAAAACTACAAGACATACAGTGGAGAGAGTCTTACCAACTGATGGCACTTGATGTATCTTTTCTCTATACGAGCATAAGACACTGCAACGGTATCACTGCTATCGAACATTACCTTGACAATGAGTTGAACCACAACGTGGAACATAAGGAAATATTGCTTGATATGACCATGTATTGTCTTACCAATAATGTGTTCATGTTTAATAACATCCTATACCAGCAGATCAGAGGCGTGGCCTTCATATGGGCAGGTGGGAGGAGCTGGTCTTCAGACCCATGATACAGGACAGTGGCTGAATTATATTGTGTCTACGATATATTGACAATGTTTTTGCTGTGGGATGGGTCACATGAATCTGCAGCCCAATTTGTAACGGACCTCAATTCAAATGAGATCAATTTGCATTTTACAGGAAACATAAACAATCAAAAAATCACTTTCCTTGATACTGAGGTTTTCATCAGAGAGGGGCTGATTCACACTAAGCTGTTTAGGAAATCCACAGCGGAGAATTCTACCCTGCATGCGAGCAGTGCTCATCCGTGGCATCTTATCAGCAGTATTCCGTATGGTGAGATGCTGCGGATGAGACCCTTGCACAGCAGTGAGGATGACCTCAAAACTGCTCAGAAAGAATGCATGCAGAGGTTTTTAGCCAGAGGCTATTCCCAAAGAACAATAGAATCAGCCATTAGTAAATTCATGACAAGGACTAGAGAAGAGCTGCTACAAGAGGGGGAAGTTGATAGTTCAACTCCCCAGAAAGAAAAAGAAAAAGAAAATGATGGCAGAGAAATGGCTTTCAGAATGGTTTTGCAATTTAGCAAACAACACAACCAAATCAAAACCATTATTGACAAAAATTGGCCCTTGGTTCTGGCAGATCGGATTATTGGGCCTGACCTACCCCCCAGACTTTCCATCACATATAGCCGAGGTACATCCATGAGGGACAGGTTGGTGGATACCAATCCTGAAACCGTGGATTTAGTGGATTGGCTTAGAAATAGAAAGGGATTCTACCGCTGCAAAACATGCAAAGCGTGCCAACACGGCATCAACAAAACAGTATACAAGACCCGGTTCAGCGACAGGAACAAAGTTATTAACAAATTGTTGACCTGTAAAACTGACCATGTGAAATATATTCTAACCTGTCCCTGCAAATTAAATTATGTAGGAAGTACAAAACTGGCAGCACACAAAAAAATTCTACTTCATCTCAGGGCCATCAGTAACCAAGACAACACTTACCCTGTAGCACGACATTTTAAAGAAAGACATTCAGCTAACAACAAGGATCTTACATTTTATGTAATTGATACCAATCCCCCAAGTAGGAGGGGAGGAGACAGGGAGAGTGTGTTGAGGTTACTAGAGACAAGGTACATCTGGAATTTAACAGCAAACAACCAAATGGCCTGAATGTTACAGAAGATCTACATACTTCTCTAAAAACTTGATTGGCCCTTTGTAGATATCAGTATACTCCCACCATAAAACAATTAAAAACAAAAAATAGAAAACATATACTTACTGTTCTATCGCCGTGGGCTCTATACCTTAAAGTCTCAAGTATAGCACCTTCAATATAAGGGATCATGTCCATAATATAGGAGAAACTATTTGTACATTTGCACATAGATGACCATGAAATATGATATTTTTACTGTGGTTTTTAGACATGTGGTCTTTGGACATGTGTTTTTTTAGACATTGTATTTATATGTATATATTTAATATTTATCTGTATATTTTATAATGTACTATTTATATTCATATTTATATTGAACCATACATGTATTCTGTATATACAACCTTTATTTTTATGAGATATGGATACAATTCATGAATGCATTTTTAGCACTATGCTGAATATTTTAAGTGTTGAATGTATTCTATTTTCCAATACTTGAGGTTCTTTGGGTATTTTACCAGAATGGAATCATGTCTATACCCATGAAAATCACTAATGATTTTACAATACATACTTTGCTCTATTTTGGTCTGATGCTAATGTGCAACTTGTGATATAACATCTAAATTTATGGATACTTGACCAAGATTTTTTAACACATGCATACTACTGTAGATAAGATGACATTAAATCTACACACCGTTTTATCAACACAATTATATAAAAAGGACGACTTTTACAATATAATATTCGATCTTTTAAGTCATGTGGCTGTAACAATCTAGTTATTAAGAAATGTGATATGTCTTTGCACTTTAATTACTGTCTATGTACTCATACGACATATTGGAGCATTTATAGTATTTAGTACATATCGGTAACATTCTCATCATGCCATAGAAGTATGTCCACTATGTCTACTGTTGTATAGTAACACATGAGCACTATCTTCTGCACTTGCACTTTAAAAATGAAAAAAAGTTTGTTGTACTGTGTCATGTGATCAAGGCTCAGCTGAGCCGAAACGCGTCAGGACCGACCAGGCAACAGCAAATAAATTAATTTGGCACTATCTAAGTGGTCCGTCTCCATTTCTGTGCAGGAAAGGCCATTTTTAGAGTTTAGGATGGGTATGGCTTTGTTTGACGAATCCTTGCAAACTTTTCAAAACTAGTATGACGCTCATTCAAGCTGCAGTCTTGAAAAAGAAAAAGGAGGGTCTCAAAACACATTTTCCCCGTTTTAATTCCCGTAAGAACTTTAGACATGGCTACAGCCCGAACTGCAGAATGGAATAACACCAAATTTGATAGGAAGGTAAATGTTGGTCGAGGAAAGTACCTTTTTGCGATTTGGCAAAAATTGGTTTGGTAATTGTGAAGTAATTAAAAGAAATTGTAATTTGTGTATTAAGGTATAGAGGGGTACGGATACTCTGAGGATCTGACAGTCCCTGTGCTAAATAAATCTTATTGGCTGCCATCACTTCAAACCAAAAAGTGTTGGCTGCCATCTTGGGACTTGGTTTGAGCCAAGTCCCACATAAAACATTTTTAAAAAGTGATGGCGCTTCTCTATTATTTAGCCCTTGGGTGTGCCAAGGCCCTGGGACTTTTGCTTGCAGACCCCGTGCCTCCGGGACCACCACCTCCCCATGGCTAATTTATTTGTTAGTGGGGTGGCCTCACAGAGAGCCCAGGGACCACCACCTCCTGGGGGCCAGATGCACCTTCCCGGGGCCTTCTCACTTCCAGGGACCACAACCTCCCTGGTGTAGGCCCTAGTGAGGAGAGACATTACAGTTAGGCTTAGATTTAACTCATACAAAATTCCACAGGTAAAGTTACATGAGCTAACTATAACGTAGGCTCCTGCAATGTACAGTTTATGACTTCGCAAATTACATCACTCATGACATGGTCAGTGACATCACTGATGATATCACTGATGGCATCATCCAGTGAGTGTGAGTGCTTTCTACAGGTTTATGAGTGTTTCATGACATATATACCATGGTTCTACAAAAGCGAAAATTGTTTACTTTTGGTACTTTTTCTAGCACATATTATTTGAGTGGCTGCGTGACTGTGTGCATTTGTATGTGAGTGGATGTCAGAGTGCCTGTATGGGTTAGTGAATTGCTGTATGGGTGTACACTTAGGTATGTGTGTAGCTGGGTGATTGAATGGCTGTGTGAATGACTATACTGGTTAGTGAGTGGCTGTGTCAGGGGTTGTATGGGTGTATAAGTGGCTATATGGGTAGGTGAGGGGTATGTAAGTGACTGTATGGGTGAGTGAGTGGGTTTCTGAATGGCTGTATAAGTGAGTGACTTACTCCATAAATCGCTGTTTATGTAAGAGAGTGACTGTTTGAGTGGTTGTTGGGTTAAGTGAATTGGTGTGTTAGTGGCTCTACTGTAGAGTAAGTGACTGTGTGAATGGATGTATGAATGAGTGTACAGATGTGTGAGTGCTTGTATGGATGAGTGAATGGGTATGTAAGTAGCTGTATTGGTATTGGAGTGCTTGTATTGGTATCAGAGTGACTCTGTTGAAAGTCTATATGGGTGAGTGAGTGGAGGAATGAGTGGCTGTTTAGGTACATAAGAGGGTGTGTGAGTAGCTGTGTGGATGAGTGTGTGACTGTATAGGTATTTCATGGTTAAATGAGTAGCTGCATGTGTGAGTGCCTGTATGAGTATGTGTATGGGTGTTTCAGTGGTTCTGTGGATGATGTCATCAGTGATGTCATGAGTGATATCGCTGAGCATGTCATGAGTGATGGAATATGTGAGATTATAAGCAGTGTACTGCAGTGTTGTAAGTTAAAGTTAGCTCAGGTAAGTATAACTGCTGAATTTGTCTGGTTTGGGTTTTCTTCGAGTGATGTGTGACCCTAATTTTAACATCTGCGTAACCTTTTTTCTGTGAGTTTTTTAGGTTTTTCAAATTCTATTTCTAAACTATAATGCCCCTGCAACCATTAGCTATTTCAGTGAATTAGTAAGGTGTTTTAATTTCTATTTTCTGACTGTAATGTCCCTGTAACCTTTGTTTTTTTAGTGAATTTCTAAGCTTTTTAACATTTTATTTTCCTAACTATAACACCCCTGCATCCTTTGTTGTTTTCAGTGAATTTCAAAGTTTGTTTAAATTCTAATTTCCTAACTGAAACCTGTTGTAATTAAATTTCTGTGAAATGTACATCATTCCAGAATCCATCTTGCCCTGCTAAATGCTCCAAGAAGAGTCTACCGCTTTGTGCAACACCTCTCCCCAACTGGAGTACTTTCTTCTGGCTAATTAGTAAGTGCTACCTTGTTGAGTAAATGTATAGTGCACCTCCCACACTACAACTGCATAAACGATGCCGACAAAATGTCTCCAGTGACTTTGTGTGCCTGTATAATTTCCAATGTGATTGTTCCTTGAGCATCTGCACCAGATATCTTTACAATTGTGTAATTGCAGAGAAAACACACTGCTGGGTATTTTGCAGAAGCAAGTGCTTCTTTGTTTGGTGGAGATCAATCGTATTCCTAGGCATCAAGTCCCTCTCTCCAAAATCGGTGGGAAATGCACACGGGGCCTTTTAGTAAGTAGTGCATCATCCTGGGAAAAGGGCAGGAAGACTTGCATAATGATAATGTATATGAGGTTGGGCCAAAAGAGTGGGCTTATAGGCAAGTTTACAAACTTCAGCTTTATCCCAGAAGAGGCCTGCATTCCATACAACACCTCCACCCAATCGGAGTATTTTCTGTTGACTAATTAGTAAGTGCTACCTCGTTATGTAAATGTATAGTGCATCTCCTACACTACAACTGCGTAAAGCACGCCAAGAAAACGTCTCCAGTAACCTTGTGTGCCTGTAACTTTGCCAATGGGATTGTTACTCAAGCGTCTTTACCTGGTAACTTTATAAAGTGGAACTGCAGAGAAAACATACTTGGATGATTTTTACTTTGCAGACGTAAGTGCTTCTTTGTTTGGGAGTGATGTGATAATGTTCCTAGGCATGAGGAACATGTTTCCAAAATAGGGGGGCAAATGAGCTGGGGGGTTCTTTGAGTAAGCTGTGCATCAATGTGGGAAAGGGGCGGGAAGACGTTGCATACTGCTAATGTATATGGTATGGGGCTTGTAGGCAAGTTTACATACTTCTAGTTTCTAAAAGTTTAAAACACAATTTCTGGTCTCAGCTGCAGGTGTCAATAAAGAACCCTCTCGTCACAGTCACTATAAGAGTTTTTGTGCTTAAAAAAAGCAAGGATGCAAACACCTCCATCTCAGACAAGTTTTCATGGTGGGAATGCAGAGAAAACACACTTAGATGATTTGCACGTTGCAGAAGAAAGTGTTTCTTTGTTTTTAAATAGAGAGTGCGGCAATGTTGTATTTCAGTCCCAGAGACCTCATCCCCTGGGGACTGGCCTTATTCCATAGGGACCAATTTAAGCCGCGGGGACCAAATACCCTGGGGACTAGCCATTGAGAAAAGGGGGAGGGAGGCCACATTGGTCCCCTCCATGGGTTAAAATAAGCCCTGGGGACCCCATCCCCTGGTACCCGCCATTTTTCCTGGTTGCCCTGAGGGCCCCCAGTCTGAACTGGGACCAACGGGAGAGCCTGAAGGCCCCTGCAACCCTTGCTGACTCCCCACCTCCTGTGGTAGCTGGCAGGGCTTTCAAATGCAGGGAGCTGGTAAAAATGCAGCTCTCTGTGTCTGAAAACAAGTTGTCTGTTTGCCTGCTGACTTGGCAGCAGGCAGAGAAACATACAAATGCTCAGCTTTTGGCAAGCATCTCTCATCGAATTCTAGTGCATTGGTTACAAGAGACAGGTGTCAGTGGAATGGAAATAAAATGATTTGAAAGCTTCCTTGCTGACAGAACACAGCGAGTCCAACTAGATGTGTTGACTTCTTAGACTACGGATGTAGACAAAGGGGTTCCATGGGGTTCCATTTTAAGCCCCACTTCATTAAACATCTATGTAAATTCTCTAGCCATCCTTGTTAGATCTTGTGGATTTGAGACCATCTCTTATGCGGACGATACACAATTGATAGTTACTATTGACACAGATCCCGTAACAACCTGAGCAAAATTTAAAAATTGCATGTTAAAGAAGGTGGCTTGGATGACTGCACATTTTTTACAGCTGAACACTAGTGAAACCGAGATTCTGTTGTTCTGTAAGGCGGAAGAGCTTTGGATTACGGATTGGTGGCCTTCCAAGCTGGATGAACTCCCTGCCCCCAAAAAATGGGTGAAAAACCTAGGTGTTCTTGTGGATAACAAACTCTCCATGGATGAACATGTGAACAGCCTCTCAGGCACCTGTTTCGGCCTGATGTGAATGGTCAGAAAGATTTTTCCTTGGAATCCTCTTTCATCAAGAAAATCTTTCAAACAGGTACTACTAGCAAGTAGACTAGACTACTGTAATTCCCTACTGGTAGGTATTAGGGAAGAAGTTACGGTATTTAAAATACTACTATGAATGGTCTGGCTTACCTCAGAAAGAAGCTAAAACCATATATTCCTTCCTGGCTATTGCGGTCGAGGGATCAGCAGCTTTTTGTGCCCTATGAGGATTAATAAAATCAGAATGGGTGGCGGCTCATTTTCGCATCTTGCTCCCTTCCACTGGAAAAAACTGCCAGATGACATTTGCACTTGCCCCAAGCTCGGGCAGTTTAAAAAACTTAAAACCTGGTTGTTCAGTCACTAATCAGTTGTCTCCTCTCTGCTCTGTATGATATTGTGGCGCAATGAGATCCCCTTGGGCAAGATTCATTTTGCGTCCAATCAATACTACCAATAATAATAATTTTCACTGCTCTCGCTTGCTGAAAGCAGAGTGTTTGCTGTGGCTTGGCGGAAGTGGTTAAAGCACCCGCCAAGCCACCGCAAGCAGGAATGACCCAGGGCATAGCTAAAGACGGTGCAGGGGTGGCTGAACCATTGAAGCAAGTCTGTGTAATTTCTGTAATGCAGTGTACACATTAAGGGGTGTTATCAGGAATGTACACACAGCAGCTGCTGCCAATGACATGGCAGACTCCACCCCTACCAGCAAGAATGACATCTAAAACCATCCGATTTTGAAGAGTAACGAGCCTCGTAGCCTGAAGCTCGACTGTAATATTAGTCAGTATACCTGGTGTAGTATTAGCAACTCCCTCAACTACTTTGGCAAGGCAATGAATATTGTGACTATGGAACATGGGTCCCCAGAATAGCAGAATTTCCTTCATTATGTCAGTAAATTGCTGTAGGGATGTATCTGTCTGATCAATATAATCTGGATTGATAACTCGATGCACATGGAGGTCCCAATGCTGTAGCCTATGATCCTTGTGATAATTCGACAGTGCAATGGAAACGAGAGATGAGAGGAAGGAAACATAACACTGGCCAGACCGTCCCAGGGAAAGCCATGTATAAACAAAGAAAGGAAGCAGGACTTGCACAGACTTCATTGTCATTTGAACCCAGAGCACTGGAGAGTCTTCCTCCAACTGGAGGGAGCTGTGTAAAAGCCATGTATAAGCCTGTTTCCCACAGATGAAATATACTTTCGGAGGTGTAAGCAAAGGTGGGTTACTAGTAGTGTTCAATCTGTATGTTTATTTACAACTGCTCTGTCCTACTGGAATGTTACCTGAACCTTCCACATAGAAACTCAATGTTGCATTCATCACAGAGACGGGCATGGCTTTGTCTTCAGTGATATTGCGTCACTGGAAACATTTTAAAGTATTCAGTGACATTGAATACTTGGAAATCTAGCATTTTATTTTGTAACAAACGGCCACATGCATCATTGTTGCCGTTTGCGATTTCCTAATTGCGAAAATTAAGGAATCGCAATGAAGAAATAGCAAACTGCTATGCACCAAGAAATCACAATTTTTTTTGCGATTTCTTAAAGTTCCTTAATTGCGATTCACAATTTGTGAATCGCAATTAAGGAATCCCTTCCCATTGATTGCTATGGGCCTAGAGGCCCATAGGAATGAATGGGAAGTCATTTTCATTTTGTGATTAGCAATTTGCGAATCGCAAATTGAAAATGCAATTTCAAGAGTGAAGGGGGGGTCCAAAGGACCCCCCCCCCCCTGCACCCCTAAAATATAACTTTAAGTGCATTTTGCACATGGGCATGTGTGTGTGTAAAAAATTAAACTTTCAAAAATGCACTTTTGTGCATTTTTGAAAGTCTTCGCAAATTACCATGAAGGTCAACTTCATGGTAATTTACCTCTCCCTATTTGCGAATTTGCAAATTTAAAATGTTCATGCATTGCATTTAAGAAATCTCAAATTGCGATTTCCTAAATGCAATCGCAATTTTAGAAATCGCAACGTAATTGCGATTTCTAAAATGGCGAAAAACATGATGCATCCCAATTTTGTCAATTGCATTCGCTGAACGGACGAAAATTGCGATTCGCACCGTTTGCGAATGCAATTGACAATGATGCATTTGCCCGTAAGTGACATTTTCATTAGCCTCAAAAACGTTCATTTAAGCATCTCGGTGTAGGGTGCTCTCTTTGCCATTTGCCCCAGGTGTATATCCTTGGTGTACCACCATATGCTCCAAAACTGCATCGTAATCAGTCTGTACCATTTTCATAGCATCAGCATGATAGTGCATGTATACCATAGAAAACAACTGAAAACAGGCTTCACAGCTACCCAAATATGACAGGGGAAATTACACCAGCAAATAGTTATTGAACATAACTGAGGAAAGTAGCTCACATACAAAACAGTGTGTAGCATTGGTGGTACTGTGTACCTGATGAAGCATCTGCAGGAAAGCAACGTCGACATAGGTCTGCCTTTGTCTCTCTTTATGCGGGCCAGCGTAACAAATAGGTGCTCAGGTGGAGCCGGGGTAGTCCCTATCAAGGTATGCACAGGATGTTTTGTTCTAAATATCAGACCACCAAAAAGAGTATTATCATTACTATAAGAAGGAACACCACCGCCACTACCCTACTCCCAGTAGACCAACTAGACCACCCAGGACCATTCTGCTGTAATGGAGGGCCCACTAAGGGGTGCTCCTCCCTCATGACTGCATGACCAAATGGGTATATAGAAATAACCTTAGGAATCAGACGCACAAACATACAACTGACCAGAGGGGCACAAATCACCCAGCGTACGTTTAGAACCTCGCTGGTAGGCTCAAATTGTTCATCAACAATGGTGCTATGAAGCACTCCCTACTGGGCAAGTGCCCTCAATGATCCTAACCAGTGTCCAGGGCAGTGCACCAATGTTGATCACTCTAATCTAATACAGGAACCTTAGGCACAGCACCTACTCCCGAAGCTCAAGTCCTTCCCTAATTTTTTAACTGTTCCATTAATGCACTGTTCTTCTTTCGGGCAACAGGACATACCAGGTGGCGCCAGGATCGGTCTCATCAACAAAAAGGTATTGAAACTCGGAGTCAGATGGGCATTGAGTCTCAGATTATGGTGCTTTGGAAACAAGGTTACCCGAGGCAGCATTTATCTCTGGTGGGACAGCCTTCAACAAGGTTGTGTCACTTTCTTCGTCCGTCTGCCCCCACCTCAATCGGACATCAGAGAAGGGACCGATGTGGTGGAACCCGCTCTCCTTCCTGGTCAGCAATTGCCGTTGAGAACCCACCTATCATACAGAAGTGGGAGAGGCACCTTTTTGATGTGAGTCCCATGGCCCCAATGCTTTTGACCCTCAAGCTTCACAGCGGTGTGGGTGATGAGCAGGACAAGCAGAGACGCTTCTCACCTTGGCTCCAGGCAGTTCTTCCATTGAAAGTTCTTCACAAGGATGACATCACCAAGCTGTAGCTGATGCCCAGGCCCCTCTGATACCGGTTGCAGCGTGGCGTGAATCAGGTGGTGGATAGAACAAATATATTTAGACAATTTATACAGATAATCTATCAGCAAGGAATACTCTATCTCGGAAAATCACTTGGGTCTTGGGACGCCCCAGACATTGGAGGGGTACCCAAAGACCACCTCATCCGGGGACAACCCTGTTCTAGAATGCACTGTTGCACTGGTAAATAATAAAGCCAAAGGTAACTCATCTGACAATTGCAATCCTGTGCTTTCTTGAATCTTTTATAGTTTCAGTTAGAGAGTACCATTGTGCTTCTCAACCAGGTCTGCTGACTGGGATTGGTTCGCTGCATGAAACTTCTGCTTAATATGCATGCCCTTGCTCACCAATTTCAATGACTTCTGAGTTGAAGTGACTACTGTTGTCACTCCAGATCACACATTGCAATCCATAGCGTGGGAAGAACCTTTTTAAGAGTGCCTTCGGCGTCGCCATAGCTGTATTCTCCTTATTGGGGTAAGCCTTAATCCATTTACTGAATGCTCAAATCACTACTAGCACATACTTCAAATTGTTAACTCGTTCAATTTCAATGAAATCCATATGGAGAACCTCTAAAGGGAAAGAAGGCATTGCAAAAGTTACCTGCGGGTGTAGGAGTGCCCTTCCCAGGGTTATGTTTCAGACAGACAATGCAGTGCTTCAACAGGTGTGTGGCTACCTTAGAGATATTATCGTTCTGTCATACTGGGTCCAATAGCTTACATAGTCCTTTGGCACTAATATGTGCGGGACCGGGGGCCATGGTCACAACAGTGAGCGCATACTCGTTGGGCAGCAACCTTCTCTGTTTCCCAGACAGGTCAGTCAAGCACCTATCTTTATCCAAACACCTCGTAATCTCTTCACATATTGCCACTTCATCTACAGTCGCCTCACTCTTGATTTCCATGATATTTTCTAATGTGTCATCGAAAATTCCATTATCTGGAACCCACCTAGCAGGACCTGCAACAAACATATTTTTCATCTTCAATCTAGCTGACTCCTTAGCTTTCTGATCTGAAAACGTATTTCCCCTTCCAACATCATCTGTGATGGCTTTAATATGTTTAACTCAAATCCGGTCAGACGCTCACTAGTAAGGTACTGAGTTTTTCTCTTATTCAATAGTGTATCCACAGCATGCAGTACCATCACTATGAGATCAGTATCAAGGACGAGCCCTGCCAATTGTCTGATAGAAACTGAAACCGATGCGGCAGCTCTCAGGCAGCTTGGGAGAGCTCTGGCAACATTATCAAGAATAGCAGAGAAATAAGCTTACCTCCGAAACCCTGTGTTAGGACAGAAAATGCGCAACCATCCGCATCTCTGCAGAGGCTGTACATAAAGTATTTGTTGCACATTGGAACCCTGTTGTAAATAAATCAGACTTTATAACAGACACATGATCACTGAGAGCCCAGGTCTCGAACCCTTAATTCTCAGTGTGAAGGTCTCCAAAGACAAATACTATAACTTTACCTGACTTAGGAGGAAGCTGGAGCCTGAATTACCAGAAACCTTCAAATGGGGGGGGGGCGACAACAGAGTCCCTCAACGAAACAATGTTTCAGCTTATAAATCATTTGCTGTCAAACGCGTGTCCAATTTTCAAGTTCCAGTTACCATATTTTATTTTTGGGGGCCGTTGTGGCTTTCCACTGCATTGTGATGATAAATTTTGTAGTAGTAGAGCAAGGTATGGAAAGCAGGAGGTGGCCCTCCTAGTGGCAGACTTGGGCGGGCAGTTGCCGTAGGTAGCTCGGGCCATCGTAAGGCAAGACATATATTAGGGGCTCCCTGTTTAGTACAACTATCAATTTCTTACCAATTCCCAGCTCATTTAAGCTCTCATAATTGCACAAAATACTGAATAATATGTCGAACATTGAGAAGTGGTAAAAGAATAAAGATTAATGCTATGCATTGTCATTGTATGTCGTTATAGAACACTCAAGCTAACTGACCTCCGCTGGCATTCATAGCAATTAGCCATATATAGAATCAGGTGGGAAAGAGAAATTCTCATTTGGAAGATTATCTGCCAATGGGAAATTCTATAGAAAAATTACTTTCACCATAAATCTCCTGTGGCAGGGGTTATTCTGTAGCAGGAATTACAATGCCAGAGACAGGGCATATCTTTAGGGAGTTTGCCTGCGGTGGGAGCACCCCCTGGAAAAAATCACAGTAGTCAAGTCTGGGCCTTCGAATCAGGTGTGACAGTGTTTATTTCAGGTCTCAGAAGATCAGCTTTGCTAGCCAGGGGCTTAACTCTGGCATATACTGAGCAGGAGCCACCCTACCTTTCAGGGGCCCGCAGCCCTTCTGAGGGACCTATTCTGCCCAATGCCGGTGAATATATGTAAGATATGAGAGATTCAGAGGTCCCCCTTGAACACTGTTGCTAGTAGCAATCACAGGTTACCCATAACCTTTGAGATGAAGTGTTCCTTCACAACACATGGGCTGGGCAAATAGAACTAACAATAATTACACATTGAGACTACATAACACATTAACTAGCCAACTCTTTTAAAGCTAAGCTTCTTGTGCCATCTACACAGCAATACATTGTTTTTTTCTCATATTTGTTTTTGGATCTGCTACTTAAAGGTAGGCTCCCTGACACAAAATGTTTGAATATGTTTTATAGATGTGTAAGGTGGGAGGATGATAAATACCAGTGGTTCTCTTTGCTCGGCAGCTGGTTTTGTGAATGGGAAGAGAAGTGGAAAGACCAGAACAGAATACAGCTATCTACCACTCCCATGTCGCATTCTTTTGCCTTCAAATCTGCATTCAACTGGACCACACAGACGCATGATGCTTTTCAGTGTGCAGGATCTCTGATCTGAATGTTCTCTCTAAAGCATTCTGTTGCTTTTTGGAGTTAGCAGAATGCTTTGTCAAATACTTAACATAAAGTCAGAATGTTCACTTTAAAGTGCAAACAGATAAGCACAGGCAGGCACAAGTTATATCTGCATACACTATGGGGCTCATTACGATAGCGGGAGGACTGCCACCGTCAGTTTGTCAGTGGTGGTCCCCCGCTAATCGTGAGGGCCGATCAGACTGCCACATTAGGATGACGTTTGGATCGGTGGTGGTCAGAAATTCTGACCACCACGGTTCCGACAGTTAGATTGCATCTGACCACCAGTCAGACTGCCCACATAGCCCAGAAAGGTGGCAGTGCTTGTTAGTTACTGCCGGTCAGATTAGGATGTCAATCCATGCCAGCCTTTCCATGGCATTTCAACCGCCATGAGAAGGCTGGCGGGGATGGACATTCGGGCCTGTCGCTGGCCCCCCTTCACCCAGACCTTTCCTTTGGGGAGCACCTTTTGTGCCACCTACATATCCATGTACCAAGTGACAGGCACCGCATGGTACCTGTCATGTATTACAGGGATATGTACAACATCTCTTTTTAACATTGCGGCAGGTGCTGCAGCCAGCAGCACCCACCTCAATGTTAAAGGTGGGTGATGCGACTGCCAAGGTGGCGGTCCCATCCTAATTCCTATTGTGGGACTGTCACACATTTGGTGGGCAGTCACAGATAGGAGACAATGGCAGACAGACTGAAGTCCGTCCGTCATCGTAATGAGGCCATAAATGCACAAATGCATGCATGTTAAAGTCAGCCCTGTTGACTTTACTAATGATTGAACAAACAGTAGCAATGCATTAAGGAGATGCAGAATTCAATTGGACAAACACTCTGATATGAAAGTAACTTTTCAAATGTAAAATAGTCCTTGGAGGCAGAATTATACCACATGAGGGTGAGCCGAAGCCTGCTTCATACCTATTTAAAAAGAAAATCATAATAGGTATATAGACAGTTGCTCTGTCAAACCATACCTAAAAATGACAGTGAAAACAGACATTTTTGAGCACCAGGTGCAGCAGGCGCAGTATCCCAGCAAGCTATCATGCTTCACTTGTAACCTGTGACAGACAGGTCATACATACATCACTGCATCACTCAACCTTCCGAGGTATCTCACTGGGACTGAAGCTTGCACACTGGTAGAGATATCATCTGAAATGCAATCTACTCCATCTATAGGTATTACTTCCTCACTTGCTGTACCTGTAGTTGGGTACATTGCAGTGAGTGTGATGAGATTCAGATGTCAGACCCACATCCTCAAATCGCTAGGCATAAACCGATCCTATGGAGGATTTACCACGTTTTTGCATATTTATCAACTCTGCTGGAAGAATTTACAATGAAACATACAGGGACATATTTACAAGGAGATAACATTCACCAGAACGTCACTGTTTCTGATGTTTTGGTGGTGTTAACTAATTTGCCTTATATGCAAGGTGGCGTTAAAGTGGCTTAATGCTGCCTTGTAAATAATGCTCCACTTGGTGTGCAGGGTGTTGCAGTGGGCGTCCCGCCGCAACACTAATTGCTTTCTGGCGGTGCCCCATGTTTACAAGGTATGGGGCAGCTCCAAAAATACTGTCAGGGAAAACCTGGTCTTAAGCTTGCGATTTAAGGAAAATGTTTTATTTCTCTTCCTATTTTGCTCTTTCCAAGTGAGCTTCATTCTTCAGCACACATAGATATAGCAATACTCTTGAAAAAAATGTTTTTGTGCAGAAAGGCATCCCTTTCTGCACCTAAACAATTGCCCCTGCAGCACAGGCACCCTAAAAAATGGATCTAAGCTGCCTGCACTGGTGCTGGGCAGCTTTTTGAGCACCAGTGCTAGGGGTAAGGCAGGGGTGAGCCGCATTCTTTCAGATATCACGCATCCCTGCATTGTGATGCTGTCAGAGCATGGCGTTACCAATTTTGGGCTAACACCGTGCTTCACCAGTTTCTTGTAAATATGCCCCACAATTTTCTGAGACAGCAGTTCTGGAAGAAAATGCATGTTGAGGCATGGTGCGTGGTGTGTTTGAGATTTTGAATAACTATAAAAAGGTATTGCCCCAAAAGAAGAGAATCACAGAGAAATAACAAATTGCATCGTATATTTTCTTTCTTTATTTATTTAGCGTTTTATAGAGCACGAACCAAACCTGTGTGGGTATCAGAGCGCTTTACAGTAGTGTCAGGTGGGATACAGGACAAAGGGGAGAGGAGAGCCGAAGGGATAGGGAACAGATAGATACAGCATATGGTACGACAGGCAATCAAAATATCCGACTGCCTTTTGGGATAGGAACAAAACAATACAATAAGCTGGAGAAGCAGTCTCAACACCCTGGAGGTTTGTTTGGAAGTGCCGGGTGGGTACACCAAAGGATAATGCCACAATGATAGGTAAAGTCAGGTTACGGAGGGGATTGTAACATGAGTGTTAGGAGAGGAATTTGCCCATTAGGAAAGTTTTGGTCTCCTTTTTGAAGTGAGCTAGAGATGGAATTTTTCTGATGGCGGGTGGGAGTGAGTTCCATCTTCTTAGGGCAGCCCCAGAGAAAGCCCGATTGTATGTTCTTTTTTTCTTGAAGCGTGCAGGTTGGAGCAAAAGGACTCTGGCGGACCTGGAGTTTCTGGCTCCTCCGGATAACACAAGTTTCTGTGCGAGAAAAGCAGGGGACTTGAAATAGAGAGCCTTGTGGGTGATGCAAGCCAGCTTAAATTGGATTCTGGCATCAAGAGGAAGCCAGTTCAGCGCTTTAATTTGGGGCGAGATATGGCCGAATTTCTTAGAGCTAGTTAGAAGTCTGGCCGTGGCATTGAGGCAGGCTTGAAAGGGTGCCAGACAGATCTTGGGTAGGCCTGCAAGGGTTGAGCAACCATATTCTAGCCTAGAGATGACTAGAGCCTGAATTGCCTATTTTAGATCTGGGAGTCGAGGAAAGGTTTCAGGTTTCTTAGGTAGTTCAAATGAAATCTGACAGGTTTGGGCATCGCGTTGATATGGCCCGCATGTTCAGGTTTCCATCCACAATGGTAGGACAGCAGTTTAGCGCTGTGATAGCCTTGATCCAAACTTGAATGTCTGTATTGGCAAAAGGTGGTGAGATTAAGAAGAACTCTGGACTGAGTTTAAGCTGGTTAGATGTGAGCCAGTGAACAGTCAACTTCAGGGCCTCATTCAGGGAGCGGATGTCCTCTGGAGAAGAGATTTTGATGTAGAGCTGTGTGTCGTCGGCATACATGTGGTAGGAGATATTGGCAGGGTGCAACATCTCTGAGAGCGGTTTGAGGTAAAGATTGAAGAGGGTAGGGGACAAGGTTGATCCTTGAGAGACTCCAACTGTGATAGGAGAGGAAGCGGATAGGTTGCAGTTGATCAGGACTCTCTGTGAGCGGTTCTGGAGGAAGGACCTAAACCAAGCAAGAATGGTGCCATCCACGCTCATCCTAAGTTTGAGGTGATTCAGGAGAATTTCATGGTTAACCGTGTCAAAAGCCGAGGATAGGTCCAGGAGGATCAAGAGACAGGTTTTGCCTTGGTCAAGGGCTTGAAGGGCATCACCCACAATGTGGAGGAGTGTGTTTTCCATGCTGTGCCCAGGTCTGAAACCAGATTGCACATCGTCTAGAAGGTGGAAGTTGGTGATGTGTTTGCTCAGCTGTTGTACACATTTTTCCAGCACTTTAGCTAGGAGAAGGATGTTTGAGATAGGTCTGTAGTTGTCGGAAGAAGCAGGATCTAGCCTAGGTTTTTTTTAAATGGGGACAACCTGACCGGCTTCTAGAGAGTCAGGTATCGATCCCTGTAGGAAAGAGGAGTTGATTATTGTAGTCCAAGAAGAGATGATAGCCTGAGAGGCAGCGGCAAGGCAGTTTGAAGGGAGAGGGTCATTGAAGTGATTTTTGGGGCTTAAAGAGGAAAGGATTTTTGAGACCGATTGTTCATCATAGACTTTGAAGTTGGACCATAACGCTTGGGTTTGAGGGAGGTCTGGGAGAGCAGCGCAGAGTAGGGATGTAGAACTGGAGGGGTTTGGAAATAGGTAGTAGAGATGTAGCACACATAGAAAGAGTAGAAAACGAGGAGAAATACAGATATTTCTCCTCATTGTGCCTCCCCAGGGGAGACATATCATTTTGACACATTCCCATGTTTGCAGATACTTGTTAATCTCAGAATGAGTCAAAACACATGGGTGATGCGTGGGGAAACCCACCGCAACACCCATAGAAGGCCCTCCTGACACAGCATATGGCAACGCAGCGACTTGCGCTGCGTTGCCTTACACCATATCTAGGAGACCATGAAAAGCCATGCAAAGTGGATTTATGTGGCCTCGTAGATGTGGGTCTGCACCCTGCACTGCAAGAGCATCAAAAAAGTGACTCACCAGCAGAGCAAGGGGTTTGTAAATAAGCCCTTTGATGTCTATCTGTTTTTTCTGATTTGCCAACATTTGCCGATCTCTGAATCAAACCCCATCAATATCTACTTGAATTATCTCAAAATGGACACTAATGTCTAAACAATATGATGACACGTCTTGCTTGGGCAGAGTAAGTCGTTAACAACTTTTATTTCTTGCGCATCCCTTCTCCTTTTATCTTTGTGATGTGGGTTTCCTACAGGATGGCAATCTTTATTCCCTTTCGGGCACATGCATCAATCTCGGCATTTGCGATTCCTTAATTGCCATTTTTAAGGAATCGCAATTAAGGAATCGCAAATGCCTATGCATTAAGAAATCGCTAAATAAATTGCGATTTCTTAAAATTCCTTAATTGCGATTAGCATTTTGCGAATCGCAATTAAGGAATCCCTTCCCATTCAATCCTATAGGCCTAGAGGCCCATAGGAATGAATGGAAAGACAATCTCAATTTGCGATTCGCAACTAGCTAATCGCAAATTGAGATTGCGATTTCAAGGGTGCAGGGGTGTCCTAAGGGCATGTGTGTGCACAACATGAAAGTTTAAAAAAAATGCAAAAAATTGCATATTTCTAACATTTCGCAAAATTACCATGAGGTCCAACCTCATGGTAATTTTTTCTCTCTAATTGCGAAATCACCATTTTTTTCAGTTTCATGCATTGCTTTTAAGGAATCGCAAAATTGCGATTCCTTAAAAGCAATCACACTTTAAAAGATTGCAAAAATAGCGATTTCTTAACTTTTAGGATAATGCATCCCAAATAGTGATTTAGGAATCGCAAACGGCTGAATTTTGCGATTCGCACCGTTTGCGATTCCTAAATCGCTTGATGCATGTGCCTGTTTGTTGTGGGATAAATGGGTGTATATTGCCATTTTGCTAGCAGTTTTCATGTCCTTTATATTCCATGTCAGTAAAGAGTATTTTCCTTTTCTGGCCATATATTTCATGTTGTGTACAGGTAACGTATAAATGGGTCAGCATCAAACAGTCCCATTCTGCATGCTCAGAGGTTCTTTCTGCTCCCTATTTGTTCATGTTGAGTATCAGCAACAGCCATTTAAAAAAAAAACACTACAACCTTGAAACAACTTCTCTCCCTGGAATAAAGTGTAGAAACAAACACATCGTCCCTCTGTCCATGTTATACTTATAGGGCCTTATTTACGATTTTCTAGTGCAGGGTAGTGCTGTAAGGCTTCTTACAATGCTACCTGGCGTCAAAAGGGCAGAAATGTGCTGTATTAACAGTCACAGGTTGCTTGTTTCTGGTCCAGGAAAGACATGGCTTGGCAGTTCAGACTGGACTGTTCCCATGAGGCACATGGTCAGACTGATTTGCATATGGCCATGTCTGAACTGGGGTGATGGAGTGAGCTAAAGAATGATGATGTATTAGGCCCAGATCGGTTGACTGGGGGTGAGTGTTTGATTTGCCCAAGCGATCTGTCCATCATCCCCTTTGGTATCGTATTAATGAAATACAGCACATTCCTGTCCTTTCTGGCGGCGTAGGAGCAGAATTTGGTGCCTAGCGCCAATGCAGGTACCCTTGCACCATGGTGCAAAGGTGTCTGCATTGTTGATACAAATGTTTTTGTGCAAGAAGGGACGCCTTAAACTGAGTTGTTTTCCTCTTTCTATGTGAACTGCAAAAATGTGAAGCACACATAGAAAGAGAAAAAACAAGGAGAAATAAAGTTATTTCTCTTTGATACACCTCCTCTGAGGAGATGCACAGTTTTGATGCATTACCAGGTTTACAGATCTTTGTAAATCTGAGAATGTGTCAAAACCCATTGGTGTTGCTTGGGAAAACCCAACGCAACACCCATAGAATGCCTGCTTGGCGTAAAGTAAGGGAACGCAGCACTTTGTGCTGCCTTGCCTTACTCCATATCTATGAGGCCATGGAAAGCACGCAGGGTACGATTGAGAGGCTGCACCACAGGACCATCATAAAAAGTTATGGTCCAACAGCGCACACCTCTTGTAAATGAGGCCCAAAGTCGATTGTCTCAGAATGGTCAGTATTGGTGTTAAGGGAGTGGATGGCAATCAAATGCAGTGGATTCCTTACCCACCTGCCACCCACCACACTCCTTAATACTGCCATTACTTAGCTGCAATAGCTTTACTCTGAGTCCTTCTCTCATCATGATGACTCACTCAGTGAGGCCCCTATACCTCCAATCACACACATTCCCAACTCATAAAATGACCTCCCCCTCCATACCTCCCGTTCCATACCAAAGCCCAAAGCACCACACATTTGGACTGCCCCAAGAAGGGTGGGAGTGAGGGCCTGAGTCTTTATGGTGAGAGAAGGACTCTGAGGAATGCTATTACTGGTAAGTAGTCGTAGCATTACACCATCGTCCCTGTTGCTATGATGACTCACACAGTGAGATATACATAAGGTAAAAAGTAGGCAGGACAACCACACAGAAAAATGCAACACAAGGTCAAGCCATAGGAAAACCAAGGACAAGACAGAAGCACAGCACCAGCCGGACATGAATCCCCCAAGAAGGGTAGCCAAAGAGAGAAACAAGCGTCTGTAAAATGTAAACCAACACAGCGACACTCAGAAGAAAAATAAAATAAAAAATAGGGTGGCCTTCCAGCACAAAGCCTGGGCCCCACCGAAGAAGAAACAGGCCTCCAACACCAGTAGCAAGCAGAGAGAAAAGGCAAGGAGGCAAAAATAGCCAACCAGAGAGTAGACAGCCACCCAAAACAGTGTTAAGAGGGTGCCAAGAAAGGACCCACAGAGGCCAAAGGTACAACCCGGGGAACCTGAGAGGAAGTAAACTCAGAGACAAAGTCCAACGAGGACAGCACAAGAGGGACAGAACAGGGAACTGAAAAACACCACAAAAGGGCCAGAAAAACCTACCAGACCCCCACAAGGGGAGCGGAAGACAGTAGAACCCTGCCCGGTGGAAACAATAAGCCCCAGCACAGGTTGCACAAGACATAGGGCAGGAGAGAAGAAACATCCAGTGACCAACAGCAGGCCAAAAATGGCAGAGGAAACCCACCATAAAAGAACATCCAGCAGAAAAGCCAACACCCAGGCAAAAACCCGGAGTCCGGTACAAGGCAGTATGGCCAGAATAGGAACCTGCAAAGCACAACACCACAGCGAAGACACAGAAACGTCTTAGACAACCATCTACCAGGTAAACAACAGATCTGAAGGCTAACAACCCCCAGGACACAACGAGGCCAGCCATGAAGAAGAGGCAAAAGAAAACACCCCAATGGAAGGGGGACCCAGCATAACCCCAACACCAGCTGCCAAGGCAGATGACAGCCGTAGAAAACGGGGACCCAGCAGGCCTTCGAACAGAGTGGCCCCCCCAAAGGCAACCGAAGACAGAAAGCTAGAGTCGGCCAGCAGGCCACAACCAGAGAAAGTGACAGGCCATGACCTCAGAGGAGGATGATTCAGACAACCCCACCAACTGAAGATACAACATCCAGGAAGACCACACGGTGAGACAGCTCAGTTCTTTATTTATTTCGGTGGTTAAAAACCATCATAAAAATACATAATGCATTACATATCCACATATAATCATTTCTGAACATTACAATATTAAAAACACATTTTTAAAAATTATTATTTACAAACTTTGATCGAAAGGAGGGAGCAGTTAATTCATGTCATCCTACATCAACCCCTGGTATTTCTTAATTTGACCACAATTTTTAAAAAACTCATAATAGAACACAGAGTACACATCTCAGTTGCTCTTTGCAAGAATAATAAAGCAGTTCGAACATGGTAAATGTTTGATTCCTTTAAAATGTCCACCAAAAATCTTCGGCGCGGGATTTTATAAAAAGAACAAAGTAATACAAAATGAAGGGTGTCCTGCGGAGACCTATTGTTGCAGCCGCAGGCACCCTACTGCTCAAATGTAAAAGTAAAACCGGACGGGTAAGCTAAAATGTTAAGTAACAAATTGAGCCTAAAACGAGTCATTAAAAACCTCTCATGTTGACTATACATTAAAAAGAGATACGGTTCCATACCCAATTCATTACTTACAAGAGAGTGGGCTACTACTGAGGATTTGTTAGAGTCAAGTTCATTCCTCCTGGAATCATATTTTTCCAATAACTGCTTTTGAACATAATATTTGCAAGAGCTTTCAATATTTGAGGGGTCAGAAAATAACCTTTTCTGATCGATAGACTCTAGGGTTTCTTTAATGTATTTTAGTCAAGGGATTTGCAGCCCTCTGTCTCTCCGGAGACAATCCTTATTAATCTGTCTGGTTAATTCAGCATATGGATTTAGCCAAATTCGAAACCAGGTCAGAATTGGTCTCACTTTAATCAGGTCAGATCTATATGGGGTGCCAAATTCATTGTGTGTGACTGCTGCCGGGATGCTCTGAGGTAACTTTAGTAGTTTTTTTAGGAATTTGTCTTCCTCTGCTTGTATCTGGTGTGCATCCCTAAAGCCCCACACCTCTGCCCCGTAGATAGCTTTAGAGGTACTGACCGCTCTATACAGTGTCATCACTTGCTCAAGAGACCAACGGCCCATCCTTCGTGCGAAATTTAGTATTTGCACCATTTGCTGAGACAAGTTTCCTGGACCTTTCCTCAATCAGTGGGGCAAACCTAATCTTTTCATCAAACAAGACACCCAGATATGGAAAAGTATTCACAGTGTCTAAAACATGAGTTCCTATTTTGAACACAAATCTCTTGTGAGGTTTTTTCCCTGCCACCATGATAAAAGACTTAGATTAACAGAAAGATCTAGATTCTTCATGAATGTCGCGAAGCCACTGATTAGGTGCTGGAGACTTATTGCTGTTCGAGCGAGAAGGACCGCGTCATCCGCATACAAAAGTACCGGTATGTGAAGCGATCCCACTCTTGGGCAGTCAGTCCCCAGTGTCAGCAGGGCACTCTCCAGGTCATTTATATAAAGGGAAAATAGGAATTGAGCCAGGATACACCCCTGCCTCACCCCGCTAGTGCACGAGAAGGGATCAGTGCTCACCCCCTCCCCCCCGAGCTATAGCGGACCTTGGCAGTCGTGTTCCAGTGAAGTTCCTTAAGTATGTTAATCAGGTCTGGATCGATTCCCAATCTAAACATAAGTGCCCAGAGTTTAGTTCTGTTTACATTATCAAATGCTGCTGCTAGGTCCATGAATCCCATATACAGGGTCCCGTTATCTGATTTGATATATTTAGCCGCTAGAAGGTGTTAAGACATTGGTCACTTGTTGACTTGCCTGTTCGAAACCCATACTGGGTATCCACCAAGGTGTTATGAGCTTCAGTCCACTCTGTCAGGCGGTTAAGAATTACCCTACCTAGTACTTTAGCTGAGACGTCAATCAGCGAGATTGGCCTGTAGCACTGTGGATTGTCCCTGCAGCCTTTCTTGTATATGGGGACAATCACTGCAGTTGACCAAGATCGCGGAAGACCCGATTCAATTGCAGCATTAAGTACTCTAGTCATAATCGGTGCCCATAAGTCAGTATTACTTAAAAATAGGTCTGAGGGGGTGCCATCCGGGCCTGGAGCCTTAATACGCGTCAGCCCCAGCACTGCTTTAAGAACTTCCGGCAAAGAAAATTCTAACTCGGTTGCTCTGGGGCCCTCCCAAATTCCATCCCAGATAACTACCTCCTGTTGATTATACAGAATTTTAAAATGGTTAATCCGTTGATCTGGGAGTATATTGGTACTAATTACTGGGGCGCTTGAGTCTTGGAAGCAGGGTCTGTTTATAATTCTCCAGAATTGGGCATAGTCCCTATTTTCTCCTGCTTCTCTGAGGTCTGCCCAGACTTCCTTTTGGAGTGCGCTCTTCCTTCTCTTAACCTGCGTTTTATAATTCTGTCTACAGAGGGCGATTTCATTCTTGTCTCTCGGGGACTTCTTTAGGCTCTGTTTTAATTCTCTCAGTGCCGTGAGCAATTCGAATCGAACCATCTTGGTGAAGATAGTTCCTTAGTAGGCCGCTTAGTTTTTAATAACCCTTCCACTATTTTGGTTAGGGATTCAAATTCCAGGACCACTCCTCTGCCCTCTATTGCAAGGTCTAGACAGATCTCTATATATTCTTTCCCTTTACCCACTAAGGTACTATAGAAATCTTGTGGGTTAATCATTGCCCACCTTATGCGCCTCCCTTGGTCCGTTGGTTGGATTACAATATCCCCCCACGTTTTTTACTGGTAGATCATTATATTTAATTTCAAGGGAGAGGGGGTTGTGGTCGCTAAAGGGGCTCCACTCTGTTCTTATTCTTATAATCTGCTCTTTAGCAAAGGCAGAGATTACTATAAAGTCTATTATAGACGCACAGCCTCTTCCTTTGAATGTGGGTATGAGAGTCTCCCCTATTTTCAATGGCAACAGGTCCATTGTGTGGGTAAGGGCAAAGCTATCTAGAAGCTTCATCAACAGTGTGCCCTCTCTGTTATGTTCGAAATGAGGTCCCTTTTCTACAGGGCAGGAAGACCAATCAGGAGAGATGGGGAGTAGCTTTGGGCACAGGTGACAGTTAAAGTCCCCCATCAACAGGACAATTGGTTTGGACCCCCCCTGCCTTAGGTCTGTTTCATCATTTAGCCTACTCTCAAGCTCTAATAATATAGGGAAGTTTCCATCAATTGGGTCCGGATTGTAAAAATTTTAAATTAAAAATCTCTGCCCTTGACCCTGGAATAACACTGCTTGTATGGTTTCTGACGCGTAGTCTGGTTGTGACCAAGCGCCCTTTAGGTCTAAGTCAGCATATATCACTAGACCTCCTTTTGCCCTCCCAGATCTCACTTCTTGGGCCGGCCTAAAAAAACATTTATAGCCCTCCAGTTGACAGAGTATCTCGCCCATGTTTCTTGAAAGGCTATAATATGAAAGCCCCTTATGTATTCTTTCCACTCCTTATTCTTGAGTTGACCCCCCAGGCCTGCTATATTCCAGGACAAAAAGGCTAATCCAGCCCTATTAGCTTTCCTTCCCTCTGTGCTGAGTTCCTTTATTCTGCGATCTCCTGTTTCTATGGACTCTGGGGCATTATCATTCTCGTCTCTCTGTTTAGGGGGTTCTTCTATCCTCACTTTTTGCTCATTCCTAGAGCTAACAGGACCAGCCTCTGTTGCAGGCTATAAAAGTTCCCCAGTTGCAGTGGAGGATGCAGGCTCTTTCTTTGTAGAGGGTAGTCAGTCATTTTCATCGAGCGACTGCAAAGGGGCAAATCTGTTTCTCCCCTGAGAATAATCTCAGGGTAGTTTGTGGATCTGGCTCTTTGGGTGTATTTTGGCCTTCCAAGATTCCACATTACATTGTCAGCATTGTTGCTGCTCCATCTTCTTGGGTAAAAATACCCGAGCGGGAGCGCACAGATTGTGCTAGTATGATTTCTGTTGGAATTATTCAGAATATAATCCACAAGTCTAGTGTCTCTGAAATTTGCTACTATGCAATCCCCTCTTATGTCCTTTTTCCTACCACCAAGCCATTTCACTCTTCTTACATGGACTATCTCTCCTCTTTCCCCATTATTTAATGGTCTGTGTATGTTCAACCACTTGGAGATTTTCGCATGTAATTGGGAATGTGATTCTTTGTCTGAGGCCCTGATTTCCGGAACCCCCACAATAATATTACAAAAGGGCTGGCATCTGGGGGTAAATTTATAAGTGGGGGGGGCTATCTGCGATATAGAAAGGATCAAAGTCCATATGGGCTGAGCTGTAAGGACCATTTCTTAGATAATGGTCTTCCTGATCCCTTTGTATTATCGGTTGTAGGGGAGCTTTATCAATATTTTTAGAGGTAGTCTTATGATTGGATCCCCCTCTCTGCTCTTGGTTAGATCCCCCTCTCTGCTCTTGAGAAGCTTTCGGGACATCATGTATCTGGGCAATCGTGTGTTGGGTATTGCTGACACAGTTGTTATTTGACAGTGTGTTATTGTTAGTGTTGTTGTTATTGGCCACATTACTTGGTTGGTTAGGGCCAGAAGGGGGGTTCTTAGTTGTAAGTTCTATTATCTTGCTTTGTTTGGACAGTTCACTTGCTATTTTATCCACCTTGCTTATGATGGGTTTCAACTGAGCAATTATAAAGGTTTCCAGGTGTTTTTTAAGATCTCCTAAAACTTCCTCAATCCATCATGGTGGATTTCTATTTGTGTGCACTTATCATCTACCAGGATGACCTCTTGCCTATTTTTAGCTTGGCCATATCCTGTGAGTGGCTTATTTTGTCTCTGTTGTCCCTTACTCCTCCCCCATCGTTTTGGTTTTCTCTGGGGGTCAGTTCACTAAGCCCTGAGGTTTCTACCCCCGGGGAAGGTGGGGGTTGGGCACAGGGAACAGCCTCTGTTGCGTTATTTGGTGAGGCTACGTTTTCGGTCATATTTGGGCTGTCAGCTAATGTGAGATCTCTAGAAGGAATTGGGGTTGCTACTATAGGGTTGGGTGCGGCAGATAGGCTCCTTTCCATGCGTTCTATTTCCCCGGATACCTTCTTTAGCATCAAGTCAATCGCGGGAGGATCTGATCCCGTTTAAGCGCCTCCGGGCGCTGGCGAATGATGCTGCTGGCGGCGTCGCCGGGACCCCAAAGGGGATGCTGGGAGTTGTAGGCTGCCAGGCAGGTAGGGAAACCACGGCGGTAAACGCTACCCCTCTTGGCGGCCGTTATGGCAGAGCGGCGGCGGGGGAGAGCGAGACACAGGAGCGTGTGAGGCTGCAAGACCACTCGGAGGTGCAACAGGTCGCAAAATGCCCCTCAGTCACGATGCTGAACACGGAGAGACAATTGACACACACGCCCCACTGGCACAGCCACAGCCAGAAGAAGAAAAACCCCACCACAAGAAGGATGCCAACAACACCCTATACACGCCAACCAGTCACAAAACCAGAGGCCAGAAAAAAGACCGACAGACCATCACCCACATGGGAACCACCAGATACGAAGTTGAAAAGCTCCAGGAACGACAAGGAGCAGCCAACAGGTGTGACCATGAAGGAACTACCAAACTGGAAATTGCCAAAAACAGAACCCCACCAACTAGTGCACATGGGATGCTAAAGACACAGACCACCACCATACTAAGGTGGAGAAACTCTACAATGTAAAAACTACCAGAGCGACGTGCAACAGCTCAAATTGACACCAAAGCACAAAACAGGGACCCCGGCAGGAGTGCAGCGATCCCCAGAGATGCCCACCCCCACAGCCCCCGGCAAGCCGAGAACAGAGTAATTGCAGGAAATCGGCAGACACAAGACATAGCCCGGCATCCACCATAGGAGCTTTGCATCCTGGGCACATCGAAAGCCAGCCACCAACAACCCACCATACAATGAGCAGGAAAAACTATGCTGCACCGCACCGGGCCAGAAAAAACAGCAACTTTGCAAAGGCACAGGCGACGCAGAGAAAGAGGCACAAACTGCACAAAGTGGCAGCCAGCATCAGGAAAGACAGCCCAAGAGCATACACAAACAGCACGTCGACCAGCCAGGCCGACACAAGGCAGGAGATTAAATCAAGCCTTGCAGCACAGTAGGACACCGGAGCACCCACCTCCAGAAAATGGAGAGCAAGGAATCAAATAAGGGTGGGCAGACAGCACCCAAGGCAGGAACCCCAACCAATACCACAGACGACAGAGCCACAAGGCCGGCAACCAAAGCAGGGAAGCCACGAAACAGAACCATCAGAGCCTGAAGGCCCCAACCTGCAACAGCATATTCCACATGCAGAGTGCTCATATCTAAAAGCGCCAAGCCCCAAAAAACAGAACACCCGAGTCCCCAAACAGGTAAAAAGGGTGTCAGCAGTCCAAAGTCGCACAGGCAGAACACACAGCACAAAGAGGCAGAGGGCACAACAGCACACCAGAGGCATCAGGAGATGCACAAACACCCATCAACAAGCCAATCACCAAAAAGGCAGATGATTCTTTAACCAAGACATGCACCAGGCCCAAGACATTACCACATGTCGGTCACATAGAAAAGCCTAAGACCCAAGGGGAAGCAGGAGCGAAAAGCAACAGCAAGGCAGAAACTAAACCAACACCCAAGCAACCAAGCACATCCCCAGCCAGCCGACGGAAGGCCCTGCACCCCCAGCCCACTGCACTGCCAAATGGAAGCCGCACATGAAACTAGATGCTCAGCCAGAGAGCCAGAATCAGCGAGCAAGGATGACATAGGGAATAAACCCCCCACAGCAGAGGAAGCGGCATGTGGATGAAAGTCCAAGAGCAAGACCTCAGCACAGCAAACAGGCAGCCAAAGAGGCAACTGGGCACACCGCCTCCAAGACCAACCCCCACACACGGAGGCCAACCTGCTCAAAGCAGAACCCGACAGACAACTGCCATGACATGAGAGGAAATGCAGGAAGCGTAAACTGCAGTAACTACACAGAACATCAGCCAAAGCTCGCAAGAACCAGTAAGGCATCCAATAGGAAGGTAGCCTGCTGGAAACGCATCATACCCCGGCCGGCGAGAAGACACTGTAGACTTATGGCAGGGCAACCCATGGCACAGAGCCACACTAACCTCAGCTGGATTCAAGCAGATCAGGAAGCTGGCCAGGCACACCATCTCCGAAAAGCACAATATCAACCTCAGCCAGAGGAAACCACCGCAGACTACCGACAGGACAGCCCAGCAGGAAAGAGCCACAGGTAAGCCTGCTGCACAACAAGCAGGCACCAACAAACGCGGGCCCCTGGGATAACAAAGAAAACAATTACAGCAAAGCAGAGTGAACAGACCTCCACTTGGAGGAAGACAGGCAGAACAACCAACCTGCAAGCGAAGAAAACACTGGTCGCCATCAGTTAGAACATGCAAAGAACCCGTAATGACACCACTAGGCAACCTGTAATCCTGCAGAGACACTTAACCGGGAAAATGTCACCACGCAAAAGCAGCATGGCCACTCACAGCAGAGTGCCGAGGAACCCTAGACATATAACAGCACCATGTATGCCAGGCCACACGCCTGCCAGCAAGAGACACACAGGCGCTTAGCATTAGGAATCTCCAACAGGACCGACAGCACACAGGGCCTGCCAATGGCACCCAGCCAGGAAACAGAGAAGCAAAGCAGCAAGGGGAATGCAGAGACATCAGAAACTACCAACGTGGCAACCCCAGGTGCTTAGCAATCTGATTAAAGTCACACATGCCCCCAGACACTGTCGTACAGCCAGCAAGTGAGGCCCCGAAACACGCCCGGCAGGTTGCCAGAGGCAAGCACAGCAGACCTGTGGCACAGGAGTGCAATAGGAAGGAAATGATGAGGACCAGTAGCAGTCACACACTAGCAGAACAGGCCAAAGCCTCACACGAAAGCCCATAAGCCAAGCCAGAAAGCCGGTGGCCCGCCTCGCCAGAAGCGCTTAGTATGGGCCCAGCCGTAAAACAGCATGTCCAAGAAACACCGTCTCCCTGGAAACAAGCCCTGTCCTTAGCCAGACAGAGGAAAGCGCTACAGACCTCCGGCCTTGCTGCTGGAAGAGAAGCTGGCAAGAGCACCAGCCACCACACTGCAGGCAGCCCGGACCCCCGCGCTCACCTGAATCACATCATGCCTCCTCACTGCACAGCACCACCGGAGACCAGACTCTCCAGCATGTTCTGAACCAGACTTTGCGAGCTCCCTATCTCTGCTGCCACCGCACAGCCAGAAATGAGGAATTAGACATTTAGAGCAAAAAGCTGGAGCACGCCACCGCACATGCCCATAGATGTGTAATGGACACAAAAAAGGAACCAGAGCTATGGAAGGGGGGATGGAATTTATGAGTTGAGAAGGTGTGGGACTGGAGGCACAAGGGCCTCACTGTGTAAGTGATCACAGAGAGAGGGATGAAGGGGTAATGCTGAATGGGGGTGAGTTTACAAGTTGTCTTTTCAACATGTGGGTCATCTTTGCACAATCATGCCAATGTTTTACATCCAGGGTTTATATCAAGTTGTGTTGAGCTGTTGTCTTCTTCTATGCACAAAACATTGGTTTTAGGTGGGAAACGGCCACTACAAACGCGAGAGGAGAATTCCTTTTATGAAAATGAACAAAGTTTATTAATATAAGATAGAAGAATAAAAGTGAAAATTGAGCTCTCATAAAATATAATAGGAGTAATAATATAAATGTAGAGAAGTAGAAACATACAAAACATTGGATAACAAGAAAACAAGATAACCATAGGTGGGGGGAAGAGGGAGGTATAAAGAAGAGAGAACAGTACTTGACTAGGAAATATGAGTGTTGGCACTGGCTGTATTATCATCAACATCAATACCACTAGTCATATTCAGGAATGGTGACCAAACCTGAAGAAATATGTCAGTTTGATTCTGAAGGTTATAAATTACTCTTTCGTGTGATGCTGTTTGTATCATTGTTGTCAACCATTCTTCTTAAGTAGGAGGGGATATGGATTTCCAATGCCGTAAAATACATATTTTAGCTGTAGCCAATGCTGTATGAAAGCGACGATGCATCAATTTGGTTCTCTAACAGGGTCTTGGTGTTATGGATGGCTGCTAGTATCTTGTTCAACTTGCTTTCAGTGGTAGATTTTGCCGAGGAGGTCTTGACGTCACAAGGAACTGTGTTGCTAAGTTTTTGAAGGTCAAATGCACTGGTAGTAGTTTTAGTGGCAGCTGCTACCGGACCTTGGTGGTGGGGGTGTAGGACGCGAAGGGATGAAAACATTAAAAAAAACTACCTTGCTACGGCTGGCTGGCTGGCCTCTGTCCTCTTCTTCCTGCCTCCAGTTCCTGCAACAGGAAGCACACTTAAGGAATGCACACCACTCCTCCCCTGCTCTGGCCACCCACGTTCTGCCCGAAAGCCACTGACTACAATAGGAAAACAAAAATGATAATAACAATTAATTTTATCATTTTATTTTTCCTCTTGAGAAGTGGAGCTATGCTCGTCTGCCTTAGTGCAGGAGCCGTCACTGAGTAGTTGGTTGGGTTCATTTTCGCATTCCGTGTTCACTTTACTACTAGGATTACCGAATGACTTTTCTGTCAATTTATCACCATGCTCGTTGGTACATAATTGTTTGCAGTGAAGTGAAGTCAACACTTTCAAGGTCAACTTACATAGAGCATATAGCCCATTTATTGAGGAATTAGAGATTTCGGCACATACCTTCATGTGCCCTGACAGCATACTTCATGAAGACCACTAGATGGCTTCCCTGGAATCTCTTTGAACCAACTTAAGCTTTGCTATGTTGTTTAAGGCAATGCAACTTTTCACATTGACATTTTTATCTTTTTAGTTTTTGCAGCCACTCCTTGAGCTGTGAAAATGTTTGAGACAACATGAAATTAATAGGGGGCTCTTTCTTCAGTGTATCAACTTGTTTAGGAGACAGGTAGCCTCCAAGCTGATGCTCAAGATCAACATGGCTCATTTGGCGTCTTTGGCCAACCCCGCCCCCCCTTGCTGACTTTCGGGATGGGGCTCAGAAGCCATCATGGGAGGCAGCCTCAGCAGCCTTTCATAAGTTTGTGATTGATAAAATAAGTTTAATTGAATTTGTTAAAGAATCATTTTATTGTTTCCACATCCTAAAATCCACTCTGCAGCTTATATATTATCTCTCCCAGCTTAAAAAACAAAGACTTGTCATAGTTCACTGCTTCTAGAGAGGAATCCGAACCTGGAATACTGGACAATGACGCGGTCTCTGTAGCAAAGGTCACTAATTTGGCAACTCGCAGACTGTGACACACAATCCTAAAATGGTTGTGACGTTACAACGCATTCCAATGCAATGCATGCCTTTCCACGCATGTGTTACAACACAAATGCCATCACCAGTCATATCCTTTACCATGAGAATGCCTTTAACACTCATACTTTTACAATGATTTTCGTTCTTAAACTATGCATATTATTACATTTTCATGTTAAAGGATATCTCCGATTCCTTTAAATTAACCTTATACCTGAACCAAAAAAATTCACCCCTCCACCCACTTATTCCCCCTTACCGCTCCATGTTTTCATCACTCCAAGCACTTTCGATTTCCTTTCCATGTCGTAAAGAGGGAGCGGAAGTGTCTTTCCGCTTCCTCTAACAACGCCAATTGCCTCCACATCTTTTTTTCTTCTTTACCTCCAATCGAGGGAAACAGGTGCAGAACTCAGGAAGGGGGTGCAGAGGGAAGGAGTCCTCGCCTTAGACCCCAGTGCACCCGGTGAATGTGGATCCCAGGTGGTAGACCAGTTGATGGAGAGAGGTTCTGAACTGGTGGGAGAGTTGTGTTCTGGAGGGTGCTTCTCCTGGGAGAGTGCCCAACCCCAGAAGTAGATGTAGGGTGAGGAGACGATTTGCCCATGACCTAGGGTCAGCCTGAGAGTGTGGATCCTAGGTTGAAGGATCAGTGGTAGTTTGTAACTACACTGAGTGGGAGCGTGGAGAATGGCTATTGGATGGCCTAGGGCCTGGTCCATGATGTGGACAACTAGGGAGTATCAGTGGGGTAGCCCAGTTTGGCCTGAGAGTTCTTTTTCAGATAGAACCACTTGGGTTCAGAGTGGCGTAGAACTGGAGGGTGTCCCTGCAGTGCAAGCCCACGTCTGTGTTCTATCGCCCCACGCAGGGAAACCCAACATGGTGGTGATTGGTCTGCCCTGCGTTTTGGCTGGAAGGGGGTTTTGTTGGACTTAGCCCTTTTGGCAGGTTCACCCCTAAACTTTTTGCCTTAAGCTCTGACATGGTGGTAGTGATTTTATGCCTCTGGGCATTTTAGCACTGTGGCCCAGTGTAAAGTGCATGCGCGCTCTGAGTGCGTGTGGTGAGATTGGACTGCCCTCCCATAGGAATGCATGGGGATGTGTGTATCCATGGTAATTCCTGGTATGAGAGGAATGCAGGCTCGAGTTTAGTATGTATGAACTCATGAGGATAAATGCTGTGCGGTGGTGTGTGCAGATTTATGGTGACTAGTGGAGAAATGCCACTTTTAGAAGGTGTCATTGCTGTGTGCTGTGAGACTGCCTGACTGATGTGAATTGCATGTCTGGCTTGTTATTGACAGGAGCTGAGAGGTGTGGGTGGCTCCAGGAGGGGCGGAATGAGTCGGTGCTAGGCTGAATGGGACACCTGAGCTGAGAGTGGTGGAAGGAGAGATCCACTGACTCTGAATAGGATGGTGCTTCCCTAGTACAATGCTGGCTCTGCCCCCTGTGGTGTGTCTAATCCCTGAGCCCCCACCTAACAAAGGAGAGAGGAGCTGAGCAACACAAAGTGCTATAAAGCTCCCCAAAACCAGTTCTGACTGGTATCCCCCAAGCCCTGTGCTGTGACACAAAGGAAAAGGGCAGATAAATATAGGTGCTGTGACCCCATGTTCCTGTTCTGTTCCTGATCCTGATGGAGGGGGATGGCTCGCTGCCCAGCTCTGCCCCTGGAGCCTCTCCTGAATCTTTGCCTGCTGCTGTGGCTCATTGGCATCCTGTGAGCGTTTTGCTTTTACTTGGGAGAGCGCTTGGCTCTCTGTTGCTGAGGAGCTCTCTGTTTTTGGGCCTGCAGCGCTATGTTGCGTTCTATTGAGGGGAACCAAACGTAGGGATTCCACCGCCTTTGGGTGCCTATGGGAGCGGGTGGCCACCCCGCATTATGGCCGGATTCTGTATTTGATGGCGAGTGGGTGCCCACCCCGCATTGCGGCCTTGGTTTGTTCCTTTGCGGGTGCCCACCAAACTGTGTATGTTGCAAATTGACTTTGTTCTAATGCGGGAGCCCACCCCGCGTTTCACTGCCGCGGTCCGTGCCATGAAGGGAAGTCAGGCATGCCGCCTAAAGGTGGGCGAGGGCCTGCAGGCGTCACTTCCGCCTTCCCCGGCCAGGGGAAGGTGACCCGGAAGACCGGACATTTTTCTCTATGGTCTCCCGTGGTGAGGAGGGAGCCCCGCGTGCCGCACCAGGATGCTGGATTCCAGGCGGGGCTCTCCTAATTGGAGAGAGAGCCCCGCGTATGCAGCCTGGTGAAGAGGAGAAAAAGCCTCCCCGATGAGAGAGGAACCTGTAGGCAATACCCCGTTGAGTGTAGCTGCCACATGTCCCATTAGCAGTGCATCTTTCCTGAGCGGCCCAGCCTGCCAGAGGGCCGCTCCAGCATTGGGCCTGTTTTCTTTTAGAGCCCATGTGGCTTCGACAAGGGGCACAGTAGTTTTGGGGCCAGAGTTACCCGTCCCTCATTTTTGCTGAATTATGGTCACAGCTCCACCGCAGTAGCGGGCAGCTGAAAAGTGTTGGCAGGATTAGAGGAACTCAGGAGGCACGCTGGTGCCAAGGCTCATTTGCACCGCTGCCCAGCAATTAGTGGGCAGCTGCCATGTTTAGGCCAGTCTTCCTTTGGGGGCATTGTTGGAGGCGGGGTGAATTACACTCCCCAAGCCCCAGTGCAATTCCGCGCTTGTGGATTTTGCTGTATTTACAGCTAGGCCCTGACTTTGGGACTCAGGACATATGCGCCCCTTTGAGAAAGCCAGTTGGCCAGGGGGACTGTTAGGATTGTAGGGTGCCAGACCCTAATGTGATTATGTGGTGCTAAGAAATGTAATGTATGTACTATGTTTTATGCACCCTGTATTATACCTCTAAATGTGTTTTTTATTTATGAGGTTGGTTTGCATATTACTGTTTATGCTAGTGAGATTAATTTCCTCCTGTGAGTTATGCTTAGGAGGTTAGGGTCTAATGCGTTTGGACTTATGAGAAGATTGCATAATGTGTGTATGCTGGTGAGGTTGGCGAATTTATGCCTAATGTGATACTGTGCATAATGTAGTTTATGTTACAGGCTGATGCTAAGAACAGTGATTACCAGTAATCTGTTCGTATATGATATGTTTTACTTTTACTAAGTTCGCTTTGTTACGGTTCTGACAGTGGTCCAGTGGGTCTTGTCAGGTGTATATAATCCCTTGCAAGTATGACCCAGTGCCGGGTGGCACCATGTATATTATGTATTTACTATTCTAATATGTTATGAGAATACAAAGGCTATTTTTGATATAACCTTGTGTGGAGTTCCTTTTGTAGTGTGCCTGGGATGTTGTTGTGTGTGCGTGCACAAATTCTTTACACATGGCCTCCGGGATAAGTCTGACTGCTCGTGCCAAGCCACCAAGGGGGTTATCTTTGGCTTGCCCTGACCAGAATGGTGGTATCTGCCTAGCTTTGGCGCACGCCTTAGCCAACCAGAGATCCCATTTCTAACATTTATCATTGGGTTGCTTCACTTTTCCACCACGCAACTTGGTGCATACGCTACGCAAGCCGTAAGATGCAAATTATCAAGCAATATAAGCCCCCCTTGCATGGCCTTGAGTGACTTTTTAGGAGTGGCTGATATAAGTTAAGGGTGGTGGAGTGGGTGGGGTCGCACGGTAGACGTTGTGCAGGGGGGTTAATGAATATAAAAATAAAAAAAATTATCTTTGCTGCTGGCCGCTCCAGCATCGCATCTCCTTGCACCGCCTCTCCTCTTCCTGTCTGCTGTTCCCAGTGGCCCCTGGGACAGATTCTCTGTCTAATCCCCGCACAGAGCAGCAGAGGGATTGGTCTGAGCAGGCAGGAATGATGTCCTGCTCAGACCAGGGAGTATGTGGGGTTTCTCCATTCTGGCTGCTCAATGCATCGGGGCTGGAGAAAACCTAGTGCGCATGTGTGTTTTGATAGGCCGGAGACAGCCGGCCAAAACCTATTAATGCTCTTAGAGCGTGGAGTGCACTAGCACTCCTCCTCCCCATCCCATCCCTCAGCCCGCAACTCCCAACAGCACTGGCTAAGAGCCGGCAAACGTAAATTATAACAATGCAAGAACATCATTTTAATTTACATATACTGGCCCTGAGCCAGGCAGTGGGGCTACTCTCCTCCGCCATTTGCGGAGGAACTGCTACTGAGCGGCTTGATAAATGTGGAGTAACACAAAGCAGCGCAGATTGGTGCGTTGCGTTACTCTACCCAAGAGAGGCATCCCGTGGATGGTGTGTGGGTGGTCCCATGCAACACGCATGGTTTTTGATATATTCCCAGATTTACCATTTCTAGTAGACCTGGAAATGAGTCAAAATGTTACCTCTATACAGGGGAGTTGTAACAAGGAGAAATATCTTCTCTCTTAATTTATTTCTCTTTCTATGTGCACACATAGAAATAGGACAATGTCTCAGGGGATTGTTTTTGTGCAGGAAGGTGCCCCTTCTTGCACAGAAGCTATCCTACTTAAATGTAATCACCCTTGCACCTTAGTGCAAGCAGGTCTATGTTGGCGCTAGGCAGCACATTGTGCACTAGTGCTGGGAAAAGGCAGGAATGTTCTTTATTATGATAAACACAACACATTCCAGTCCTTTCCCTGTAACATAACTCTGTGTTACATTTTGATAAATATGGCCCATAGCATCCTTCTTGTAAAAATGGATATTTAAAACATTTTCTATGCCAAGCCTCCAAGGTTTATTATTTCACTACGGAAATCTCAATGCACTTAAACCCACGAAGGAGCAGTTTAACACCTTAACTGTATTTAATTTAAGGATTGCTTATTTTTACCACTAGAGCCACCCCAATTGCTGGGTGATAAAAAAGTGCAAAAGGAACAATTGATAGACAGAATGCAGAACAATGTCATACATTCACCCTAGTACAGAGATCTGGGCCTAAATCCAATGTTTGTTTACTCACCATGCCTTTTCAATTTGGACCCAGCCAAATGCAAATCAGCCTTGACCCTGCACCCAATGGGAACAGTCCAGCCCTAACTGCCAGGTCAGGTCCTCCCTGGACTAGAAACAAGCATCCTAGGACCGGTTATGGGTTTCAAGGCCGCTTCAGCCAGGATAGCTTGACTCCAGTGTCATGGAGAGCACAGGACCCACATCTGGGCATACCCGTCCTACTTGGGGTGACAAATGCAAAAAGAACAATTGATGGACAGAAAGCAGAACAATGAGATACACACACAGGGTATGGGGCAAAAACGACTGCACCTATCCCCAAATTAGGTAAGATGATTGACTTGGGTGCCCATGACCTGGGACGCAATACCCTTCCGCCCCTATGGAACAATCCACACAGCAATAATTTAAAAAATAGTGGTCCAGCACTCCATTTGACACTATAAGAAATATATAAAGAGATACATTCTCAAGAACCGAAGAAGCAGGTCATGGTATGGTTCCTTTATTCATAATTCTTCTTTCTTTTTTTATTAAAAAGGCACACATGACGTAGTCATAAAAGCACGGAGTAGCCAACGCGCTTTGAATGCAGAACAATGTCATACATTCACCCTAGTACAGAGATCTAGGCCTAAATCACAAGACAAGAGCAACGCTATCTGTAATGGCCTTTCTCCTACAGCCAACGCAAGCAAAACTGGCAATGTTCCTTTCACTTCTCCTTCAGTTAACACACTGACCCGGCTGCCAATAGTTACACCTACTTCCATGTATAATGATTATGCAGGCAGTGGGTGGCAGAAAGCATTGACATGGATACCACCCACATGCACCCATACTGCACTTGTTGGTAGATATAACTATTATGGGGTCTCGTGGAAATGGGAGTGATGGGTTGCAAGTTGCATCCACATTTGTGAAGTGCATCAAGACGATTGTACTTGGAAGGGTGCACAAGTTCATAATTAAAACATTGCCTGTACAACACATGACCACATCATTGTGATGTATACATACTGCTTATGCTCACATTACTGAGCAGCAAATTGGGACCACAAAGAGGCGAACATCCTCTGTACTACACAAGGGCACAATACAGGTTATTCTTAAGACTTCTAAAAGTCACATATCCAATCAGGAAGATGAGACCAATGCAAACCATAATTAAACAAGCATTAGAAACGCAATGCGTCCTATTTTTTTTTTTAGTTAGAGCTATTGGCGTTGTACATGGCAATGTCTTTTGCCACTGTGTTATGGAGTTAATGTGCATGGTTTGAGTGGAATTATGTGTGTTGTGTTGCAATTGTTAGCTGTGTAATTGTGTGGCGTGGAATTGTGTGGGTGAAGTGCATTTATGTAATGTAAATATGTGGCACAGTGTGCAGTGGAAATATGTGTACGGTAATTATGTGATGTAGAGTGCAGTGGTTTAGAGTACAGCTGCGTATAGTGGCACAGAGTGGCACTGCATATATTGCAGTGGAATAAAGTGCAGTGAGGTGGAGTGGCACAGACTGTAGAAGAGTCGCTTAGAGTGGTGTAGCCTAGAGTGTAGTGGCATAGAGCAGATTGTATTAGAGTAGAGTTAAGTGGTTAGAGTGGAGCAGTAAAGAGTAGAACGGATTGGCATAGAGTGCAGTGCCACAGCAGCAGTCTTTAAACAAAAATAAGCTCAATCACTAGTTACAATCCTAAAATAAACAATGGCAATGCAAAACTAGTTGGGCTAAAGTTATGCAGCTTCTCTTTGATGATGCTTGTTCGCTGGTTTCACCTACACTCAGCACTAGCTTTACCTATTGTGACCCACAGTTAACCTGCTGAATGCTGCGCTGTTGGAAATGTCTCAGAGAAAGTTTCTGCTTTTTATGCTTAATTTGAGTGGTGAAGCAGGTTCGCGGGTGGAAAAAGGATGTGGCGCAGTGGTCATTGGGCAGAACAACCTACTTTGGGACTGAGGAACAAAGTGTTTGTGTCTTGTCTGTTGCCTCAGCAACATCCTGTGATTCTCAGCAATTCACTTAATCAAGTCTTATTAGTAAGGTCATTGCAAAAACAGTTTTTTGTCAAAGTGCTTTCCGTTAGTTGTGCGTCCTACCGAAAACAAAGATGGCTTGTAGGAAAAGCTGGCTGCGTACTCGTTTTCACTTGCAGAAGCCCGGGTGTTTCATTCAGTCCGCACCCCCGGTCGAGTCTGGGGTTTGCAAACAGGTATTTCACTAGTGTAAGAGGAGCTAGGGGATGCCAAGAGCTGCAACATTGAAGGGTTTCAAGTGCATGCAGAGGCTGGTCGGAGTCTGCTGTTTGTTTGGTGCAAGAGAAACCAAGATTCCACCAGACCAATCCTAAAAAGAACTTGTGTGCACTGAAGTAATAATACATGGGCAAATGTTGGGGTCACTACTGTGAAATGTGTAGGCAGCAAATGCTTTTACAAAGTCACATGCTGCTCAAATGAAACCACTAGTACCCCCGGCCCTCCCAAAAATGTTGTAAACTTCAGCACTTTTTTAATGCTTGCATTGCTATACTGTCATGGGGTAAACCCTTGGCTACAAGCAGGGAGGAGCCACTGTCTGTGAAGAAGGCGCTGTTCAACAGAAGGCGCTGTTTAATAGAAGGCACTGTTTAATAAAGCTCTGATTTCCTAACCATATGGTTTAGGATGTTTTAAAGCAGTAAACCGCCAGTCCTATCCAGCAATTAAATTCAGCAAACCTTAGTCGCAAACATTGCTTTCAACTATTCAAAAAGGTCTCCAGAGACAGTCATTATTACAGGACATGCTCCTATGAGTAGATACATGAAACCCAGGCTGCCAGCCTGCATAGTGGAAGAAGGACCGTTCACCAGCAATATAAAGGGGCTTGGAGCTTTATTGAAATTTACATCACACAAACCACATTCTAATTAAGAGTGACCGAATTCGTAAGACCAAATATTCCGCTGTAGGGGCTGGTGGGTGGGAAAGATTATACAGCCCCTTGGGGGGCACGGACGAAATCTGGGGGAGCGTGGGAACAAGAGGGCAACTTCCGCGCTCCCCGGGCTTTTAAACCCTGGAAGGGCTGACCAGTTTCCACTGGTCCAACCCCCTAGCTCCTCCCCCTTGACCCGGCAGCAATTAGATTGCCAATCGGTAGTGGGGCGTGCCCGCTGCGTCATCAAGTTTCGGCGCAAAGGGGTACGCCCCCCACTGAGGGTGCAGGGAGGAGGGAAGGCCGGCACCCCACCATACGTGCGGGGGGCCCCCCTTTCCTTATCGTCAGGGACCCCTTCCCTGTTTGTGGACCACCCCCACAACCCCAAAAGCAATAGTCTCACTATGACTTCTTTGGAAGGCAGGGGTCTCACGACCCCCGGACGTATTTATTAAAACATGAAAACAAATTAAAATTGAAATAAACAATAGTTACATAATCATTAATATACAAAATTCTGACGTTAGATTACAAGCGATGTAGTCAGGTATCAAAGGGCTAACCTTAACAAATGTCTAATACAGCGTGTTTCCTAACCGAATCTAACATGCTACGTATGAATTTTGCATATCCTAGCTTTTGGGCCTACGGCAAGGTCGCTAACCGTTGTCAGATCCTTATTACCAGCTACGCGCTCACGTATGAGAACTTCCCCCTTCCCGGTTACCCCTGTACGCTCCACGAACTCCATTGATCAAAAAGGGGGCCCTTTCACTATACGCCGTTTACTGACATCATTGTGTAGGTGTAGGGTGACTAACCAGGCCAAAGAAGAAATTGTGACTCCCCCTCCCCCGCACCAATCCAACCAAGCGGATATCCCATCCCTGGAGTTCTATGAGAGACCATTGTCCCCTCCCCCTGGGTGACCCCATTCAAGAATGGTGACGTCCCCTAAGGACCTTCAATTGACAGCTCACCGATCATGGCCTTACCGCCACAGGCCAGCATAGATGACCGACTATCTGCCCCCCCCAAACCTCCTAATCTGGAAGGTCATGCCTACCTACAGAAACCTACCAACCATTCTACAATGTTCTCTGACCATAATTCATTCCCTGGCATGGACAGGTGAACCCCGTCCTGTAGGTAATATTGATCCCCTCAGATGCACCCATGTGGGATATTCTGCAAATGAGGTGACCGAAAGAGCCTTTCTATCTTGGTGTTGATCCTCTTTACCAAGTGATTCAACACCCTGACAGATTCCCCCCCCCCCCTCCATTGCAGCCTAGGAATCATCTGAGACTATGCTATGTTGCAGCCTGGGAGTCTCTTTGCTGCCCAGTCGCTACAGGGATCATTTCCTCCACCAGAACCCTTCTGCCCAATTTTCCCAAATCGTTGCCCCCCATGTGTACATTGACCACTGCTGGCGGTGTGATGTGTCTCTCGAGCAATTCTAGAAAGGACCCTCTAAACTGACTGTGGCAAAGACCCCCTTTTCCATGGAAGGATACCTTTGAACCACCCTGCTCAGCCTTCCGTCTATAATCACCTGAAAAGAAAACAGATTTAGCACTCTTTACATACGAGTGACCTACAACCCATACAACTCGTTCTCCTTCCTTTGTTCTTGCGTACGCCGCGATGAAGGTGCTTGGTGTTGCTGTCCCGATACCAGTTTCTGCCCTGCGTGACAGGCCCGTGAAACTGAAAATCCAAACAAAAAACAACAGGCGTCAGCATGACTTACTCGTTACTTCATAGCATGTGCAGCCGCATATAACATTTATAACAGTTGGAAGACCATCTCCCAATGCTTTTGACATTGTTCGCATGCAACCCTCTTGCTGTTGCTTCAGTGGCCGCACCTATTCTGAAGGAATGCATCCCAAAATCTTTAGCATTCAAGCCTGCTTTGGCAAGCACTCTCCGAAACTGAAACCTGGTCAAAGGGGTACCATCTGCATGGATCAACAATGCCCCCTCAGCCATGCCTGTCCGTTGCCTAAGGAAGGACTCTACATGGAAAACCGGGCAGCAAGGATTAGTCCATGCCCAATGGAGAACCAAGCTATCCCCCCGGGCCTCCTGATCCGTCTTTGATTTAAGTATGGTGATCAGGAGTGTATCCTCAAGTATCCTTGTGTGTTTCATCCGGAGACCACCTAGCGTGTCCAACTTGCTACTAGCCACTAGTTCACCTACCCTTAATGCCCCATAAAAAGCCAATGCAAAGGAGGCTCTAAATAAGAGTACCTCCACTGGTGAACTGCAGGTGTCTGCCAAAGCATTTAATAGTGCCGCCAGCTGCTCTAGCCCTATTGGTTGTCTAGAATCCTGATAATTTGCATGCAACTGCCGCCATCCCCTCAGTGCCTTCCGTACTAAGAAACTGTTCATGGGATCTTTGGCCCCTCTCAGCTGTGCAAAGAAAGACACCCCTGCCCTGTCCCTGCTAGCTGTTGCAGCTGAGCGCCCTTCTTTATGTAACATAACCATGTACTGGATGAAACTCCCCTCCTGATCTCACTTCTCTGCCCAGTCCTGTCCAAAAAAGGAGCAATAAGACATAAACACCCCTTCATAAGCCGTCCTTGTCCTGGGAGCGAGCTGGCTGCCCAAGGTTTTGTAGCTGGGGGCACCATTTTGCCAGAGTGTTGTTGGGAAGTGCGCCGGTGTTGCCTCTGCTGATGGTAAATGCTCTCTGAACAACTGCATCTTAAGGCAAGAAAGCGCATCAGCAGTGTTATTCAAGACCCCTGGGACATGTTTCGCCCTAAATTGTAAGTTCAGTTTCAAGCAACTCAACACACTTTCTTTCAGGAGGCGAAGTATCAGCTTGCATCGTGCCGCCTGCTGGTTAATACATTCCACCACTGTCATGTTGTCAGACCAGAAGATCACAGATTGGTTGTGCAGCTGGTCAGGCCATACTGTTAGTGCCACACAAATTGAAAACAGCTCCAAAAACCCGATGTTACTTTTCAAGCCGCTCTCTTCCCACCAAGCTGGCCACCGTTGAGCCACCCACCTGTTACCAAGTATGGCGCCGAACCCCACACTGCCCGCACCGTCAGTCCATAGGCCGAATTCTACTGACGTGGTGGGGGGGCCACCACACTACTCTCCCATTGAAATCCTCCAAGAATGCCATCCATATCCGCATGTCCTGGTGAACCTCGGCCGACAACCTAGTGCGGTGGTGCTTTTCCTGCAGGCCCGTCATAGCTTGCGCAATGGAGCGAGAGAAGGGGCGTGCCATGGGCATGATCCTTAGCGCAAAATTCAGCTGACCCACAGTCTGCTGTAACTGTTGGAGCGTTACTTTCTCTCTAAGCAAGCAGTTGCTGTAAGGCTGCTCTGAATTTACAGATTTTTTCTTTGGGTAACCAGAAACAACCTTCCACTGAGTCCAATTCTATGCCTAAAAATTCCAAGTATGTTGCTGGCCCCACTGTCTTTCCAGGGGCCAGCGGGACCCCAAAACCCCTCATGAGCACGCAAAATTCCTGCAATGCCCACACGCATTCCTGTGAGCCCGCTGAGCCCAGAAAAAGAAAGTCGTCCAGGTAATGCATGACATGGTGATGCCCTGTTGTGTGCTTAAAAACCCACTCCAGGAAGGAACTGAATTTTTCGAAGTAGGCGCATGAGATAGAGCACCCCATGGGCATACACTTATCCATATAGAATTTGCCTTGAAATGAAAAACCTAGCAGGTGTTGGTCCAAAGGGTGCACAGGCAGCAAGCGAAAAGCAGATTTAATGTCTGATTTGGCCATCATGGCCCCAGGCCCTAAGAATCTCAACCTCTCCAAAGCTTGGTCAAAAGACGCATACTTAACACTACAAATGTTCTCATCTATAGCATCATTCAACGACGCTCCCCTAGGTGCTGAGAGGTTATGTATGAGCCTGTACTCGCCCTCCTCCTTCTTTGGGACCACTCCGAGGGGGGAACAAACAAAATTAACAACTGGGATGTCAGGAAATGGGCCCGCTATCCTTCCCAAGTGAAGTTCTTTCCTAATTTTTGTGGCCATCAAGTCTGGGTTGTGTCGCACTGACATCTGATTCCTACATTCTGATGTCCCAGTAAACCCCCGCAGGGATCCTGAAGCCTTGCGAAAAACCTTCTTGCAACAATCTAGCAAAAACATGGTCTGGATACCTGTTCAGCCAAGGGGTCATAGCCAGAATGTCAATGGGTGACTGTGCTACCAGCACCCCCTCCCCTTTACTCCTGTTTCTTTCTTCCCCTGTTTCCTGAAGCATTACCTTTTGAGCGAAAAGTTGTTTCGGGGTGGGAAGGGTGTCCACATATGGCACATGCATGTTTAAACTTACAAGTGCCCTGTGCCCTGGTGCATGACCGTTTGTTAAAATTCCAGCACACGCCCTTCCTACACCGCCGCCCCCCTCTACTAGACATGTCTCCACTCTGGGCTGGCCGAAAGGACTGCTGGGGTTTAGAAGGAAAGCCTTTGTTACAGCTCGTGCTAGGGCCTGCACTCGCTGGTTGCTCTGCCATGAACTGACCATACCAAGAAACACCATCTAACCTATCCCAGGATAATGTTGTGTCAAACTCTCTTGCCTTCCTAAAGTCCATATCATATTCTTTCCAACCTTCCCCCCATATTTCTCGCTGAAATTGGTTATCCTACTTTGGTAAATTCCGGCTGCAAATTTGGGGAGTTCTCGACCGTGATTGCCACAAACACAGAGAAAGCCCTAATCCAGTTAATCAATGTCTCTTCCACTCTGAACCTAGCCATTTTTGCCCGCCATTCGCTAGGCAACATCCAATCCTCCTGGGTCTTGGCATACTCCATTTCTCTGTTATCGACTAGCAAAGAAAACATATTGACATACTTGCTGGCCCCAATTAATTCCTTCACACTTTATGCAACATGCTGTGCCAAACTTTCGCGCCTGGAGGGTAAAGTACCTTCCCCTAGTACCAGCAATGCCACCTCCTTACCACTTTCAGCAGCTCGCGTTGGATCATTACTCTTGTCTTTTCCCACGTCACTGCCTGAACTTGTTGCTTGGGGAGAAATAGGAGCGGTTGGCACCCCCCCACCACTGGCCAACATGATTTTTGCTACCATCTTTTTGGCCTCTGCAGAGGGATCCTCCCCAGCCTCCTTGGCACCCACCCAGGAAGGTAACATCCCCCTAATCCCTAGCCAGGGGAGGACCGATGCAATCTGTGCTGCGAGCTCCGGCGGCACCTGCCCTCCCCCCGGAGGTGCAATAACTGGGATGGGTGGTGCTGGGACAGATACCGGGGTGGGGACCGCATTCATCACTGGTACCGTTGAGGTTAACGCAGGGACCCCCAGGGGCGATACGTTTGGGACTGGCGTTGGCGCAGCCGGCGCCAGTGTGACAGGTGGACTTACTGGGTTTGTTGTATTTGGAATGGGAGCTACCAGTGGTGTGGGTACTCCGACAGGGACGCACCCAGTTGATCCCCCCACTACCCATGGCTAAGAGGCCCGACCATTACCCCTCCTGCCTCTGCCCCTGCTAGGCAAAGCATCCAATTCACCCCTGGGATGTGGGGGCACTATCACTTGCTTGGGTCTCCCTGATGGCCCCGCCTGACCCTCAAACCCCTGTGTCAGCTCGGCCACACTCTTTCCCAACTGGTTCATTCTCCCCAACCTCCTGTCCATAGCTGACATCTTGCGCATCATGCCCTGCAGCATCTGCTCCATACGTAAACTCTTAGCGCCCCACCCACTAGACATTTCCTACGTGGTAGGTAAAGCAACAGGGCCTAAAACTATGAGCACAATGTGCTTTTGTACCTGTACCAAGTTGGGGGCACACAGGCTGGCCGTAAGCACCACACAACTGTGACCGAGAAACACCAGCTAGCCTGAGTGTTTGGGCGAGCGCACTCAAGCCCAGCAGAAGCAGTGAAATGCAGGCCTACCTGTGTCCCCTGATAGCGTTGTCCGCCGTTCCACTTACCGTCAGCTCAATCTGCAGCGCCCGTACGATTGGCCTACGATGAAAGGAAAGTTAACACACCGCACTATTCCTCCTTCAATACCAACTGAGCCTTGCAACTGAGATTCCTGCCCCCCTTTAGTCAGCACAACAATACAACCCCACAATGACACTACAGTATTAATGCACTAGAAGTAACATAAGCTTCAAACCCCGAATGAGGATCAAACCCCCCCTATGTGGGCAATAGTATCTGAATGTCCAGTTAGCACACCCTGCTTTAATGCAACCTGAAAACCAAACTTTTGCCAGTTATACACAATGATTTGGGCAAATTCCAGGCCTCAGCTATTATCTGGCTCCTCCATCCACATACTAACCAAGCCTGAAACTGCTTCGTCTGGCTTTACCAGCTGCAGTCTAGTGTCCCCTGCAGCTTATTTGTGCCCTTGCGTTCTCCTAAATACTTACACTTAGCTGTTGAGCCCCACGGATTGGCACTATCGCTGTATCTGTTTAAACATGAAAACAAATTGGTCTGCGCCGGGGGAGTAAGCGATTTGCCCGGAATCACGTTCCACTGCTATCCCGCTCCGTTGTTCACCAAAAAAACCCAAGCAAGAAAATGCACTCGCGAGCTATGGTGTCTAAATGCAAGCGCTCTGTACCATGCGCTCGCTGAACCGAATGCCCGCTCCGCTAGTGAGAACTGAACTCGCAAATTATCATTTGTACTGAAAGCGCTCTAACCCGTCTACCGGAGAATGGGCGCGCTGATTCGGTCGCCCGCTCCGCTCCTGCCCCACGCTCCCTTGCCTTACTTCTCGCACCATGCACCACAAGCAGAGACCCGGACTCGATCGGCCACCCGCGGGATGACGCCACACACAGTCATTTACTCGTCGAACCTCAGCTGACTCACACCTCCACTGGCTGTCGCTCCGGATCGTGTATCCCACAACCTGCAAGAGACGGAAGAACAAAAAATGCCCGTAGGGACGACGCCACACCGCAACGTTCTTGATTGACGAAGTTGGTCGTTGATCCCCCTTGTTGATCCCGCGACCTGCAGTAAAGAAAAACAAAGATTATACAGCCCTGTGGGGGGCACGGATGAAGCCTGGGGGAGCGCGGGAACAAGAGGGCGACTCCCGCGCTCTCCGGGCTTTTAAACCCTGGGAGGGCTGACTAGTCCCACTGGTCCGCCCCCCAGCGCCACCCCCTTGACCCAGAAGCAATTAGATTGCTTCCGCTTCTATTGAAGCCGACACCAATCGGTGGTGGGGCGCGCCCTCCGTGTCATCATGAAGCGGCGCAAAGGGGCACGCCCCCATCGAGGGTGCTGGGAGGAGGGAAGGCCGGCACCCGGCCATACGTGCGGGTGGGCCGAGAGGTCCCCCCTTTCCTTTCTCCATGTCCTTGCAGCATTACCGGACACGTGCTGTGACGCCCACTTAAAACGCCACATGTGTACCGTTTGGATGAAAGATTAACTGCAATTTGAGACAGGAAGTAACAGGTTGTGGAGTGTCATTCATCATAGCCAACATTATCACCTGCAGGGTCACACTTCAGCAGGAAGGTGGCTCTGTTGTGGCTGGCTCATGGAATCAGACGCCATTCATTCTCAATGAAGAGGTGATGGTGGCTCTAATGAGCAGAGCGCGAGACATCGCGGGATTAGGTACATATTTATCGGACTTTCGTATTAACATTACATAGTTCAAGTTCAAGTTCAGAAATTTATATAGCGCACTACTCACCCAGAGGGTCTCAAGGCGCTTGGGGAGGCGGGTGCATTTACTTATCGAATATCCACGTTTTTAGTTGCTTTCTGAAGGAGAGGTGGTTCTGAGTAAGGCGGAGGTGGGTGGGGAGAGAATTCCAGGTCTTGGCCGCTAAGTAGGAGAAGGATCTTCCCCCCATGGTGGATCTGTGGATGCGCGGAATTGCAGCGAGGGCTTGATTGGAAGATCGTAGTTGGCGGGTGGGGGTGTAGAAGGACAGTCTTGTGTTGAGGCATTCGGGTCCTAGGTCATAGAGGGCTTTGTGTGCGTGGGTGAGGAGATGGAACGTTATTCTCTGGTTGACGGGGAGCCAGTGGAGATCTTTCAGGTGGCCGGAAATGTGAGCTTGACGAGGGATGTCCAGTATAAGTCTGGCTGATGCGTTTTGGATGCGTTGAATTTTTTTTGTAGTTTGGCTGTGGTTCCGGTGTAGAGGGTGTTTCCATAGTCCAGTCGGCTGGTGACCAGTGCGTGGGTGAACGTCTTTCTTGTTTCGGTGGGGATCCAGCGGAAGACTTTTTTGAGCATGCGTAGGATGTTGAAGCAGGATGATGAGACGGCTTGTCTGGTCATCGAGAGGGAGGAGTCCAGGATGAAGCCCAGGTTGCGTGTGTGATCCATTGGTGTAGGTGCGGTTCCCAGGGCTGGTGGCCACCAAGAGTCATCCCAGGCCGAGGGGGATGAGCCTAAGATGAGGACTTCCATTTTGTCCGAGTTCAGTTTTAAACGGCTGTTCTTCATCCACTTGGCTACTTCTTTCATTCCTTCGTGTAGGTTGGTTTTGGCGGTGTTCGGGTCTTTGGTGAGGGAGAGGATCAGCTGGGTGTCGTCTGCGTAGGAGATGATGTTAAGGTTGTGTTGGCGCGCGATGGATGCGAGGGGACTCATGTAAACGTTGAAGAGGGTGGGACTGAGTGATGATCCTTGTGGTATGCCGCAGATGACTTCGGTGGCCTCTGATTTGAAGGGGGGGAGGCGGACTCTCTGGGTTCTTCCGGCAAGGAACAATATGATCCAGTCCAATGCTTTTCCTTGTATTCCGACGTTGCTGAGTCATTGTATGAGGGTGCTATGACAGACTGTGTCGAAGGCTGCGGAGAGGTCAAGTAAGATGAGAGCAACTGTTTCTCCGTTGTCCAGTAGTGTTCGGATGTCGTCTGTTGCTGCGATGAGGGCGGTTTCGGTGCTGTGTTTGGCTCGGAAGCCGGATTGTGAAGGGTGGAGGGATTTGTTGGATTCGAGGAAGGCGGCGAGCTGACTATTGACGTCTTTCTCAATGACTTTGGCGGGGAATGGGAGGAGCGAGATGGGGCGGTAGTTCTTAAGTTCGGTGTGGTCTGCTGTGGGTTTCTTCAGAAGGGCGCTGAGTTCGGCATGTTTCCAGGTTTCCGGGAAGGTAGCGGAGTTGAAGGAGCAATTGATGACATTGCAGAGATGGGGTGCGATGATTGAGTCTGCTTTGTTGAAAATGTGGTGCGGACATGGGTCGGTTGGCGATCCTGAGTGGATGGAGTTCATCAGGCGGATGGTGTCTTCGGTGGTGATTGGGTTCCAGGTGCAAAGGTTGTTAGAGGGCAGTGTTGGATCGGAAATGGGTGGAGTGGACAAGTCTTCGGACTGGTTTTCAAAGCTGTTATGTATTTCGGCGATTTTGTTGTGGAAGAATGAGGATAGGGAATCGCAGAGGTCTTGGGAGGGAGAAATGTCGTTGGTGCCGGCGGTGTGGTTAGTAAATTCTTTGACGATGTTGAATAGTTCCTTGCTGTTTTGGGCATTGTTGTGAAGTCGATCCTTGAATGCTGATTTCTTGGTGGATCGGATTAGTTGGTGGTGTTTGCGGGTGGCGTTCTTGAAGGTGGCTAGGTTATCAGAGGTTGGGTTTTTTCTCCAGGTTTTCTCGAGAGTACGACAGAACTTCTTGGATTTCTTAAGGTCATCGTTGAACCAGGGGGCTTTTTTGCTACCTTGCTTGATTAGATGGTTTTTCAAGGGTGCAAGTTCGTCGGCGCTATGGGTGATCCATTGGGTGAGGTTAGTGGCTGCTTGGTTTGGGTCCGATGATTTGGTGGGGGGGTTTTGGTGAAGCGATGTGAAGAGTTGTTCGGTGGTGATTTTGTTCCAATTTCTTCGCGGAATAGGTTGTGGGGGGTTGTGGGTCGTGGACTTTTTGTAGTTGAAGTGAACGCAGCTGTGGTCCGTCCAATGGAGAGCTGTGGTGTGATCGAAGGAGATGTGCTTGCTGGAGGTGAAGATAGGGTCGAGCGTGTGTCCGGCGTAGTGGGTGGGGTGTCAACCAGTTGTTTGAGTCCTAGATTGGCCAGGTTGTCCAGAAGGGTGTTGGTGTTGGAGTCGTTTTTCTTTTCCAGGTGGAAGTTGAGGTCTCCCAGTAGAATGTAGTTCTCGGAGGGGAGGGCATGTGGGCTGATGAAGTCAGCGATGTCTTCGCTGAATTGTGTGCGGGGTCCTGGTGGTCTGTAGATGAGGGTGCCTCTGAGTGTGGTTTTGTGGTTGGTGTGAATCTGGAAGTGGAGGTGCTCGGCGGAAGCGAGGTTATCATCGGAACTGGTCGAGATGCGGATGGTGTTCTTATGGACGATGGCGATGCTTCCTCCTGTTTGGTTGGTGCGATCTTTTTGGATGATCTTGTAGGTGTCCGGGATGGCTATGGCGATGTCGGACGCTGATGAGGCGTTCATCCATGTTTCTGTGAGGAAGGCGACGTCTGGCGATGTAGTGTCTAGTAGGTTCCAAAGTTCAATGGAGTGTCTGTGGACGGAGCAGGTGTTGATCAGGATGCACTTTAGGTAGTTAGTGTCGGAGCTCTGTTTGGAGTTTGTGGATTTGGTGTTTGTCCTGATGCAGTCGAACTTGCAGGAGTGGCAGGCAAAGGGTCCGTGGGTGTGACCTGGGGCGGCATGGTAGCAGTTTGGGAGTCGGCCGGGGTTAAGGGCTGAGAGGGTTGCGGCGTCATAAGTAATTCGGGTGGAATGGGAATTGCGGGGGCCAGAGGGTCTGGTGCTGGGCGCTGTCCAGGCGCAGATGGGCGTAGACGGGCTTACCTTTGGCGCACCTTCGGCGCGCATGGGGCGCGACCACTGCGCGTGAGTGCTGCGCACAGACGCATCTGTCATATGTAGGTAGTGGAGGGGGGAGGGGCGAGGGAGGAGCAGCTGGGAGGCGGGAGCGGGGTGGAGGTCCGGGCAGGGAGGCACAACAACAAACCACAAAATGGCAGCAGGCCAAAAGCGAAAGTGGCTTGGGGCACAACCTGAAATGAACGATATGCACTAATGAAATAATTCAAGCAAAGGCAGCCAAGCACAATACAATTCAACTGACTGCGCGCTTTCTAAATATAGCGCTACGATAATTATTTAACAGAACAGCAATATAGCGCTACAATAATTATTTACCAGAACAGCAGACAGGCACTAATGCGCGTTTTCGAGCTATAGCGCTACGATAAACTAATTAATAGCAAACAGGCAACAATGAATTAGGAGCAATGCGAGTAAAGCTGTCTGGCAGTGTGAAGCGCTACAATACCACAACAGTGCAGGGAGCTGCGTGGGGAGCGACCGCTTCTGAAGGCTTCAGGACGGTCCCAGCGTAGATGCCGCAAGGTAAAGCCTACAGTATAAGTGGGAGGGAGGAGCAGCTGGGAGGCGGGAGCGGGGTGGAGGTCCAGACAGGGAGGCACAACAACAAACCACATAATGGCAGCAGGCCAAAAGCAAAACTGGCTTGGGGCACAACCTGAAATGAATGATATGCACTAATGAAATAATTCAAGCAAAGGCAGCCAAGCACAATACAATTCAACTGACTGCGCGCTTTCTAAATATAGCGCTCCGAAAATTATTTAACAGAACAGCAATATAGCGCTATGATAATTATTTAACAGAACAGCAGACAGGCGCTAATGCACGTTTTCGAGCTATAGCGCTACGATAAATTAATTAATAGCAAACAGGCAACAATGAATTAGGAGCAATGCGAGAAAGGCAGTCTGGCAGTGTGAAGCGCTACAATACCACAACAGCAGGTATTTGAGATGGGGCAGTCTACTGAATTGCCCTGACATCTAACGACAAAAAAAGTGTCTGACAAGAATTAATGTCTGTGTTTTCATTGCCCTTTACAAAGATGGTTCCACTCCTCTTACAAACGGTTGTTCTCGATTTACATATTTAATGTTTTACTATTTATTTAATCGTTTCTGAGAAGCAGACATTTCAGGAATATAGCTCAACAGCTACTGGACAGAAGGTGCCACCTGCAAGTAATCCTGGGTGTAGTTTGTGTAGTAGCTCTACGAGCAGCTTTGCGAAGTGCACTGCGCACTACGCACGCTACGCGTACCTACGCGAACTGCATAGTGCAGTAGGGAAAATGCTATTCACACTGATTGCACAGTGCTGGATGCTTGTCTGCACTGTGCAATCATTACAAACGGCATCTTGCACAGTGCAAGTGGTCTTTTTCTGCTGCTCGAGTAGATTTGTACTCGAGCAGCAGCTTTCTCAACGTGGACTGGTAGTGTCTCATCGCGAGCGGTCGCAAGCATACGCGATCACTCGCAATGAGAAACCTGCCCTCCCCACATTATGAATCTCCCCAGGAGGTTTATTTTCCACGCTTGCGATTGGCAACTTGATGTTGCTGATCGCGAACGAGGAAAAAGTCTCGCCGGGATGTTGATTTTGCTCACTCGCCGTCGCCAACTGAACATTGAGGACTGCAAACAAGCAAAAAATACCTGCTCTGCTACGCGTTTTTGCACTGTGCTACTTGCAATTCGTGTAGTGCTTAGTAGCGCAAACTACGCACGCTCCGCCATCATAGCGTAGTACTACGCTCAGGGTTACCTGCAAGGTGGTTAACATATTGTATCAGAGAAATATGCCGAGCAGAGCATTGCTCCGTGAAATGGCCTGAAAGCCTAAAAGGATGTTAATAGCTTAAACAATAAAAAGGCAGGTCACGGGTTGGGAGACTGTAGTCAGGATCTGCGATATAAGTTATATCCAGCAGAGCTGTGTGGCCAATAAGTGGATGGTGGTATGGTGGGGAAGCAAGTGCTGTGGGAGGGGTGCGGGGGATGGCATGGAAGAGCAAGTGTCCTGCAAAATTATGAGACATCTGGTAACCGCGGATATGTTGGAAAGGACAACCAGAACCAAACAATGAGGGAAATCACTTGGCCGGGAGCCAAGGACAAAAAGGGGGAATGCGAAAGAATGCACCAATAAAAACCCTGCATTTCTAAATGATATAACATTGAACAAATGGCAATTCATGGGCATGCCAACAGTCGACAGAGGTGATAACAGCAGGTCTTGCAAACAGCTCATGCCTAGGCTTGACTTAAAAATATGGATATGTGCCTGGGTCTCTCGTATGCAATGCTAGTCATATGTATGAAATTGTGCCTAGAGCAATCCACTTCTTTCAATGACTGAAAACTTTAGGCTTTCACTATCATGAATGTTCCAAAGAATCCACAAGAAGCTGAAGCCCTGGTTCTTCGACTATACCTTGCCCTTGACTAGGCTTGACACTCAAACCTGCTCACCACCAGGATACCCTTGCGGGTGACACTGTGGTTTACAATACTCATGAGATTGCTACAGGTTAAATTCATCACCAATTTAGTGATCAGTCTGGCACATCTGACTGGAACTCTAGTGTTCCATCATCCTTAGCTTAACTTTATGTGCGGGCATGCCCACATATTCTACATAATAAGGCAATACAAATGTATAACTTGATCAATATTACAAGGTGTAAACATCCTTTGCACTCATGTTATTTGCAATCCTACACAAAGTCCTTCACTGCATTGTAATACATCAAGAAGTGTGACCACAGTGGCAAAGGTCCACATATTTTTTGTTTTTGTATGGGTTTTGTCACTGAGATTTTTGCTTCTCTTTAATGCAAACAAGGGTTCAAGTGTATTATTCCCCCTTACATTTAATCGTCTTTGTGCTTTTCTTCAACTAATTGCATGATTTATAAGTTGCTTTGGCAATGTTTCCAACATTACGCACTGCTTGTTATCACATATTCTCTTGTGTGCGCTTTTGAAAATGTTGACTGTACAGCATCAATCCCCTTGTTTAGTTGTTAGTGTTTCTGAGGCTTTATCACACTGCTGCACATGTGTACAATTCATATGGATGGACCATATATTGTAGAGTATACATTTTCCTTTAAAGCCTGGTGGGAATATGGAGAGACATTCTTGTTAGTGGACTTGGGATGTAATCTTTTTTTTCCTTTCTCTGAGTAAGTCACCAAATTTAAGAAAGATAGCTCCTGATAATCAGATATTCAAATAAATATGAGGAATAAAATAATGAATCATTGTCGGTCTTAGTGCACTTTGATTTTTCAGGAAGATTAGGCCGGGACTAGTAAATATAATGCCCTGAACCAACCCCACACCGTAATACGAAGTGGTGCTGTTCTGAAAAGTAATTGGCATGGCAAAGGAGGAGTTAGCTGAACCGCAAAAAAAGAATTTGAGACAGTAAGGATAGGAATGAAGAGAGGATAAAATTGCCCCCCAACGGTACATAAAGAAAATATTGTACTTCACCTAAGGGTTCTGTGGCCTTATGAAGGCTTCCTGACGATGGCCTTATCCCACCATATGGTCAAATAGCTCCTTATTTCTCGCAGCATCTTTATAACGTACAGCTGGGAAGAAGTCAGGAACACTGGCAAAAAAGGGGACTTTTAGACTTTGACCATCTTTCCATGACCCTTACTTTCTGCCACAGAGCTTTCCGTAGGTGACCATTTCCTGCAACCTTCTGTGCCTCCCAGAAAGGAACACTGGCCCACATGCATCAAGCATTTTTGGAGTCGCAAACGGTGCGATTCCTTAAAATCGTCCGTTTGCGATTCCAAAAATGCTTTTTTGGATGCATCAAGCAATTTTAGAAATCGCAACATTTTTGCGATTTCTAAAATTGCGATTGCTTTTAAGAAATCGCAAATTTGCGATTTCTTAAAAGCAATGCATGATTTTTAAATTGCGAATTCGCAATTAGAGGGATAAATTTACTGAGTAGTTGAACCACTCGGTAAATTTGCAAAAAGTGTAAATAACGCAGAAAATGCATTTTTAAAACATTCATGTTACGGACACACATGTCCTTAGGACATGTGTGTGTGCAACATGATGCGAAAAATACATTTCAGGGGTGCATGGGGGGGTCATTTAGACCCCCCTCTCCACCCTTGAAATGGATTGATGAATTGCGATTTTCAAATTGCGAATTCGCAATTCCCATTCATTCCTATGGGCATTTTGGCCCATAGGAATGAATGGGAACTGCAAATTCGCAATGTGAAAATCGCATTTTTATGCGATTCGGTAAAAATAGCGATTTTTACCGAATTGCATAAAAAAGGAAAAAAAAATCATGCATAGGCTTTTGCGATTTCTAAATTGCGAATCGCTATTTTTCGCAATTTAGAAATCGCAATTGCCGATATTGATGCATGTGGGCCACTGTCTGCATTTAGGGGTCACAGCAGCGACCTCTAGCTTGCCCCTTGAGACCACTGGCACTGTTATTGTGATCCTGGACTCAGGGATGGCAAAATCAGTTCCAAGAAAGCATGGGCGGCTCCATCATTCTAATTTTTGGACCATTTATTACTATAATGAATGTAGTAATAGTAAATAATATTACATTAATACATTATATTAGAAAATGCTATTATTCACAAAGGAAGTAATAAAAAATGGAGCATACGTTGCTGGAAAGGAACCTTTATTTGCGGATTTGGTGAATTAAATGTTTTATATGTATATTTCTGTGCATGCTTGCGGATGACAGTATGTGAGAAAGCGCATGTATATGTGTCTATATGTAAAAAGCATGTGCGTATGAGTAAAAGTGAATGGGATCGTGTGAGATTAAGTGTCTGTAAACATGAGTGAGTGAGAACGAGTGAGTGAGATTGAGTGAATGCAAGCGAGTGGTTGAGAATGATTACCAATGAGCGTAACAAGTGAGAATGAGCGAGTTTGACTGAAAAAAGTATTCGATCCTGGCATAATATAATAACAGCATTCTTGTAGAGTGCATGGATACCCAGACATGGGCTTCCCAGTGCTGCCTGGAATCACAAGAATTGCTATTCGCTAATTATTTAAAAAAGTGAGTCTTTAATTGGTTTCTAAAGCTGAGCAGGTTATCATTGGCCCTAAGATGAATGGGTAGGGTATTCCAAAGCTTGGCCATTTGGCAGGCAAATGATCACCCTCCACTTCTAGTCCTTTTAAGTCTGGGGATCGTCAAAAGAAAACAGTTATTTGATCTAAGATCTTGTGTATTGCTATAATGAACAATTACATGGTTCGGGATATGCGGGTCCTGAGCACGCTTTATCCTGTGTGTCATTCAGAGGGCTGTAAAGTTAATTCTTTTATTTACTGGCAGCCAGTCAGGGTTGGCTAAGGCGAGGCTTGCAGACTGACATTTTGGAAGGCACATCAAAACGCAAACTGCTGCACTTTGAATAGTCTGCAATTGCTTTGGAACAAAGGCGGGCTGCCTAGGTAAAGCGAATTACCGTAGTCCAACCGTGAGAGTATGAGACCTTGTACAACTGTCCGTAAGGTTTCACCAGGTAACCATTAAAGCATCTTCCTCAAAGCTCTGAACAGGCCAAAATAAGTCCTGGAAACTTTCTTAATCTTGTAGGCCATGGTGAGATCTTTTTCCAGAAGAACTCCCAAGTTCATGACTTTTGGTGAAGTAGATGGACGGTCCCCTAGAAATGAAGGCCAAATAAAATGGTCCCTGAGGGATTTGGTGTTCCTGACCACCTAACCTCTGTTTTCTCAACGTTTAATTTCAATCAACTAGAAGTCATCCATTTGTTGGATTGCGCACGGCAGCTGGATAGGTTCACTGTGGTTTGACTCTTATTGAAGGTACCTACTGAATGTAAATATTATTTTATGGAGACACCCATGGCAAAATACTGGTGCTGGCATAATTGAGACAATTGTTAGAATGACAAACACTTGTAACACAATGATGGGTTAATGAATAATATATTGGGGCACCCATAGTATAATTTGAAAAAATAAAACTTACTAGCTGCACTCTTTCACTACAAATCAGGGAAAGTATTATGCAACTTTAAAAGATCAAGTCAGCACCATAATATAGGTCTTAGTTAAAGTAAACATATTTCTGTGTTTTGTTATTACATGCAGTTATTAAGGAACTTCTGTGATGCCAATTGTGAAGTACAGGTCGTGTGACATGCCTTCCTGGGAACAATCCACCTCAAACTTCATATGATGTCACTTCCTGTAATGTCTTTGAGGTCAAAGAGTATATGATATTACTTCCTCTACCACTGACATTTTGAAGAATCGATGTCGCTGGAAAGGAAAAGACATTCATCTGCAGGATATTGTTCAGCCTTCCCCCCATTTTGTTTTTTTGAAAAGCTTTATAATATTGTCACTTTGGAATGCATACAAAGTTACAATTTCAATTTGGTAAGTTTTATTTGACAAATTAGTCATAAAAGCACATAAAAGGTAAAACAAAATACAAATACTTATAGTCACAGTAAAATGTTAAAGAGTAAAAGAACAACTTGCATAGTATCCTATTCACCACAACAAGTTGACATAAGGTTGACATAAAGAATAGGATACAATAAATCATGATCAATGGAAAATAGGTGGGAAAGAGCTCAACAGGGAAAAAGGGGACATTTTATTAGGAGGACAAATTGATTTGGGGAAGCTCAACCAAGAATAGGGCTTAATTAAAACACAATTCATTGCTAATCACAATTTAAAACCAGTGTTATGTGATGAAACATAAAGCTAAATAAATGTATTCATGCAGATCTTGCTCTTGTCCCCTACATCCACCCCAGAAACATCCCAATTGCACAGGTTTAGGTTGTGTTTGGTTCTGATCTCTGTATCTTCAGTAAGACCAGCCGCTGCAGTTCCCTAAAAGCCTGCAAAGGGGTAGGAGCCATGTCTGGCGAGGTGCAATATATCCTGAGCCACAAAGAACACATGGCCAGTAGTTCGCTATTTGGGGCCTATTTGCTGGTGAACATGTTTAGAAGGATGGTACTGACCCTGAATTGGAAATATAGCTTTTTGTCCAAGGGAACAGAGTTACAACAATCCATATCACTGCAAAGCAGAAGACATGCAATTGCATGTGGCTCCACTCAGTATCCAATATATCATTGCAGATATGCATTATAATTGAAAAATAATGTCTGAGAAAACTAAAAATGTAAACTCCATCTCTTATCTTTGCAGCCCAGCCCCTAACATTTTTGTTTAAAATTGAGTGAAGCTGCTAGGTAGTTACCTTACAGTTTTTTTGGTTCAGAGTTTTATATAGCGCAAACTTGACCCAAAGGTATCAGAGCGCTTTTCATGATCACCAGTTCAGACATTTTCATTTTGTTTTGTTAGGCATGGGGAGATTTAGGGCCAGATGTAGGTTGCCCAATACCGGTCGGTAACGGGCGAAATTACCGAATTTCGGCCGTTACCAACCGGTATTGGGCTTTCCAGATGTAGGTGGCATTTTTTGTGGGAATCAGTATTTTACCAAATCAGTAATTTAAGGATTCGGTAAAATACCGAATTCTTAACATACCGATTCGGTAAATTACCGAGTCCAGGATGTAGGAAGCACTTAAGTTAGTGCATTCCTCAGTTAAGGATTCGTTATTTACCACCAACTAGAAGTTGGTGGTAAATAATGAAAACCTTTGAAAAAACATTTTTTTTGCTTTGCCAACTGTGCCATGTTGCAGACATACATGCCCTAAGGGCATGTATGTCTGCAAAATGTGCACCCATACCCAATTGAGGGGTGCAACAGGGTGTCAAAGTGACACCCTGCCACCCTTCAACGTTTCCCTCTTTTACCGATTCAGTAATTGACATTCATTCCTAAGGGCCTCCAGGCCCATAGGAATGAATGGCAATTACCGAATCGGTAAATACCGATTCAGTAATTACCAAAACTCACAGATTCAGTAACTTTTACAGAAAAATTACCTACATCCCATTTACCTGTTCTTAAATACCGAATCGGTATGATTCGGTATTTAAGAGTTGGTAAGCTGGGATTACCTACATCTGGCCCTTAGTGATTTACCCAGAATCACAAGATGTTCGAGCATGGTTGCCGAGACACGAACCCGGTTCCCCAGAGTTGAGGTCAACGACCCTAGCCGTTAGACCACATCCTCTCCCCAGATTAATACTTAGGTTATGACCTAGTAAGACAGCCAGAAAAATGAATTGTAATGATAATTTTTTTTTTTTTTTGGTGTAAGAATTTTATTGCACTTTTTTATCACATACAAGACAAACCGAGAATCACCTATAGTGCGTTCGCCTACAACCGCAATGGGCCGGCGTCATGCAATCACAGTTTTCTGCAACAGTGCTAGTTGTACACAGCCCATCAGCCGACATCCAGCGGACCGGCGGCGTGTTATCAGATAGTACTCAGTTGTGTGTCAGTGCTATGCTCACTGCCTGATACATCAATAATCTTACGTTTTTACAGTTTTTTTTCCCTTTTAACTGAAACTTAACTTAACAGTGCATTCCCCAACTTGTAGTTCTCCCCCTGCATCCTTTCCTCTGCATCACAGCATCCTCCCTCCTAAGTGTCAGTACTGTACAATTGTTCGCCCTGTGTTGTCACTTTCAGACGTTCATTTTACTCAACTTCCGTTTCTGAATCTGACGTGCCATGTTCAAGTAAATAGGCTCGTAAGTACCCCCAATAGTCTTTGGGCCTAGAGCCGACTGGCAGTTCCTCCTCGTATGTGTTGAGCGTGTCTCGACAATACACCATATCTTCAATCCAGCGTTTTACCTCTGGCGCTCTTTTGCTATTCCAGTGAATCGACACCCTTCTTTTAGCTAGCAGTAGCGCAACAGCACAGAATTTACGCTTCAAGGCTCTCAGGTGTGGAGTTATACCAAACAAACAGATCTTCGCTTCACACAGCATGACAACCCCTAGCATTTCGTTCAAAACCTGTGTGACTTGTTCCCAATATCCCGCCACTTTACGATTTTGCTAGATGCATGAAGTCCGCATCCTCTTGATTACACCTGCAACATTTTGAATCTTCCCTTAAGCCATGTTTGTATAGCCTCTGAGGTGTGTGGTAAACCTGATGCAAATACTTGTAATGTATAATTTTCAAATTCCCGTTAGGTGTCAGCATACCCGTAAGCATGCAAGAGGAATCCCATTCTACATCCGTGAGGGGTTCTGCTAGTCCAGCGCTCCACCTGTCCCTGGCCTTGTGTGTGTTGTTCCCCACCGCCCCCTGTATACTCGCATACAGCTTGGACACCAGGTGAGATGCTTTAGGTGTAGTCAAGAGTAGTCGTAGGGGTTCAAGGGTAGGCGGCTCTTCCGGATGTGTCGGGTAGTGTTCCCGTAGTGCTCTCTGCAGCCTATAGAAGTTGAAACTGAACAGTGGAGATGGGTTGCTGATGTATTGTAGCTTATCAAGTGTCTGGAACTCGCCATCTTTGTACAGGTCCCCCAATGTGTCTATTCCGGCCCGCCGGAACAGATCCATGCCAACCTTCTCCTGCGTTACCGAGAGGGCTGGGTGATGCGCTAGTGGGAGTGTGGGTGCATATAGTGGTAGGCAGCCTGCTTCCTTGCCCAATAGTCTCCATGCCTCTGTGGTCGCGTTAACTGTGTTAATATCACGGTCATGTAGCCTGGTGCGTTTATGCGTGAGTATATTGGCCAAAGGGATCGGGTCAGTGTCGCCTGCCTCCACCGCCACATGTGTCAGGAAGGGCACTTCGTGGTACCAGAAGTGTGCGTACTGCGCCTGAGCGCATAAGTAATATAAGTAGAAGTCTGGTACTTTGAACCCCCCCCTAGCATACGGCAATGTCATGGTGCGCAGTTCCATCCTCGCCTGTTTGCCCACCCACAGCAAACTAAGGACTAGCGTCTTGATATTGCAGAAGACAGCAGCGGGAGGTTTTATTGGGATATTGTTAAATAAGTATAGGAATTTCGGTAGAAGTACCATTTTTACTATCGCAGCCCTGTCCGCCAATGAAAGTGGAAGTCTGTTCCATTTTTTAACTTTGTCTTCCAGGGCTGCTATCGTCCGCCCGTAGTTCGTCCTAATGACCAATTCAGGGTCTCTGTGGAACCATATTCCCAGATATTTTGTGGGTTCCTCTTGCCACTCTAACGGATAGTCCAATTTGGTCGGTTGTGTGCTGTCTGTTAGTGCCAGTACAAGGGACTTATCCCAGTTTATCTGTAATCCTGCTTGGTGACCGAATTTTATATACTCTCTCAGGAGCGGATTTAGGTGTTGTTCAGGGTGTTTAACATATAACACCATGTCATCCGCGTATAGTGAGATATGTATAGGTCGGGAGGGCATTTGAATCGCTGAGTGATGGTAATGTTGCCGGATTTTGCAGGCTAGTGGCTCCAGCACTAAGGCGAAAAGCATCGGCGAGAGTGGGCACCCTTGCCGAGTGCCTCTGCATATTTGTATGGGTTCTGATATGTATCTGTTTACTCTGATGCGTGCCGTCAAGTTTGTGTAGAGCATTGCTATCCATCCCTGAAATATCCATGGGAATCCCATGCGCACCAGTACTGCGTGGATAAAGGGCCAGCCAATAGTGTCGAACGCTTTAGCAGCGTCTAGTAGCACTGCCACAGCTTTCGTTTCCGGAGCCAGATAATGCGCTAATGCGAACAGTGTGCGGGTGTTGTGTGTGGTGGCCCTGTCTGGGATAAATCCCGACTGATCAGGCCTGATCAACATCGGCATAAGCGGCTTTAGCCTGTCTGCCAGCAGACTAGCTATGATTTTGGTGTCTACATTTAACAACGATAGGGAACGGTATGAATCACATTTATCTACTTCTTTGCCCGGTTTCAGCAATGCAATGAGCAAGGCTTCCCTCAGAGATGCCGGCAGTGTCTGGGCCTCATGTGCCGCCCCGTACAATTGTACTAAGTGCGGGGCGAGTAAGTCAGCGTATGCCTTATAAAATTCCGCTACAAAGCCATCCGGCCCCGGCGCTTTGTTATTAGGTAAGCGCCTAATGGTGTCTGTGACTTCTTCTATAGTTATGGGGCATTCTAAGTATTTCCTATGTCCATCAGCTAGCCACGCCATCTCGATATCCTCCATGTATTTCAATAATTCAGCCTGTGACGGTGAGGGATGTGCCTTGCATAGTGTGCCATATGTGTTCATAAATTCTCGCAGTATACCCTTGATGTCCGTGACCACCTCCCCGGTGCTGGTTGTTATGGACGTGATATTTTGTGGTGATTTGCCTGAGCATATCTTTGCGGCCAGTTCCCTGCCGTGTCTACCTCCTTCCCCAAACTGCCTCGCAGTAGCTCGTTTAATCACATATTGTAGCTCGTCAGTTGCAAATTTAGCATGCTCCGTCAATAGTGCCTGGATATCCCCCAAAATGTTGGTGTCTCCCGTCTGGGTGTATGACTGTTCCAGTGTTTGAATGGCCTGTTCACGTGTGTGTAGTTGCCGTCTGATATCTCTGAGGATGCCTGAGGTTGTACTGAGACAGACTCCCCGGATTGTAGCCTTAAAGGCCTCCCATAACAAACCCGGGTCTTCCTTTGTTGGGCCGTTAAGATCAAAGTAATCCCCTATTGCCTTATGTATTGTGGTAACGTATACTGGGTCTCTCAGTGCCGCTGCGTTAAATCGCCAGGTGAAGGGTGGTGGGTCGTAGTGCGGGATATCTACTTCCAAAAGTACCGGACTGTGGTCCGATAGTGTTTGCGGTAAGTGTACATTATCTAACACCCATGAGAGTACATCTTGTGTGCCCAGCCAGTAATCTATCCTGGACCAACTGTTGTTCGCCGCGTTTATGTGTGTCGCTGTCGTCACCCCTGGGTTACGTGCCCTCCACAAATCTACCATATGTAGGTCTTCCATGGCGTCCCGCAACAGTGTCCTAGCATTCCCATGTTGTTCCGAAGTGTGTGCTGCTCTATCTAGAGCGTCTTGCATTGTGACATTGAAATCCCCTCCCCATATTACGTGAGGCGCCTGCATGTCCGTGATGGTGTGCCATACCTTGCTAAAAAACCCCGGGTCATCCACATTAGGGCCATATGTGTTCACTAATAGAATCTGTTGCCTTCTAATCTTGCCAGCTATTACCACGCTCCGCCCAGCTGTATCTCTGTGAATGTCGGTAATTTCAAAGCCCGTACCCTTCCTAATCAATATGCTCACTCCCCTGGAATAAGATGAGTAGCTAGAGTGAGTTACAGATTCAGCCCATTTAGCACCCAGTTTGGAAGTGCCGTCTCGTTCTAAGTGCGTTTCCTGCAAGAAAACGATGTTAATTCGCAATCTATCAAAATAAGCAAACAATCGCCTAATCTTCTTTGGGTTGCCCAGTCCTCTCACATTCCAAGTGAGTAATTTCAGCGAGTTACTACGTGACATGTGTATGTATTGGGTGATGGATTATCCACTTCAGACATTTAGTCAGCTTTCCATACCGTGCGTGCACAGTGTTACACCTTACAGTCTTCGAACGTGACAACGGCATTCGTTGATTGCAAACATTATATACATGATAGTACATGACTAAGGAGTTCGCCATGCTTCTCAGACACAGAGGCTGCAGTTGGTTAGATTCTGAGTTACCCGCCCTCCCCCCACCCACTTTAGCGCCCAAACTTTGCCAAAGCCATCCCTGAATTAACTTTAACAGTAACTTCAGCGTCCAACATAGTTCGGGGTACACCCTCCTGGGGGTGTCACCAGGTTCACACGTCTCCATCCACATAGTGGATGTGGACGGTCGCAAGCGTATGTTTTAGTGAATAACTTGTGTGTGACTTCCTCCAACCCCTTCCACCCACTCAACATGGTCAGCATCGTTGCAATGTCATACCTCTAGTACACCAAACTCCCCTTCGTCACAAGTTCCAGCGTATAGGTAGGGTGGCGCCATGTTATGCACTCAGTCTCTCTCGCTAGGTAAACAGCTTAACAACAGGTCCGGCCGGGGTGGCAGCCACTTGCCCGCTGCTCCCCATCCCCATTAGCCGGCCCACATGACCCTCCCCGTTTATATCAGCATTTCGTATACTTACTACTCGAACAGTACTTCCGCGGCATCGCAGACACAAGGTCAGTACTCACAGTAAGTTCGTAGGTGCCTTTCCAGTCCAGTTTCTGCCACCCACGCAGCCACCGTGGTCCATGTGGTTGTCCGCAGACTTAGGTTCCTGCCACTGGTTCGCGGTCACACAACCCCTGTAGCCTGTTCCCAGATCTCCCCCCAGCGGCATCTGCGCTGCGTATACTCACTTCTGGATTGTTCCTTTCGCAGCATATCATTATCAAGGTCCGTACTCACAGTAAGTTCGTAAGCGCCTCATCAGTCCATTGTTCGCTATCTTCGTAGGCGCCCTAGTTCGCCAGGTCGTCCTCTGCCGTTTGCAGCCATTAGGTCCGCGATTCATTACAGCTCTTCTGCCATCCAGGAAACTTATTCCACATCGCTCGTTGGTTCGTTCCGGTCATGCTGTTTTCGTCGTTTCCCTTGTTGCTTAACATACTCCTGTGCCGCCTGTACTGTTTGTAGTATTACCGGTTTCCCGCCGTTGATGATTTTGAGTTTCGCCGGATACAACATGGCGTACTCTAGTCCCAGTTCCCGCAGCTTCTTTTTTACTGGAGCGAATTCTTTTCGAGCCAGTTGTACCGCCATGGTGTGGTCCGGGTAGAATTCCAGTGTGTTACCCTGATGTGTAATTTTACCCTGTTCTCTGGCCAGCCTCAGGATCGTGTCTCTATCCCGGTAATTAAGCATGCGGGCGATGACCATGCGCGGGGCAGCCCCAGGCTTTGGCACGGGCGCTAGTGATCGATGCGCTCGCTCCACTAGAAACACAGAGGACAGCTTTTCGGAGCCAAATATCTCTCTCACCAGTGCCTCTATATAGTTCTCCATTTTCCCTGTGTTTGTGGATTCCGGCAGACCCGAAATCCGGACGTTGTTCCGCCTGGACCTGGCTTCCTGGTCCTCCACCCTGGCTCGCAGGCTTTCCACCGTTTTTTCCAGGCCACCGCAGGTCTTTGATGAGGCCCTCTGATCATCTTCCACACATGAGATCCGCTGTTCAGCTTCCACTATTCGCTCCTCGTGTTGTTCAATTTTCGCCGCCATGTTGTCCACCCTCTGCACCACGCTGTCGAGTTTACCGTTCATCTCTAGCAGGCTCTGCTGTATCGCCCGCAGTACAGCTTCCATGCCTGCGCCTTCCGTTATCTCTTGGCCCCCGTCTGCTTCGGGGTCAGGCGCAGTGATTTTGCCCTGTTTGCGTGCTTCGAACTGGAGCTTGGTTTGCTGTCGGTCCGGTTTCCCCATGTCGTGGAGTTGTTTTGGCGTGGAGTTTCCGGCTGTCTTAGGGCTGCCAGCCGCCGCCGCACTGGACGTGTAGTTGGCGCGATGAGTGTACGCAGCGGGCCCCCCCCGTGCAGTGCGTGTAGTCATCAGCCGGCGAAGTGGAACGTGGGTGCGACAGGGCTCCTGAGTCTATATTTTCTTGCAGGTTCAGTGGGTGTTGTCGTGCGTGGATCTCCCTGGGCGCAATTGGGACGTCGCGCCACTCTTCTCCACTCTCTTCTGGAGTTATATTCGCTGTATTGTCAGAGGAGCTGGTGAGGCATTATGGGGCTATCCTCTAAGCCTGCAGCACAGCCGCGATCATGCGTCTCAGCCGACTTGCCCAGTACCTCTTGTTAGATGCAAACTCCACTCTCTTCACATGTGGCCCCAGACCCCGATTTGCAGTTTGGGTGCTCAGTGCGCAGCTCGGTCTTTAGCAACGGCCGGGAGCCCCTCTCAGACACTGACCTCCAATGTTATATGTATCCGCTAGGCAATTACAGTGGGTCCCCTCCTGCATGGTGGTCGGCTTGTTCGTCCGCCGCCGTCTATCTCGTGCGTTCCACGGGCGCCGCCATCTTGCCTGTGGTGGAACGCACGGAGGCTCTCTGCGTTTTGCCGTCTTTTCGTTGCCCCCGATCTCCGCTCAGCTTCCGATGGTGTTAGTTATCCTCAGACCCAGTAGCGCCGGTTGTGTGCGCAAGCTCAGCCTTCTTGGTCGCCTCGCAATCACTGTCCTGCCGAACATCGGGAGCGGCCATTTTGTTATGCCGCTGGACAGTCACCGATAGTTGGGTCGGATCTGCCACACGCTGCCCGTTTGGTGTCTGATCTTTGCGGGAGAATGTCGGTCTTGGCTTCCGATTCCCGAAACACCGTTCACTTCAGCATTCTGTGGGGATCAAAGGGGCCAAAGGCCGCTAATCACGCGACCGTCCGGCGGAGCTGACTCACCAGCCATCCATGCCGCAGTGCGCCCTCTAGCGCCCCCAATTGTAATGATTATTGCCCACCATCTTCACAGGTAAGGCCTTCCTCTCATAGCATATAAATTATTGGTAATACACCTCCAGGGGCAGAGAGAGGTGTGCCATCCCAATTAGGTTTTGAAATGCCCATTTTAAACAAGCATTGGTAAATCCTTTAGGGTTTGCCTATGTGATTAATAATAAGCAGTTTTTTTGTTGTAAGTTGGAGGTTGCTGAGTTGCTGTACAATATAAGTTACTGAAAGTCTGTTAAAGTGTTATGACACATTTATGTACAAAAAGGCAATATGAGGTGCTGTGACTAGTGTTATAGTGTGGGTAAGTTATAGCAACATTTTCAAAAATGAAATGAAAGAGAGAAATAATAGAATTAATTGATGACATTACAATATTATGTGTTTAGAAGAGTTCTTAAAACCTTTGGGCCCGGCGTCATTTCACCTGCTGCACCATTCAAATCAGTGCCCCTAGAGCCTGCAAGATAACTGCAAGTTTAACTGCCTGTATAATAGTAAAAAATTTGCAATATTAGGTGTTAAGAGGTGTTTGGAGGAGTTCTGACAACCTTTGGGTCCAGTGCCACTGCACCTGCTGCACCATTTAAATCATGCTCCTGTTGTCTGCAAAGTGACTGCACTTGTGACTGCCTCTTTAGTAGTAAAATATGGTAATATTATGTGCTTTGTGGGGTGCCAAGAGCTTTTGGTCCTGATGCTACTGCATCTGCTGCAGCATTCAAATCATGACCCTATTGCCTGATAAATAAATGTACTTGTGACTTTCTTGTTTAATAGTAACATTTAGCAATAATCTGGTTTTAGTGGGGTCCCTAGAGCTTTTGGCCCGATGCAACAGCATCTGCTGCACCATTCAAATACTGACCCTGTTGCCTGCAAGATAACTGCACTTGTGACTGCCTGATGAGTAGTAAAATATAGCAATATTTGGTGTTTACTGCAGTTATGACAACTTTTGGCCCCTCTGCGCTGCACCTGCTGCACCATTTAAATCAAACCCCTTTTAACTGCAAGGTAACTGCAATTGTGATTGCCTGTTTATTAGTAAAATATCGCAATATTGTGTGTTTAGAGGAGTTCTCACATTGTTTGGACCTGTGCTACTGCACCCGCTGCACCATTCAAATCATGGCCCTTTTGTCTGCAAGGTAACTGCAATTGTGGCTGCCCATTTTGCATACAATATAACAACGCTCTTGTATCTTAACATTATTTTTAACATGCAATGTTTTTTACAACATTTAGAATTTGATCATAATGACCAACCCGATTAGGCTGAAAAAATCAATCCGATAATGCCTACAAAGTGTAAAGAAAGGTACGGAGGCTTGACTAGGAAATGCCACAAACGTTCTAAGTCTAAAGCATCTGCTTTACATAACTAAGTAATACAAATCAAGCAGTTCACCATACTGTTAGAAGCTGCCTGTTTTTTTTACACGGGAAGAGATCTTATCTTGACAGTGAATGGTGGTACCCTGTGTGAACGGATTCAGTAGAAGTATCGTAAACGTGTGCATTCAGGGTGAGTTAACAAAAAAATGTCTGCACAAAAGCGAATAAACTAAGTATGGGTGTAAAATCCGTTCTGTTCGCGGAATTCGCGGATTTTCGGCAAATTCGCAATCCACGAACTCTCGCGAATTTGCTAAAAATTCGCAAATTCGCACGAAGCGGATTTTTTTGCTTGGTCGCGCTTGACAAATATAATATTGCGGCACGTGGTGTTCACTTACCGGCATTCAGCGTTTGAAGAGTTGTTTTTCTCAATGTTTGCGTGTGCTGCGCCATTTTGGATCTTGCTGCGGGATCCCGCGGGAGTTTGTCGACCGCGATTACGTCATCGCGGCTTGCCACCTTGCACAGCGATAGTTTGTCAATGCGAGTACGTCATAAAGGCCCGTGATCACGCATCGCGGGAGTAAACACTTGCGAACACGTAGATGCGGCGGGCAGCGACAATCTCGTGTTTGCGAAATTGCAGAATTTGCAATTCTGCACAAGAATTCCACCAGCAGGCAGCATAAACCTTCTGAAAATTATGATTTTTATCAGAATAACTCCTCAGGTTGACATTTGCCTGCACTTTTTTTTGCAAGGAGTCCATTTTGGGGGGGGGGTGGGAGGAAGGAAGTGCCCCGCAGTCTCCAACTTCCTGTTCCTGTCCAGCAGGCTCCTCCCAGTGCTTTCTTCAAGTCCTGGTCACTTAGATTTTGATCTTGACCTGGAAGGATTAAGTTTTGTGGATGCAGCTGGATATTTGGATTTGAGGCCTTTTTGACTTTCTTTGGATCACTTTTGGATTAGAAATTTCACAAGTAAGGTTGTTTGGGGCATTACAGTTGCTGCAACTATAATTTTGGAACTTTTTCAGAACATTAAATAAAATATATTGTGGGTAGCCAGTACCACAGTAGTATCCAGAAGGACCAGGGTTAGTTATGGGTGCATGATACAACTGTTTTGTTGAATTTCAACATGATTTAGGGCATTGATGGCATTGGATTGTGGTGATTTTTGTGTGTTTTTCGATTTTTTGGCTGTTGTTGGGGCCTTTTACCCAGGGCTACTCAGTGGTGCATGGACTGAGTCTTTCTGTGGGGTCTCTTTAATGTAAACATCATGGAGGGCATTGGATTGTGGTGATTTTTGTGTGTTTTTTTATTTTTTGGCTGTTGTTGAAGCTTTTTGCCCAGGGGTACTCAGTGGTGCATGGGCCTAGTCTTTCTGTGGGGTGTCTTGAATGTAAACATCATGGAGGGCATGGATGGCATTGGATTGTGGTGATTTTTGTGTGTTTTTCGATTTTTTGGGGTGTTGATGGGGCATGGCCATGTGGGTGGGGGCCATTTTGAGGACTGGAACAGGCAGGGCCTGGCCATGTGGTGGGGGTCTAGGGGCCATTTTGAAGCCAGGCAGTGTGCTTTGTTGTGCCATAGGCCTGCACCCAGTCTGCCATGTTTTCATCCATTATGCCCAGGGGTACTCTGTCAGTGGTGCATTTTATTGGTCTTTCCATTTTGGGGGGTGGGCATAATAAAAATGCTTACTTGCAAACTATTAATTGAAGCGCTACATATGCAACATTTATTTACCTGATGTTCCTCTGGCTTCATTTGCTTTTAGGTGCAGAAAGACGAATCATCAGCCTCATCATTCCTCATCAGTGCCAGGAACAAGTCCTGCTGCAGTGTGTGCAGCACAACGTCACGTGTGGCCACAGACAACTCTGCAACTTGTGCAACTGCAGCCTGCGGTTCTGACATCTGAAGAAGATGGCCCCACAAAAAGTTGCCCGTACCTCCACTAGCAAGAAAGTTGCCAGTAAGGAGCAGAATAAGCAAGTGGCGCCACTTACCAAGGAGACTGGTGTGCCGACCGCCACATTTTTCGGGAAAAAAAGTACGCTGCAGCAGCAGCGGGGTCTGCTGGGGACCAAGCTGGGAGCAGCACCTCCGCTCCATTGGGCTCAGTGCCACCACCACCACGCCAACTTAGGTCCAAGACCTTGAGTGCTGCTGAGGCAGCCAGTATAGTTGTTCAATCACCATCGACCAGTGATGTTGGCTCATCGCAAGAAAGTAGCAGCATCCCTCAATCAACACAGGTTATTGTAACTCATCTGACGAGTGTTCAACAACCACAGCCGCAACAACAACCACATGTGCAAGTACAAGCCCAAGTACATGTGGAAGGAGAGGCGGCGCAAGGAGAGGCGCAAGCAGAGGTGCATGGAGCGGCACAAGTGCCCACAATAGTTGTTCCTCCCGAAGTAGGGGCACATCAGGAAATCGACATTCAAGCCGAGGTATCATCTCAGGAAGCCACTCCTCCTGATGATTCATTGTCTTCCAGATCCCCAGCAAGGAAAAGATCAAGTGGTGTCTACATCTTCTTCAAGCCCCCTTCCTTCTGATGATATGGATGAAAATTGGGAACCACCAGCGCTGTCTGAGAGTGAGGCACACCATGATCTGACAAAGGTAGCTAAGCGTAAAAGGAAGGTCCCCGAAAGTCTCATAGTTATGAAGTGTGATGATGACGTTGTACAAGAAGTGGCGTATACTCCTGCTGATGAAGACTCTCACGACGACAATGCAGTCATCATAGACGTCACTCCAGCCTCAGCTGGCATGCAGCAAACAGACATTTTTACCCTAGCCCGAAATGCTGCTGAGCGTGATGTTGGCGACGTGTCAATGGGACCACCACCAATGCAGTTAACTAGTACACCACCACCTACAGCTTCCATATTTTCTCGCCAGAAGGGACCTCCATCCACCTCGACCTCCATTTCCTCAATTAGTGGTGCTGTAAGTGCACAACGTAGTAAATTTCGGCAACACACATCCTCCACTTCATCTGGCATTAGCATTCCCAGTATCGCCTCCTCCGCCCCCTCCAGACATTTGAAGTCCGCAGTTTGGGACTTCTTTAGTGTTAGCCCAACAAGGGAAAACATACCCATTTGTAACATTTGTAAGGTTCGAGTTAGTCATGGTAAGCTTGGTACCAACTATGGTACCGGAGACCAGAGAGGTCACCTTGAGAGACAGCACACTGTCAAATGGCATGCACACCTAAAGGAGATCAAGGCAGCCCGAATTGCAAGTCAACAAATTGTATCCGTTGATGTTTCATCTGATGATGACGAGGAGGAAGAAGCATCAAACATTTCTTCACTTACAGCCAGTACCCCTGTCAGCAGCACACCCCTGCAAGATATATGAGCCACACTAAGAGTGTGGGAGAGAGTGAGACACCAATGCAAAAAAGTTCATCATCACCGAGCGTAACTGTGTCGAAGAAGTCATCATCATCCCGTAAAATGGTCCAGCCCACCATTAGAAGCATGTTTTTTTCATATGCGCCATTTGAACGCAACCACCCAACTGCGCGTCTGTATAACACTAAGCTGGCTAAAATGCTAGCGCTGGACCTTCTCCCTTTTTCTTTTGTGGAAGGGGTGGGTTTTCTTGAATTAGTGGCAACGCTCTGCCCTAAATGGAAGGTTCTAGCCGGTTCTATTTTGCCAGAGTTGCGGTTCCAGCACTACCTGAAGATGTACTGGAGGTGATTGGGGCAGTTTTGCAGAAGAGTGCTGTTCACACTATACATCTGACAACAGACATGTGGACCAGTTGCCAAGCCGTTGATTACATGTGCATCACTGCACACTGGGTCTCTTTTTCAGGGGTTAAAGCAAAGGTAACCGCAGGTGTTGACACGGACAAAGTTTATAAAGCTGCTCGGAAACATGCAACACTAGCCATGTTTGCCCTGGAGAAAGATCATACATGAGAAAACATTTTGCATGAGTTTAACACAAAGGTCTTTCAATGGCTGTCCCCAAGAAAACGCATGATTGGTTATGTTACCACGGATAATGGCACCAATTTAGTTAAGGCCATGGATAAGGGTAACTATTTCAGAGTGCCGTGTTTGGCGCACTGTATAAACCTGGTTGTTAAAAAATTCTTGAGTGAAGAAAGTCCAGTGTGCGAGTTACTGACCACCTGCCGAAGAATGTGCACACATTTCAAACATTCTTTTAAGGCCCGGAAGCAGCTGAGGTGCCTGCAACATGAACGTAAAGTGCCAGTGAAAGCTCTCATCCAGGAGGTGGTAACACGTTGGAACTCAACCTTCTACATACTTGAGCGTCTGTATGAGCAGTATGCGGTAGTCGATCAGTATTTCTTTCAACTGGGTACACCTATGATAGACCTGAGGATACAGGTGGAGCAATGGGGGCTAGTTAAAAGCCTGGCAGACATGCTTCGTCCTTTTGAGGTCTTCACGCGTGCAGTCAGCAGGGAGGACTGTAATTTGGGAAAAGCTATCCCATTGTTGCGCATGCTAGAGCACCAACTGAAGGCGGTGTCTTCTACATTTTTAAAAAGATGGAAAGCAAGAAGCATTTGAGTTGGCGGAGAAGTTATTACAGCGCCTACTTTGCGATGAACGTTTTCAAAAGATCCACACAGAACAGCATTACATTTCTGCTACTATTCTGGATCCACGGTACAAAAAGGCAGTGGCAGGTAGATATTCTTTCCTTTTGATGACGCAGATGTTACAAAGTACAAACATTGGCTAGCTGTGTCAGCCAGTCGGTTTTGAAAGAGAACGGCAGGAAATTGAAGGAAAAGGCAGTACATCAGCATCAGCAGGCCATCCGGAGTAAAAAAAATCCACTTCTGCATCTGTGGCTGTGGCAGAAGTGAGTGATTTTTCCCTCTCAGCCGTTAACAACACCAGCAACCGTATCATCTGCACCAGACACAACAGTAACATTGTGTGAAGAAGAGGATTGGCTAACTCAGCTTGGGTTTGCTTCTCAAAAGGTCCCAGAAAAAAGTAAGCAAAGTGGAGGAACCCTGGAGAACCTTGAGTCGATGGTGCAGGACTATCTGAATGACTCAACAGAGGTCTTTGTTCATGATGACCCATTGGCATATTGGCATGGGAAAAGAGATGTGTGGCCAGAGATCATCAACCTGGCTATAAATTACTTGTCTTGCCCACTCGCAAGTGTGTCTTTTGAACGTGTTTTCAGTGCTGCTGGTGGCATTGTAACTTCCAAAAGGACCCGCCTCTCTCCCAAAAATGTGGAGAGGTTAACAATGATCAAGATGAATCAAATTAAAAAATACGAGAATGCACGCAGGAAGAAGATGAGGAGGACACCAACTTAGATGAGGGAAGTTCTTCTCTGTTAACTGACCTACTCTCATCTGAATTCGCAGAGTTTGAGGAAGAGCTCTTCTTCCCTGACACCGAGCCCTGAAAATGAGTCAATGAATCACTAACTTTCTTTTTCTTTTTCTTTTCTTCCTTTTTCATCCTTATTCACTTTTATTCCTGTGTGTCTGTCTTTCTTTGTTTTGCAAAATCGATAAAAAAAACCTTTAAGCACCTAATCACAAAAACAAGCCCATCAGCAGAACTGTCTTCACTTATTTACTTATTGATTTGAAGGTGCCGCAGTCTGCATTCCTCAGGTTCACAAGTTCACAAGAACATGCTCCTCTATCCTCTTCCTCCAGACTCCTATTTCCCTCAAAGCAGATGGCTGGATTATGCCCAATGAAGAAAGACTCTGCACTTTTGGGGGTGTTCTACTTTTTTGCGGGTGAGTTGACGGGTCTGGGGCATTGCTGTGAAGGTCTAATACCGGATAAAAGTGTTTTGGAGAAACGTTTCGCGCTTTTCATCACTTGCCTGTCTTTAGGGTGCTGTTTGGGGGGCTTCCAGGTTTTTGTGAGTGGGTTTTGGGGTCTGGGCGCACTGCTGGCACAGTCTAATGTTGATCGCATTTGTTTTTCAGGAAATCCATGGTGGAAAAGGGGAGTTAGGGCCTAGCTGCACAGCGTATTTGGACTGAATTGAAGGTAGGCCCAAAGTTTTCTAAGTGTGGCTTTTCCCACGTTTTTCCTTTTGGCGTGTTGGGGGTGTTAAACTTGTTTTCGCCAGGCTTGACAGTTCTGGGGCCATTGCTGGGAAGGTCTAATACCCGAAAGAAAGTGTTTTGGAGACAATCCCTGGGGAAAACGTTTTTGCATTTTCTGAGATTTCGCTCACTCTACCGTTTTCGGGGGGCTGTTTGTGGGGGTTCCTGGTGTTTGTGGGGGGGTTTGCGAGTCTTGGAGCAATGCTGGGTTTGGATACTTTTGCTTGCTTGCAAGTGGTTTGAATACAATCCATGATGGGTAAGGGGGGATTTGAGCCTACTTTACTTTCAAAGTACGTTTTGTCACCATTTTTTACTAGGCCTCGTTTTTGGAGATCTGATTGGGGGTCTTCTACATTTTTGCGACTGGGTTTAGTAAGGGTCTGGGAGCACTGCTGGGAAGGTCTAATTTTGTTCTAAAACGCAGTTTACAGTACACCTAGCATGAGGGGAAAGATCGGCTAAATTAATTCGCCCATACTTATTTATCCTTCAAAAGGAGACTCAGACAGAGTACACACTTTCAAAAATATTGTACTGTTTATTAGAAAACTCAAAGTGTGACTTTTTGCACTACACACCGTACATACCTTATATTTAATTGTCAGTGGTGTTCTAATATCACTTCCTGTTTTTCCATCAATAATTACAGGCCAGGTTTCAGCCTGTGCAATGGGAAAAAAGGATGAAGTCAGGCTTCACATTAGCGAGCCGCAATTCAGCATCCGCCAGGCAGGCAGTGGACAGGGCGTCTTCTGGTCACCAACATTGATGGACGGAGCGTCAGATAGAATGGGGAGTCCCGCTAATAAGAGGAATGGTTGGATGCATGCAACTTACCAAATTCAACAGGACAACTACAACAACATAATCAATCAATCAATCAATCATAGACATTTATAGAGCGCTCTACATACCCGGAGGGTCTCAAGGCGCTAGGGGGGGGGGGTGCTGCTACTGCTCGAACAGCCAGCTTCTTCCTGAGGCGAGGTGGTCTTGGGTCAGGCGCAAGTCGGTCGGGAGGGAGTTCCAGGTCTTTGCGGCCAGGTAGGAGAAGGACCTTCCTCCTGTCGTCGCTCTTCGGATGCGGGGGACGGCGGCGAGGGCGTGACTGGCTGATCGGAGGTGACGTTTGGGAGTGTAGAAGTTGATGCGGTTGTTGAGGTAGCTTGGGCCTTGATCGTGCAGGGCTTTGTGATACAGATACAGTATCCGTTCTTTTCTAATTATCTTTTAAGTAATGTTATTGCTGTGAACTTATATGAGTGTGACTCTGCATTTCTTTGATCTCTGCTTCTGAATTCATCCCTACAGCCATTGTATAGGTTTTACTTCTGCTATTTTTCAAACCTAATTTAATGTACGGAGTGTTTCTCTGAGTGCAGAGATAGGCAAGTGAAAACGTATAATTATTACTGCAGCCCTGTACTGTCGCATTCTTTCATTCACGGTTGTCGAAAGTACTGCTTACTTTTCAGTAACCATCCATGCAGTAGTGCATGCACTTCCTTTATGTCACTTAAATGATTTATGGATAGCTTTGTACCCAAAGATTTGTTCATCTTCAATTATTGTTTGTCCATGCTGTGCTTTTTTTTTCTTCTCTTAACAAAACTTTCCCCAAAACCCCCATTCCCATCCATTTTCCAAGTCCTAACCCTCTTCCTCCGGGCTGTGTGGTTTTGATTGATGTGTGACTAAATAACAGCAATAATTCCACACACTTGCTGGGGAGGATAAGGTCATAGCAACAGGCTGATGAAGGAATCCGAGGATATATCCTTACTCAGCTTGACACAGAGTCACTATTGGCAAATGAAAGCAGATTTTCATGTGCTCCATCAACTTGATTGGTCATCAAGAGCATCCTCCTCCTAGACGTGGCAAATTATTACGCTGCTGTGTCCTTCACCTTCAGTACTATTTCTTGTAGTAGTAGCCAATGTCAAAGAAATTAAATGCAAGTACTAGTTATACTTTCATTACTTTACCATTTGTTAGGCTACATTGTGGCACTGTTCTAGTGTACTGTCACCTGCTATATTCTCTATCGTACCGTTCTAATGCTACGGTAAGGACAAACAAGGTTTCATTTTCTTTTTTTTATATGCTACAACTGCCACTGTGTAACACCACTAGTACCACCGCAATGATGACATTTCATCCGCCCAGGATTGGCAACCTTAATCACCATTTCCCGTGCAGCCAGCCCTGTGCCTAGCCCTATTTCCAAACACAAATTACAGGTAAGATAAGCGTTTGGGGGGAGGTAGTATAATGGAGTAATAGGAGAGACGAGAGACTGACGGTAGTACTAGTAAAGTCCTAGGACTATTGAATTCACTTACTCTGTGAGAGGCACTTAGTTTTGAAAACATTTGGGCAATTAGTAATTACTTACAAGACTTGAATCAAGATGCCACTTACGTTTCAGGAAAACAAACTTACTGTTAAACCCGCACCCACCAGCCTCAAAAGCAGTAAAAAACACGTATGCTAAGATAAAGTTTAAAGTATATTTATATCCCTAACATAAATAATCTCCCGCAAGACCCAACCCACCCCCCATCCCTAACCCCAACGAATGTCCGTGAAAAGTCCAAAAAACCTAACTCCCAATTCCCACCCCCAGAAGTCTTTTAAAAAGGGGCAAGGGACAGTATCCTCCAACTGCTGGCTGCTGTTCACTTTTCAGGCCAGGTCGGCATGCTCCTTGCGGAGGGTCTCGAGCAGGGTTTTGGTGTTCAACAGCTCCTGCTCGAGGTAGGATACCCTGAGTGAAAGGCGGTGCAACCTTTTTTTGGTACTGCTGTGGGGGGCAGCTGATATGTTTGCTGCTCGGCGGTGGCGGGCGGATTCGGTACCCCGGCTCCGTACCGCTGGAGACCTGCTGCGCTGACTGGCTGACCCAGGGAGCGCGGAGGAGGATGCAGCTGTCCCGGTCGATGTTGTGGTCGACTGTGTGTCCCCCTCCTCCTGGGCCACCAGCCGCCGATATTTGGCGACAGTGACCTACAGACTCCGTTGCCGGGCTCTTTTAGCCAGCTCCTTCCGTGTTGGTTTGGAAGGAGCATCTATATGAAGAAAGAAAGACATAGTCTGTAACCAATGCTCTTTAAGATTAACACAAAATGATTCAGCAGAAAGTTGTGTCACAGTAGAACTAGCAACTTGCAAGCGCAGTACATAACTATTGTGGCCAGTATCTATCTAACCTCCCACTTCTTCATCCTTACTCTAACATTAGTGGGAGTTTAAGGAATCAATTCTACGAGCACTATGGACTCACTCCATTCGAGTCGACTTTGACAGTACACCAGTCTTATTCTTCTTCTTCTCTCTTGTTTACCAAAATTTGTACATTAACTTTTGCAAGCCGGCATAATGCCAGCGCAGTCAACTTGCACCCGAGAAAAACAGACGCCTGCCATGATGAGTGAGACAGACTTGCGTTACTGTACCAGTCCAGTACATGCAGGTGGTGATGCTCTTAATTTTGTATTACGGGTGGCACTGAGAATACTCTGTTACAAGGGCTACTGCTTAATTAATTTAACTTTCACCCTACAGTGCCAATGAATACTAGAAAAGGAAAATAAAGAAGATAAATAATCTGATTATCTATCACTGCACATGGTATGTATTTGCTTACATATGGGATGACTTTAGGTGCTTTGCTTTTTATTGAGTGAACAGTGATACATCCACACATGAATGACCGAGTTCTACTAAACTTATTAACAGAGGTAGTGAGTGGCCATCGTAATAGCCGGATATATGCTGTGCTTGCAATACAAACTACAGCTACTATTCATGGTAGTATTCGGACAAAATTACAACTTCTTTTCCTTGCCTTTCCTACACTGGGACGGACGTGCGGGTGCGGTGTTACATGCTCCTCAAAGTAACACTTAGTTCATCCAGTGACCGTCTACTCTCTCTAGATACACATATGCTATCTAAGAATCAGATAGAACCATGATCCAGGCATCCATCCATTTAAACTATATGTCAATCATTCTTCTTCATGTCTCTCATCTGGACAAACCTTACGTTTTCTCACTGGAAAACAACCTTTTTATTTTATTTGGGAAACCGCAAACCATACATCCGTGCTTGACTTGCATTTGAATTTCAACCAAAGCATATATTGCGCACACATACAGTTTCTGTTTCACCCACCCAGGCTGTTCTCCTTCCACCCATCCTTGCTTCATCCTTCACCCAGCCATGCATCATATTCCTTCCCAGCCACCTCGGGCACCAATCAAACACGTATCATTCTTCTTTGTCAGTCATCATTACTTTTAACTTGCTCGTCCTTCCACACTTACTTACACCCTTCTTTCGCTTTTCGTTCATCCCATCCATCAAGTTCATCTCAGATCTGATTTGGATTCTCGAAAAAAAATTCACTGCAGAGTTGAAGTAAATTTAGAGGAGGCTACTACCTGGTTGATAAAAACTTTGTTCTAAATTTGAAAGTCTGCTTAACAGTATAGTATCTTAACTGTAGAACATATATACTACACCCCTGCAGAGAGCACACTCTGCCGTCTGCAATCTCAATAAGTAAGGAATATAAGAGCTCACCACTGCCCGCCACTACCGTGGCAACCCGCACAGCAGTTTCCTCTGGCACTTGCACGCCTCCTCCCCAGAAGTGTCCTCCTCCACCTCCGCGCTGGCCCCGGCACCAGATGTTCCACCTACAAAGTACATTTAAGAATGTTAGATGTCATAGACATACACCACTCACTAGTATTGTGTCTAGGAATGAAGAAATGTGAATACAGAAACTAATCTAATAATTTGTGACTGTCTACTCTAAAGTAAAAATGTCCCTTTTTCCAGGGAGAAGAGTGTTGTCTTGCTGCACAACTGATGAATGCTTGCTTTTTAACACACACCATTTTTCTCATAACAGACAGAAGCTTCACTTCTAAGAACAAGAGCAAGATCAGATCATCATCACTAGGACGGAGAGACCAACGATTCAGCACCAAAAAGAAAAATTAAAGTTCAAACCAGGTGAGGGCTCGGCTCGCCCACAATAAATGTGTGAAATAAATCACTAAGCACTTTTCCATTTTTAATCAACCATTTATGTTTTATGACAAGCTTGATTTTAATAAATGTTTTTACTTTTAATAAAGCTTTAAAACTTAAATAGACTCTGTGGTTTTTGGCCAAGAGTGACAGAACAAAAGGTTTTGCAATTTGCAAGCATGAGTCCATGACTCTGACACTTCTGGACTCTGACTCCGTACTCTTGTCCTGCGTTGGATAATCAATGGAATCAATCATCGATGAATTCGGGAGCTAAATTACTCTGCCACACTATCTAGTCAGTAAGGAGATTGGGGTTTCTTCAAAGTCTGATATCACTGAGGTATGTGGAAAGTCTACCTGCACCTATTATAATTGATAAACAATGCACTATTTAGTGTCCATAGTTCTGTTTGTGCAGATTTGTCCCTGCAACAGTAGTAGTATGGATTGTCCTCCTATCCAAACCAAAAGTAAAGTAGTATCTTATTCTTTCTTGGTGGTCATTCACATTTTTGGTAATTGTCAAAGCATAAACATTTAGAAGACTTGAAAGAGACATTATGGACAATCCCAGAGGACTGCACTGGAGAGGAGAGGAGAAACTGGTCCCCGGAAGCTTGTTTCCTTTCCAGTTAAAGAATTGGCTTGGTAGTTTGGTCTGCCCTGTTCCCATGATGCACTGGGCCAGGGACAGACTAATTTGCATGTAGCCAGGTTCTGAGCTAGGATGGTGCAGTGAGCTAAAAAACGGTGATGGATCAAGCCCTGATCTCTTGACTGGGTAAGAGTATTCTGCTTTATTCAGAAACTCTGTTCATCACCACCCCCTTTTCTGAATCATTTTGTCCACCATAAGCGTGGAAGGGTATACTCAGACATGAGTCCCTTGCTCACTGCACCATCAAGATTCAAGCAAGCCGGGCCGAAGACGGCTGTAATGCCAGAAACTAGTCCCCGGAAGCTTGTTTCCTTTCCAGTTAAAGAATTGGCTTGGTAGTTTGGTCTACCCTGTTCCCATGATGCACTGGGCCAGGGACAGACTAATTTGCATGTAGCCAGGTTCTGAGCTGGGATGGTGCAGTGAGCTAAAAAACGGTGATGGATCAAGCCCTGATCTCTTGACTGGGTAAGAGTATTCTGCTTTATTCAGAAACTCTGTTCATCACCACCTCCTTTTCTGAATCATTTTGTCCACCATAAGCGTGGAAGGGTATACTCAGACATGAGTCCCTTGCTCACTGCACCATCAGGATTCAAGCAAGCCGGGCCAAAGACGGCTGTAATGCCAGAAACCGGTCCCCGGAAGCTTGTTTCCTTTCCAGTTAAAGAATTGGCTTGGTAGTTTGGTCTGCCCTGTTCCCATGATGCACTGGGCCAGGGACAGACTAATTTGCATGTAGCCAGGTTCTGAGCTGGGATGGTGCAGTGAGCTAAAAAACTTTGATGGATCAAGCCCTGATCTCTTGACTGGGTACGAGTATTCTGCTTTATTCAGAAACTCTGTTCATCACCACCCCCTTTTTTGAATCATTTTGTCCACCATAAGCGTGGAAGGTATACTCAGACATGAGTCCCTTGGTCACTGCACCATCAGGATTCAAGCAAGCCGGGCCGAAGATGGCTGTAATGCCAGAAACCGGTCCCCCGAAGCTTCTTTCCTTTCCAGTTAAAGAATTGGCTTGGTAGTTTGGTCTGCCCTGTTCCCATGATGCACTGGGCCAGGGACAGACTAATTTGCATGTAGCCAAGTTCTGAGCTGGGATGGTGCAGTGAGCTAAAAAACGGTGATGGATCAAGCCCTGATCTCTTGACTGGGTAAGAGTATTCTGCTTTATTCAGAAACTCTGTTCATCACCACCCCCTTTTCTGAATCATTTTGTCCACCATAAGCGTGGAAGGGTATACTCAGACATGAGTCCTTTGCTCACTGCACCATCAGGATTCAAGCGAGCCGGGCCGAAGACGGCTGTAATGCCAGAAACAGGTCCCCGGAAGCTTGTTTCCTTTCCAGTTAAAGAATTGGCTTGGTAGTTTGGTCTGCCCTGTTCCCATGATGCACTGGGCCAGGGACAGACTAATTTGCATGTAGCCAGGTTCTGAGCTGGGATGGTGCAGTGAGCTAAAAAACGGCGATGGATCAAGCCCTGATCTCTTGACTGGGTAAGAGTATTCTGCTTTATTCAGAAACTCTGTTCATCACCACCCCCCTTTTCTGAAGCATTGTAAATACGGCGCACCACGGGTGGTGGTGGCGTGGTGTAAAATTACTGGCGCATCCCTGCTACTTTGCAGGGATGCGCCGGTAATTGCAAATCTGCCCCTTAGTGTCTAGCATTACGCAGTTCTGTAAACTACACTCATACATAATTTCTCAGGCCAATGAAATAAACACAAAATCGAAAACAAATAATCATAGTAGCAACGTTACTGAGAAGGAGAGCAGTGCACCTGAAATGCAGAGAAGATTTTGAAATATAATTTACCTAAAATGTAATCAGCAGCATTATTGCTTTTGGTAAAAAACAAAAATTTGCAATATAATAACACACAGAGCAGGAGAAAACAGAGTAGTGATGAAATAGCCACTACTACTCACCAAGCCCGGGGATCTCAATGCCGAGCAGGGCGAGCAGGACGCGTTCCCGGTCCAGGAGATCCGTCCAATGGTGGGTAGCCTGGTTGTAGGTGCGCCGGACCAGAGAGTGAGAATAAATGGCCCAGCACACCTTCTCCCACCTCTTCCGGCACTCCCGGAGCTCGTAGCCGCTTGCGATCTTGCCGCCTGCCATGATGGTCCTGGGGAGGCGGCGCTGTACATAGAACACTAGTGCGGCCACCTCCCCTGCGCTAAAGATCTCTCGTGGCATCACTAGCTCCCCCCTCAAAAGCCCGCACGGGAGCCGGGCACGGGGTGCGGGACCCTACCCCTTCTCGGGCTGCTTCCTGGCTCCCTTTACCATGGTCTGGGCAGAAAGGAAGGTAAATAAGAAATAAGAAATAGAATAGGGAAGGAGAAAAGAAAAGAGTTTAAAAAAGTAGTTTAAAATTAACAAAAAGTAGCAGAAAACACAAAAATACAGAGCTAGAATAATAGAGGGATAGATAATAAGAAAATAGATAAAAAAAACTTCAAACAAGCAAGGATGGCAGAGATTGAGAGAGGATACAGAAAGCATGCCCAGAACCATAGCAATGAATGCAAATCAAGATGGCCGCGCCCGTTCACTACCGCGTGGGTAAGTTCGCGCGAGATTTCCCCCGCGATCACACACAAACTTGTACTAGTGAGCCACACACTTTGCGAGATTACACATAGCACCCAGAAACGGAAATACGTCATGCAAACAAGATGGCTGCGCCCATGTACGACCGCTAGGGTAACTTCGCATCGTTGCGCTACCAGCGGCTTGCGAAAACGCAAAAAATCACGCGAACTAACACGCCAAGACGCCGCAAAAAAACAAATCGCATATTCGCACGAATTCGCAACTTCCGAATTCGATCTCGCGCAAATTCGCGCCCCGCAAATCCCGCGAAATTGCAGAAAAATTATTTTTGCAAAACTGAAAGCACTCAGCAGGTGCAAAAGTTCAAGCTCATCATTAGTAACCATTCCCTGTGGTGCTTCCTGAGGGGCCCCTCCAGAGTTCAGTTGCCTACTTGCAACTATTCTATGACCCTGCTCTGACCCTCACAGCAGGCTCAGAGAATAGCTACAAGTATGCCACAAAGGTCCTGTTAAAAAAAATTACACTGCAACAGAAAGCAATTACAGATAAGGAAGCAGGTGCCAGACTGGAAGTTCAAATTCAGTGACACATTAATCAACCCCTAATTCATTCATGTCAGTTGAGGCAGGGCAGGTGTGCTAACGAATTTTGCAAAACTGAAAGCACTTAGCAGGTGCAAAAGTTCAAGCTCATCATTATTGAGGAAGCACTTACAGGTAAGGAAGCAGGTGCCAGCTCAAATTCAGTGACACATTCATCAGCCCCAAATTAATTCATGTCAGTTGAGGCAGGGCAGGTGTGCTTTTCCCCCCATAATCTACAGTGATGAACCAGAGGGTGGCAGTGATAAACCAGAGGGTGGCATGGGTGAGCCAGAGGGTGGCAGTGGTGAAACAGAGGGTGCTGTGATGAACCAGACGTAGAAACAACATAGTTGCGACCGTTGCGACCCGACAAGTAAGTTCGCGTTTGCGAACTGGTAAAAAACCCTTGCGAACTGGCAGAAACCCTTGTGAACACAAAAAAATAAAAATCCGCAAATTCGCGAAAGTTCACGAATTTTGCGGATTGCGAATTCGTAAATACGCAAATTCACGAACCGCGAATTCGCAAAATTCGCCCATGCTTAGAATGAACACAGTAATTCGGTTTTGGGAACTGATAGAAGCTGCCTTCGAAGATATATTAAATACAAGAGAGTTTCCAAGCATGTCAAAGCGCTGTGCAGGTGAAATCTATATATGGCAACCAACTGCAGTATTTTAAACCTGCTGATGTACTTTATTGTCTCCAAATACCAGAGCGATCAGTGGATTGTGAAGCTCCTTTATTTTCATTTGAATATTTTGATAATAAACAGGGGAGCCTGATTAACCTACCGGGACACCAGAGAATTGTTGCCACACGTCTTTTGCTGCTGGTCTACAGGCATGACCGCCACTGGAATCATATTGGCAAAGTGCTGGTTCTGCCAGACTACAACTCCCAGTGCTACTAGCAGCACACACACCGCCACGCCAGCACTCAGCGCCGGGAGGCGCATAAGAACGGCACAGGGCTCCAGCAGCGCAGGAGCATGATTAATCTACCGGGACACCAAAGAATTGTTGCTAAACGTCTTTTGCCGCTGGTCTACAGCCGCCACTGGAGTCATTGGGCAAAGTGCTGGTTCTACCAGACTACAACACCCAGTGCTACTAGCAGCGCACATGCCGTCACACCAGTACTCAGTGCCGGGAGGCGCATGAGAATGGCAAAGGGCTCCCGCAGCGCGGGACACACGCGGGCTTGCCGAGGGCCACGCCCAGGCCAAGCCCGGGCCAAGGACTGGCCTGTCTGCACCCATCAGTGACCAGAGGAGGCTGGGCTGGGCCACTCCTCTGAGACCTGCCCCAACATCAGTCTGTGTGGTAAGCTTATTCCAAGTGATACGGGACTCTATAATTGCAGGCTGGGGCTTGAAAATTACCAAGTGTCAATCTTAGCTGTTGGCTTAAATAATCAAAAATCCTTAAAAGTATGAGTGTGAGCAGGTGCAAGGGGGCCGCTGGCACTCTAGATGATTTTATTATTAGAGCTGAGTCCATCCTAACCCCTGAAAAACAGATAGCAGAGAGGCGCTTGTCGCTTGACCCCGAAAAATTTGCCACATATAGACAAACATATTCACCTACTCCTAATGGTGTACCTCAGCCGCTTCGATTAAGCCCAACAGTAATTGTCCACAATGAGCAAAGGTCCCCTGCCCCGCCAGTGTTATCCCATGGTCATATGAGGGATGTGGTGGATGGCCCAAATAAAACAGGCATGACAACTAGGTTGCGTGCACCCAGGATAACTGAGGAGCCAACGGAGAAGGGAAAAATTATGAAACAGAATCAAATAACTGGTTTTAGGAAATCAAAAACAAAGAAAACAGGGGGGTCTGAGTCTATGATAAATTCAAATGACCACATTGACAAACAAATCATAATTCAGAAAAAAAACAGTTAGCACACAGACAGAAGCAGATTTTGGTATACATTCTTTTTTATTAAAAGAGAGTAAGAGGAACTTAGAATGTTCTATAGTACCAATATTAGAATCTGCACTTGGGTCTATGTTAATGCAGATTAATGAGATTATGGATAAGAAATTTAGTGCAATGGATACAAAGATAGAGCAGCTGAATACTGCAATAGGACAACTGAAAAGCAGTAGTGACATCACCTATCCTGAGACTACCACAGAGGTATGCCCATTATATCCACAGCCAGAGGGTTTTCCAAAACACAAAGTCATAATGAGTAATGTGAGTAAGGATACAATAGCAGTAAACCACACACCAACACTGATTAATAAGGGCAGAAGTACATGGGGTAGAACACAGGATGCATACGGCAACTTAGGAGGGTTACACGATAGTCATTCCTCATATGTAACCTCCTATGCAACTGAAGTTCCTACTGGCCCAGACCAAATATATAGTCCCAAAAGTACTGACCTTATACCTAAAAATCATATTCTAAGTCTGCCACCTGCCTTATGCCCTTATGAGCTAATTTTAGCTGGGGTTCCTTCCCTTAAAAGAGAACAAAAAGAATCATGGCATAACTTACAAAAAAAGACAGTTGACTGGTTAACCAAATACAAAAAGTGTCACCCTCTCAATATGAAGGATATTCTCATGGTTCGTAGGGTAGGGTGGGTTGGGAATCCCCAAAGAACATTCCAGGTGACTACGTGGTAATACATTTCCAATGACCGGAGATGGTTCGAAAGAAATTAAATACGCATGAGGGGATTCACCCCCAAAGTAATTGTATTACTGCTCTCCCCCTAGTATATTTCTATAGACCACCAATTGAGAATTATGTTAATGATAATGGCATCCCAGTTGTGCTATCAAATAGGGTTTGAGAATTATCAGCCCTAGACGCCTTAGATTGACAACAAAAACCCCCACAACAGGGGAAGAACACACCTGTGATTATCCAGTCAAACTATAATATGGTTCAAACATGTCTTACAAATCTCCAGATTTTAGAAGAGTCGCAGTACATTGTAAATGTTGCCAAGACACAGGAGTAAAAAAAACAACAAGGGAGGGGGATATAAATATCTCTCAAGTTACTCTCTCAGAGGCCCCCGCAGACTTCATGACAAATATTGTTACGGCAAACGTATCTAGTTCTAATATAGAAAAATGGTTATACCCAGATGTTGGACCGAGTAAACTGATGGAAGTATGACTTACTTCATGGAACATAGCAGGGCTCAATAGGAACCTTAGAGACATGGATTGTCATGAATATATAGAACAGAGTGATATCTGTCTCCTCCAAGAAACCTGGGCATTAGAAACTCCACATAGAATAGGATAAAAGACATTCAATCTGGATGCCATCCCATCGGTTAGAGGCAGTCCATCAGGTGGCCTAGTCATATGGGTAAGAATCAGCTTTGAAGTTGCCCTAATCCAATTATGTATATCATCACAAGATATGATTGGCGTTAAAATAATCACTAGGGATGGGAAAGAAATATACTTAATTAATATTTATAATAGGCTAATCCCAGTACCCAAGTAATCATCAGTGATAGAACAACTTGATTCCTTTCTAAATAAATTAGATCCAAGGGCAAAGGTTATTGTTGGGGGGGGGACTTCAATTGCAGTTTTGAACCACTTACCGGGTTTGACAACCTCTTTGAGGATGAAGATATAGCAAATAACATCCCTAGTGTTGAAAGTAATAAGATAGTGATGTGTATTGTGGCAGTTGCACAAATTATGAAATTAACCACAGGGCATGGCTTAAGAGCCTGTAATGGCTGTTTGCCTTCGGATAGAACGAGCGCATACACATTTTCTAGGGGCAACTCTATGAGTAATATAGATTACATAATGATATCGATGGAGTTCTGGCCAAATGTCCTCAATCTAATGATAGAGCCCAGACCGAGAGCGATCACAGACCTCTACAATTGATCTTACTAGCTGAGCTATTCGTCCCTACCACCTTGTGTAGCGAGGTTGATAACACTGCTATAGATGATACCCTAGTAAGTAATAATCGTCGAGCCCTTAAATGGCCTCATATTCTAGGGAATATCAAGTCATTGAAATGTATTTATAATATCTTTGCGGACACCATTTCACCCTATACTTACAAATTACCAGAGTTAATTCCAATGTTAGAGCTACACAATGCCCTTGTTAATGCACTAACCCCGAATGTGAGTAATATACCAAAGGAGGGCAATGGAGGAAAGAAAGACACAAATAAAGGAATTAATCCATGGTATAACAAGGAGTGCCATGAAGCAAAGGCTGAATTAGCATTGGCAATAAAAAATAACAATATAATATCTGTAAGGAAGAATAGGATTAAGTATAAAAGAATCCTAGCCAATACAAAAAAAAACCTGGGATGACGATATTTGGACAGACTTAACCAGTGCCAAAGGGAATAGGACAGGTAGGGAAACTTAGGATCTTTTCTTCGATGCTAACACTTGGGTTGACCACTTTACTTGTCTTTATGCAGCAGCTGAAATTAACCAGTCTCATATTATGGATGATTTGGTTCTTAACCTACATTTTACCAGTATACATTTTAGCCTGAAGGAAACAATCATGGCAATTGATGCAGTCAAACCAAGGAAGGCTCCCGGCCCTGATAAAATCCCAGGAGACTTGCTGAAACATGATATTAGTGTTTGTGTACCATATATAAAGTGTTTATGCAATGCAATAGCCTCGGGTATGCCAATATCAGAGTCATGGAAAGGGGCAGAAATGTTGATGATTTTTAAAAAGGGCAACTGCTATGGTCCCATAAGCTATCACCCAACTAGTTTAGTAGATATTTTACAAAAGATTTTTGCTAGGCATATTTTAAATAGATTAAATGATTGGATAGGGGAGAGTAATGTGCTCTCTAAATTCCATGCAGGATTTAGAATTAAAACGAGCACAATTGATCAGGTCTTCAGATTTTTGGGCCTATGCTGGAAATATTTGTAAACCTAAAAGCAGCATTTGACTCTATACCCCGAAATCTACTCTGGAATTTGTTGAAATGTCAAGGGGTGCCCGGCGAATTGCTCGTGCAAACAGTAAAATTGCACAAGGATAATTTCGGAAAAGAAACATGAAGCCCACGTGGCAAACTTACTAAGCAAAACCCTGTAAGAAGGGGTGTACGCCAGGACTGTGTACTGGCACCCAACGTATTTTCTTTATATGTACACGATATCCCAAAGTTCTTTCATGGATGTTCAAATGATGCTCCTATTTTGGGTGGAGATTTGTTGCCAGCACTATTATTTGCTGACGATACTATACTAATATTACAAACCGCCAGAGGAGTACAATACTTAATGGGTTCTTTTTATACATAATGTACTATGAAGGGCCTTTAAATAAACTCCAGCAAAACCAAGTATATGGCAATAAATCCACATAGATCATTCAAAAAGAATTTGGTATTAAACAATGAAAAACTAGAGTATGTGCAGAGATTTAACTACTTGGGTATAACCCTGGACAAAAAACTGTCTTGGAAGCCACAGTTGGAAAAAAACAAGGTAATCTTGATTCAAAACACTTTGCGATAACTAAAAAACACGTGAAAGAATGTTCTCCCGCCTTGGAGGTATTTAAACATAAAGCACAATCAGCCTCTATTGATGGGGCTGAAATCTGGGTGCCCCACTGTAAAATGAGCTTTGAAATGGGGAAAACACATTTTTCAGGAAGCTTTTAAGTCTCCCAACACAAACACCCTTGATTCCGATTATTATAGATTTGAATGTTAAACCCACTGATCATTATGCTTTACTAAGACCTCTTTTATTCTGGGTAAGACTCTGGACAACTATAGAGTTAAAACATTAAAGGGAAAGCTTTGAGGAGATTTTGAAGAATGACCAGAATAGGAATATTCCATGACTCAAGCATATTTCTTCTTGGTTTACCAGGCTGGGTCTATCCCATCTTTGGGAAAATCGGACCGATCCGGCATCACCTGCAAGGAAACTGCTAAAATCAACTTTTTGGGCCTATATACAAAATAGAGTGTCACATAGTTCCACTGTAGGGAAACTAACAACTAGGTTCCTTCTTTTTAAAGATGCTGCAAATTTTGAGCCTTTTTTGGACGAGGTGCGTCCACAATTAGCTAAATCTCTGTACATGCAATTTAGGTATGGTGTGCTACAAATAAATGATAATAAAGGCAGATGGAGTAGCAACTGTGGTAGAGAAAATAATGAATGGTGTATATGAATGGTGTATATCATTTCAAAGTGGGACCAAAGAAAACAATTTGCATGCACTATTCTTCTGCCCTATTCTACTGCCCATTGTATGACAAACCCAGAAAGAAATGGATAAAACCCATTTGTAAAAACATGAATACCAGATTCTGCAAAGAGGCAGAAAGAATTTTGAAAATAGATACATCTCAACCAATTGTCTTTAGCGTAACCAGATATTTATTTAATGTAAGCCTTATAAGAGCTAAAGCTTGGCTAAAGTTCTGATAGCCGATATCATGGTCGTCAAAGGTTTAATTCAAATAAAACTTGTGCACGCACTTTTCGTCCTTGTACACAGCACCTTATGATTTTGCACATAGCACTTTTAAGGCTCACACATGTACATTACGATTAATTGTCAAACATGGAAATGGCGATCTTAAACCTGTATTGATGAAATCTGTAGTATCTTGGAATCATATATGGAATCCTGCCAAGAAGTAAATATAACTGGAATAAGAGCCTAATCGATTGGATGTGATTGATTTTGCAATTACGTATGCCTATATTTTAAGTATGTATTGCATAGTATATGGTTTTATTAGTAAAAGTGGGGGCACGTTACATTGTTGACACTCTTTTTTGCCCGTACCATGATGTATAGCAATTGTAATTATCACCATTTGCATTTGAATAATTGAAAAGTGTTTTTATTGTATCTTTTGTGGTTTTAATTGAATCCAAATAATAATTTTTTAATAATAAACAAATTCAGAAAATCTCAAGGAATCGGTTGTGTCATGATAAAACGCTCAATTGCGGATGCATATCCAAAGGAATGTTGCTAAGCAAAGAACATTTTAATGTGACTCGACTATCGTAGTTTAATTGGTGTTGAACCCTTTCTTGCCTTTTTCTTTTCATGTACTATGAAGATGTCTTGCTAAAGGCCATGGATGAGAAGCACCTCAGCCCTCAAATGAAACAAAACGTTGATAAATATCTGAAATTTTCCAGCGATATCCTGATCAAGGCACCAGAATAAATCATCAATGAAAGTCATTTTAAAAGCAAGCACAATCTAAAGTAATGCAATGATGTTGTATCTATGGATCTATAAATAGTAAATTGTTCTTGCATATATGATTTGCTTACAGCAGAAAACATTGCTTTTAATAAAAAAATTAATTTTATGCATTGTTTGTGCGACTGGCTGTCATTCATGTTGAAAATTTGAAATATCACAACAAGGGCTGTAGGAAAAATAAAGTTTGAATTGAAGAGGCAGAGATGAATGATCTGTTAGCTGGCAAATAATCAGCATATTACTGCACAGAGTGAATATTTGTGGTCATCATTAAAGAGTGTAAATTTCACCAAATGACTTGCAAGATTATGGGGACCATTGGAGGTTATCCAAGGACCATATCATTTCTAAATTGGAAGATCTAACTGGGTTGGTGGGGGCTGGGCCTTTGTTTTGCTTCCTGTAGAAATTTGAATACACATCTAAAAAGTTCCAGTTGAAGGAGTGAAGTTGCATAAGAACTGGTGAGTTAAACCTACAGTAATTTACTACCAACAGTTATACCCTCTATTCACTGGAAAGGTTGTGACTGGGGGCATCAAAGATTATGACTGGGGACATAAGGCTATAATGTCGGTAAAAGAAAACATAAATCCCACCTAAGGTAAAAATAATATTCAATAATCATTGTAAGTGATGTATAGAATTAACTGAGAGTAATCCAATTATAAATAAATACATTTAAAAAATAGTCATAAAAAAACAAGATAAACTCATTCAAAAAGCCCCTTAAATGTACCTTAAAATACAGTTAATTACATAAATAATATCATTTAGTACACATTGCTGTCGAAAAGGCATAGTCTATGAAAGGTTTCTGTGCGAATGAGTGTTCAGTCCCTTGTCAGATAGCATACTAATAAGGCTAGGTAAACAAATCAATATTCGCAAACTAAGCCACACAAACTATCATTAAGAACAATGCTCATATCTAAAAATGCTACTCACCAATAAAAGTATGCTTCTATAAAACACACTTATTTCAGTATGAAAAGAAGACACTGTGCGGTAAGGTAGGGAGCTCTTCTTTATTCGTCCTGGTGCAAAGATCTCCCGGCAGCAACTGCCGACATGTCAAAAGAATACATTCTATGCAAGAACATGGAATACACAGAGATGTCCCGCGCGGGCTGGCACGCGGGACATTTACTAAAGACACATCCCCCTTACTACAATACAAACAAAGAAATTCAACATTCCCTAAAGAAAATACAACATTTCTCAAAGCATTCCTTTCCCCCCACCAATAACTAAAATAAAAAATAAAGAAAAAAAAACCTCCAAGCAGAATGTACAAATTAAGTGACAACTCAAGATACAATAAAATCACAATACTTAGTAGGCACAGATTTAATTCTTGACGACCTCCGCTGAAAGTCAGAGCTGCTACCAGCGGAAGCTGTAGAAGTGATTGAATTCCTATTACCAGAGCAATCAAAGGAATTCAAACCAAATTTGTTCCTCACAAAATCAACCTTACAATTGGGTACAATAAAAATGCAAGGTTTTACCATTATGAAGCACTACAACCTGATCTTTCACCTCCTTGACCTGCACAGGAGGAGAGAACTTAGCTTGCCCTTTGCGTATAAGCATTGTTTTTTTTATTCTAACCCAATCACCCAGACAACTGGAGATGTTCTAATGCTATTCTGTGCATATTTTGCCTGAGCAGCACTCCTAATATCCGCTACTCTCCCAATCTTGGTGACATCAATGTCTTTTCTCAACATCCAATCTTTATTGAGTATAGTACCAGCAACCCTTCCTCTGAGCAAGGTGAAAGGTGACACGCCCGTGCTAATATGAGGAGTGACCCGCATAGCCCACAACATGTCAGAAATCACTTGTCTCCATTGAAGGCCATTTATAGCAGCCAGTTGTAACTGATCTTTGATAACACGATTCAGGCGTTCAACCAAACCATTGCTACATGGATGGTATAAGGAAGTGAGCACATGTTTAATACCATGCCTTTTAAAATAACTCTCCATTTCGCCGGAAACCAATTGAGTCCCATTGTCAGATACCAATTCTTCTGGGAAACCCTCCCTCAGAAAAACTTCAGTAAAAAAATTGATAATAGTAGAAGAATTGATACCTTCCACAAACTTAATTTCAGGCCATTTTGACATGTAGTCAATCAAGACTAATGCATATTTAGGGGTATTGCCCAAATCCTTAAACGGACCAGCCACATCAAATGCTAACTTGTTCCAAGGTATTTCCTTTACAGAAATGGGAATGATAGCAGAGGGACAAGGAACTTGAGTTTTGTCGCTAAGAACACATGCCCCACAATACTGAACACAGTGCTCAATGGCCCGATCAACACCTGGCCACTAAAAATCATCACGTACCCTGCGTTTCATGGCACGAATACCTAAATGCCCCACATGAGCCAAGTCAAGAACATATTTGCAAAGAGAAGTTGGGACAACCAGAAGACTACCTCTACGTAAAATTCCATCAACCAAGGACAGTTCATCGCAAATTCTTCTGAATGGAACCAACTCAGGAGCTAACGATTTGTCATACGGACATCCCTGAGACAAAAAATCTATTACTTTGCACAAATTCTCGTCCTCAGAAATAGCACGCTTCCAATCAGTTTCTGGCAAGGCAGCCCCGGTGTCAGCTACAGAACTGACAGCACACACCATCTCAAATTGAACAGGTTCCTCCTCGTGATCGTTGTGAGCAAGAGGTAACCTTGATAAACAGTCAGCTAGATTGTTTTTTATACCAGGTACAAATTCCAAGTGATAATTAAATTCAGCAAGTCTGTACTGCTATTTGGCAATGTGGGGTGTAGCCCTACCACCACCCTTAGTTGTGAAAAGGTCCACTAATGGCTTGTGGTCAGTTTTAAGAATCACGTGATTTCCCCACAAGAAGTTCCTAAAATATTGTACGCCCCACCATAAAGCCAACGCCTCTTTCTCAATAGTGGAATAAGTACCCTCGGCACCTCTCAGGGTTCTGAAAGCAAAAGCAATTACCTCATCTCTATTATCAGGTCTTTTTTGCATAAGGACAGCTCCCAGACCAACATTACTGGCATCTGTAACCACAATGCACTGATCGTTCAAATCAAACAACTTGAGGGGGCGTGCCTGCACAATCACAGTTTTCAACAGGTTAAAATCATTTGCGCACTGTTCAGACCAGTCATACCTAGAATTTTTCTTTAAGAGATTGCGCAAACAAGCGGTCTTGTCAGCAAAATTTGGGACACATTTTGCATAGTATTTGACTGGTCCTAGAAACAAACGTAGTTGATCTTTATTTTTCGGTTCAGGTGCATTACATATAGCATCTAAAAGCTTCATTTTAGGTTCTACACTTTTGGCTGAGATATGGTGACCTAGATAATCAACACCATCTCTGAAAAACATACATTTGTCCTTCCTTAAGGTTAATCCATATAACTTTACATTATCTAAAACTTTCCTCTATCGTTGTGCTCATGCATGGTCTTGCCGTGTATAAGAATATCATCCTGAAAGAAGACGACCTCTGCAGTGTCCTTGAAGAGATTGCCCATAAGGCGTTGGAACACTGCAGAAGCCGACGCCAAACCGAATGGCATCCTGACATAACGTAACGCCCCTTCAGGAGTTTCAAATGAAGTGAGATGTCTGGAATCCATGCTTAATTCAATCTGATGATAAGCAGAGAATTTGTCCAGAGTGGTAAAATATTTGGCACCCTCCAGGGTAGACAACATCTCATTAATGTTAGGAAGTGGTTGGCGATCTATCCAAATACATGCATTTAAATCGCGTAAATCAACAAACATCCTAAGAGATTTATCAGGCTTGCGCGCCAAAACAATGGGACTTAACCACTCTGACTCTTCAATTGGTTCGATGACACCCAAGGAACACAACCTTTCTAATTCACTTTTCAACTCGCAACGCATGCTCAAAGGTACTTTGCGAACTTTGTGTGCTATGGGTTTTGCTCCTTCCTTCAAAACTATGCGATGTTGAAAACCCTTAAGCTTACCAAGATTATCGCTAAGCACCTCCGGATAGGCATGAACCCACTCATTTTCACTCGATGTGGTCACAACATGTACAGACCCAGGTTGAGCAAGTGAAGCATAATATTGTTTGGCCTCATTCCTAGACAAAACCATGTTTGGATGATTGGGGTCGAGAATGATATTTAACTCACCTTGTTCATGCCACCCCAACAAATTAGCACCATCTTTGACAACATAAATTACACATAACGTGCACTCACCCTTAAATTCTAGTTTATTTTTGAACTTTCCCAAGACTTCCACCCTTTTCCCACCATATGTAAACATCTTAATAGATGATGACGCTAACAAGATCTCACCCAAACCTTCAAAATCTTTAACATTGATTAAGGTGAATGGAGAACCAGAATCCGCAAGAAATTTGATCGATTTCTCTTTCAAGTTTATGACACAAGTAGGGGATTGCCTCCTCTGGGATTCATTAAGAGATGCGATCTCTACAATACCTTCCGCCTCCATAGGAGAAGCTGATAACATTAATAACTCAAAGCAATTATCATAATCATCATCATCACCATTCACACACTCTATATTGTTCACACTTAGAGACGGTGTCTTTTGGGAAAGAGCAATCTTACATATGCGTGCAAGATGACCCTTCCTTCCACATTTAAAACAAGACTGATTAATAGCAAAGCAAAACTTGAAATTTCCCAGATGTGACCTGCTACCACAACAATGACATGACAAGGCTTGAGTATCATTCCTGGGTTTGTTGACAAACGCCCCCGGTAAGGTAGTGTTAGCAGTTCTGGAAAATACCAGAACAGTAGCTTTATAAGTTTTTGGAGGAACCTTGGATGTTACCAAATTAACCTCAGATGACACAGGTATAGGAGTGGTAGGTGAACTTAGTTCCTTCATGCAAAACTGGGAATGTTCAACAGATTTGACTAGAGTCAACGCAGTCTCCTAATCAGGGTCATCTGAGGACAAAAGTTTCTCACGCACTTTATTGTCACATGTGCGTTCAATTAATTGGTCTCAAATAATTTAGTCTCTAAACTCCCTATAATTGCAATTTACAGCCAAAATCCTTAAGGCAGCAACAAAATCATCGATCGACTCTCCAGGCATCTGTGCACGTTGCAAAAATTTGTGATGTTCTAGAACAATATTGCGCTTTGGATTGAACCTTTTATCCAATGTTTTTATAATAGAAGCATATTCATCAATCACCAATGAGTCACCCTCTTCACGAGAATCATTGGATATTCTCACTTCCTCTAGAGGTAAAGTCTCTAAAATAGATTTGCCTTCAGCTCCCAAATTATAAACAAGCAACGCTCTCTTCTTTTTAGAGATGAAAGTATCACCATCAATAGCATCAATGTAGGCTTCAAAAGTTGCTTTCCACTGTTTCCAAATCATAGGGGGCGGACCAGGAGACTGTAAGAAGGGAGGTGGAGTGGCCACTTTCCACCATTTGCGTGGGTGAGTTGCTGCCCCAACCAACAAAATGAAGACAAGAATGTAAGGTTTATTGATAATATTTAAATACCAAGTCAGCTGTAATAAAAGAAAAATATAGATTTCAGTTCCCCCAAAAAAATTGTCACAAAAACCACATAATGCGTGTAAAATTAGAACGAAAACACACGCATGATGAATGCGGCAGAAAACAACGAAGTAATGCGCTTCAGAAGAGGTTTAGAATGACACCATGGCACCCGTCAGAACGAGGGTTGAAACGCAAGCTGAAGCGCACACAGACGTGACGTTGACACGCTGATACAGCGTAGAGCTGGGAAGCGGTGAGATGAGAGCTAGCGCGTGCAAGATCGCGCTGAGAGACGTCCTGAAACCACCAAACAGCAAAAATCAAACAAAATGAAGTAATCCTCAGAGAGGCACTCACGGCTAGCAGATATCAAGAAACAGGCACGAAGACAGGATAACTCGCATGTAATGCAGGCAGGCAGGAAACTCGATTAACCAACATCGCAGTTGCCTCATCAGGAAAGAAGCTTTCGGACGTCCAGCAACACTTCGGACAACCAGCAGCACCAGGCGGGTCCTCGTCGCCAATGAAAAGAAGACACTGTGCGGTAAGGTAGGGAGCTCTTCTTTATTCATCCTTGTGCAAAGGTCTCCTGGCAGCAACTGCCCTCATGTCAAAAGGATACATTCTATGCAAGAATATGGAATACACAGAGATGTCCCGCGTGGGCTGGCAAGCGGGACATTTACTAAAGATAACATCTTTACACAGTGCTTTCATACTGATGTACCATGTTGAGGACAAACAGCGTGAAATTGAATAAATAATACAGTCATGTGTATTTGTTTTACATACTCTTAGCGCTGTATGGTGATTAAAAACGACAAACAATCAATAAAGGGGAATACTTACTGTGAACATTGCCTTACTTAGGCTTTACATAAAAATAAGACATCTTCATCATTCTTGATTGCTGGACAACCCAAGGGACATGTTTTGGACATAATTTCTATTTTATTCCAAAAACAAGTAAAGAAAGCCAATGGTAGGATCCATAGTCTGAATTTTATGTAAAGTGCTCTTACAATAGGGATAATTATAAAATGTATAAATTACTCAAATTCGGGTACAAATTTAAATATCATATAGGAATTTACCAGACTGTCTGAATTAAAAGTGGATGACTTAGCTCATAACACAAAATTCCATTATCTAATTTTCACTTTTTTCTGGGCACCACAAACCAATACAGTGGGATGTGACCAATAATCATGCAAATCCAGCTTTGTAAGCCAAGTTTTCATGTATAGTAGCAATGTGTTACTCACTGATTGGCCCTCGAGTAATACCCTGACACAATCCCTATATGGACACAGCTTCTCATTTGTCCACAGCCTGATCCAATATCAAATTGATCTCAAGGCAACGATATCTGAGATAAACTGAAGATTCATATCTCAAATCTTATTGGGAGCAAAGGGGCACTGGTGAGACGTCTCAATAAGGACTTCACAAAAGCATTATCAGCTTTTTCAAGAGAAATAAAATTACAGTGGCCCTAGAGATCCGCCTGATACAGGACTGCTCCAAAGGCTTTAAGGGCAGTATATTTATTCTATATCTGGGGCTGTCATTCATGAGAATCACCTAATCTGGAATCCAGATAGTCCGATTCATTATCCCTGCTCAATGTCTCACCATCAAGCATTACCTTTTGCTTGGCTTTTCTGAGTGCACTAAACACCATGGGCCTCATTTATGAAAGCCTTGCCCCACCGGTGCGTCACTTTTTCTCATGTTAAAAAAGACGCACCTGTGGCGCAAGTCCTTCATAAATAAGGCCCCATATATTTGGTTTTGTTACTATTCATTTCTGGACCCTGCTCCTTACAAAAAGGTTAACTTTTCCCAGGAGAATAGATGGACCCTTATCGCAGTTTTGGAAAGAAGAAAAGTATCATCTGCGAGAAGAAGGCCCAATATTATGTGTCCCCATTTAGGGAGAATCACTTTTGCAGTCAAAAAGATCCATTTATTTATAAAATATACAAGGCCAGGGCCAACATGCACCCTTATCTGAAACCTCTTCGAATGGGAATATTCTCTGCCATTCTCATGCCAGTCCTCAACTAATTCTTGCAAAGTTCTCTGTGAAAGGGGCTTGTGTAAGATACAATAGACTCAGGGGAACTCTTATGCTTTGCAAGACCTCCAAAAGCTTTGCCTTCAAGACATGGTCAAATGCAGCGCAGAGGTCCACAAAGACAACAAAATACGACTTCCGATCAATGTCAACATTCTTACATTTAATGGATAAAAAAAGCATTATATGGTCAATTGTACTAATATTTTGCCAAAATCCTGCCTGAAGGAGAGACAACCCTTGACTCAAGGACATCCATTCCCATATGGGAGCCTTATCAAAATCTGCCTACAATAGACTTTTTGTGTAATATCATTAGGCTTATAGGGCTGTAATGTCAATGTTCAGCTCATCTACCTTTTTGAATATGGGGTTATTATTCCCCTCCTTTCTAAGAGCTCGGGATAGGGACCCCTGCCGAAAGAGCATTTGACATGGAGCTCACAAACAGTCCCCTAATCTCCAGCTCAGAGCAAAGAAAATCAGTAAAAACTACGTCCAGGCCAGGCACCTCTTCTAGTTTGTGTGCCAGGATCTCAGCATTACTTTCCCATATTGTAAAAGGCCTTTCCTCATCATCAAATGTATCATTAGGACCAACATAAGGAATGTATGTTATAGCTTCATCTATATAAGTGTCTGCATAAAGGGCTACAAAGCATTTAACCCACCCCCCCGGAACTATATGACAGTCGGGGGAGTGAACTCTCTGCAACCAATATGTGCAACCAGGTGTAAAAATTGCTTGTTATGCCTTTATTTAGCGATAAACAACAATTCATCCCAGATTCTGGCTTCCCACTAGACTTTAATGATTTTGAGATTCCCTTCTTTGCTACATTCTCTGGTCTCTGTTCTTTGGTTACTCCTCAGAGCAATTACCAAATCATTCTCAGCAATTTTTCATAAGTCATCAAATCATTCATTCACTCTCATTTTATGAAGGACCCTGCTGTTCATGCTGTCTTCCATAAATATACAGTAGCTTGTTAAAAATGCTTTTATGGAGAATTATAAACTGTAAGGGATTCAGGGTCTGATGCTCAAAAATGTTCAATTCACTAGAGACAATGCTATAAACCTCAAATATATCGCCATCTAAGATTTAGAGACAACCTCTCATCCACCATTATTCTTGTTATTGGTGAAAACAAGATAATTAAATTGGGTCTAAGCACTCCATGTCCTTTAACCATGCCCATTCCCAGTGTAGTGTGATCGGGAAATGGTTGCCCTTGTGATGGTCAATAACTTAATTGCCTGTTATTTCATGCCACATCCGCATATCCATGAGAATATAATTGATGTGGCTTTTACAGTTGGTCCTCACGAATGTTGGCCTAACATCTATATCTGATGTGAATCAACCATTTCTCGATCTCAGGTCATGTGAGACCACAATATTAACCATCTGAAGAGCAGCTAAATTCATTCTAGGTGATGTTCTATGGTCAGGATAAGAGGGAATCCCCCAACATTTGTCTTCGTCCCTAAATACATCCTTAAGTGGGTACAGGGTTCAAAACATGCGTTAAGATCACCTGCATTTGATCAAATTATATTTACCACTAAGGCCCTCTAGAAAGGGATTCAAGATTCTTAAGGTCTGAAAAGGTTTGTTAAAAGGGGTCAACCTGTTGGCGAGGTTTATCAATGAGCACGGAGAACCTAACTTTGATGATATCTTGACTACTAAAAGATCTGAGGAAGCAATATTGGTTCTCTTAAAGGCACAATCTAAAGACATTTTCAGCCAATAATGAGCCCTCCCAAAGGTCAACCTGCTCCTGATGGAATACCCTTAATGAATATGTTATAAGGCCCTGCCTATGAAATTCCGTAAGGGCCAATGTCTCTTAGAAATTCATACGTGAAATGTATTTATAAAAGAGTCCCAATCTTCATCGTCTAATTTCAGCAATATTACATGAAGCCAAGTGCAGAGAAGATATGTTTTTTAGCATACAATTCATATTTGGAGAAATCGACATTGGCTGCAAACTTTTATTTATCGAAAGAGATACAATATGCCCTTCTTCATATTTTCCTTTGAAGCCAATTCTCCTAAGCTGGATTAAAAATGCTCTTCTCTTACTGTTAAAGAAGTTGATTGAGTAATTGGAAGAGACAAAACAACATGCAAATCCAGAAGTCAATTGATCACTGTCAATGTACTTGAGAAATACCAAAGTTAATCCCACATTTGTTGCAGATTCCATTCTCTTCTTGGTAGAAACCCCACATCCACCCCAATCGTAAGCACAAGCATACCCAAAACTGGGGGATTTGATTTGAAACAAATTGCAGAGCCATTTGGGGGGGGCGTCCATTGGTCTGATGAGATCAAGGCTGCGACCAACTCAAAGGAGTTTAGGTTTAATTCAATTGAATCTTTTTCTCCCACAGGCTCGGCAAGGCATTTTGCATAATTAATATCAGAGTAAACAATCAACTGAAATTTCATAACATGCCTAATCCAATGTAAAGCCATAGTCTTCAGGGAATCGCTATTTTCAAAGGAACCAGATGGCAGCTTCAGTACTCTCACCATAAATAGTAAATATCCAGCTTGGATGTCAGAGCTCCCCTTCAGTCTCCCAGTGGGAACAGTGTTTGGAGAAGGCCTATGTTTGGAATTGTGCACTCCATAAATATAACCAGCTCTACAAGACCTTGTGGAAGTGGGATAAGTAGATAGCAGGTGGGCACTCGAAGGGGACGATAACACACTTGTTGCCAAAACACGGCCTGAACTGTCATAACAATCACCCCGTTGACTTTAAAAAGTTAATCAGGACAAGAATGAGGATTCACCAGAGACTTGACGAGAAATGGTCCAGTCTTGATTCAAGGTTGTCGGAGGTGGAACAGAAGGTTAGCGATGCTCAGGATGTTGTAACTAAGGTTGACAGTCTTGTCAACCTCAGTTACACACAGGAGTGGTGTGGCTCACTGGTTAGAGGCGGCAGACCCGTAAGCAGAGAACGGCCCGGGACCAGGGTTCAATTCCCGATGCGGCAGGGTCGTGGACCAGGGTCAAAACGAACTCGATAATTCTCGCCTTGGTGCCTACTCTAACCAGGGAACACACTCGGCAACTCTGGGCATTAAGCTTGCCTCATCTCTACAACGGCCCCCCACAGATGCCGGGGATGCCTGGTTTCACCTTGGAGATACCCAGAAAGGGACCATATGACAGGGAAAACCAGGACGGGTTCCCCAGTGGTCTTCAGCGCCAGGATACTCCATGGAGTCGCAGTGCGCTTTACAAGTACACCCACATTTACATTTACCAAGGAGGTTGACCTTCTCAAACGAACCACTGAGGTTTTGGAAAATCGAAATCGACGCAATAATTTGCGCATTTATGGTATTCCAGAAGGTTCGGAGGAGTCCGACATTATCCAGTTCCTGAAGACCCAGGTCCTTCCTATCACTGGTCATCCCAAGCACTTGGATATCAATATTCAAAGGGCGCACCGTCTTGGTCCAAAAAGTTCTTCTGCATCAACAAAGCCCAGAGGTATCATAGCTTATCTCCTTCTTTATTCAGACCTTATGGCTGTCCTTTATGCCGCTAAACAGCACAAGCAGCTTCTTTGGTCCGGTCACAAAGTTTTCCTCACGTAGGATGTCTGAAAACCAATAGCGGCTCGACGTAAAGAATTTTTGGACTTGCGACCAGCTCTTCGATCAATGAACGCCCGATATGGCCTCATACATCCTTGTTTCTTCAAAGTGACCTACAAGGAAAGATCTTTCAGCTTCGAAGATCCCGCTGACCTTCGTAAATTTATCCACACTCACAAGGAAGAATCCATGGACTTTAGTAAACCCTGATTTTATTGTGTCCATGTTTGTTCGCTACTGCGGTTTCATTTATTCCCCCTTGTTGTGCTGTTGTCTTCATTCCACCTTCGTATACTTTTTGTTACAGGTTCCTCTTATGTTGTCCCTGTTGACCGACTCCTCTTTGTGCCACCCTGATTTTTGTACTGTGCCTTCGTTCCGCTGCCCATCCTTCCTGTCACGATTCACCCTCCCCGACCCCTGGTAAATCACTGCCTGCCCGGTCCTGAGAAACGGGATGGGAAAACTACATATCCCATGATCCTTTGCGCCGCGCGCTCCTATGACGCGACGCAGTTAGGGATTATCAGGAAGTCTGGCGGAAGACGCGCTGCCGATTATTCTTGCTTGTGCCTTGGTTCGAGTACTTTGGATTTGTTATTCAGGATCGTGGAAATCGGCGGAGGCAAGTTTTTGGATTGCGCTGAAGAGACACGCCGCTTTCTGCGTGTGGGTTCAGCGTTTCCCGTTTTCAGAACTCGTTTGTGGATTATTCTGGTGGGGCTTTGGAAGCGCCTTCAACGTGGTGTTCCTTGGTGTGTTGCCGCTCATTTGTGGATTAACCAGGAGGGGCTTAGGAAGCGCCCGTGTGTCCTTCCATCATTCAAGCAACAGGTTTTTTCTCGGAACCGAGTGGGGCACTTACAGTCCTATTGTGTTTACAGAATCCGTTTGTTGTGTACTTACAGGGAGCGTCTTGCTCCGGTTAGCGCAGGACACCTTGTTTTCGGTGCCGCCTTACCTTTCAGTACTCTTTAACCACTTTGAAGCGCATACAGAGCAGGATCTGTAGAGACGCTATACACATACTTTAAGCTGGGCATATGATTTGTTTTCCTAACTCTTATATTATAGGGAATGTTGGAGAGATCCTGGGGTAGTCGCGTCTTGCACACCCTGAGGTCATTCTTATCAGCATTTCCACGGAGGAGAAAGACCTTGTTGTTATTTACCACCGTTACCAGGAATGTGATCGTTATTTTGTTTTCATTGAATGGTGCTCTGGGGCAACTTTAAGTTATCTTTATCCTTCACAAGGGTAGGTGTTCATTGCTGGCCTAATCTTTCAGAACTAAGGAAGGGAGGGAACCTGGGGGTTTGCTAATGCTCTCTGTATTATATTTTCCAGTAGTATAACCAGGGGATATAGAAGCCGCCCTTAGATCCTTCCTGCATACAGGCACACCTGTGGGATATACAGGTGAGGTAACAGGTGTTTTGTTACATAGTATATGTCACAGTTGAGGGTTCTGCAGTACTTATCCCTTGTTTCTGTGGTTACAGGTTACGGTTACAAGAGCCCAGCTGTTCTCCTCCGGACCCAACTTTTCCCCCGCTTGATCGCCTTAACAGTCTGGGCACAAATACAGTCAGACTTGGGTTGATCTAGAGGTGGGCCCCCTTATAGCATCGACCCCATCCTGAGGAGCATCCCGAACGGACCTGACAGAATAATCGGCCTAAAAGTTCCGCTCCTCCTGGTTGGGTTGATACAAGGGATGGCTACCTTAGATGAGGTAGTGACAGCCTTAGGCTTAGTTCAGGCAGAGTTGGCCGCCTCCCGCCAGGAAACGGCTGCGTTGCAAGCACGCATGGATGCTATGCAGCGGAACCCGTTTGATGCAGGTAATCCTGCCCCTCCACCAACCTCGTTGGTAGTAGAAATGCCTTCTCCAGTTCCTTTGGCCCCCCCAGAAAGGTTTATGGGAGATAGAAAGAAAGTGCAGGTGTTTATGACCCAGGTGATGATGCACTTCACCTGTAAACCCAAATGTTTTTTGACCAATCAATCACATGTTTCCTTTCTGATCTCCTATTTGGGAGGAGAGGCAGCCCAGTGGGCTGTACCTATAGTCAGGAATAATGATGGAATCCTTTATGATTGGGATCTGTTTAGAGCCGAATTTGAGAAAACGTTTGATAGGAGAGCTGAGACCTTCTCAGCTGATAAGGAGTTGCTGGTTCTTAAACAAGGCAATTCGGATATCGTGACCTACCTAAATCATTTTCGGAGATTGATTGCTGAAACTGATTGGCCTGAAGCCAAACAGATGGTTCTGTTTTTACCAAGGGCTCACAGACAATCTCAAAGATGTAATAGCACACGTTGAACCCCAGCCTACCACATGTGCAGCCTTTATCGATTTGGCGTTACGCTTGGATCACAGATTGAGAGAGAGAAAGGGAGGAACTGGAAGAAGAGACAGACCCCTGGTGTTCGGGGAGAAACCAACTAGCGGGGATAAAACTGAAGGTAAACCCGAACCTATGGACGTCGGGGTGGTGAGAGCATCCCTCACTACCAGTGAAAGAGAGCATCGTCGCAAATTTGGGCTGTGTTTGTACTGTGGGAAGAAAGGCCACTTTTTACGAGAATGTCCGGTAAAACCGAAAGGAGGACGCTATCGTACGGGTCAAGGAGCAGTATCCACTGTCGATAAGGGTTCGGAAAACTCCGAGGCTTGAGTTCTAAAGAAGGGAGGGACTCAAGTGTACATTTCATCCCTTCGATAACAGAAGAAAACCGAGTGGGAAACCAGTTGTTCTTTATAGACATTGAACTATGGATTGATCAATACCCTAAGTATGTACGTGCCATGGTAGATTCCGGAGCAACAGGTTGCTTCATGGATTTGGCAGAAGCACGGAAGTTGGGAGTGACTCCAGTAGATAAACCCGTCATGGAAGAAGTGTTTGCAGTAGACGGTCATGTGTTGGAATCCGGTCCTATCACACAGCATACCCCGGAGTATGAGATGTGGTATGGGGGTTATCATAAGGAACAGCTGTCGTTTAACCTCATCCAGGCCCCTAATTATGGTATAATATTGGGACTCCCTTGGCTGAAAAAACATGAACCGAATATAAAATGGAACGAACAATCCTTGGAGTTCTCCTCTTCTTATTGCCACGACCATTGCATCCAGGAGAACCCCCGACCATCTATGGTATTGGCAGTCACTCACACCATTTCCACAGCTGCGGAAAAAGAGGTGGAACTACCTCAGTGTTACCATGAGTATGAAGAAGTCTTCAGTAAAACCAAAGCAGAAGTGCTTCCCCCACATAGGGAATACGACTGCCGCATAGATTTAACACCCGGGTCAGTGGTTCCATGTGGTCGTATTTATGCATTATCTCAACCCGAAACGAAACACCTACGGGAATATTTGGACAATCTACTTGCTTTGGGATTCATCCGACCATCACGGTCCCCAGCAGCTTCCCCCCTTTTCTTTATCCCGAAGGCAAATGGGGAATTACGTGGCTGTATAGACTATAGGGCCTTAAATGCGATCACCACCAAAAACCAATACCCTCTTCCGTTGATTCCTGTATTACTGGAACAAGTGAGAACAGCCAGGATTTATACAAAACTAGATCTCAGGGGAGCCTACCATTTAGTACGCATACGATCAGGCGATGAATGGAAAACCGCTTTCAAAACCAGGTATGGGCTTTTTGAGTATCTTGTGATGCCCTTTGGGCTATGCAACGCCCCAGCCTCCTTCCAATTTTTTCTTAACGAGGTGTTGCGAGACTACCTGGACATCTTTGTAGTCGTCTACATTGATGACATTTTAATCTACTCTAATGACGAACCAGAACACATCCAACACGTGAAACAAGTACTGGAGGCTTTACAACAAAACCAACTATACTGCAAACTGACGAAATGTGAGTTTCATGACACAACAGTGGAATTCCTAGGAGTCATGCTCACTCCATCAGGGCAGATAATGGCTGAAAGGAAGGTATGAGCCATTGTGGAGTGGCCACAACCCGCCACTGTCAAGGATATCCAGAAACTTCTGGGTTTTGCTAACTTCTACCGGAGGTTCATCTCTCACTTTTTGGATCTGGTGGCACCTCTCACAAAATTAACCCGGAAGAACACCCCTTTTATATGGGGAACCGAAGAGAAAACAGCGTTTGATCGGTTGAAAACCGCGTTCACATCTGCTCCGGTACTAATTCATGCGGACCCACACCTCCCTTTCGTGGTAGAGGCGGATGCGTCTGAACTAGCGGTGGGGGCTGTTCTCTCACAGAGGAGTGAAGATACAGGTCATCTACATCCCATTGCCTTCATGTCACGCAAGCTAAATGCGGCAGAACGCAATTATACGATTGCAGAGAAGGAATTGCTTGCTATTAAAGACGCCTTCACAGAGTGGAGGCATTGGCTGATGGGTGCCACACACCAAATCACGGTTTATACAGACCACCGAAATCTGCAGTTTCTGAGAGCCGCACGCCATCTCACTCCCAGACAACTGAGATGGATGCTTTTCTTTTCGGAGTTCCATTTCGTGGTCACCTTCCGCCCGGGATGTGACAACCGGAAAGCTGATGCTCTTACCCGTCAAGAAAGCAACCCCGCAGTGAGGGAGTCTCCTGAAACCAGCATCATCAAACCTCAACAGGTGATAGGGGTGATCCATACGGCGGAATTTTTACACAAGGTAAAGAAAGGCATCCAGACCTTTGTTTGGAAGACATGGATTCGGTTGCACCCGGAATGGAAGATACGTCAAGGTCTGCCAAGGAAGGGGTCTCAATTGCTTCTCCCCACTCTTGCATTGAGACAGCAAGTATTTAAGTGGTGCCACGATCTACCTTGCGCAGGACACACTGGAGGGAAGAGAACTTTGGAAAAACTGCTACGCACTTACTGGTGGCCCACCATCCGGCCGGATGTGTTTGCTTGGGTTCAACGTTGTGAGGTCTGCTCGCAGGCCAAAAGCGATCATAGACCAGCACAAGGGCTGTTACAAACAATGCCCACGCCTGTGAGTCCTTGGGAAAGCTTTTCAGTCGATTTTGTGGTGGGACTCCCTCAGGATCATGGGATGTCGGCTATAGTGGTAGTCGTGGACTACTTGACCAAGATGGGCCACTTCATTGCCTGTAAAGGGGTACCCACAGCTAGTCAATTAGCCCAGTTACTGCTTATACATATTGTTCGGTTGCATGGCTTACCTAAGGTCATTGTTTCGGATAGAGGGGCACAATTCACCGCCAAATTTTGGAGGGTCTGGTGTGATAGATTGGGCATTGCCTCATCCTTGTCCACCAGCTTTCATCCGCAAACGGATGGGCAGACCGAAAGGTTAAACCAGACCCTCAAACAATACCTGAGGTGTTTTGTGGATACCTCTACGGAAGCATGGGTGGAGTGGTTATGGTCGGCTGAGGTGGCGTATAATGATGCCATACATTCCTCTACCTTGTGTACCCCGTTTTTCTGTACTTATGGGTTCCATCCCAGATTTGTCCCGTTGAGTGTGCCAAGTGTTGAAGCCCCGATTCCACAGTTGCAGACAAGATTGGTGCAGTTACGGAAGACTGTTTTGCAGGCCAGAAACAACCTTGTAAAAGCTAAGCTTAGGTACAAAGCGCAGGCCGATAGACATCGTAGGCCTTGTCCTGGGTACAAGAAAGGAGATTGGGTGTGGCTGTCCACTAGGAACATTCGTTTCAAAAGGTTCAGTGTTTTCAATCCCCGATTCATCGGTCCTTACCAGGTGGTTCGTCAGGTCAACCCCGTAGCGGTGAAACTTAAACTCCCCTCACATTTCAGAATACACCCTGTGTTCCATGTTTCACTGATCAAGCCTGCCCGGGGTCCGAGTCGTACCGCCCCATCTCCTGTGAGGGTAGAACAGGAGGTGGAGTACGAGGTGCGGCGCATCTTGGACTCCCGTAGAGTCAGGGGGAGGCTCCAGTATCTGGTGTCTTGGAAGGGTTATGGTCCCGAGGAGGATTCGTGGGAACCGGTGGGTGCGGTTCATGCGCCTAGACTGGTGCGGAGGTTCCATTTGTTACACCCTGGTAAACCTGGTGGCAGTCAGTGAGTGTTGTGAGAGGGGGTGTACTGTCACGATTCACCCTCCCCGACCCCTGGTAAATCACTGCCTGCCCGGTCCTGAGAAACGGGATGGGAAAACTACATATCCCATGATCCTTTGCGCCGCGCGCTCCTATGACGCGACGCAGTTAGGGATTATCAGGAAGTCTGGCGGAAGACGCGCTGCCGATTATTCTTGCTTGTGCCTTGGTTCGAGTACTTTGGATTTGTTATTCAGGATCGTGGAAATCGGCGGAGGCAAGTTTTTGGATTGCGCTGAAGAGACACGCCGCTTTCTGCGTGTGGGTTCAGCGTTTCCCTTTTTCAGAACTCGTTTGTGGATTATTCTGGTGGGGCTTCGGAAGCGCCTTCAACGTGGTGTTCCTTGGTGTGTTGCCGCTCGTTTGTGGATTAACCAGGAGGGGCTTAGGAAGCGCCCGTGTGTCCTTCCATCATTCAAGCAACAGGTTTTTGCTCGGAACCGAGTGGGGCACTTACAGTCCTATTGTGTTTACAGAATCCGTTTGTTGTGTACTTACAGGGAGCGTCTTGCTCCGGTTAGCGCAGGACACCTTGTTTTCGGTGCCGCCTTACCTTTCAGTACTCTTTAACCACTTTGAAGTGCATACAGAGCAGGATCTGTAGAGACGCTATACACATACTTTAAGCTGGGCATATGATTTGTTTTCCTAACTTTTATATTATAGGGAATGTTGGAGAGATCCTGGGGTAGTCGCGTCTTGCACACCCTGAGGTCATTCTTATCAGCATTTCCTCGGAGGAGAAAGACCTTGTTGTTATTTACCACCGTTACCAGGAATGTGATCGTTATTTTGTTTTCATTGAATGGTGCTCTGGGGCAACTTTAAGTTATCTTTATCCTTCACAAGGGTAGGTGTTCATTGCTGGCCTAATCTTTCAGAACTAAGGAAGGGAGGGAACCTGGGGGTTTGCTAATGCTCTCTGTATTATATTTTCCAGTAGTATAACCAGGGGATATAGAAGCCGCCCTTAGATCCTTCCTGCATACAGGCACACCTGTGGGATATACAGGTGAGGTAACAGGTGTTTTGTTACATAGTATATGTCACAGTTGAGGGTTCTGCAGTACTTATCCCTTGTTTCTGTGGTTACAGGTTACGGTTACAAGAGCCCAGCTGTTCTCCTCCGGACCCAACTTTTCCCCCGCTTGATCGCCTTAACAGTCTGGGCACAAATACAGTCAGACTTGGGTTGATCTAGAGGTGGGCCCCCTTATAGCATCGACCCCATCCTGAGGAGCATCCCGAACGGACCTGACACTTCCCACTCGTTTGGTAAGTTTCCTTCTTTGTCTTTAATGGTTATTTGAGTTATTTTTTACCTTTTAGTTTTGTCTTTCTATTATTACTCATTGTAGCCATTCTATTTTTTTCCTATTTTTCCTTTTTCTGCTCGTGCTGTTGTCTTGTTCTCGCTGCTCCCCCTCCTTATTCATTGTCCTTCCTTTGTTGTTTTTTTTTTCATAGCTAAAGTCTCACGACTTTCTGTCATCATCTTTTTCTTATCTTTTCTTTCAGGAGGTGTTACCTCCCTTGCCTCCCTCTCTCTCCTTCTTCCCCCCCTCTCTCTCTTCCCTACTGATTTTCTCTTTTTCTATGGCCTCATTTCAAACTCCTTCACTTTTCCTTTCCTTTTTCTTATCATTGTATCTTTCTCCTTTTCCACTATAATTCTCTCTCTGCTACCCTTTATTGCGGTGATGCATTGTCTCCCTTCTTTTTTTCTATTTTGCAATTTTTGTTGGTTACTCCATTTTGTCTTTCGTTTCACCAAGCTTACTACTAGACATCTTCTCTCATTTTCTCTCATCTTTTTTCTTCATAACTGCTATACTCTTTTTCTCTACTCCTTTACTAGTCTCCTTCTATGAAAGGTTTCCGACTTATTTCTTGGAATGTTAAGGGTCTCCATAACCCTATTAAGAAACAACGTATTTTGTCTCACCTTTCTCGTTTACAATGTCAAATTGCCTTTTTACAAGAAACGCATCTTTCTTCACAGGAATTGTCTATGTTGCCCAGACAATGGGTTGGGGAAGTTTATTGTTCTCAGGCTGTTAATCACAAAAATGGTGTTGTTATTTTATTTCACAAATCTCTGTCTGTTCAAGTGCATATAGAACTTGCTGATTCTAATGGTAGGTGGCTGCTTCTGGATTGCACTATTAATAATGTTCATTTTTCCCTTTGCAATGTATATGGTCCCAATGGTATTGACCCATCCTTTTGGAATGAGTTTTCCTCCCTCCTCTCCTCTATTGTTAGTGATGATCTAATTGTTGGGGGGATTGTAATCAATTGATGGACCCTTTCTTGGATCGTAAATCTCAAGCACGTTATGTCCCTAAAAAATGCAAAAGTCTTTTCACAGATCCATTTCTTCCAGAGGCCTAATTGATTCATGGAGAATCTCCCATCCTGATTCTCTGGAATTTTCCTTTTTTTCTCCTGTACATGCCTCCCATTCCCGAATTGATTATATCTTTCTCTCACATCATGCTTTTCAATTCATGACCAACCCTGAAATAAGTTCCATTCTCATCTCTGATCATGCACCCATTATTTTATATATGGATTATCCTTCCCCCACTCCCATGACTCACCGTTGGCGTTTCAATAATTCACTTTTACTTGATCCCACCTTCACTGACCATTTTACACACTTCATGGATGATTTCTTTCATAACAACTTAAGCACTTCTTCAGATTTTCACTTTATTCGGGACGCCTTCAAGGCTGCTGCCTGTGTTTATATTATAGATTTTGTTTCCCGTAAAAAGAAGAAGGCGCTTACTCAGGCTTCCTCTTTCCTTAAATGCAATAAAGATCTTGAACACTTATATTTTACCACTAATTCTCCTGATTCACTAACTTCTCTTATTAAAGCTAAAATGCAATTTAATAGACACTCCTGGGATTCCGCCTCCAATCAGCTTCTCCAATTTAATGCCAAAATGTATGGTGGTTCAAGGTTGCAACAAAGCCGGCAGGGCTCTAGCGAATTATCTCAAAATCAAGAATCAGAAATCTAAGATTGTCATGATTAAGGACACGCGTGGCTCTCTCCAATCCTTGGACGTTAAAATTCTTGATTGCTTTGTTCAATATTACTCGACCCTTTATACGCCTGAGTCCAATCCCTCTGCTGAACAAATAGACTCCTTCTTTCACTCTATCCCCAAACCTCCCGTTTCCCAGGTGGACTTCCCATTTTCAGAAAAAGAGATTCTTGCGGCTCTTTCTCTTCTCCCCAAAGATAAAACACCTGGTCCAGATGGATTTGCAGTACGATTCTTTCTCCACTTCAAGACTGTTTTTGGTTCCTTACTTGATCCAATTAATCAATCATTTTCTTACTATAGGTGAATCCAAAGGCTTCTTTACTCAGGCAATGCTTGTTCTTCTTCCCAAAAAAGAGAAAGACCCTGCCATGTGCAAAAACTACAGACCTATTTGCCTTATCAACACTGATTGTAAAATATATGCAAAACTCTTAGCTCTACGCATTAACTCGATAATTCCCGACTTGGTTAATGTTTATCAATCTGGATTTGTAAAAGGTAGGTCTATTACAGATAATTCTAGGATCCGTCTTAATATTATTCACCTTGCTGCTAAAATGGATATTCCTGTCGCAGCTATTACCTTGGATGCTGAGAAAGCATTTGACTGTGTTAATTGGATTTTATGTTTGGAGCGCTTCGTTGACATGGTTTTAGTCCCACTGTCCTCAAATATATTCAACTACTCTATTCCGATCCCACAACTTCTATCTGGGTTAATGGTACACAATCACCTTACTTCTCCCTTCATAGAGGAACCAGACAGGGTTGTCCATTATCCCCTCTTCTTTTTATTTTGGCGTGAGAACCTTTTCTTGAGAAAATTCGACAATCTGATTCTTATTCTGGTTTTATTTATAAGGACGTTGAAATTAAATTCACTGCCTATGCGGATGATATTCTACTTTATATCTCAAACCCTGTAAATGCTCTCCTTGCTTTTTTTTCTTTACTAAATGATTATTGTTTAGTCTCTGGTTACAAATTAAACATCGATAAATCGGAAGTTCTACCTCTCAACAGGTATTGTCTTCCTCATATGTTCCATGGTTCCGGCTTTGAGTGGAATCCCGGATTCATTAAATGTCTGTGTGTGTTATACGCCAACACCATTAGAGAAACTATCAAAATCAACCATTCTGATCTTCTTAAAAAACTTTCCTCTCTTATAGAACATTGGTCTCCCCTTTTCCTCTCATGGTGGGGTCGCCTCTCAACTATTAAAATGATGCTCCTTCCTATTGTCAATTTTTATCTCTCCATCCTTCCCATCTCTCTCCCCCTTTTTTTCTTCAAGTCCATCAATAGTCTTTCATTAAATTTCTATGGAACAATCGTAGAGCTAGGGTCTCACTTCTTCACCTCCAACAACCCAAACACCTTGGTGGTGTAAATTTCCCCAACTTTTCACGCTTCCACTCTGTCTTTTCTCTCAAACAAATGTGGCCCTTTCTTCTGGATTCACCGTCCTCACCAGTAACGGCTTGGAGCTCTTTGGAATTAGCTCAACTTTTCCCTTTCTCTTCCCTCACTGCTACCAAGCTCACCTAGCTTCGTCAAAAGCTTGTCTCTCCCATTTTTAAACACTCCAAAGCCCTAACACTTTCTCTATTTCGCTCCTTTTCTTCTCCTTCTGATCGTCATTTTGATACTCCGCTTTGGTACACAATCGGGCACTCTTCAGGAGGGAATGGATCGATAAAGGAATTCTTACCTATAAGCAACTCCTTTCCAACGTCTCCTTACTAACCTTCCAGGAACTCCGTGATTCCTTTGGTATTTCCAATAAATATTCCTCTCAATTCCTCACACTTTCCCCTACATTATCCACTAATATTTTGCAGGACATTCCACCTCCCTCCGCTCCCCTTCTCCTTACCTCTCCACCAGACTTCCATATCCCTTTCAAAGCCTCTGTCATTTATAAATGACTCTCTCATTTTCCCAGTGATAGGCCCACAATCAAATTGGAACTTACGTGGGAGTCAGACCTTGGTCACACTTTCTCCACACTTACTTGGGATTCCATTTGGTCTAAAATTCACTCAGTTTCTTGCTGCGCCAGCACCACACAGACCTTTTACTTCTTTTACAACAGACTTTATTATACTACTAGTGACCTGTATAAATTCAAACTAATAGATTCCAAAAATTGTTGGTCCTATTCTTGTGACACCAGTGATTTGTTGCATATGTTTTTTCTTTGCCCTAGGTTAAATTACTTTGGTCCAAGGTTTGGTCCACACTCAATAACATTTTGTCCACTGATTTTCCTTTTGATATTGTACATCATTTTCTGGGTGGATTGGCCCCTATTTGGAATGTTCCTCACCATACTCGTAAATTCATCGACTTTTTTATTGCTATTTCTTTTCAAATTGTTACTGCCAACTGGAAAGATACTACGAATGTTGTTTATACTGCTTGGTGGAACCTACTCTGCCATCATCACAGATTAGACCGTCCGCGGCAGGCCGGGGCAAGGGGCATCTCATTATGTCCCTTTATTCACATATTCTTCTTCCCATCTCTGTTCATACTGGAACCCCGGTTCGATTGGACCCTCTGTCACCGACCTCCTGACCCAACTTGGCCTACTCTCCCTCCCCTCCCGCACTGCACCCGCGATTATATCACGGCTGATCTCCTCGCCCCCCACCCTCCCGCTTATTCCCTCCCCCCGTTCTACCCTCCACACTCCGGTATTTAATACCGCGGCCACGCTCCTGAACACCAGGTCGGCGGTCAATCACCAGTACGAGCTATTCGATTACATCGATACACATGAACCGGATCTCCTGTTTTTAACGGAGACCTGGTTCAAGGCCGACTCCCTGCCCAACTTTCTAGCTGCACTGCCCCCCTCATATTCTGCCATTCGAGCGGACCGACCGGAGGGCAGAAGAGGCGGCGGAGTGGCCTTGATAGCTCGCACTGACCTACACTTCCAGATCCTCCCTTTCCCGCCCATTCCTGAAGTAGACTACCTGGTAACCCGGTCGACTTCCCATCAGGCTCCCCTGACTTCTGTTCTTATTTACCGCCCCCCTCACTCCACTCCTTCTTTTGTTTCCAGCCTCCAAGATCTCCTGGCCACACTAGTAATAAACAACTCGTCAGTGTTAGTCCTAGGCGACCTCAACTTCTGGCCGAATGACCCTGCTGAAAGCTCCCTCTCTAAGGAGTTCACCGATCTCATGACTAGCCTTAACTTTACACCTCACATTCACAGCCCCACTCACACACAAGGCCACACGTTGGATCAGATCTGGACCCTGAATATCCCCACTACACCCCCCTTCATTTCACCTTGTTCCTGGTCTGACCATTCGCTAATTTCATTTTCCCTTGCCCTAGCCCCTGAGACTAAGCCCCCGCTCCCTAAGAACATCTGGGTTAGGAAATGGGGCAAAGCCGATAGCCATCCTTCTGCTCGTCTCTGGCCAAATCCAGCCCTGACCTTTCCAACCTTACAGCTCCTGCTCAGCTGGCTACCATCAATAACTGGCTGACCCAAGCGGGCAACGCATTCGCCCCCCTGAGGCGAATCACGGTCAAGCGAGCTCACGCTGCCAACCGCTGGTTCACCGTAGACCTTAAGGAGAAGAAGCTGGCCGCACACAGAGCCGAGCGAGCATGGAGAAGAGCGTATTGCCCTGTTCTAAAAGCCACTTACTTATCTGTTCTTAAGATATACAAACAAGGCATTCTTGATGCCAAAACTGAATTCTATTCTAATAGGATACTGGCAGCGGAGTCCCAATCAAAAGAAATTTTTGCCACTGTGCATGAACTGGCCTCATCTGATAGAGCTATGGCCACGATCCCGCCTCCCAATCCCTCTGTGATTCGCTCAACGATTTCTTCGTTGAAAAGGTCGCTAAGATTAAAACCACCATTCCCCCTCCATCCTCCACATTCATTAATCCCTCCCCCCCTTCCACCGCTTTTAAATTAACCACCATTCCCCTCCTGACCGAAGCCACACTCCTCCCCCTGCTTCAAAGGGTGAAGTCGGGCTCCCCCCTGGACTTTGCCCCTGCCTATATCCTTAGAGAAATCTTCCTAGCTTGTCCTACCCCGTCCCTCACACTCCTCAACTATTCACTCAGCAATGGGGTTGTCCCTACCCCCCATAAATCCGCGGTCGTCATCCCTATCTTAAAAAAGGCCGGCGCCGACCTATCATCCCCTTCTAACTATCGCCCCATCTCTCTCTTGCCTTATTTGGGCAAGGTTCTAGAAACCCATGTGACTAGCACCCTGAGCACCCACGTGGAGACTAATCACTGCCTCTACCCTTGCCAGGCGGGCTTTTGGCCCCTTCACTCTACGGAGAAGGTGGTGATCTCAGTGATGGACGGACTACGTGAAGGCATTGACACCAACCTCCCGCAAGCCCTCATCCTTTTAGATCTGTCCGCCGCTTTTGACACGGTGGACCACTCCATCCTTCTTACCCGTGTCAGGGCGGCGGGCATAGAGGGCCTAGCCTTCTCGTGGCTCGAGTCTTTCCTGAGCGAGAGGGCTCAGGCGGTCCACCTTGCCGGTTTCACTGCCGCCTCCCGCAAGGTAGTGTGTGGTGTCCCCCAGGGCTCTTCACTTTCCCCTCTTTTGTTTAATTTATACATCTACCCCCTCATTTTATGTTGCAGCAGCTGGAGGTCACGGTGTTTAATTACGCCGACGACCTCCAGCTAATCTTTAACCTCTCCCATTCTCCCTCATCCACCCAGAATGTCCAAACTGTAATGTTGTTCATTCAGGACTGGATGAACTGCAACCACCTCAAACTCAATCCGGACAAGACAGAGCTGGTCTTGACAGGAGGTGGTTGCAGTCCCTGGTCCCCGTGCCATTGGCCCCCTTCACTTGGTGCTCCCCCACTCCCAGTTCCCAAAGTCAAAACTCTCGGCATTCTTCTTAACTCCCAACTTTCTGTTCACTCTCAGGTTAGTTCTGTTGTGTCCTCTTGTTTCTTTTCCCTTAGGACAATCCCAGCTCTAAAAATCATCGTGATGGCAATGTGCTCTCACGCCTTGAATATGGCAACATAATCTATAATGGTGGCCTATGCTATTCACCGCCTACAACTAGTGCAGAACCAGGCTGCTCGCCTGATTCATGGCCTGCCCAAATTCCACTGTGCCACCCCCCTACTGCAGGCACTACACTGGTTGCCTGTGAGAGAGCAAGCCTTATTCAAACTCGGCTGCCTCACCTTCCAGGCCAGAATAGGCACCGCCCCTGAGTTTATATGCTCTGCCATCAAGCCCTACATGCCGGGTAGAGAACTTTGTTCCTCCCACATGCCACTCCTGACCACTCCACGTTTCAAAAAGAAGAAGGCTGGTGGAACAAAATTTGCTGTCCTCGCCCCAGCTTTCTGGAACTCCCTCCCTGTGGGACTTCGCATTTCACCTTCCTACATAGAGTTCCGGAAAAACCTTAAAACCCTACTTTTCTCTCGAGCTTTTGCTGCCTAATCTCCCCCTGCCACTGACGCTGGTCGTAATCTGAAAAGCGCCATGAAACCGCTTGGTAAAAGCGTGCTAAATAAATGTTTTTAAATTCAAATTCATATTTAGACCACGCATTTGCTACATCAGTCCATTTGTTGGTTGAACGTGATTTATTATGGTCTCCTTTAACAGAGTTTTTATCTAGACATACCCCCTGATCATCTAATATTAACTTCTCTCCTTTTGTTCTCACCCAATTTTTGTTATGAGATAATGTGTTCCTGGTAGCACTTCCTCCTTCTCTCTTTCCCTCTCTTTTTCCTTCCCTCTCTTTCTCCCCCCCCCCTAAAACTGGAAAGGTTATAAAAGCATTTCTCATTGGTATATTGTTTACCCCTTTCTGGGGTTTGATTTTACATTTGCATTGTTCCTAATGGTCTTTCTCATATTTACTTGGTGTTCATTGCCGTTGTACTGATGTTTTACGTTGTATTATTCTACTCAATTAAGCTTTTTAAACTTAAAAAAAAGAATGAGGATTCAATAGGAGTCGTAGATAAGCTGGTCATAGCGCCCTGACCTTGTTGGGATTGCAAAGTCCGGGCACTATGCTTTCACTGTGATAAGAAATTTAAAGACCCTGGTTTAAAGATTTTTGCCACATTCAGGAGAATTTCCTTCAGGTTGGAAATCTCCTCTCTTAGAGCTAATATGAAACCGATTGCTTCACTGATCGTTGAGGGAGTCTGTCTGGGTAAGCTTGTTTCGGGTGGGTATACACAGTATCTGTGACGGATAAGCAGAGTCACATACTTACCTTACTTACTTCCTTACTAACAAACCTGTTAGAACATTCTACATTTATGCATGTTTGAGTATCATCCTTCCGACCAGGGTCCAGGGAGGGCTCCTCATCTTGATCCAATATAACGACAAGTGTCAAATGCAGGCAGAATCTACTGGGGCTACGATATAGTTTTTCAGTGGCCTTGCTTTCAATTTAAATGAATCTGGAAAGTTCTCCACTCTGTTAACTTTAGTAGCTTCATCTTGAGGATGACCTTGTTGCCTAGAATAGACTCCACTTTTTCTATCCATGTATCAATCTCATGTGTTACACAGTTCGCTGTCGCATAGCTTGACTGCTTGGGGAGCTTTGGAAGTTTGGGGTACACAGTCTTATCAACCAGACAAGCTTTTCATTTCCCCATTCTTTTCATACCTGTGCGGGCTTTAAACAATAAAAGCTGCAGTACCTTCAGTATCTGGAACATTAACGTCTTGGGGCTCAAGTTCCAGAGCTGGGAGTGTGGCCCTGCCCTGCCTTTTCCTGGCGTTGACAAGCAAAAGATGGGCACGCGTTTGACCCGTGCTTTGCCCAGGCGCATCCCACTGTGTGGTGAGCAGGGCTGCTTAAATGCACCTAATGGCATTTATCAGGTGTTCAGCCCCCACCAGCTGGTCACAAACTATCTGAATACTGGAGTCCCCCTCGAAGCATGTCCCATGCTGCAGCAAAGCAGGGCTGAATAAACAAACATGATTTTTTCTGTTTCAATTTCTTTATTGGATTTTTTACATTTTCGATACTGTTTGACCATTCTTATAAAGGTTACGGCTATGCACATATATATGAGTGGACGTACATCAATGAGTTTCTTTATCCGGCTAAATAAGCCTGATAGCATTTCCTTGGGGCCCAGCCCCCACCAGCTGGTCTCAAACATTCTCGAACCTGGAGTGTCCCTCAAAGAGCAGGCTTTTTAAATAGGCCTGATGACGTTTCCCAGGTGTACAGCCCCCACTAGCTGGTCTTAAACAATCTTGGACCTGGAGTCCCCCTCGAAGCGGTCCTGCGCTGTGGCAAAGCAGGGCTTCTTAAATATGCCCAATCCGGTTTCCCAGGTGTTTAGCCTCCAACAGCTGGTCTCAAATGTTCCAGCCAATCTGGGACCTGGAGTCCCCCATGAAGTCTGTAAATTAAAAAGCTATCAAACTATTTTATAATTAAATGATAAATATTATTTTTATCTTTCTTTGTATTAAATTACATGTATTTATATTCTTTACCATTTAAAATAATTTAATTTAACATACCATTATTCCGCAGGAGTTTTTATTTTAACATTCCATTAGTCCAATAGTTAGCTATGCGTGGTGCTGTCCTTACTGTAGCTTTAAGCTGGAGTAACACACTACTGTTTTAGGTTCCCTTTTGTCTCTAGTAACTTTAGATGTGTGGTTTGTGAATAGCAATAAGCTAATTCTTTTGTGGCTAATTGCACATTCCTCCCTAAACCTCACCGTGTGAGCAAAACTTTTTAAGTCTATTTAAGTCTATTTAAGTTATTCACCAGTTTTCCATTTCGATATGCACGTGGCCACCTTACTCCAATGAAACAACATGCTCTTGAACTACTATGATTTGTCAATATGGCTGTGGTGGTTTGATGCTAGTGATCATTAATAAAATATTGCTCTGTAGCACAGAGATGTGTATGACAATATTCCAGGTGCATTATATATATATATATATATATATATATATATATATATATATATATATATATATATATATATATATATATATATATATATATATATATATATTACCTACTGGCAGTCGCCAGTAGGTAGTTATAGTTAGGATTTTTTTCAATGTTAAATCTCAAAATTCAATTTGGAATAGCTTTGGCGCCGGTTGACGAATCTGCCTGAAAAGTTCCCCAAAATGGCCTCTTTGAATTCCGGTCCTTCCCTGAAAGTTTGGGGCAGATTCGTCAAGCGGGGGCTGAGATAAAGGGGGGGTCCCAAAACGCGTTTTCCCTATGTTAATTTCCATAGGGCGGTCGACCTCACTTTTAGCCCGAACGGCTGAATGGATTTACACCAAACTTGGCAAAATTGTAGGGACTGGTAGCCCGATGTGCCTTTGCTATGTCTCAAGATATGTGCTCCAGTGGATTTTGAGTAATTTAGGTTCAAAAAAATATATATATCTATGGCAGCGCCCCGGTACGCGCTCCGGGGAGTGCCCCGGGCGCGACACGCGAGGTGCGCACGGTAATCTGATTGGCTCTTGGGTGTCTGTAAACATTCAAAACAGTCCGGAGCGGCCGCCATCTTGTGTCTCGGTAGTATCGAGACAAAAGAGGTGGCCAAAACAAAGGGGGAAATTACCATAAGGGGGCAGGGTAGACCCCACCTGACCCCCTAGGTTTAATGTGGGGGCTTTAAAAGGGCCCCGCGGGGCAAAAAATGTTTTTTGTTTTTTTTTGTTTGGCGCGGGGGAAGTGCCTGGTACGCACACCGGGGTGCGGACTGGGGAGCGTACCATGGGGAAAAATTAATGATAGAGTTTTTAAAAAATGTAGCCTTTTTTTAGAAATTGGAGGTAGTTCTAAAAAGAACTGTTTTTTTCTTCTTTTTGTTGTTTTATATTTTTCATATTGTTTTTTTGAACATTTTGTACTTTTTTTGGATTTTCTGAACAGTTTTAGATTTTTTTGTATTTTTCATGGGAAAAAACGAAAAAACAGGGAATTGAAAATGGCTCAACTGAAGCAAAAAACAAAAAGAAAAGAAAAAATTAGGGTTGATTGGGGCATTTATGGTTGTTCCCAGCAAGGACGATGAGCTTTACGCTCTGTTCTCCGTAGGAGATGGTCTTCCCACAATATTTACAGATAATTCTGAAATCTGCAATCGGGGCTGAATGCACAGCATCGTCTCACTTTCCTCTGGTGCAGATGCAGTGGGTTGCTTCCTTTTTGAGCTGGTTCTTGTTGATCGGGGAGGGTTACTGGCCAGTTCCCTCATCTCTGCAGCAGAATAAATTATAAGATGTTTGCGCTGCATGTTGCATATCATTGTGTGGTTCCTAAATGAATATTTTTTATTTGGGTTTCCCCTGGAAAGTTCCATGCCACAGATTTTGCAACTGACCTTGGGTGCATTTACTTTTTTCTTCCCCTCTGGGAGAGAAAAAAACTCCCAAATAATGTGTGGTCTTGGCTGGTATGGGGTATTGTGTTCTTCCAGCCATCTTGATCTCCCCTCCTCCTTTTCCTCTTCTTGAAGACCACCAATGATATGTTGAGGAGGTCCTTTTGGTGGTTGTGGTGGTGGTGGTAGTGCAGATGCACCAGCTGCTGCTACTACTGAAGCCATTATATTGAGCAAAATGGTAGAGAGAGCTACAAACAGGTCTTCCTAAGTCAAAGGACAAAGTTAGAATAAGAAAAAAAGGTGGGGTCTTTCATCCTTTTGAAAAAAAAAATTATTGAACCAATGAAAAGTGTTATTTTCAGGTCACATGACCAGGGGCTTCATCATTATGAAACCAAAACTGTTATGAACCAATAAAAATTGTTATTTTCAGGTCACATGACCCGACGCGCTTACGTTACGCGCCCCGGGGCGCGCCTTTGGGCGCTATCCGGGTCGCGTCGCGTAAGCGCGTCGGATGTTTACGTTGCGCGATCGTATTCGCTCGAGTGCTTCCGGGTGCGCTTACGCGGTGCGTATCACGCGGACGCGGCTACGCGATACGTCACGATCATGTTTTCGTTCGCGATATTGGCGCTTACGGGACGCTCCCCGGAGCGCGCCCCAGGGCGCTTTATAAAAGTACGCTTTTCGGGGCGCTCCCCGGGGCGCGCACCGGGAGCGCTCCAAAGCAAAAAATTAAAAATGTAAATAAATAAATAAATAAATTGGGAAAAATTGTAGGGACTGGTAGCCCTATTTTCAAGTGTTTTTTACGAAAATTAGCTTTGAAAAAAATATATATTGTGCTACTTTGGGCTCTATATATGTTAGAGCCCAAATGTAGCCCAAATGTAGCCCAATGTAGCCCAATGTAGCCCAAAGATGGCCACCAGAGACAAAAAAAACAAATGTAGCCCAAATATCAGCCAGAAGTAGCCCAACTGTAGCCCAATGACAGAATGTACCAGAGTGTTCTAAAGAACAACTAGAGCGCTAACAGTCTTACTTATAAAGTGAGACTTATAGTTAGGAATTAGCATTAAAAAAAACTATGAAATTCACTGAAAAAACCATAGGTTTCAGACCAGTTATAGTTAGGAATTAGCAATTAAAAAACCTATGAAATTCACTGAAAAAACCATAGGTTTCACACCAGTTATAGTTAGGAATTAGCATTTAAAAAACCTTTGAAATTCACTGAAAAAAACATAGGTTTCAGACCAGTTATAGTTAGGAATTAGCATTTAAAAAAACCTATTAAATTCACTGAAAAAACCATAGGTTTCACACCAGTTATAGTTAGCTGGAAATTTTACTGACATAAAACCAATGAAATTCAAGGTTATAGTTAGTTGGACTCACTATAACTTGCGCGCCTGCAATGCACTGCTGATGACGTCACATATTACATCACTCATGACATGGTCAGTGACATCACTCATGACATAACTGATGACACCATCCTTGTGACAGAGTGGCAGACCACCTTTCACTGTAAATGAACCCTTGAAACACATATTCAAAAATAGTAACTAACATTTTCAAAAAAGTGGAGATACCCATACCAGTTACAACAACCAAATCAGTAATACCACCATCTAATACACATCCACTCATTCTCCAACAGTTCAATATAGTCACTCATACATATATTCACTCATCATATGTAGTGATAGACCTATACATCCTGTTACACACCGACAGTCATCCAAAAGTTACTCACACACATATTTACACATGCAAAAAAACTATTGAACATCCATTTATTTGCATATACAACTATACACACACTACCACTTTACTTCTAAGGAAACTTACACATACTTACTCTCTTAAACAATCACTTATAGAAACACATACTTATTTAAACAGGAACTCTTACAATCTCTCACTCTCACATATACTCACTTATATATATCAATACTCACATATACTAGATTAAAACATGTTGTTACTGATAAAAACACTAGTGAGACACTCATTCACTCACTAACACACACATATATACACACTCATCCACCCATACAGTGCTGCACATATGCCGTCTTCAAAACACATACAAACAGTGAGTCAGTCACCAACACATACAGCCACTTATACACAAAGTGAAACACTAATACATATATTAAAATATTTAAAAGTTACTCGCAAATATATGTATTCACTAAGATACACTTAATAAGCCAGTTAACCAATCAATTCTTTTAAAAAAAACATCCATTTACACACTTATTTACCCATTTATTCTTCCATCGTCCTTTACAAATACATATATAAAACATATTTATTTTTTAGAAAGATACACATTCACTGGATGGTGTCATCAGTGATGTCATGAGTGATGTCACTGACCATGTCATGAGTGATGCAATATGTGACGTCATCAGCAGTGCATTGCAGGCGCGCAAGTTATAGTGAGTCCAACTAACTATAACGTTGAATTTCATTGGTTTTATGTCAGTAAAATTTCCAGCTAACTATAACTGGTGTGAAACCTATGTTTTTTTCAGTGAATTTAATAGGTTTTTTAAATGCTAATTCCTAACTATAACTGGTGTGAAACCTATGGTTTTTTCAGTGAATATATATATATATATATTCAATGAAAAAACCATAGGTTATAGGCCATATATAGTTAGGAATTAGCATTTACAAAACCTTATTTTACTCGCATAAAACCATTGAAATTCCATATATAGTTAGCTAACTATAAGCGCTAACTATATATCGCGCACCCGCAATCCACTGCTGATGATGTCACATATTACATCATTCATGACATGGTTAGTGACATCACTGATGACATCACTGATGACATCTCAAATGACATCACTGATGACATCACTGATTACAACATCCAGTGACTGTATGTTTCTGTAAAGTTAAAATATGTTTTACATATTGAAGAATGAGTGGATATATAAGTGTCTGGATGAAGAATTTAGTAGGTGCATGACTGACTGTATGAGTGAGTGATTAAATGTGTCTCACTGAGTACATGGGTTAGTGACTAAACTGTCTTAATTCGTGCATCAGTATGTTTGTTGTTGTGTAAGCTGCTGCATGTGTTGATCAGTAGCTATAAGAGTGGCCATATGGGTTATTGATTGGTTGCCCAAATATTTGAATGGGAGGCTGAGTGTGTGTGTGGGTGGCTGGGAGGTGCGTGACTCTGTGCATAGATGTGTAAGCAGTTGATTCACTAGGAGTATGAGTTCAAGAGTGCATGTGGAAACAGCTATATGGGCGGTTGACTGTGCATGGGTGTGTTGGTGAGTGAATGGATTTCTCATTGCTACATGTGCAAGTAAGTACGTATGTAAAACACAATACATGTGAGAGTTGAGATATATAAATAACTGAACATAAGACCCAGTGAATGTGTGAGTGGCTGTATCGATCACTGTGAGCTTGTATCAGGGATTATATAAGAGAGTAAATATGTGTTATTATATGTTTGAATAAGTAAGATGTGTATAACTGTATAGTTGAGGAAATGGAGCTGTGATTGATTCTTTGCATGACTGACTAGGTGTGTGAGTAACTCCATGGATGAGTGACAGTCTGTGAGTGTCTGTTTATACTGAGTGTATGTAAGGTTATATTAGAGTCTGAAGAGGTTCATTGTATTATCACATGAGTGATGTGATCAGTGATGACAAATGAGATGTCATCAGTGATGTCATTTGAGTTGTCATCAGTGATGTCATCAGTGATGTCATTTGAGATGTCATCATTGATATCATTTGAGTTGTCATCAGTGATGTCATTTGAGATGTCATCAGTGATGTCATCAGTGATGTCACTGACCATGTCATGAATGATGTAATATGTGACATCATCAGCAGTGGATTGCGGGTGCGCGATATATAGTTAGCGCTTATAGTTAGCTAAGTATATATGGAATTTCAATGGTTTTATGCGAGTAAAATAAGGTTTTGTAAATGCTAATTCCTAACTATATATGGCCTATAACCTATGGTTTTTTCATTGAATTTTCAAGGTTTTGTAAATGCAAATTCCTAACTATATATCCACTATAACCTATGGTTTTTTCTGTGAATTTCATTGGTTTTTTAATAGCAAATATGAAAAGCTTTAAAATGTCAAGTACGTGATAGATAAAAACATTTTCGTATTTATGCACGCTGATGTGCTTTGAACGCTGCCCCCCCCCTCCCCTCTTTTGCCTTAGTAGTACTCTCTCTTTGCAGATACAGAAGGGTAGTTAACGCAGGCCTTTACCCCCGTTGTAATCCGTCGTACCTCCTTGTCTCTCCATTTGATTGATTGTTGTCCAAGCATTTACTGTTTTAGAATTGGTTCTCTTTGGATCATTCTCTATTTACAAACAAGCACAAAGTCGCAATACTCTGTTTAGTCTTTGCAGATAGTGAAAAATCGTGTAAAAAAATAAAAGTAATCGAGCAAAATCAGTAGGCCACTAATTGGATCTCTTTTTGACCTCGCTAAAATAGAAATATTAGGAACAACCCTTCTTGAGAAATACGAAAATAGTGAGATGAACTGAGCTCCACACCATGAGGGCTGCAAGACAGCTCGGCTCCATCACCCATCCCGCACAAAATAATGACAAACCCTATGCAAATATTAAAAATATAGACAACACACCAGCAAAGAAACAGGGTAAAACATTTTATTAAAAAACTATTTACATAACGTTGGTTTATAAGATGATGTCAGTAGTGGACCGATGTGTGAATAGATCGAAAACAGCACAAGGCTCCAAGATCCGGATAGCAAGCTCCTGGATGTTGGGTGCCATAGTTTAGAGTTCTGAATTTCAGCCTTTTTCAATGCCTGTGCTTTGTTGAATCAAAATGGCGGCTTGACACAAAGCTGACTCAAGCGTTGTTACTGATGCTATGCAGACCAAAACTGGTTTTCAGTTTGTACATTTTTCTAGATTTTTCAATCCAAGTTTGGTTGACTTTGTAGAACGATGGCTTCAGATTTTCAACATACGGTGTGGTGGCGCTGACTGGGAGGGGGCGCTTCGCTCCTGCCCCCTCCCCAAGTAAGATTTTCATACGTGAAAGTACGTTAATGGTTTTGGTCCCTGAGATGCTTCGATGTCACTACCATTCTCAAATAGCATAAGTTCTAGATGTTGGGTGCCATAGTTAAGAGTTCTGAGCAGCGCTTGTAACACTGTCTGAAGCTTATTTCCACCTACTGCAGCTTCACTATTCTCAAAGTAAGTGAGTGTCGTTTGTGGACCTGACTGCATTAGAAAACAATGTGATATGTTACCTTCCTAAACAGCTTGACGGAGGCCCCTGAGGGGCGCTGTGATGGCCATGGACTCGGAGAAGACGCTTGGCTCCGACACCCTCCCCAAGTCTTATAGCACTGGTGTAGCCTGAGATCGCCCCCGACATAGGCGGCCGGCTCCCGGGGTCCGGCGGTACTTTTTGCCTTTTGATGACTCTTCAATTCTGGACCTTGTCCCACAATCCGTTTGACCTGAAGACAAGCTGTAGTGAGGCGCCCCTTTATCGTTTTAGTTGCCATTCCGCCCGCTTTTGCTACACTGTGCCTCTTCCGCCATTCAGCTGTTTTCCGCCCGCTCTTGCGACTACAGCGTCTCGCTCACCATGTAGTTGAGATGCGCCCGCTCTTGCGGTGCAGCGATAGGCGGCTGCCACAGGACTCTCAAAATGGCGGCCGGCTCTTCGGTTTTGGGCCTGGTCCACTAAAATGGCCCTGGGACACCTTGGAACTCGGACGCTTGTCTGCTAGGGCTTGGGTCCCATTCTCGAAAAGCGTCCCCTCAGCCGTGAAGATTCTACAAAAGTCTTGGGGGCCTCCGACTCCCGCAGGCTTCTGGTGGGGAGCGGCTGCCATGATTGCTCGTGGAATGGCCACGACGGAGCTACGAGATGGTAGTGGTCTCATGCTGACGCCAGCTTTAGTCTGAAACATCCAGAAACACTGTAGACTACCAATTCGATCAGTTCCGGTAGCGCCCCAACATGACCCGGAAGAGAAGAACTTGCCCTCCCCTCTTTGACTGATGGTTCTTGTTGCCTGTCCCCTCTGTTGTCATTTAACAGAACTTTTTGGACTGCTGAAAGGGGTTGTGTTCTGAACGCTGGTTGGTGGAGACATTTAGACTATATTCTTGACCTACGTTGTCGCGTAATGCGTTTTATGACACGCCGCGTTAGCGCACCCGGAAGTGATCCGAGGCGCGGCGCGCAGCGCGTAACGTAAGCATAACAGGTCATGTGACTTGTTAATAAAACTTTTCATTGGTTCATTTTACTTTTGTTAATTTAATGATGAAAAGCTTGGTCATATGACCTAAAAATTATGCTTTTTATTATTTTCGAACAATATTTTTTTTCAAACATATGTTATAATATTCCAGGCTAATGTACTTTCCCGGAAAATTTACAACTGTCTTGCAAGTAAAATATATTCCTTTTTCGAGAAAAAGGGCGTTTCTTCCTTCCATGACGGAGCCGTTGAGTAAAAGAGATTCGGCCTGCTGTCTTAGTCGCCGATACGCCTGATTATCAGATTCTTATCGATCACTTTATGTTGCAGACATGAAAAACACAACTGCCCTTGACCATTTATCTTTACTGCGTTCCTACATATTATACCTTTTATCCGTCATGTAATTGGACTGCTTTATTTCACTTGCCTTTTACTGATTCGAAAACAGTCACTAAAAGTAAAAACTTTACAAATGAAAATACTACTACCGTGTTTTGTTTTAAAAACCTTTATTGTGAAAATGTCAGTATACAAATACGGGCCTGTGACGCGGGGGACCCCGACGAGGGCCCCCCTGGTCTGCCTAGTAATGTGTCTACTTTCTCTTCACAGAACACCGAGGCCTGGAATACACCTGACATCGTCCGGAGACACCCTGCAGCCGTGAGCCTACAGGACTACACCTTTAAGGGGGCGGAGACGGATTGGCGCCACGCCCGTCCCGACGACGTAAAACCCATTCCGGAGTCCAGCCAGGTGTGCGAGACACCCGGAGGCGGAGTTGGAGGTTGGTGGAGCGAGTGGAGAGAGAGCGGAGTCGAGTGGACGGAGGAGGAGGAAGATCGAGAGCGGAGGTCGGAGGAAGATCAAGAGCGGAGGTCGGAGGAAGATCAAGATCAGAGGTCGGAGGACAAGGAGAGCGGAGAGAAAGCAGGAAGGTGGAGCCGGACGGAGTCGGAGACGAGTCTGAGTTACGGGACGATTCCAAGGAGGAAGCCGGCGGCGGGACCAGTCTACAGACCTGAGGTGGAGTACCGCGAGAAGCCAGGGGGCTCTGCGGGACGCGCATCGCCCAGCCACACTAACACGGAAGTGTGGCTCACCCAGGTACGGTCCGACACCAGAGCGTGGGAAACGGGTAGCCGAGGGAAACCCGCATAAAGTAAAACCCCCCCTACACACCCTTGGGGTTTTCTCAAGGGTTCACGTCCCACAGTCAGATTTGGGTCTTGCACGTGTGATTCCCCTCACTCCCTTACCCGTGGAACGTTTGGCTCAGCACTAGTACTGAAGCGTACTTTGTTTTCTTTCTTTCCTTTCTGGGATACCGGAGCCCAAAGGCCAGCAGGACGGCAGGGAAAAGGCCTACAACGCCCAGAAGACCTTGGGACTGGCGAGGAATAGGAGGTCGGGCCAGAACGGAGGAGGCGGACTCACCCCTACCCTTTTACAGAGTGCCTATTCGTAAACGACGCCTGTATAAAGCAATAAAACCTGCACTACCCAGTACCCCAGTGTGTGCGAATCTTTTTGAGAACCCCGCAATACTGTCGCAACCCCGGTCCAAAGTCCCACAAGTGGTGGAGAATGCGGGCACTGTAACCGGGAGCAGCATCGAGGACACAACGATGGATGCGATCCTGCAAGCCCTCGTGAAGGGCCAAGAACAGCTGGCATGGGCAGTGGAGCAACAGCTAGCGGCAGCCCAATTAGACCGGGATACGTTCCGGAGTTCAGTAGTACAACAATTGGAAGGAATGAGAGTAACGGGAGACCCGGCCACGGTCACCGTACGTGAGACCAGGGCTAACCCCACGCCCGCAGGCATATCCCTGCAAAAATATGTCCCGGGGGAGGACCCAGACGCATTTCTGACTAATTTTGAAAGGGTGGCCCTTGCTTGTGGATGGACTGTGGACAAGTGGCCGTTTTTCCTGGCCCCGTTGTTGAGTGGAGAGGCCCAAGCAGCCTATCAGGTCGCGAACAACAACGGTACTACCCCGTATGCCCAAATCAAAACTGTGATTTTGGATCACCTAGGCTTAGATGCCGAAGCCTATAGGGTCAGGTTCCGTAAGGAGAGGGGACAAGCTGGTGACAACCCCAAGACCTTGTTCTTTCGTTTAAAAACCGCGGCCGACAAGTGGCTCACCCCATCCACAAGCACCAAGGAGCAAATCATGGACAGAATCTACCTTGAACAGTATTTAGAAGCCCTTCCATATGGGACACAGCGGTGGCTACGCCAGCACTCTAATTTGAACACGGCTCAAGCCATGGAGATGGCCACCACCTACGCCCGGGCCCAACCCCGTCTACATAATGCGGAACCAGAGAAGCCAAGCAAAGGACCGACAAGACCCGAGCGAAGACCAAGGGCATCGTCGGGACCCCTCCCTCCTCCACCCCGACCCCCGGCTGGCGATCATCCCCCTTTCCGGGGCCCACAGTGTTTCGATTGTGGCCAGTGGGGCCACATAGCCCGTCTGTGCCCCCTGAAAAGAGCGCATGAAGAACCAATGGACGTTAACTATCTGCCAAAGTCAGTGTTGTACTCAGCTGAGCTAGGAGGATCCTTTCATGTGAGTGTTTCTGTTAATGGGGTGATGGTTAGGGCCCTTCTTGATTCTGGCTGCAAGCAATCCGTCATACAAGGGATATATGTGACTCCAGAACAGTTAGTACCAGAGAACAGTGTGTACATCAAATGCGTACATGGGGACGTAAAGGAGTATCCAGTGGCTAACATTCCGCTAGGTCTAGAGGGGATGGAACAGATGGTAGTGAAAGTGGGGGTCATGGATGCCCTACCCGAACCGTTGATCTTGGGCACCGATAACCCGAACTTCCTGAACCTCTTCAAACGCCGGCTGGGCCGAGACAAGGAACAGGGAGAGTCTCTACCCAACTTGCTGTCCACGGGTCCCTGGGAAGGAGATAGATCTTTCCGGTTTGCCCAGGCCAATGACGAGACCCTCATCAATGCTTGGGAACAGGCCCATGCTAGCTTAACTAATCCTAGTCTCTCCTACCCCCACTTTCTGATAAAAGATGAACTTTTGTATAGAGTACCCTCTAAGGATGACCCGATGCAACTGCTGGTACCGGTCTGTTTCCGCGACCAAATAATGTACTATGCCCATACCCACCTACTGGCGGGACACATCGGGAGTGAAAAAACGACCCAGAATGTCCTCCGGAACTTCTACTGGCCGGGTATCTACAGCGACATAAAAAAACATTGTCAAACCTGTGACCTATGTCAACGGAAGAATGCCCAACGTCCGGTGGCGGTGCCCTTACAACCTCTGCCAGTCATTGGGACCCCATTCGAGAGAGTGGGGATGGATCTAATAGGCCCTTTGACAACCACAAAAAAAGGGTTTAGATATGCACTCGTTATCGTGGACTACGCCACTAGATTTCCTGAGGCATTTCCTCTAAAGTCCCCCACCTCCAGGAACATTGCCGACAAATTCCTCGAGTTGTTTTCTCGAGTTGGGTTCCCTAAAGAAATCCTCACGGACCAGGGGACCCCATTCATGTCCAAGGTTATGCAGGAGGTTTGCCAATTGTTGGGCTTACACCAGATCAAGACGTCCGTGTACCACCCACAAACGGATGGGCTGGTTGAACGTTACAACAGGACCTTGAAAACGGTCCTGAAGAAAATGGTCGAGGTAAACCACTCCGACTGGGACTCCCTGTTGCCCTTAGCCCTATATGTGATCAGGGGCCAGCGACAAAGCAGCTTGGGGTGTTCCTCTTTCGAGATGCTGTATGGGAGACAGCCGCGGAGCCTGCTGGATATGACAAAGGATATGTGGGAAAAGGAACAAGGCGGTGAAATAAGAAGTCTTCTCGAATACAGCTCGAATCTGAGGAACAAATTAGGAAAGATCAGGGAACTCGCGTTTACACACTTGGAGGACAGTCAGAAGCACCAACAGACCCATTATAACAAGGGGAAAAAGTGGAGGTCGCTAAAAGTAGGTGACTGGGCCCTGGTGTTGCTGCCATCAATGTCCAAAAAGTTTAGTAACGAGTGGCAGGGCCCCTATGAGGTCATTGAGACGATCGGTAAAACGACATATCGTCTCCGTCTCACCAGCAGAAAGACTCAGATTTTTCACATAAATCTCCTAAAAAAATGGCTGGGAACCCCACCCAGGGCGGCCCATCTGGTCCTGAATCCCGCCAAGCCCCTCAGCTCCACGATGGAGGACTTGGTTGTCAGCGAGGAATTGTTTGAGGCTGAGCAGAAGGGCCTCCGTCCGGTACTGAGGAAACACGCATCCATCTTCTCGGACCTTCCGGGAAAAACCTCTTTGGCTGAGCACCGAATTGAGACGCCGCCTGGTACCGTGGTCAAGCAACGACCGTATAGAATCCCTGAGGCTAAGCGGGAGGCCATAGCAAAAGAGGTGGCAGAAATGCTCAGGTTAGGGGTGATACGGCCTTCCCGGAGTGAGTGGTCGTCGCCCATAGTCATGGTGCCCAAACCAGACGGCAGCAGCCGTTTTTGCATGGACTTCCGGGCATTAAACGAAGTGTCGGCTTGTGATTCCTACCCCATACCCCGGATCGATGAGCTCATCGAGAAACTCGGGGAGGCAAAATATATCAGTACTCTGGACCTGACGAAGGGGTACTGGCAGGTGCCCCTGCGCGAAGAGGACAGGAAAAAGACGGCCTTTTCCACCTCGGAGGGGCTGTTCGAGTTTACGGTTTTGCCCTTCGGTCTACATGGGGCGCCCGCCACGTTCCAGAGACTCATGAACACGGTTCTAAGGGGGCATCATCAATATTGCTCCGCTTATCTTGATGACATCATCATCTTCAGTCCCTCTTGGGAGACACACTTGCAACATCTGGATACCGTGTTCAGTTTGCTCGAATCGGCAGGTCTACATGTCAATTCCAGGAAGTCCAGGATCGGGTACCATAAAGTGAAATATTTGGGGTACCTTCTAGGTCACGGACTCATTGAACCTCAGGTAGAAAAGGTTCGGGCTATCGCGGAAACCCCGTTTCCGAAGTCTCTTAAGGACATGCGTGCCTTTTTGGGTTTGGTTGGGTATTACCGGCGTTTTATTCCCTCCTTTTCTGAGGTCGCGGCGCCCCTGACCAATACCCTCAGGAAAACCAAGGCCCGCCTGGACTTCCACAACCCGTCGCCGGCCATGTGGACTGCCTTCCAGACCCTAAAAAAAGCCATCACCACCAGGCCGGTTCTTACTTCGCCCAACTTTAACAAGCCTTTTGTATTGCATACGGATGCCTCTGACTTTGGTATCGGGGCGGTGTTGTCCCAGGACTCTGGGGAGGGCGGTCTCCGCCCCATTCTCTACATCAGTCGGAAGCTGTTTCCGAGGGAGGTTAGGTACCCGACTATTGAAAAGGAGTGCCTGGCCATCAGGTGGGCGGTGGACAAGCTACGCTACTACCTTGAAGGGCGCTCTTTCCTGTTGTACACGGACCATGCCCCTCTCATATGGATGGCTCGGAACATTTCGAACAACCCTCGCGTCATGCGCTGGTTCCTGGCCTTGCAGCCCTTTCGGTTTCAGGTCCGGCACCAGAAGGGGGCCGAGAACGTCCATGCGGACTTCCTGTCTCGTTACCCTCTCCCCGATCGGGAGAATCCTAGGGGGGGGATGTGTGACGCGGGGGACCCCGACGAGGGCCCCCCTGGTCTGCCTAGTAATGTGTCTACTTTCTCTTCACAGAACACCGAGGCCTGGAATACACCTGACATCGTCCGGAGACACCCTGCAGCCGTGAGCCTACAGGACTACACCTTTAAGGGGGCGGAGACGGATTGGCGCCACGCCCGTCCCGACGACGTAAAACCCATTCCGGAGTCCAGCCAGGTGTGCGAGACACCCGGAGGCGGAGTTGGAGGTTGGTGGAGCGAGTGGAGAGAGAGCGGAGTCGAGTGGACGGAGGAGGAGGAAGATCGAGAGCGGAGGTCGGAGGAAGATCAAGAGCGGAGGTCGGAGGAAGATCAAGATCAGAGGTCGGAGGACAAGGAGAGCGGAGAGAAAGCAGGAAGGTGGAGCCGGACGGAGTCGGAGACGAGTCTGAGTTACGGGACGATTCCAAGGAGGAAGCCGGCGGCGGGACCAGTCTACAGACCTGAGGTGGAGTACCGCGAGAAGCCAGGGGGCTCTGCGGGACGCGCATCGCCCAGCCACACTAACACGGAAGTGTGGCTCACCCAGGTACGGTCCGACACCAGAGCGTGGGAAACGGGTAGCCGAGGGAAACCCGCATAAAGTAAAACCCCCCCTACACACCCTTGGGGTTTTCTCAAGGGTTCACGTCCCACAGTCAGATTTGGGTCTTGCACGTGTGATTCCCCTCACTCCCTTACCCGTGGAACGTTTGGCTCAGCACTAGTACTGAAGCGTACTTTGTTTTCTTTCTTTCCTTTCTGGGATACCGGAGCCCAAAGGCCAGCAGGACGGCAGGGAAAAGGCCTACAACGCCCAGAAGACCTTGGGACTGGCGAGGAATAGGAGGTCGGGCCAGAACGGAGGAGGCGGACTCACCCCTACCCTTTTACAGAGTGCCTATTCGTAAACGACGCCTGTATAAAGCAATAAAACCTGCACTACCCAGTACCCCAGTGTGTGCGAATCTTTTTGAGAACCCCGCAATACTGTCGCAACCCCGGTCCAAAGTCCCACAGGGCCTATAACCACGTGGGCCGGCCACGGAGCAAACTCAAATCGTATATGATGAGGAGACATTTACACTGTAGAAGAACGTAACGAGCGGGCCATTAGGTGACAAGAACAAAGGTGTCTAACAGTTGCGGAATCGGTGGACGTACATTTTGTAATTAAAATACGACAGGGCCACTTACAATAACATTTTCTAGATATACATTTGCGGGCAAAGAGTTACGAGTCCCATTTATACCGGCGCCATTTTGGGCGAGGCCGGGCAGGTCCAAGATATAGTCAAAATGTCTCCACCAACCATCGGCCAGACCAGAACCCCTTTCGGCCCTTTATGTTACAAGATGGTGTCTTCCATTCAGAAAATATTGGTGGCAGCATTTTGAAAGGAAACAGAAACAGCCGTTCTCCTAGTGAGTTTCACATTGTTACATTTAGGAAGAATGTTGAAGAGTAGTATGTGGAAAATCTGAAGCCATTTTTCTACAAACTCTCAATCAGACTTGGATGGAAAAAAAAACCTGAAGAATGTACAAACTGAAAACCAATTTTTGTCTGTATAGCACCAACAGTAACGCTTGAGTCAGCTTTGTGTCAAGCCGCCATTTTCATTCAATCAATAGCGTCCCCCTGCACACATTCAGGGACCTGGTCGTGTCTTCAGATGAAACGCATTGTAGGAAAAGAAGCAGAAAGGAAAAGGAAAAAAGTTCCGCCGGACCTAGTGAAGCTGCAGCAGGTGCAAATAAGCTTCAGACAGTCTTACAAGCACTGCTCAGAACTCTCAACTGAGGCACTCAACATCCAGGACTTGCCATTCGGATCTTGGCGCCTTGTATTTTTGTTTTGTTTTTGATGGAGGGGAAAGAACAAAAAACAGACATTGAAAAAGGCTCAACAGTGCAGGGCGCCTTGTGCTGGTTCCGACCTATTCACACATCGGTCCGCTACTGACATCACCTCATAAACCAACGGGGCACCCCACGCCGACTTTCGGCGCAGCATTGTAGGATGGCCACACCAGTGCGGCAATTTGCTGGACACCACCTCGGTGCCATCCAGATCTCGGCGCGTTCATTCATTCAATAGCGTCCCCCTGCACACATTCAAGGACCTGGTCGTGTCTTCAGAAGAAACGCATTGTAGGAAAAGAAGCAGAAAGGAAAAGGCAACAAGTTCCGCCGGACCTAGTGAAGCTGCAGCAGGTGCAAATAAGCTTCAGACAGTTCTACAAGCACTGCTCAGAAATCTCAACTGAGGCACTCAACATCCAGGACTTGCCATTCGGATCTTGGCGCCTTGTGCTGGTTCCGACCTATTCACACATCAGTCCACTACTGACATCACCTCATAAGCCAACGGGGCACCCCACGCCGACTTCCGGCGCAGCATTGTAGGATGGCCACACCAGTGCAGCCACTTGCTGGACACCACCTCGGTGCCATCCGGATCTCAGCGCGTTCGAGTCACTGTGCCGGAAGAGTGACCGGAACTCAGCTGAACACGCCGTCTTTCGGCGCAGCATTGTAGGATGGCCACACCAGTACGGCAATTTGCTGGACACCACCTCGGCGCCATCCGGATCTCGGCGCGTTCGAGTCACTGTACCGCAACAGTGACCGCAATTCAGCTGGACACGCCGTCTTTCGGCGCAGCATTGTAGGATGGCCACACCAGTGCGGCAATTTGCTGGACACCACCTCGGTGCCATCCGGATCTCGGCGCGTTGTGCTGCCTTCGGCCTATTCGCACATCGGTCCGCTACTGACGCCGCCTCACGTGCCAACGGATTTTCTACGCTTTTTGTAGCCCTATGTCGCATAACAGGTCATGTGACTTGTTTATAAAACTTTTCATTGGTTCATTTTACTTTTGGTTTCCTAAAGATGGAAGGCTTGGTCATATGACCTAAAAATAACACTTTTCATTGGTTTAGAACATTTTTTTTTCCCAAACGATGAAAGCCCCACCTTGTTTCTGGATCATTCAGACTGAAGCTGGCGTCAGCATGAGAGCACCACCATCTCTTGGCTCCGTCGTGGTCATTCCGCGAGCAATCATGTCAGCCGCTCCCCACCGGAAGCCTGCGGGAGTCGGGGGCCCCCAAGACTTTTATACAATCTTCACGGCTGAGGGGACGCTTTTCGAGAATGGAGCCTAGCAGGCAAGCGTCCGACTTCCAAGGTGTCCCAGGGCCATTTCAGTGGACCAGGCCCAAAACCGAAGAGCCGTCCGCCATTTTGACAGCCATGTGGCAGCCGCCTATCGCTGCACTGCAAGAGTGGGAGCAACTCCACAACATGGTGAGCGAGACGCTGTGGCCGCAAGAGCGAGCTCAACTCAGCTAGATGGCCGCCACCTGGGGAGGCCCGTTCACGCCGCCTCCCCCCCCCCCCCCCCCGGGCCGCCGCACGCCAATTTTCGGAGCAGCATTGTAGGATACCAAAACCAGTGCGGCAGTTTACTGGACATCACCTGGGTGCCTGTCGTACATGTTGTGTCAGCCATGTGACACTGGACACAGACCGCTACTGACGAGGCCTCCCCCCGCACCACCCGGGACGCCCCACGCTGTTTTTCTGTGCTGCATTGTAGGATCCCTAAACCAGTGCGGCACCCAGGCGACATCACCTGGGTGCCGTCCAGAACTCTGCACGTTGTGCTGCCTTGGGACTATTCGCACAACAGACCGCTACTGACGAGGCCTCCCCCCGCCCCACCCGGGACGCCCCACGCCAATTTTCGGAGCAGCATTGTAGGATCCCTAAACCAGTGCGGCACCCAGGCGACATCACCTGGGTGCCGTCCAGAACTCTGCACGTTGTGCTGCCTTGGGACTATTCGCACAAAAGACAGCTTCTAACCATTGTTGCTTTTTGTGTTAATAAATGTTTAAATGTTTTTAGTTTTTGTTCTGTTCATTATCGTTAAAAGTTAATAAAGTTTTATAACCTTAATTTGTTGGAGTGTTATCTATTTTTTGAAAAACGGGTGAATGGGGCCTTGAATCGGGTTATTGTCATGTGTGGGCTTTGGAAGTGTGCTGCTGCAGGATCGGACATTTCAAACTCAAATGCACGTTCTTTTTCTTACCTTTCCGAAGCATGGAGCGCAATAGCAGGCAGAGAAAGGGTGATGCACGTGTTGAACACTACCTGACCTGGCAAGTTGCTGGCAGTGCCCCCCCGCCCGCTCCTGAAAGAGGGCACACACACACCGCCGCCCCGAGTACTTCACAAATCTTTAAAAGACCATGCGCTTGTTCATGAGGCTTAAATGGTTTATCACCTCTTCTAGAACCCCTACATCGACCCTCTGACGTTTCATGGAAAAATTACCATGTAACACAATACCAAGCCCTGTCAGCTGAAACCCCCAAGGAATCGTGGGGCATATTATCAAGGGGGTTTATCTCCGCTTTTTTGGCTTTAAAAACCATGAAAGCGGAGATAAAATTATTTCCCTATTATCAAGCTGTCGCTAACACCAGTTAGTGACACCTAAAAGGAGATAGCGACCATCTTGGGCCCGGCTTTGCATGTCAGTGATACTTATCACTAATGACATGCAAAGTGGCGTGCCAAGATGTTAGCGACTGGAAACAGTCCCTAACATCGCTACCTTCTATTACCAACTTTTGGAGATATTCGCGCTAAGCGCGAATATCTCCAAAATCTAACACCTGCCCTGAGCAGTTCTTAGCCATGTTATCCAATGGGAGGTGGATAACATGGCTAAGAGCATTAGGTCGATAATACATGAATATCGCTGACTTTTCTGCGATAATAGCAAGGTTTATCTGCGATAAAAATCGCCGATGTGCGGCGATAATTTTTGTCTCTAAACAAGTTATAGACAAAAATTATCGCTAGTTCGTAATATGCCCCCGGGTTTTTGCTTGCAGAAATCGGGAGGCGGGAGACTAGCACTGAAATCAGTACTCACACGCCTGAATCAGGAGGATTGGCATGTCTGAATTCTCTACAGCTGGGGCCATAAACTACATCCGCAGGGGTAGGTGATAGCCTGGGACCAGCCTGGCATCTAAAATGGCTGCCGTGCACGACAAAATTGTGGCATTCGAAAAAAGGCAAGATGGCGCAGCCGCTGGAAGAGATATATCAACATATATCAGCCTCCTCAGCCACCCTCAGGAAACATAGGGGATTAGGATATGTCTCCCGCACCCCCTTATACCTAGTACTTTAATTAACGAAGCACAAAATGGCGAATTCCCGTTTCGCTACCAGTTTGCGGCCCAGTTCGCGGCCCGTGAAGCGCTTCTACCGTGAAAAATCATTTTTTTTTATTTTCCCCACGGGACCCTTTAATAACCCCAACAACATTCCTAGGGGGTCAAGAGGGGGATACCTTGCCCCCTTTCATTAAATTCCCCCTTAGTTTTTCACCTTTTCTTCTCTCTCGATCCTACCGAGAGACAAGATGGCGGCCGCTCCGGACTGTCACGCAGCAAAAAAAAAAAAAAAGCTCACGCACAGCCGCTGGAAGAGATGTATCAACATATATCAGCCTCCTCACCCACCCTCAGGAAACATAGGGGATTAGGATACGTCTCCCGCACCCACTTATAACTAGTAATTTAATTTACGAAGCACAAAATGGCGAATTCCCGTTTCGCTACCAGTTCGCGGCCGCGCTTCTACCGTGAAAAATCATTTTTTTTTTATTTTCCCCACGGGACCCTTTAATAACCCCAACAACATTCCTAGGGGGTCAAGAGGGGGATACCTTGCCCCCTTTCATTAAATTCCCCCTTCGTTTTCCACCTCTTCTTCTCTCTCGATCCTACCGAGAGACAAGATGGCGTCCGCTCCGGACTGTTTAGAATGTTGACAGACACCGGAGAGCCAATCAGCTTTCTGCGCGCAAAGTTCCGATAAGCGAAAAGTAAGCGGACCGGATCGCTGCCCAGAGCGCTGTTACAGATATATATCTTGGTTTGAACGTTAATTTCTCAAAAACTACTGGAGCACATATATTGAGACCTAGCAAAGGCACATCGGGCTAACAGTCCCTACAATTTTGCCAAGTTTCGTGCAAATCCATTCAGCCGTTCGAGCTAAAAGTGAGTCCAACCGCCCTATGGAAAAATGAATGGGAAAAACGCGTTTTGGGACCCCCCTTTTTTCTCAGCCCCCCCTTGACGAAACCCCACCAAATTTTCAGGGGCTGCTCAGAAACAAAATGTGCCATTTTCCTGAAAATTTCAGCCGATTCCGTCCACAAACGCCAAAGTTATTAGACATAGAATTTTCAAAAGTCCCATAGGGAAAAAATTCTAACTATATATACCTACTGGCGATAGCCAGTAGGTAATATATATATATATATATATATATATATATATATATATATATATATATATATATATATATATATATATATATATATTACCTACTGGTAGTCGCCAGTAGGTAGTTATAGTTAGGATTATTTTCAATGTTAATTCTCAAAATTCTATTTGGAATAACTTTGGCTTCCGTTGACGAATCTGCCTCAAAATTTCCTCAAAATGGCCTCGCGGCGCCACGGTCCTTACCTGGAAGATTGGGGGGGATTCGTCAAGCGGGGCCGAGATAAAAGGGGGGTCCTAAAACTCGTTTTCCCCATGTTAATTTCCATAGGGCGGTCGATTTCACTTTTAGCTCGAACGGCTGAATGGATTTACACCAAACTTGGCAAAATTGTAGGGACTGGTAGCCCGATGTGCCTTTGCTATGTCTCAAGATATGTGCTCCAGTGGATTTTGAGTAATTTAGGTTAAAAAAAATATATATATCTATAGGCGCTCTCCGCTGCGCGCACCGGAGAGCGCTCCAGGCGCGACACGCGACTTGCGCGCAGAAAGCTGATTGGCTCTTGGGTGTCTGTAAACATTCTAAACAGTCTGGAGCGGCCGCCATCTTGTGTCTCGGTAAAATCGAGACACAAGGGGTTTGAAAAAAAAAGGGGCAAATGACCATAAGGGGGCAGAGTAGACCCCCTCTGACCCCCTAGGTTTGATGTGGGGGCTAAAATAGGGTCCTGCAGGGCATTACATTTTTTTTTTTTTTCGATTTGCACGGGGTAGCGCCCGGTACGCACTCCGGGAAGCGCACCGGGGAGCGAAGCACGGGGAAAATCCAGGACCATATTTATGAAGGCCTTGCGCTGCCAGTTTTGCGCCGCCTGTGTGTCACTTTTTGTGACGCACCAGCGGTGTAAAAAAATTGCGCCTTGTTACGCTATATTTAAAAAGTGACGCATCTATCTAGATGCGTCACTTTTTAAATATAGCGCAACGAGGCGCATTTTTTTACACTGCTGGTGCGATGCGCCACTTTTCTGTGCGCACTCCTTATGACATTCCAGATGTGTCATATTTAATGTATGACGAATCATGTTGCAAGGAGTTACAGCTACGTCAGTATTTCTGACATATCTGTAAACATAAAAGTGACGCGAGGCAGGCGCAAGATTTTGACGCAACAGCATCCTAAAAGTGACGCAGTGAAATCTCATAGATTTCAGTACGTCGTTATTACCAAGCTTTTTGCGGGGGAATGCCCCCTCTGCATACATTATAACTGACGCAGATATAATGTGGCGCAGAGTTTTAAAAAGTGACCCATGTACCTAGATGCGTCACTTTTAAAAATAGCGCAACGAGGTGCATTTTTTTACACCACTGTTGCGATGCGTCACTTTTCTGTGCGCACTGCTTACGACATTCGAGATGTGACATATTTAATGTATGACGAATCATGTCGCAAGGAGTTACAGATACGTCAGTATTTCTGACATAAAAGTAAACATAAAAGTGACGCATTGCTGGAGTGCGTCACAAAAGTGACGCAACTCCAGTAATGCGTCCTTTCACAAGGGGAAAGCACCATCGCACCAGTGGTGTAAAAAAATGCGCCTCGTTGCGCTATATTTAAAAAGTGACGCATTTAGGTAGATGGGTCACTTTTTAAAATCCTGCGCCACATTATATCTGCGTCAGGTATAATGTATGCAGAGTGGGTGTTTCCCCGCAAAAAGCTTTATAATAGCGACGCAGTGAAATCTATGAGATTTCACTGCGTCACTTTTAGGATGCTGTTGCCTCAAAATCTTGCGCCTGCTTCACAGCAGGTGTAAGACTGACGCAAGACCTTTCACATGGTGCTTTTTCCATGTGAAAGGACACATTACTGGAGTTGCGTCACTTTTGTGACGCACTCCAGCAATGTGTTACTTTTGTGTTTACAGATACGTCAGAAATACTGACATATCTGTAACTCCTTGCGACATGATTCCTCATACATTAAATATGACATATCTGGAATGTCATAAGGAGTGCGCACAGAAAAGTGACGCATCGCACCAGCGGTGTAAAAAAATGCGCCTCGTTGCGCTATATTTAAAAAGTGACGCATGTAGGTAGATGGGTCACTTTTTAAAATCCTGCGCCACATTATATCTGCGTCAGGTATAATGTATGCAGAGGGGGTGTTCCCCCACAAAAAGCTTTGTAATAGCGACGCAGTGAAATCTATGAGATTTCACTGCGTCACTTTTAGGATGCTGTTGCATCAAAATCTTGCGCCTGCTTCACAGCAGGTGTAAGACTGACGCAAGACCTTTCACATGGTGCTTTTTCCATGTGAAAGGACACATTACTGGAGTTGCGTCACTTTTGTGATGCACTCCAGCAATGCGTTACTTTTGTGTTTACAGATACGTCAGAAATACTGACATATCTGTAACTCGTTGCGACATGATTAGTCATAAATTAAATATGACATATCTGGAATGTCATAAGGAGTGCGCCCAGAAAAGTGACGCATCGCTGTTTTCACGTAGCGATGCGTCACTTTTCAGAAATGAGGCCTCCAGTTTATTCACTGTGTCACCTCTGCGACCCTTTCTTGCGTCAATACGTCCCTTTTGCATACATTACACCTGACGTAGGAATAATGTGGCACAGGGGTTTACAAAGTGATGAATTTACCAAGAAACGCCACTTTGTAAATATGAATAAATAAGGTGCATTTTTTATTGGAATGTTGTGTCACAAAAAGTGATGCTTTGGTGGCGTTAAAGTGACGCATGGCTTCATAAATGAAGCCTTCTACCTTCAACTCCAGCAATGCATCTTTTCTTATCCTTCAACACTCCTGTTCTTTTTCAACATTTTCATTGAATATCAACATTCCCCATATTCACTCTTCTTCTAATAACTTTCTTTTCTAACACTCACCTTCTTTCAGTCCTCCTACTTCACTTCTTTTTTCCTCTCATACCTTTCTGTTCTTTCTTACTCATTCTCCTTTCAATTATCAATGCACTATATTTCACTTACTCTTCATTTTTTTAAGAATATAGCTCTTTGATGAGAATTGGAGGTAGTTCTGAAAAGAACTTTTGGTTTTCTTCTTTTTTCAAAACAGGAACAAAAACAGGGAATGGAAACTGCTCAACAGGAGCAAAATAAAACAAAAAAAATTAGGGGTGGGAAGGGCAGCGATGGCTCTCCAATGCTCGAACCATGAGCTGGACACTTTGCTCCCCATAGGTGAGGAGTTGATTGCAGTATCTGCATCTGAGGACACCATGGTTAAATGCAGGTTGAATTTTTGGCACCTGCTCCTGTGATTGCCCCCTCCGGTTGATGTAAAGGCCCCATCACTGGGAACCTCTTGTGCCAGAGCCCTGACACTTTCCCGGGCATAATTCTGGGGGTGCCTCCTCTCCACATGCCGGCTCATCGTGAAGTTCCCAAATGAGTATTTTTTTGGGGGGTCACCCCGTGACAGGACCTGTTTGCAGATCGTGCACTCCACTTTTGGAGCATTCACCTTCTTCTGGTCAGCTGGAATCTTAAAAAATTTCCAAATAAAATGTTCCTTCACCTTTGGGGTAGGAGGCTCTTCATTGATGAAATCAGGTTCATCCTCACTGCTGGATTCTCTGGCAGCCATGGTAAATCAAGAAAGATCCAGGAGCAAAAAACAGGTCTTTCAGTCACAAAAGTGAAAGAAGAAGTGAAGGAAATGGGTGGGGATTTCATTCTTTGTAAAAAAAACTGTTAGCAACCAATGAAAAGTGTTATTTTAGGGTCACATGACCTGACGCGTTTACGCTGCGCGCTCCGGAGCGCTTCCGGGTGCGTTTACGTGGCGCGATCGTAGGCGCTTCCGGGGCGCAAACGTGGCGCGAACGTAGGCGCTTCTGGGTGCGTTTACGCGGCGCGAACGTAGGCGCTTCCGAGGGCACTTACGTTGCGCGCCGAAGTGACGTCATCAAACTTTTACAGAAATGCATAATCATTTTCCTTATAAAAAAAACTGATTATATTTGTATGGTACGAAATGTTTTGCATTATTATTAACTTTTCACTCATATTTTTTTTCACGAACGACAGTAGCGCTCTGGGTGCGCTTTCAGGTGAGCTCACCGGTTAGCTTACCGGAAAGCTTACCGGAGAGCTTAGCTGAAAGCTTCCCGGAGCGCGCACCCAGAGCGCATAAGAAAAAAATTATATTAAAAAAAAAAATGAATACTTACAAAAAAACAGCAAATTGTAAAAAAAAAAAAAGGTTAGAAACTCGATATAGAAAGAAATTAGCATTTAAAAAACCTATGAAATTCACTGAAAAAACCATAGGTTTCACACCAGTTATAGTTAGGAATTAGCATTTAAAAATCAAATTCACTGAAAAAACCATAGGTTTCACTCCAGTTATAGTTAGCTGGAAATTTTACTGACATAAAACCATTGAAATTCCCACGTATAGTTAGTTGGACTCACTATAACTTGCGCGTGTAATGCACTGCTGATGACATCACATATTACATCACTCATGACATGGTCAGTGACATCACTCATGACATCACTGATGACACCATCCTTGTGACAGAGAGACTGACCTACTTTCACTGTAAAGTAACTCTTAAAACACATTTTGAAAAATAAAAAATAACATTTAAAAAAGTGGACATACCTATACCAGATACAACAACCAATTCAGTAATTCCACCATTTATATACACATCCACTTGCTCACCAACACTTCTATATAGTCACTGATACATATACTCACTCATCATATGTAGTGAGACACCTATACATCCGTTAACACACTGACAGTCTTCAAAAAGTTGCTCACACACATACTCACACATGCAAATAAACTATTGAACATCCATTTATTTGCATATACAGCTATATATACCCTACCACCTTACTTCTAAGGAAACTTACACATACTTACTATCTTAAACAATCACTTATAGAAACACATACTTATTAAAACAAGAATCCTTTCAACCTCTCACTCTCACATATACTCAATTATATACACCAATACTCACATATACTACATTAAAACATATGTAGTTACTGATAAAGACACTAGTGAGACAGTCATTCACTTACTAACACATACATATACACACTCATTCACCCTTACAATCCTACACATATGCTGTCTTCAAAACACATACAAACAGTGAGTCAGTCATTAATGCATCTTTGTGCTAAGTAACACCCCCGCCAAATCAAACAGACAATTATAAAGATACCAAAAAAACATCTAATAACCCATATACACACACATGTAGCTACTCACCAACCCATGCAGCCACTTATACACAAAGTGAAACACTGATACATATATTTAAATATTTACACATTACTCGCTAATATATGTATTCACTAAGATACACTTAATAAGGCAGTTATCCAATCATTTATTTTTAAAAAAACATCCATTAAGACAAAAATGTAAACAAATATTCTTCCATCGACCTTAACATACATATATAAAACATATTTATTTATCTGAAAGACACACATTCACTGGATGGTGTCATCAGTGATGTCATGAGTGATGTCACTGACCATGTCATGAGTGATGTAATATGTGATGTCATCAGCAGTGCATTACACGCGCAAGTTATAGTGAGTCCAACTAACTATAACGTGGGAATTTCAATGGTTTTATGTCAGTAAAATTTCCAGCTAACTATAACTGGTGTGAAACCTATGGTTTTTTCAGTGAATATATATATATATATATATATAAAACAGCATTTGCGAATGAAAAATCGCAATTTGAAATGTATGAAGCGAATTCGCATCGCAAATTAAGAAATCGCAAAAGTTGCGATTCCTTACGTTGCGAGCCCCAAAAATCAGTGATTTCCTTTGCGAATCCTAATTTTGCGATTTCCTAGTTTGCGAAAATCACAAACAAGTAATTGCAAAATCAGAAATCGCAGGGGAATGTATGAAAAACTTCGCAATTAGCGATTTTAAGAAATTCACAATTTTGAGAATCGCAATTAACACTAAGTAGGAGCAGGTGGTAACCAGGTGCAAACTATTTAAGGAGTCCCACAATGCAACAGACTTTTCACCACACTGGCTGGTCTGTACGTAATAGCCAGGAGGCTGCGACTCAGAGCTGCTGCACAGAGGAGGAGACGCCAGGAGAGGATATTACGTGCACGCATTACCCTGTTCCATTGGACTGAGGAGGACATCCATACACACTACAGGCTGGATGAAGGGAGCATCTTTGATTTAATTGAGGAACACAAACCCATTCTTGAACACACCACACGCAGGACACAGTCCATCCCCACCCACATACAGTTCCTGTGCTCACTGCACCTCTTGGAATCAGGCAGCTTCCAGGCGGTGATAGCATCAGTAAGAGGGGTGTAACAGAGTGCATTGTCGTGTTTTTTCCACGCATTCCTAGATGCCATGGTACAGACAATGCAACACCACATTCACTTCCCAAACACCCCACAGGCACTAGACCAGACCAAGCAGGGGTTCTATCAAATCGTACAATTCCCCCACGTCATAGGATGCATAGATGGGACACATGTTGCCATATCCCCACCCTCCCACAATGAGTATATTTTCAGGAACCCCAAGTCATATCATTCCCTGAATATACAAGTGGTGTGTGATTCTAAACACATCATCACTAACATTGTAGCTAAATACCCAGGCAGCACACACAACTCTTTCATCTTTTGCCACAGTGGGGTCAGCCGTCGACTAGCTAATGGGGATTTTGGAGCTGGCTAACTTCTAGGTAATTGCATAGGGAACAGTGACACAACAGTAAAGCACAGCAATGGCAGGACAGTGAGTAACCTATTTTCCCTTACCTCACAGGTGACAGTGTGTATGCAGTCAGGGACTTCATATTGACCCCATACCTGAATCCTGCAAACACAAGGGAGCGGAGGTACAACAGTGCCCACATTGCCACCCACAGTACCATCGAACGGACCTTTGGCATCCTCAAGAGCCGGTTCAGATGCCTGCATAAGAAAGGAAGAGCCATTCTTCTTGTTATTGGTGAAAACCAGATAATTAAATTGGGTCTAAGCACTCCATGTCCTTTAACCATGCCCATTCCCAGTGTAGTGTGATCGGGAAATGGTTGCCCTTGTGATGGTCAATAACTTAATTGTCTGTTATTTCATACCACATCTGCATATCCATGAGAATATAATTGATGTGGCTTTTACAGTTGGTCCTCACTAATGTTGGCCTAAGATCTATATCTGATGTGAATCAACCATTTCACGATCTCAGGTCATGTGAGACCACAATATCAACCATCTGAAGAGCAGCTAAATTCATTCTAGGTGATATTCTATGGTCAGGATAAGAGGGAATCCCCCAACATTTGTCTTCGTCCCTAAATACATCCTTAAGTGGGTACAGGGTTCAAAACATGCGTTAAGATCACCTGCATTTGATCAAATTATGATTACCACTAAGGCCCTCTAGAAAGGTATTCAAGATTCTTAAGGTCTGAAAAGGTTTGTTAAAAGGGGTTAACCTGTTGGAGAGGTTTATCAATGAGCACGGAGAACCTAACTTTGATGATATCTTGACTACTAAAAGATCCGAGGAAGCAATATTGGTTCTCTTAAAGGCACAATCTAAAGACATTTTGAGCCAAATAATGAGCCCTCCCTAAGGTCAACCTGCTCCTGATGTAATACCCTTAATGAATATGTTATAAGGCCCTGCCTATGAATTTCCGTAAGGGCCAATGTCTCTTAGAAATTCATACGTGAAATGTATTTATAAAAGAGTCCCAATCTTCATCATCTAATTTCAGCAATATTACATGAAGCCAAGTGCAGAGAAGATATGTTTTTTTAGCATACAATTCATATTTGGAGGAATCAACATTGGCTGCAAACTTTTATTTATGGAAAGAGATACAATATGCCCTTCTTCATATTTTCATTTGAAGCCAATTCTCCTAAGCTGGATTAAAAATGGTCTTCTCTTACTGTTAAAGAAGTTGATTGAGTAATTGGAAGAGACAAAACAACATGCAAATCCAGAAGTCAATCGATCACTGTCAATGTACTTGAGAAATACCAAAGTTAATCCCACATTTGTTGCAGATTCCATTCTCTTCTTGGTAGAAACCCCTCATCCACCCCAATCGTAAGCACAAGCATATCCAAAACTGGGGGGTTTGATTTGAAACAAATTGCAGAGCCATTTGGGGGGGGGCGTCCATTGGTCTGATGAGATCAAGGCTGCGACCAACTCAAAGGAATTTAGGTTTAATTCAATTGAATATTTTTCTCCCACAGGCTCGGCAAGGCGTTTTGCATAATTAATATCAGAGTAAACAATCAACTGAAATTTCATAACATGCCTAATCCAATGTAAAGCCATAGTCTTCAGGGAATCGCTATTTTCAAAGGAACCAGATGGCAGCTTCGGTACTCTCACCATAAATAGCAAATATCCAGCTTGTATGTCAGAGCTCCCCTTCAGTCTCCCTGTGGGAACAGTGTTTGGAGAAGGCCTATGTTTGGAATTGTGCACTCCATAAATATAACCAGCTCTACAAGACCTTGTGGAAATGGGATAAGTAGATAGCAGGTGGGCACTCGAAGGGGACGATAACACAGTTGTAGCCAAAACACGGCCTGAACTGTCATAATAATCACCCCGTTGACTTTAAAAAGTTAATCAGGACAAGAATGAGGATTCACCAGAGACTTGACGAGAAATGGTCCAGTCTTGATTCAAGGTTGTCGGAGGTGGAACAGAAGGTTAGCGATGATCAGGATGTTGTAACTAAGGTTGACAGTCTTACCAAGGAGGTTGACCTTCTCAAACGAACCACTAAGGATTTGGAAAATCGAAATCAACGCAATAATTTGCGCATTTATGGTATTCCAAAAGGTTCGAAGGGGTCCAACATTATCCAGTTCCTGAAGACCCAAGTCCTTCCTATCACTGGTCATCCCAAGCACTTGGATATCAATATTCAAAGGGCGCACCGTCTTGGTCCAAAAAATTCTTCTGCATCAACAAAGTCCAGAGGTATCATAGCTTATCTCCTTCTTTATTCGGACCTTATGGCTGTCCTTTATGCCGCTAAACAGCACACGCAGCTTCTTTGGTCCGGTCACAAAGTTTTCCTCACACAGGATGTCTGAAAACCAATAGCTAAACAACAGGGGGTGGTGATGGACAGAGTTTCTGAATTAAGCAGAATATTCTCACCCAGTCAAGAAATCAGGGCTTAATCCAACACCGTTTTTTAGCTCACTGCACCATCCCAGCTCCGAACCTGGCTATATGCAAATTAGTCTGTCCCTGGCCCAGTGCATCATGGAAACAGGGCAAACCAAACTACCAAGCCAATTCTTTCACTGGGAAGGAAACAAGCTACCGGGGACCGGTTTCTGGCATTTCAGCCGTCTTCGGCCCGGCTTGCTTGAATCCTGATGGTGCAATGAGCAAGGGACTCACGTCTGAGTATACCCTTCCACGCTTATGGTGGACAAAATAATTAAACAACAGGGGGTGGTGATGGACAGAGTTTCTGAATTAAGCAGAATACTCTCACCCAGTCAAGAGATCAGGGCTTAATCCAACACTGTTTTTTTAGCTCACTGCACCATCCCAGCTTAGAACCTGGCTATATGCAAATTTGTCTGTCCCTGGCCCAGTGCATCATGGGAACAGGGCAAACCAAACTACCAAGCCAATTCTTTCACTGGGAAGGAAACAAGCTACCGGGGACCGGTTTTTGGCATTTCAGCCGTCTTCGGCCCGGCTTGTTTGAATCCTGATGGTGCAATGAGCAAGGGACTCACGTCTGGGTATACCCTTTCACGCTTATGGTGGACAAAATAATTAAACAACAGGGGGTGGTGATGGACAGAGTTTCTGAATTAAGCAGAATACTCTCACCCAGTCAAGAGATCAGGGCTTAATTCAACACCGTTTTTTAGCTCACTGCACCATCCCAGCTCAGAACCTGGCTATATGCAAATTATTCTGTCCCTGGCCCAGTGCATCATGGGAACAGGGCAAACCAAACTACCAAGCCAATTCTTTCACTGGGAAGGAAACAAGCTACCGGGGACCGGTTTCTGGCATTTCAGCCGTCTTCGGCCCGGCTTGCTTGAATCCTGATGGTGCAATGAGCAAGGGACTCACGTCTGAGTATACCCTTCCACGCTTATGGTGGACAAAATAATTTAACAACAGGGGGTGGTGATGGACAGAGTTTCTGAATTAAGCAGAATACTCTCACCCAGTCAAGAGATCAGGGCTTAATCCAACACCGTTTTTTAGCTCACTGCACCATCCCAGCTCAGAACCTGGCTATATGTAAATTAGTCTGTCCCTGGCCCAGTGCATCATGGGAACAGGGCAAACCAAACTACCAAGCCAATTCTTTCACTGGGAAGGAAACAAGCTACAAGGGACCGGTTTCTGGCATTTCAGCCGTCTTCGGCCCAGCTTGCTTGAATCCTGATGGTGCAATGAGCAAGGAAATCACGTCTGAGTATACCCTTCCACGCTTATGGTGGACAAAATAATTAAACAACAGGGGGTGGTGATGGACAGAGTTTCTGAATTAAGCAGAATGCTCTCACCCAGTCAAGAGATCAGGGCTTAATCCAACACCGTTTTTTTAATTCACTGCACCATCCCAGCTCAGAACCTGGCTATATGAAAATTAGTCTGTCCCTGGCCCAGTGCTTCATGGGAACAGGGCAAACCAAACTACCAAGCCAATTCTTTCACTGGGAAGGAAACAAGCTACCGGGGACCGGTTTCTGGCATTTCAGCCGTCTTCGGCCCGGCTTGCTTGAATCCTGATGGTGCAATGAGCAAGGGACTCACGTCTGGGTATACCCTTCCACGCTTATGGTGGACAAAATAATTAAACAACAGGGGGTGGTGATGGACAGAGTTTCTGAATTAAGCAGAATACTCTCAGCCAGTCAAGAGATCAGGGCTTAATTCAACACCGTTTTTTAGCTCACTGCACCATCCCAGCTCAGAACCTGGCTATATGCAAATTAGTCTGTCCCTGACCCAGTGCATCATGGGAGCAGGGCAAACCAAACTACCAAGCCAATTCTTTCACTGGGAAGGAAACAAGCTACCGGGGACCGGTTTCTGGCATTTCAGCCGTCTTCGGCCCGGCTTGCTTGAATCCTGATGGTGCAATGAGCAAGGGACTCACGTCTGAGTATACCCTTCCACGCTTATGGTGGACAAAATAATTTAACAACAGGGGGTGGTGATGGACAGAGTTTCTGAATTAAGCAGAATACTCTCACCCAGTCAAGAGATCAGGGCTTAATCCAACACCGTTTTTTAGCTCACTGCACCATCCCAGCTCAGAACCTGGCTATATGCAAATTAGTCTGTCCCTGGCCCAGTGCATCATGGGAACAGGGCAAACCAAACTACCAAGCCAATTCTTTCACTGGGAAGGAAACAAGCTACAAGGGACCGGTTTCTGGCATTTCAGCCGTCTTCGGCCCGGCTTGCTTGAATCCTGATGGTGCAATGAGCAAGGGACTCACGTCTGAGTATACCCTTCCACGCTTATTGTGGACAAAATATTTAAACAACAGGGGGTGGTGATGGACAGAGTTTCTGAATTAAGCAGAATGCTCTCACCCAGTCAAGAGATCAGGGCTTAATCCAACACTGTTTTTTTAATTCACTGCACCATCCCAGCTCAGAACCTGGCTATATGAAAATTAGTCTGTCCCTAGCCCAGTGCATCATGGGAACAGGGAAAACCAAACTACCAAGCCAATTCTTTCACTGGGAAGGAAACAAGCTACCGGGGACCGGTTTCTGGCATTTCAGCCGTCTTCGGCCCGGCTTGCTTGAATCCTGATGGTGCAATGAGCAAAGGACTCACGTCTGAGTATACCCGTTCCACGCTTATGGTGGACAAAATAATTAAACAACAGGGGGTGGTGATGGACAGAGGTTCTGAATTAAGCAGAATACTCTCACCCAGTCAAGAGATCAGGGCTTAATCCAACACCGTTTTTTAGCTCACTGCACCATCCCAGCTCAGAACCTGGCTATATGCAAATTAGTCTGTCCCTGGCCCAGTGCATCATGGGAACAGGGCAAACCAAACTACCAAGCCAATTCTTTCACTGGGAAGGAAACAAGCTACCGGGGACCGGTTTCTGGCATTTCAGCCGTCTTCGGCCCGGCTTGCTTGAATCCTGATGTTGCAATGAGCAAGGGACTCACGTCTGAGTATACGCTTCCACGCTTATGGTGGACAAAATACTTAAACAACAGGGGGTAGTGATGGACAGAGTTTCTGAATTAAGCAGAATACTCTCACCCAGTCAAGAGATCAGGGCTTAATCCAACACCGTTTTCTAGCTCACTGCACCATCCCAGCTCAGAACCTGGCTATATGCAAATTTGTCTGTCCCTGGCCCAGTGCATCATGGGAACAGGGAAAACCAAACTACCAAGCCAATTCTTTCTCTGGGAAGGAAATAAGCTACCGGTGACCGGTTTCCGGCATTTCAGTCGTCTTTGGCCCGACTTGCTTGAATCCTGATGGTGCAATGAGCAAGGGACTCACGTCTGAGTATACCCTTCCACGCTTATGGTGGACAAAATAATTAAACAACAGGGGGTGTTGATGGACAGAGTTTCTGAATTAAGCAGAATACTCTCACCCAGTCAAGAGATCAGGGCTTAATCCAACACCGTTTTTTAGCTCACTGCACCATCCCAGCTCAGAACCTGGCTATATGCAAATTAGTCTGTCCCTGGCCCAGTGCATCATGGGAACAGGGCAAACCAAACTACCAAGCCAATTCTTTCACTGGGAAGGAAACAAGCTACCGGGGACCGGTTTCTGCCATTTCAGCCGTCTTCGGCCCAGCTTGCTTGAATCCTGATGGTGCATTGAGCAAGGGACTCACGTCTGAGTATACCCTTCCACGCTTATGGTGGACAAAATAATTAAACAACAGGGGGTGGTGATGGACAGAGTTTCTGAATTAAGCAGAATACTCTCACCCAGTCAAGAGATCAGGGCTTAATCCAACACCGTTTTTTAGCTCACTGCACCATCCCAGCTCAGAACCTGGCTATATGCACATTAGTCTGTCCCTGGCCCAGTGCATCATGGGAACAGGGCAAACCAAACTACCAATCCAATTCTTTCACTGGGAAGGAAACAAGCTACCGGGGACCGGTTTCTGGCATTTCAGCCGTCTTCGGCCCGGCTTGCTTGAATCCTGATGGTGCTTTGAGCAAGGGACTCACGTCTGAGTATACCCTTCCACGCTTATGGTGGACAAAATAATTAAACAACAGGGGGTGGTGATGGACAGAGTTTCTGAATTAAGCAGAATGCTCTCACCCAGTCAAGAGATCAGGGCTTAATCCAACACCGTTTTTTTAATTCACTGCACCATCCCAGCTCAGAACCTGGCTATATGAAAATTAGTCTGTCCCTGGCCCAGTGCATCATGGGAACAGGGCAAACCAAACTACCAAGCCAATTCTTTCACTGGGAAGGAAACAAGCTACCGGGGACCGGTTTCTGGCATTTCAGCCGTCTTCGGCCCGGCTTGCTTGAATCCTGATGGTGCAATGAGCAAGGGACTCACGTCTGAGTATACCCTTCCACGCTTATGGTGGACAAAATAATTAAACAACAGGGGGTGGTGATGGACAGAGTTTCTGAATTAAGCAGAATGCTCTCACCCAGTCAAGAGATCAGGGCTTAATCCAACACCGTTTTTTTAATTCACTGCACCATCCCAGCTCAGAACCTGGCTATATGAAAATGAGTCTGTCCCTGGCCCAGTGCATCATGGGAACAGGGCAAACCAAACTACCAAGCCAATTCTTTCACTGGGAAGGAAACAAGCTACCGGGGACCGGTTTCTGGCATTTCAGCCGTCTTCAGCCCGGCTTGCTTGAATCCTGATGGTGCAATGAGCAAGGGACTCACGTCTGGGTATACCCTTCCACGCTTATGGTGGACAAAATAATTAAACAACAGGGGGTGGTGATGGACAGAGTTTCTGAATTAAGCAGAATACTCTCACCCAGTCAAGAGATCAGGGCTTAATTCAACACCGTTTTTTAGCTCACTGCACCATCCCAGCTCAAAACCTGGCTATATGCAAATTAGTCTGTCCCTGACCCAGTGCATCATGGGAACAGGGCAAACCAAACTACCAAGCCAATTCTTTCACTGGGAAGGAAACAAGCTACCGGGGACCGGTTTCTGGCATTTCAGCCGTCTTCGGCCCGGCTTGCTTGAATCCTGATGGTGCAATGAGCAAGGGACTCACGTCTGAGTATACCCTTCCACGCTTATGGTGGACAAAATAATTAAACAACAGGGGGTGGTGATGGACAGAGTTTATGAATTAAGCAGAATACTCTCACCCAGTCAAGAGATCAGGGCTTAATCCAACACCGTTTTTTAGCTCACTGCACCATCCCAGCTCAGAACCTGGCTATATGCAAATTAGTCTGTCCCTGGCCCAGTGCATCATGGGAACAGGGCAAACCAAACTACCAAGCCAATTCTTTCACTGGGAAGGAAACAAGCTACAAGGGACCGGTTTCTGGCATTTCAGCCGTCTTCGGCCCGGCTTGCTTGAATCCTGATGGTGCAATGAGCAAAGGACTCACGTCTGAGTATACCCGTTCCACGCTTATGGTGGACAAAATAATTAAACAACAGGGGGTGGTGATGGACAGAGGTTCTGAATTAAGCAGAATACTCTCACCCAGTCAAGAGATCAGGGCTTAATCCAACACCGTTTTTTAGCTCACTGCACCATCCCAGCTCAGAACCTGGCTATATGCAAATTAGTCTGTCCCTGGCCCAGTGCATCATGGGAACAGGGCAAACCAAACTACCAAGCCAATTCTTTCACTGGGAAGGAAACAAGCTACCAGGGACCGGTTTCTGGCATTTCAGCCGTCTTCGGCCCGGCTTGCTTGAATCCTGATGGTGCAATGAGCAAGGGACTCACGTCTGAGTATACGCTTCCACGCTTATGGTGGACAAAATACTTAAACAACAGGGGGTAGTGATGGACAGAGTTTCTGAATTAAGCAGAATACTCTCACCCAGTCAAGAGATCAGGGCTTAATCCAACACCGTTTTCTAGCTCACTGCACCATCCCAGCTCAGAACCTGGCTATATGCAAATTTGTCTGTCCCTGGCGCAGTGCATCATGGGAACAGGGAAAACCAAACTACCAAGCCAATTCTTTCTCTGGGAAGGAAATAAGCTACCGGTGACCGGTTTCCGGCATTTCAGTCGTCTTTGGCCCGACTTGCTTGAATCCTGATGGTGCAATGAGCAAGGGACTCACGTCTGAGTATACCCTTCCACGCTTATGGTGGACAAAATAATTAAACAACAGGGGGTATTGATGGACAGAGTTTCTGAATTAAGCAGAATACTCTCACCCAGTCAAGAGATCAGGGCTTAATCCAACACCGATTTTTAGCTCACTGCACCATCCCAGCTCAGAACCTGGCTATATGCAAATTAGTCTGTCCCTGGCCCAGTGCATCATGGGAACAGGGCAAACCAAACTACCAAGCCAATTCTTTCACTGGGAAGGAAACAAGCTACCGGGGACCGGTTTCTGCCATTTCAGCCGTCTTCGGCCCAGCTTGCTTGAATCCTGATGGTGCAATGAGCAAGGGACTCACGTCTGAGTATACCCTTCCACGCTTATGGTGGACAAAATAATTAAACAACAGGGGGTGGTGATGGACAGAGTTTCTGAATTAAGCAGAATACTCTCACCCAGTCAAGAGATCAGGGCTTAATCCAACACCGTTTTTTAGCTCACTGCACCATCCCAGCTCAGAACCTGGCTATATGCACATTAGTCTGTCCCTGGCCCAGTGCATCATGGGAACAGGGCAAACCAAACTACCAATCCAATTCTTTCACTGGGAAGGAAACAAGCTACCGGGGACCGGTTTCTGGCATTTCAGCCGTCTTCGGCCCGGCTTGCTTGAATCCTGATGGTGCTTTGAGCAAGGGACTCACGTCTGAGTATACCCTTCCACGCTTATGGTGGACAAAATAATTAAACAACAGGGGGTGGTGATGGACAGAGTTTCTGAATTAAGCAGAATGCTCTCACCCAGTCAAGAGATCAGGGCTTAATCCAACACCGTTTTTTTAATTCACTGCACCATCCCAGCTCAGAACCTGGCTATATGAAAATTAGTCTGTCCCTGGCCCAGTGCATCATGGGAACAGGGCAAACCAAACTACCAAGCCAATTCTTTCACTGGGAAGGAAACAAGCTACCGGGGACCGGTTTCTGGCATTTCAGCCGTCTTCGGCCCGGCTTGCTTGAATCCTGATGGTGCAATGAGCAAGGGACTCACGTCTGAGTATACCCTTCCACGCTTATGGTGGACAAAATAATTAAACAACAGGGGGTGGTGATGGACAGAGTTTCTGAATTAAGCAGAATGCTCTCACCCAGTCAAGAGATCAGGGCTTAATCCAACACCGTTTTTTTAATTCACTGCACCATCCCAGCTCAGAACCTGGCTATATGAAAATGAGTCTGTCCCTGGCCCAGTGCATCATGGGAACAGGGCAAACCAAACTACCAAGCCAATTCTTTCACTGGGAAGGAAACAAGCTACCGGGGACCGGTTTCTGGCATTTCAGCCGTCTTCAGCCCGGCTTGCTTGAATCCTGATGGTGCAATGAGCAAGGGACTCACGTCTGGGTATACCCTTCCACGCTTATGGTGGACAAAATAATTAAACAACAGGGGGTGGTGATGGACAGAGTTTCTGAATTAAGCAGAATACTCTCACCCAGTCAAGAGATCAGGGCTTAATTCAACACCGTTTTTTAGCTCACTGCACCATCCCAGCTCAAAACCTGGCTATATGCAAATTAGTCTGTCCCTGACCCAGTGCATCATGGGAACAGGGCAAACCAAACTACCAAGCCAATTCTTTCACTGGGAAGGAAACAAGCTACCGGGGACCGGTTTCTGGCATTTCAGCCGTCTTCGGCCCGGCTTGCTTGAATCCTGATGGTGCAATGAGCAAGGGACTCACGTCTGAGTATACCCTTCCACGCTTATGGTGGACAAAATAATTTAACAACAGGGGGTGGTGATGGACAGAGTTTATGAATTAAGCAGAATACTCTCACCCAGTCAAGAGATCAGGGCTTAATCCAACACCGTTTTTTAGCTCACTGCACCATCCCAGCTCAGAACCTGGCTATATGCAAATTAGTCTGTCCCTGGCCCAGTGCATCATGGGAACAGGGCAAACCAAACTACCAAGCCAATTCTTTCACTGGGAAGGAAACAAGCTACAAGGGACCGGTTTCTGGCATTTCAGCCGTCTTCGGCCCGGCTTGCTTGAATCCTGATGGTGCAATGAGCAAGGGACTCACGTCTGAGTATACCCTTCCACGCTTATTGTGGACAAAATAATTAAACAACAGGGGGTGGTGATGGACAGAGTTTCTGAATTAAGCAGAATGCTCTCACCCAGTCAAGAGATCAGGGCTTAATCCAACACTGTTTTTTTAATTCACTGCACCATCCCAGCTCAGAACCTGGCTATATGAAAATCAGTCTGTCCCTAGCCCAGTGCATCATGGGAACAGGGAAAACCAAACTACCAAGCCAATTCTTTCCCTGGGAAGGAAACAAGCTACCGGGGACCGGTTTCTGGCATTTCAGCCGTCTTCGGCCCGGCTTGCTTGAATCCTGATGGTGCAATGAGCAAAGGACTCACGTCTGAGTATACCCGTTCCACGCTTATGGTGGACAAAATAATTAAACAACAGGGGGTGGTGATGGACAGAGGTTCTGAATTAAGCAGAATACTCTCACCCAGTCAAGAGATCAGGGCTTAATCCAACACCGTTTTTTAGCTCACTGCACCATCCCAGCTCAGAACCTGGCTATATGCAAATTAGTCTGTCCCTGGCCCAGTGCATCATGGGAACAGGGCAAACCAAACTACCAAGCCAATTCTTTCACTGGGAAGGAAACAAGCTACCAGGGACCGGTTTCTGGCATTTCAGCCGTCTTCGGCCCGGCTTGCTTGAATCCTGATGGTGCAATGAGCAAGGGACTCACGTCTGAGTATACGCTTCCACGCTTATGGTGGACAAAATACTTAAACAACAGGGGGTAGTGATGGACAGAGTTTCTGAATTAAGCAGAATACTCTCACCCAGTCAAGAGATCAGGGCTTAATCCAACACCGTTTTCTAGCTCACTGCACCATCCCAGCTCAGAACCTGGCTATATGCAAATTTGTCTGTCCCTGGCGCAGTGCATCATGGGAACAGGGAAAACCAAACTACCAAGCCAATTCTTTCTCTGGGAAGGAAATAAGCTACCGGTGACCGGTTTCCGGCATTTCAGTCGTCTTTGGCCCGACTTGCTTGAATCCTGATGGTGCAATGAGCAAGGGACTCACGTCTGAGTATACCCTTCCACGCTTATGGTGGACAAAATAATTAAACAACAGGGGGTGTTGATGGACAGAGTTTCTGAATTAAGCAGAATACTCTCACCCAGTCAAGAGATCAGGGCTTAATCCAACACCGATTTTTAGCTCACTGCACCATCCCAGCTCAGAACCTGGCTATATGCAAATTAGTCTGTCCCTGGCCCAGTGCATCATGGGAACAGGGCAAACCAAACTACCAAGCCAATTCTTTCACTGGGAAGGAAACAAGCTACCGGGGACCGGTTTCTGCCATTTCAGCCGTCTTCGGCCCAGCTTGCTTGAATCCTGATGGTGCAATGAGCAAGGGACTCACGTCTGAGTATACCCTTCCACGCTTATGGTGGACAAAATAATTAAACAACAGGGGGTGGTGATGGACAGAGTTTCTGAATTAAGCAGAATACTCTCACCCAGTCAAGAGATCAGGGCTTAATCCAACACCGTTTTTTAGCTCACTGCACCATCCCAGCTCAGAACCTGGCTATATGCACATTAGTCTGTCCCTGGCCCAGTGCATCATGGGAACAGGGCAAACCAAACTACCAATCCAATTCTTTCACTGGGAAGGAAACAAGCTACCGGGGACCGGTTTCTGGCATTTCAGCCGTCTTCGGCCCGGCTTGCTTGAATCCTGATGGTGCTTTGAGCAAGGGACTCACGTCTGAGTATACCCTTCCACGCTTAAGGTGGACAAAATAATTAAACAACAGGGGGTGGTGATGGACAGAGTTTCTGAATTAAGCAGAATGCTCTCACCCAGTCAAGAGATCAGGGCTTAATCCAACACCGTTTTTTTAATTCACTGCACCATCCCAGCTCAGAACCTGGCTATATGAAAATTAGTCTGTCCCTGGCCCAGTGCATCATGGGAACAGGGCAAACCAAACTACCAAGCCAATTCTTTCACTGGGAAGGAAACAAGCTACCGGGGACCGGTTTCTGGCATTTCAGCCGTCTTCGGCCCGGCTTGCTTGAATCCTGATGGTGCAATGAGCAAGGGACTCACGTCTGGGTATACCCTTCCACGCTTATGGTGGACAAAATAATTAAACAACAGGGGGTGGTGATGGACAGAGTTTCTGAATTAAGCAGAATACTCTCACCCAGTCAAGAGATCAGGGCTTAATTCAACACCGTTTTTTAGCTCACTGCACCATCCCAGCTCAGAACCTGGCTATATGCAAATTAGTCTGTCCCTGACCCAGTGCATCATGGGAGCAGGGCAAACCAAACTACCAAGCCAATTCTTTCACTGGGAAGGAAACAAGCTACCGGGGACCGGTTTCTGGCATTTCAGCCGTCTTCGGCCCGGCTTGCTTGAATCCTGATGGTGCAATGAGCAAGGGACTCACGTCTGAGTATACCCTTCCACGCTTATGGTGGACAAAATAATTTAACAACAGGGGGTGGTGATGGACAGAGTTTCTGAATTAAGCAGAATACTCTCACCCAGTCAAGAGATCAGGGCTTAATCCAACACCGTTTTTTAGCTCACTGCACCATCCCAGCTCAGAACCTGGCTATATGCAAATTAGTCTGTCCCTGGCCCAGTGCATCATGGGAACAGGGCAAACCAAACTACCAAGCCAATTCTTTCACTGGGAAGGAAACAAGCTACAAGGGACCGGTTTCTGGCATTTCAGCCGTCTTCGGCCCGGCTTGCTTGAATCCTGATGGTGCTTTGAGCAAGGGACTCACGTCTGAGTATACCCTTCCACGCTTAAGGTGGACAAAATAATTAAACAACAGGGGGTGGTGATGGACAGAGTTTCTGAATTAAGCAGAATGCTCTCACCCAGTCAAGAGATCAGGGCTTAATCCAACACCGTTTTTTTAATTCACTGCACCATCCCAGCTCAGAACCTGGCTATATGAAAATTAGTCTGTCCCTGGCCCAGTGCATCATGGGAACAGGGCAAACCAAACTACCAAGCCAATTCTTTCACTGGGAAGGAAACAAGCTACCGGGGACCGGTTTCTGGCATTTCAGCCGTCTTCGGCCCGGCTTGCTTGAATCCTGATGGTGCAATGAGCAAGGGACTCACGTCTGGGTATACCCTTCCACGCTTATGGTGGACAAAATAATTAAACAACAGGGGGTGGTGATGGACAGAGTTTCTGAATTAAGCAGAATACTCTCACCCAGTCAAGAGATCAGGGCTTAATTCAACACCGTTTTTTAGCTCACTGCACCATCCCAGCTCAGAACCTGGCTATATGCAAATTAGTCTGTCCCTGACCCAGTGCATCATGGGAGCAGGGCAAACCAAACTACCAAGCCAATTCTTTCACTGGGAAGGAAACAAGCTACCGGGGACCGGTTTCTGGCATTTCAGCCGTCTTCGGCCCGGCTTGCTTGAATCCTGATGGTGCAATGAGCAAGGGACTCACGTCTGAGTATACCCTTCCACGCTTATGGTGGACAAAATAATTTAACAACAGGGGGTGGTGATGGACAGAGTTTCTGAATTAAGCAGAATACTCTCACCCAGTCAAGAGATCAGGGCTTAATCCAACACCGTTTTTTAGCTCACTGCACCATCCCAGCTCAGAACCTGGCTATATGCAAATTAGTCTGTCCCTGGCCCAGTGCATCATGGGAACAGGGCAAACCAAACTACCAAGCCAATTCTTTCACTGGGAAGGAAACAAGCTACAAGGGACCGGTTTCTGGCATTTCAGCCGTCTTCGGCCCGGCTTGCTTGAATCCTGATGGTGCAATGAGCAAGGGACTCACGTCTGAGTATACCCTTCCACGCTTATTGTGGACAAAATATTTAAACAACAGGGGGTGGTGATGGACAGAGTTTCTGAATTAAGCAGAATGCTCTCACCCAGTCAAGAGATCAGGGCTTAATCCAACACTGTTTTTTTAATTCACTGCACCATCCCAGCTCAGAACCTGGCTATATGAAAATTAGTCTGTCCCTAGCCCAGTGCATCATGGGAACAGGGAAAACCAAACTACCAAGCCAATTCTTTCACTGGGAAGGAAACAAGCTACCGGGGACCGGTTTCTGGCATTTCAGCCGTCTTCGGCCCGGCTTGCTTGAATCCTGATGGTGCAATGAGCAAAGGACTCACGTCTGAGTAAACCCGTTCCACGCTTATGGTGGACAAAATAATTAAACAACAGGGGGTGGTGATGGACAGAGGTTCTGAATTAAGCAGAATACTCTCACCCAGTCAAGAGATCAGGGCTTAATCCAACACCGTTTTTTAGCTCACTGCACCATCCCAGCTCAGAACCTGGCTATATGCAAATTAGTCTGTCCCTGGCCCAGTGCATCATGGGAACAGGGCAAACCAAACTACCAAGCCAATTCTTTCACTGGGAAGGAAACAAGCTACCAGGGACCGGTTTCTGGCATTTCAGCCGTCTTCGGCCCGGCTTGCTTGAATCCTGATGGTGCAATGAGCAAGGGACTCACGTCTGAGTATACGCTTCCACGCTTATGGTGGACAAAATACTTAAACAACAGGGGGTAGTGATGGACAGAGTTTCTGAATTAAGCAGAATACTCTCACCCAGTCAAGAGATCAGGGCTTAATCCAACACCGTTTTCTAGCTCACTGCACCATCCCAGCTCAGAACCTGCCTATATGCTAATTTGTCTGTCCCTGGCGCAGTGCATCATGGGAACAGGGAAAACCAAACTACCAAGCCAATTCTTTCTCTGGGAAGGAAATAAGCTACCGGTGACCGGTTTCCGGCATTTCAGTCGTCTTTGGCCCGACTTGCTTGAATCCTGATGGTGCAATGAGCAAGGGACTCACGTCTGAGTATACCCTTCCACGCTTATGGTGGACAAAATAATTAAACAACAGGGGGTGTTGATGGACAGAGTTTCTGAATTAAGCAGAATACTCTCACCCAGTCAAGAGATCAGGGCTTAATCCAACACCGTTTTTTAGCTCACTGCACCATCCCAGCTCAGAACCTGGCTATATGCAAATTAGTCTGTCCCTGGCCCAGTGCATCATGGGAACAGGGCAAACCAAACTACCAAGCCAATTCTTTCACTGGGACGGAAACAAGCTACCGGGGACCGGTTTCTGCCATTTCAGCCGTCTTCGGCCCAGCTTGCTTGAATCCTGATGGTGCAATGAGCAAGGGACTCACGTCTGAGTATACCCTTCCACGCTTATGGTGGACAAAATAATTAAACAACAGGGGGTGGTGATGGACAGAGTTTCTGAATTAAGCAGAATACTCTCACCCAGTCAAGAGATCAGGGCTTAATCCAACACCGTTTTTTAGCTCACTGCACCATCCCAGCTCAGAACCTGGCTATATGCACATTAGTCTGTCCCTGGCCCAGTGCATCATGGGAACAGGGCAAACCAAACTACCAATCCAATTCTTTCACTGGGAAGGAAACAAGCTACCGGGGACCGGTTTCTGGCATTTCAGCCGTCTTCGGCCCGGCTTGCTTGAATCCTGATGGTGCTTTGAGCAAGGGACTCACGTCTGAGTATACCCTTCCACGCTTATGGTGGACAAAATAATTAAACAACAGGGGGTGGTGATGGACAGAGTTTCTGAATTAAGCAGAATGCTCTCACCCAGTCAAGAGATCAGGGCTTAATCCAACACCGTTTTTTTAATTCACTGCACCATCCCAGCTCAGAACCTGGCTATATGAAAATTAGTCTGTCCCTGGCCCAGTGCATCATGGGAACAGGGCAAACCAAACTACCAAGCCAATTCTTTCACTGGGAAGGAAACAAGCTACCGGGGACCGGTTTCTGGCATTTCAGCCGTCTTCGGCCCGGCTTGCTTGAATCCTGATGGTGCAATGAGCAAGGGACTCACGTCTGGGTATACCCTTCCACGCTTATGGTGGACAAAATAATTAAACAACAGGGGGTGGTGATGGACAGAGTTTCTGAATTAAGCAGAATACTCTCACCCAGTCAAGAGATCAGGGCTTAATTCAACACCGTTTTTTAGCTCACTGCACCATCCCAGCTCAGAACCTGGCTATATGCAAATTAGTCTGTCCCTGACCCAGTGCATCATGGGAGCAGGGCAAACCAAACTACCAAGCCAATTCTTTCACTGGGAAGGAAACAAGCTACCGGGGACCGGTTTCTGGCATTTCAGCCGTCTTCGGCCCGGCTTGCTTGAATCCTGATGGTGCAATGAGCAAGGGACTCACGTCTGAGTATACCCTTCCACGCTTATGGTGGACAAAATAATTTAACAACAGGGGGTGGTGATGGACAGAGTTTCTGAATTAAGCAGAATACTCTCACCCAGTCAAGAGATCAGGGCTTAATCCAACACCGTTTTTTAGCTCACTGCACCATCCCAGCTCAGAACCTGGCTATATGCAAATTAGTCTGTCCCTGGCCCAGTGCATCATGGGAACAGGGCAAACCAAACTACCAAGCCAATTCTTTCACTGGGAAGGAAACAAGCTACAAGGGACCGGTTTCTGGCATTTCAGCCGTCTTCGGCCCGGCTTGCTTGAATCCTGATGGTGCAATGAGCAAGGGACTCACGTCTGAGTATACCCTTCCACGCTTATTGTGGACAAAATATTTAAACAACAGGGGGTGGTGATGGACAGAGTTTCTGAATTAAGCAGAATGCTCTCACCCAGTCAAGAGATCAGGGCTTAATCCAACACTGTTTTTTTAATTCACTGCACCATCCCAGCTCAGAACCTGGCTATATGAAAATTAGTCTGTCCCTAGCCCAGTGCATCATGGGAACAGGGAAAACCAAACTACCAAGCCAATTCTTTCACTGGGAAGGAAACAAGCTACCGGGGACCGGTTTCTGGCATTTCAGCCGTCTTCGGCCCGGCTTGCTTGAATCCTGATGGTGCAATGAGCAAAGGACTCACGTCTGAGTATACCCGTTCCACGCTTATGGTGGACAAAATAATTAAACAACAGGGGGTGGTGATGGACAGAGGTTCTGAATTAAGCAGAATACTCTCACCCAGTCAAGAGATCAGGGCTTAATCCAACACCGTTTTTTAGCTCACTGCACCATCCCAGCTCAGAACCTGGCTATATGCAAATTAGTCTGTCCCTGGCCCAGTGCATCATGGGAACAGGGCAAACCAAACTACCAAGCCAATTCTTTCACTGGGAAGGAAACAAGCTACCGGGGACCGGTTTCTGGCATTTCAGCCGTCTTCGGCCCGGCTTGCTTGAATCCTGATGTTGCAATGAGCAAGGGACTCACGTCTGAGTATACGCTTCCACGCTTATGGTGGACAAAATACTTAAACAACAGGGGGTAGTGATGGACAGAGTTTCTGAATTAAGCAGAATACTCTCACCCAGTCAAGAGATCAGGGCTTAATCCAACACCGTTTTCTAGCTCACTGCACCATCCCAGCTCAGAACCTGGCTATATGCAAATTTGTCTGTCCCTGGCCCAGTGCATCATGGGAACAGGGAAAACCAAACTACCAAGCCAATTCTTTCACTGGGACGGAAACAAGCTACCGGGGACCGGTTTCTGCCATTTCAGCCGTCTTCGGCCCAGCTTGCTTGAATCCTGATGGTGCAATGAGCAAGGGACTCACGTCTGAGTATACCCTTCCACGCTTATGGTGGACAAAATAATTAAACAACAGGGGGTGGTGATGGACAGAGTTTCTGAATTAAGCAGAATACTCTCACCCAGTCAAGAGATCAGGGCTTAATCCAACACCGTTTTCTAGCTCACTGCACCATCCCAGCTCAGAACCTGGCTATATGCAAATTTGTCTGTCCCTGGCCCAGTGCATCATGGGAACAGGGAAAACCAAACTACCAAGCCAATTCTTTCACTGGGACGGAAACAAGCTACCGGGGACCGGTTTCTGCCATTTCAGCCGTCTTCGGCCCAGCTTGCTTGAATCCTGATGGTGCAATGAGCAAGGGACTCACGTCTGAGTATACCCTTCCACGCTTATGGTGGACAAAATAATTAAACAACAGGGGGTGGTGATGGACAGAGTTTCTGAATTAAGCAGAATACTCTCACCCAGTCAAGAGATCAGGGCTTAATCCAACACCGTTTTTTAGCTCACTGCACCATCCCAGCTCAGAACCTGGCTATATGCACATTAGTCTGTCCCTGGCCCAGTGCATCATGGGAACAGGGCAAACCAAACTACCAATCCAATTCTTTCACTGGGAAGGAAACAAGCTACCGGGGACCGGTTTCTGGCATTTCAGCCGTCTTCGGCCCGGCTTGCTTGAATCCTGATGGTGCTTTGAGCAAGGGACTCACGTCTGAGTATACCCTTCCACGCTTATGGTGGACAAAATAATTAAACAACAGGGGGTGGTGATGGACAGAGTTTCTGAATTAAGCAGAATGCTCTCACCCAGTCAAGAGATCAGGGCTTAATCCAACACCGTTTTTTTAATTCACTGCACCATCCCAGCTCAGAACCTGGCTATATGAAAATTAGTCTGTCCCTGGCCCAGTGCATCATGGGAACAGGGCAAACCAAACTACCAAGCCAATTCTTTCACTGGGAAGGAAACAAGCTACCGGGGACCGGTTTCTGGCATTTCAGCCGTCTTCGGCCCGGCTTGCTTGAATCCTGATGGTGCAATGAGCAAGGGACTCACGTCTGGGTATACCCTTCCACGCTTATGGTGGACAAAATAATTAAACAACAGGGGGTGGTGATGGACAGAGTTTCTGAATTAAGCAGAATACTCTCACCCAGTCAAGAGATCAGGGCTTAATTCAACACCGTTTTTTAGCTCACTGCACCATCCCAGCTCAGAACCTGGCTATATGCAAATTAGTCTGTCCCTGACCCAGTGCATCATGGGAGCAGGGCAAACCAAACTACCAAGCCAATTCTTTCACTGGGAAGGAAACAAGCTACCGGGGACCGGTTTCTGGCATTTCAGCCGTCTTCGGCCCGGCTTGCTTGAATCCTGATGGTGCAATGAGCAAGGGACTCACGTCTGAGTATACCCTTCCACGCTTATGGTGGACAAAATAATTTAACAACAGGGGGTGGTGATGGACAGAGTTTCTGAATTAAGCAGAATACTCTCACCCAGTCAAGAGATCAGGGCTTAATCCAACACCGTTTTTTAGCTCACTGCACCATCCCAGCTCAGAACCTGGCTATATGCAAATTAGTCTGTCCCTGGCCCAGTGCATCATGGGAACAGGGCAAACCAAACTACCAAGCCAATTCTTTCACTGGGAAGGAAACAAGCTACAAGGGACCGGTTTCTGGCATTTCAGCCGTCTTCGGCCCGGCTTGCTTGAATCCTGATGGTGCAATGAGCAAGGGACTCACGTCTGAGTATACCCTTCCACGCTTATTGTGGACAAAATATTTAAACAACAGGGGGTGGTGATGGACAGAGTTTCTGAATTAAGCAGAATGCTCTCACCCAGTCAAGAGATCAGGGCTTAATCCAACACTGTTTTTTTAATTCACTGCACCATCCCAGCTCAGAACCTGGCTATATGAAAATTAGTCTGTCCCTAGCCCAGTGCATCATGGGAACAGGGAAAACCAAACTACCAAGCCAATTCTTTCACTGGGAAGGAAACAAGCTACCGGGGACCGGTTTCTGGCATTTCAGCCGTCTTCGGCCCGGCTTGCTTGAATCCTGATGGTGCAATGAGCAAAGGACTCACGTCTGAGTATACCCGTTCCACGCTTATGGTGGACAAAATAATTAAACAACAGGGGGTGGTGATGGACAGAGGTTCTGAATTAAGCAGAATACTCTCACCCAGTCAAGAGATCAGGGCTTAATCCAACACCGTTTTTTAGCTCACTGCACCATCCCAGCTCAGAACCTGGCTATATGCAAATTAGTCTGTCCCTGGCCCAGTGCATCATGGGAACAGGGCAAACCAAACTACCAAGCCAATTCTTTCACTGGGAAGGAAACAAGCTACCGGGGACCGGTTTCTGGCATTTCAGCCGTCTTCGGCCCGGCTTGCTTGAATCCTGATGTTGCAATGAGCAAGGGACTCACGTCTGAGTATACGCTTCCACGCTTATGGTGGACAAAATACTTAAACAACAGGGGGTAGTGATGGACAGAGTTTCTGAATTAAGCAGAATACTCTCACCCAGTCAAGAGATCAGGGCTTAATCCAACACCGTTTTCTAGCTCACTGCACCATCCCAGCTCAGAACCTGGCTATATGCAAATTTGTCTGTCCCTGGCCCAGTGCATCATGGGAACAGGGAAAACCAAACTACCAAGCCAATTCTTTCTCTGGGAAGGAAATAAGCTACCGGTGACCGGTTTCCGGCATTTCAGTCGTCTTTGGCCCGACTTGCTTGAATCCTGATGGTGCAATGAGCAAGGGACTCACGTCTGAGTATACCCTTCCACGCTTATGGTGGACAAAATAATTAAACAACAGGGGGTGTTGATGGACAGAGTTTCTGAATTAAGCAGAATACTCTCACCCAGTCAAGAGATCAGGGCTTAATCCAACACCGTTTTTTAGCTCACTGCACCATCCCAGCTCAGAACCTGGCTATATGCAAATTAGTCTGTCCCTGGCCCAGTGCATCATGGGAACAGGGCAAACCAAACTACCAAGCCAATTCTTTCACTGGGAAGGAAACAAGCTACCGGGGACCGGTTTCTGCCATTTCAGCCGTCTTCGGCCCAGCTTGCTTGAATCCTGATGGTGCAATGAGCAAGGGACTCACGTCTGAGTATACCCTTCCACGCTTATGGTGGACAAAATAATTAAACAACAGGGGGTGGTGATGGACAGAGTTTCTGAATTAAGCAGAATACTCTCACCCAGTCAAGAGATCAGGGCTTAATCCAACACCGTTTTTTTAATTCACTGCACCATCCCAGCTCAGAACCTGGCTATATGAAAATTAGTCTGTCCCTGGCCCAGTGCATCATGGGAACAGGGCAAACCAAACTACCAAGCCAATTCTTTCACTGGGAAGGAAACAAGCTACCGGGGACCGGTTTCTGGCATTTCAGCCGTCTTCAGCCCGGCTTGCTTGAATCCTGATGGTGCAATGAGCAAGGGACTCACGTCTGGGTATACCCTTCCACGCTTATGGTGGACAAAATAATTAAACAACAGGGGGTGGTGATGGACAGAGTTTCTGAATTAAGCAGAATACTCTCACCCAGTCAAGAGATCAGGGCTTAATTCAACACCGTTTTTTAGCTCACTGCACCATCCCAGCTCAGAACCTGGCTATATGCAAATTAGTCTGTCCCTGACCCAGTGCATCATGGGAACAGGGCAAACCAAACTACCAAGCCAATTCTTTCACTGGGAAGGAAACAAGCTACCGGGGATCGGTTTCTGGCATTTCAGCCGTCTTCGGCCCGGCTTGCTTGAATCCTGATGGTGCAATGAGCAAGGGACTCACGTCTGAGTATACCCTTCCACGCTTATGGTGGACAAAATAATTTAACAACAGGGGGTGGTGATGGACAGAGTTTATGAATTAAGCAGAATACTCTCACCCAGTCAAGAGATCAGGGCTTAATCCAACACCGTTTTTTAGCTCACTGCACCATCCCAGCTCAGAACCTGGCTATATGCAAATTAGTCTGTCCCTGGCCCAGTGCATCATGGGAACAGGGCAAACCAAACTACCAAGCCAATTCTTTCACTGGGAAGGAAACAAGCTACAAGGGACCGGTTTCTGGCATTTCAGCCGTCTTCGGCCCGGCTTGCTTGAATCCTGATGGTGCAATGAGCAAGGGACTCACGTCTGAGTATACCCTTCCACGCTTATTGTGGACAAAATAATTAAACAACAGGGGGTGGTGATGGACAGAGTTTCTGAATTAAGCAGAATGCTCTCACCCAGTCAAGAGATCAGGGCTTAATCCAACACTGATTTTTTAATTCACTGCACCATCCCAGCTCAGAACCTGGCTATATGAAAATCAGTCTGTCCCTAGCCCAGTGCATCATGGGAACAGGGAAAACCAAACTACCAAGCCAATTCTTTCACTGGGAAGGAAACAAGCTACCGGGGACCGGTTTCTGGCATTTCAGCCGTCTTCGGCCCGGCTTGCTTGAATCCTGATGGTGCAATGAGCAAAGGACTCACGTCTGAGTATACCCGTTCCACGCTTATGGTGGACAAAATAATTAAACAACAGGGGGTGGTGATGGACAGAGGTTCTGAATTAAGCAGAATACTCTCACCCAGTCAAGAGATCAGGGCTTAATCCAACACCGTTTTTTAGCTCACTGCACCATCCCAGCTCAGAACCTTGCTATATGCAAATTAGTCTGTCCCTGGCCCAGTGCATCATGGGAACAGGGCAAACCAAACTACCAAGCCAATTCTTTCACTGGGAAGGAAACAAGCTACCAGGGACCGGTTTCTGGCATTTCAGCCGTCTTCGGCCCGGCTTGCTTGAATCCTGATGGTGCAATGAGCAAGGGACTCACGTCTGAGTATACGCTTCCACGCTTATGGTGGACAAAATACTTAAACAACAGGGGGTAGTGATGGACAGAGTTTCTGAATTAAGCAGAATACTCTCACCCAGTCAAGAGATCAGGTCTTAATCCAACACCGTTTTCTAGCTCACTGCACCATCCCAGCTCAGAACCTGGCTATATGCAAATTTGTCTGTCCCTGGCGCAGTGCATCATGGGAACAGGGAAAACCAAACTACCAAGCCAATTCTTTCTCTGGGAAGGAAATAAGCTACCGGTGACCGGTTTCCGGCATTTCAGTCGTCTTTGGCCCGACTTGCTTGAATCCTGATGGTGCAATGAGCAAGGGACTCACGTCTGAGTATACCCTTCCACGCTTATGGTGGACAAAATAATTAAACAACAGGGGGTGTTGATGGACAGAGTTTCTGAATTAAGCAGAATACTCTCACCCAGTCAAGAGATCAGGGCTTAATCCAACACCGTTTTTTAGCTCACTGCACCATCCCAGCTCAGAACCTGGCTATATGCAAATTAGTCTGTCCCTGGCCCAGTGCATCATGGGAACAGGGCAAACCAAACTACCAAGCCAATTCTTTCACTGGGAAGGAAACAAGCTACCGGGGACCGGTTTCTGCCATTTCAGCCGTCTTCGGCCCAGCTTGCTTGAATCCTGATGGTGCAATGAGCAAGGGACTCACGTCTGAGTATACCCTTCCACGCTTATGGTGGACAAAATAATTAAACAACAGGGGGTGGTGATGGACAGAGTTTCTGAATTAAGCAGAATACTCTCACCCAGTCAAGAGATCAGGGCTTAATCCAACACCGTTTTTTAGCTCACTGCACCATCCCAGCTCAGAACCTGGCTATATGCACATTAGTCTGTCCCTGGCCCAGTGCATCATGGGAACAGGGCAAACCAAACTACCAATCCAATTCTTTCACTGGGAAGGAAACAAGCTACCGGGGACCGGTTTCTGGCATTTCAGCCGTCTTCGGCCCGGCTTGCTTGAATCCTGATGGTGCTTTGAGCAAGGGACTCACGTCTGAGTATACCCTTCCACGCTTATGGTGGACAAAATAATTAAACAACAGGGGGTGGTGATGGACAGAGTTTCTGAATTAAGCAGAATGCTCTCACCCAGTCAAGAGATCAGGGCTTAATCCAACACCGTTTTTTTAATTCACTGCACCATCCCAGCTCAGAACCTGGCTATATGAAAATTAGTCTGTCCCTGGCCCAGTGCATCATGGGAACAGGGCAAACCAAACTACCAAGCCAATTCTTTCACTGGGAAGGAAACAAGCTACCGGGGACCGGTTTCTGGCATTTCAGCCGTCTTCGGCCCGGCTTGCTTGAATCCTGATGGTGCAATGAGCAAGGGACTCACGTCTGGGTATACCCTTCCACGCTTATGGTGGACAAAATAATTAAACAACAGGGGGTGGTGATGGACAGAGTTTCTAAATTAGGCAGAATACTCTCACCCAGTCAAGAGATCAGGGCTTAATTCAACACCGTTTTTTAGCTCACTGCACCATCCCAGCTCAGAACCTGGCTATATGCAAATTAGTCTGTCCCTGGCCCAGTGCATCATGGGAACAGGGCAAACCAAACTACCAAGCCAATTCTTTCACTGGGAAGGAAACAAGCTACCGGGGACCGGTTTCTGAATTAAGCAGAATGCTCTCACCCAGTCAAGAGATCAGGGCTTAATCCAACACTGTTTTTTTAATTCACTGCACCATCCCAGCTCAGAACCTGGCTATATGAAAATTAGTCTGTCCCTAGCCCAGTGCATCATGGGAACAGGGAAAACCAAACTACCAAGCCAATTCTTTCACTGGGAAGGAAACAAGCTACCGGGGACCGGTTTCTGGCATTTCAGCCGTCTTCGGCCCGGCTTGCTTGAATCCTGATGGTGCAATGAGCAAAGGACTCACGTCTGAGTAAACCCGTTCCACGCTTATGGTGGACAAAATAATTAAACAACAGGGGGTGGTGATGGACAGAGGTTCTGAATTAAGCAGAATACTCTCACCCAGTCAAGAGATCAGGGCTTAATCCAACACCGTTTTTTTAATTCACTGCACCATCCCAGCTCAGAACCTGGCTATATGCAAATTAGTCTGTCCCTGACCCAGTGCATCATGGGAGCAGGGCAAACCAAACTACCAAGCCAATTCTTTCACTGGGAAGGAAACAAGCTACCGGGGACCGGTTTCTGGCATTTCAGCCGTCTTCGGCCCGGCTTGCTTGAATCCTGATGGTGCAATGAGCAAGGGACTCACGTCTGAGTATACCCTTCCACGCTTATGGTGGACAAAATAATTTAACAACAGGGGGTGGTGATGGACAGAGTTTCTGAATTAAGCAGAATACTCTCACCCAGTCAAGAGATCAGGGCTTAATCCAACACCGTTTTTTAGCTCACTGCACCATCCCAGCTCAGAACCTGGCTATATGCAAATTAGTCTGTCCCTGGCCCAGTGCATCATGGGAACAGGGCAAACCAAACTACCAAGCCAATTCTTTCACTGGGAAGGAAACAAGCTACAAGGGACCGGTTTCTGGCATTTCAGCCGTCTTCGGCCCGGCTTGCTTGAATCCTGATGGTGCAATGAGCAAGGGACTCACGTCTGAGTATACCCTTCCACGCTTATTGTGGACAAAATATTTAAACAACAGGGGGTGGTGATGGACAGAGTTTCTGAATTAAGCAGAATGCTCTCACCCAGTCAAGAGATCAGGGCTTAATCCAACACTGTTTTTTTAATTCACTGCACCATCCCAGCTCAGAACCTGGCTATATGAAAATTAGTCTGTCCCTAGCCCAGTGCATCATGGGAACAGGGAAAACCAAACTACCAAGCCAATTCTTTCACTGGGAAGGAAACAAGCTACCGGGGACCGGTTTCTGGCATTTCAGCCGTCTTCGGCCCGGCTTGCTTGAATCCTGATGGTGCAATGAGCAAAGGACTCACGTCTGAGTATACCCGTTCCACGCTTATGGTGGACAAAATAATTAAACAACAGGGGGTGGTGATGGACAGAGGTTCTGAATTAAGCAGAATACTCTCACCCAGTCAAGAGATCAGGGCTTAATCCAACACCGTTTTTTAGCTCACTGCACCATCCCAGCTCAGAACCTGGCTATATGCAAATTAGTCTGTCCCTGGCCCAGTGCATCATGGGAACAGGGCAAACCAAACTACCAAGCCAATTCTTTCACTGGGAAGGAAACAAGCTACCGGGGACCGGTTTCTGGCATTTCAGCCGTCTTCGGCCCGGCTTGCTTGAATCCTGATGTTGCAATGAGCAAGGGACTCACGTCTGAGTATACGCTTCCACGCTTATGGTGGACAAAATACTTAAACAACAGGGGGTAGTGATGGACAGAGTTTCTGAATTAAGCAGAATACTCTCACCCAGTCAAGAGATCAGGGCTTAATCCAACACCGTTTTCTAGCTCACTGCACCATCCCAGCTCAGAACCTGGCTATATGCAAATTTGTCTGTCCCTGGCCCAGTGCATCATGGGAACAGGGAAAACCAAACTACCAAGCCAATTCTTTCTCTGGGAAGGAAATAAGCTACCGGTGACCGGTTTCCGGCATTTCAGTCGTCTTTGGCCCGACTTGCTTGAATCCTGATGGTGCAATGAGCAAGGGACTCACGTCTGAGTATACCCTTCCACGCTTATGGTGGACAAAATAATTAAACAACAGGGGGTGTTGATGGACAGAGTTTCTGAATTAAGCAGAATACTCTCACCCAGTCAAGAGATCAGGGCTTAATCCAACACCGTTTTTTAGCTCACTGCACCATCCCAGCTCAGAACCTGGCTATATGCAAATTAGTCTGTCCCTGGCCCAGTGCATCATGGGAACAGGGCAAACCAAACTACCAAGCCAATTCTTTCACTGGGAAGGAAACAAGCTACCGGGGACCGGTTTCTGCCATTTCAGCCGTCTTCGGCCCAGCTTGCTTGAATCCTGATGGTGCAATGAGCAAGGGACTCACGTCTGAGTATACCCTTCCACGCTTATGGTGGACAAAATAATTAAACAACAGGGGGTGGTGATGGACAGAGTTTCTGAATTAAGCAGAATACTCTCACCCAGTCAAGAGATCAGGGCTTAATCCAACACCGTTTTTTTAATTCACTGCACCATCCCAGCTCAGAACCTGGCTATATGAAAATTAGTCTGTCCCTGGCCCAGTGCATCATGGGAACAGGGCAAACCAAACTACCAAGCCAATTCTTTCACTGGGAAGGAAACAAGCTACCGGGGACCGGTTTCTGGCATTTCAGCCGTCTTCAGCCCGGCTTGCTTGAATCCTGATGGTGCAATGAGCAAGGGACTCACGTCTGGGTATACCCTTCCACGCTTATGGTGGACAAAATAATTAAACAACAGGGGGTGGTGATGGACAGAGTTTCTGAATTAAGCAGAATACTCTCACCCAGTCAAGAGATCAGGGCTTAATTCAACACCGTTTTTTAGCTCACTGCACCATCCCAGCTCAGAACCTGGCTATATGCAAATTAGTCTGTCCCTGACCCAGTGCATCATGGGAACAGGGCAAACCAAACTACCAAGCCAATTCTTTCACTGGGAAGGAAACAAGCTACCGGGGATCGGTTTCTGGCATTTCAGCCGTCTTCGGCCCGGCTTGCTTGAATCCTGATGGTGCAATGAGCAAGGGACTCACGTCTGAGTATACCCTTCCACGCTTATGGTGGACAAAATAATTTAACAACAGGGGGTGGTGATGGACAGAGTTTATGAATTAAGCAGAATACTCTCACCCAGTCAAGAGATCAGGGCTTAATCCAACACCGTTTTTTAGCTCACTGCACCATCCCAGCTCAGAACCTGGCTATATGCAAATTAGTCTGTCCCTGGCCCAGTGCATCATGGGAACAGGGCAAACCAAACTACCAAGCCAATTCTTTCACTGGGAAGGAAACAAGCTACAAGGGACCGGTTTCTGGCATTTCAGCCGTCTTCGGCCCGGCTTGCTTGAATCCTGATGGTGCAATGAGCAAGGGACTCACGTCTGAGTATACCCTTCCACGCTTATTGTGGACAAAATAATTAAACAACAGGGGGTGGTGATGGACAGAGTTTCTGAATTAAGCAGAATGCTCTCACCCAGTCAAGAGATCAGGGCTTAATCCAACACTGATTTTTTAATTCACTGCACCATCCCAGCTCAGAACCTGGCTATATGAAAATCAGTCTGTCCCTAGCCCAGTGCATCATGGGAACAGGGAAAACCAAACTACCAAGCCAATTCTTTCACTGGGAAGGAAACAAGCTACCGGGGACCGGTTTCTGGCATTTCAGCCGTCTTCGGCCCGGCTTGCTTGAATCCTGATGGTGCAATGAGCAAAGGATTCACGTCTGAGTATACCCGTTCCACGCTTATGGTGGACAAAATAATTAAACAACAGGGGGTGGTGATGGACAGAGGTTCTGAATTAAGCAGAATACTCTCACCCAGTCAAGAGATCAGGGCTTAATCCAACACCGTTTTTTAGCTCACTGCACCATCCCAGCTCAGAACCTTGCTATATGCAAATTAGTCTGTCCCTGGCCCAGTGCATCATGGGAACAGGGCAAACCAAACTACCAAGCCAATTCTTTCACTGGGAAGGAAACAAGCTACCAGGGACCGGTTTCTGGCATTTCAGCCGTCTTCGGCCCGGCTTGCTTGAATCCTGATGGTGCAATGAGCAAGGGACTCACGTCTGAGTATACGCTTCCGCGCTTATGGTGGACAAAATACTTAAACAACAGGGGGTAGTGATGGACAGAGTTTCTGAATTAAGCAGAATACTCTCACCCAGTCAAGAGATCAGGTCTTAATCCAACACCGTTTTCTAGCTCACTGCACCATCCCAGCTCAGAACCTGGCTATATGCAAATTTGTCTGTCCCTGGCGCAGTGCATCATGGGAACAGGGAAAACCAAACTACCAAGCCAATTCTTTCTCTGGGAAGGAAATAAGCTACCGGTGACCGGTTTCCGGCATTTCAGTCGTCTTTGGCCCGACTTGCTTGAATCCTGATGGTGCAATGAGCAAGGGACTCACGTCTGAGTATACCCTTCCACGCTTATGGTGGACAAAATAATTAAACAACAGGGGGTGTTGATGGACAGAGTTTCTGAATTAAGCAGAATACTCTCACCCAGTCAAGAGATCAGGGCTTAATCCAACACCGTTTTTTAGCTCACTGCACCATCCCAGCTCAGAACCTGGCTATATGCAAATTAGTCTGTCCCTGGCCCAGTGCATCATGGGAACAGGGCAAACCAAACTACCAAGCCAATTCTTTCACTGGGAAGGAAACAAGCTACCGGGGACCGGTTTCTGCCATTTCAGCCGTCTTCGGCCCAGCTTGCTTGAATCCTGATGGTGCAATGAGCAAGGGACTCACGTCTGAGTATACCCTTCCACGCTTATGGTGGACAAAATAATTAAACAACAGGGGGTGGTGATGGACAGAGTTTCTGAATTAAGCAGAATACTCTCACCCAGTCAAGAGATCAGGGCTTAATCCAACACCGTTTTTTAGCTCACTGCACCATCCCAGCTCAGAACCTGGCTATATGCACATTAGTCTGTCCCTGGCCCAGTGCATCATGGGAACAGGGCAAACCAAACTACCAATCCAATTCTTTCACTGGGAAGGAAACAAGCTACCGGGGACCGGTTTCTGGCATTTCAGCCGTCTTCGGCCCGGCTTGCTTGAATCCTGATGGTGCTTTGAGCAAGGGACTCACGTCTGAGTATACCCTTCCACGCTTATGGTGGACAAAATAATTAAACAACAGGGGGTGGTGATGGACAGAGTTTCTGAATTAAGCAGAATGCTCTCACCCAGTCAAGAGATCAGGGCTTAATCCAACACCGTTTTTTTAATTCACTGCACCATCCCAGCTCAGAACCTGGCTATATGAAAATTAGTCTGTCCCTGGCCCAGTGCATCATGGGAACAGGGCAAACCAAACTACCAAGCCAATTCTTTCACTGGGAAGGAAACAAGCTACCGGGGACCGGTTTCTGGCATTTCAGCCGTCTTCGGCCCGGCTTGCTTGAATCCTGATGGTGCAATGAGCAAGGGACTCACGTCTGGGTATACCCTTCCACGCTTATGGTGGACAAAATAATTAAACAACAGGGGGTGGTGATGGACAGAGTTTCTAAATTAGGCAGAATACTCTCACCCAGTCAAGAGATCAGGGCTTAATTCAACACCGTTTTTTAGCTCACTGCACCATCCCAGCTCAGAACCTGGCTATATGCAAATTAGTCTGTCCCTGGCCCAGTGCATCATGGGAACAGGGCAAACCAAACTACCAAGCCAATTCTTTCACTGGGAAGGAAACAAGCTACCGGGGACCGGTTTCTGGCATTTCAGCCGTCTTCGGCCCGGCTTTCTTGAATCCTGATGGTGCAATAAGCAAGGGACTCACGTCTGAGTATACCCTTCCACGCTTATGGTGGACAAAATAATTAAACAACAGGGGGTGGTGAGGGACAGAGTTTCTGAATTAAGCAGAATACTCTCACCCAGTCAAGAGATCAGGGCTTAATCCAACACCGTTTTTTAGCTCTCTGCACCATCCCAGCTCAGAACCTGGCTATATGCAAATTAGTCTGTCCCTGGCCCAGTGCATCATGGGAACAGGGCAAACCAAACTACCAAGCCAATTCTTTCACTGGGAAGGAAACAAGCTACAAGGGACCGGTTTCTGGCATTTCAGCCGTCTTCGGCCCGGCTTGCTTGAATCCTGATGGTGCAATGAGCAAGGGACTTGACGTAAATATATAATTTACTCTCTTAATTTCTATGCAAGTAAGTACTTAATCAATAATAACTCAAATCGGAAAGAAAGAACCAGAGTCCGTGGTGTTAGAGTTCTTAGGGGTTTTATTCCTCAAAAAGGAATGGTCAGGACCATAATATCATGTTCTTCCCACCGCAGGGGTGGAAGAAGGGATAGAGCGCCACATTTTATTGACAGTACATAGCTTATATACTTAATTCATGTCATAGGAAACAGTATAGTAGGCGTAACAACTGAGAGAAGACAAGATAACAGTATACACGTGTTACTAGTACATAATCAGAAGGCGTAGACTAGGCGTGAACTGGAGGTGTGTGCTAGAAACGTCACAGATGGGTGTCACAAAGGGGTGGCACTAACAGAAATGTTGCAATGTCAGCAGAAATCGGAAGCTTGGATGCGCGCGCAGCTGCATGACGTGTGATAGACGTGAAACTGGAGGGGTGTAGGGGACTTGACATTTACACTGACGGAAAGAGACAGAAGTCTGGCATGTCAGATCAACTTGTACTTCTATCATATCTGATATCTGATGTTTAGGAACCATATTATCTGGACGGAAAGGTCTCTAGGGCAGAAGCTATTCTATACTAATTGTGGATGCGTGTATAAGCGCCTAAGTGTCTGCATGAGAAGCGTGGGGGCACGGGGCCTTCCATGGAAGCATGGTAACAGAAGCCATGAATTACTTGCACTGAGACAGGTCGGCCCTTTGGCTCTGCAGCTGGGGAGGATGTTTACTGAAGCTAGTAGGCAGGAATGCATTTTCGAAGAGCGGAACAGATAACTCGAAGGTTGTAGTCAGTCTTGGCAGAGAGCAGGCTGTGCTGAGCGCGATGGGCCGCGCTGGAAGTAAGTCAGAGTTCACGGATACAGAGGCAGCCTGGGCTGAGGCTGTCAGAGTCAAAAGCCAGAAAAGAGGCTCGATGGCAGAAATTCAGGGCCTACTTTGCCAGAGCAGGAAAACATGTAAAGTACACTACAAAAAGACGGTGGCATAGCATACTTAGGAACGGGTTATTTAATCCATTCAGGGTGGATCTGAAAGAGGACAAGTTAACGTTGGACGCAAATGTATTTGCGTCTTCATAACTGACACAGGAGGGAAGTTACATGCACTTTAAGCTGGTACATGGAGTCGGTGGGGTACGCGCTAGGGAACACAACTTGACCATAACATTTATATTTCCTCATTCCCTCCTTGTTCCCTACGGACCCTTCATGATATATCGATCCTCATGAATCGATCAGTTTGTTCTTGTAACATCATTTGTTCTTCTTTCTTTCCTTTACGTTTTGAGAGAAAACTGGAATGTTCAATACAAGAGGTGGCACACAGTCCACAAATCGCTGGCCCGCACTGCAGGCACAGGCAGCAACTGAATACTAGGACTAGGCCAATGCCTAGGAAGGATAGGATCTTCCATCCCCAAGCGGTTAACGTTGTCCAGAACCAACCGGACCAAGTCCAGGTGCCTGGATTCTGATGTATCTGATTTGCAATTTTATGGAGACGTGTAATAGCTTGATATACAGATGGTGCGTTTTGTGGTATGAAAACACAGCAACTTGACCCGATGACCTTACAAGCTCCACCTCTATCTGCCAAGATGACGTCAATAACAAGACGATTCTGAAGGACAACAACCCGCATGGCGGACTGCTCTTCTGTTAAGTTACCTAGGGCGGAGGCAGTTTCATTCACTACTGCTTCAAGTGTTCTAGTTAATCTGCGTATTAATTTACTATTTTGGACAGGTCCTAAAAAGAAAAAGAATCCTTTATTAAAATCGGTGTACTGTTCCCATGCCGTTTCTGTGTAGTCGACAAGTGGGATATCTCTTCTGGGTCTATTCTTTACTAGATTTGTATTTCTGTGGTAATCAGGAGGAGCTAGGAAAACAGGTGGCAGAAGGAATGCAATATAACAGGTACCATCCCAATCTGGAGGTAGGCGTATGTATGCGGTATGACCACAAACAAAATAAGAATGACTAGTAGCTTTAAAAGACGATTTTCCATGGTCACTGAATTCGATCACAGTAGTGCATTTACTATGACCTAAGTGTACTGAACCTTTCTTCCTGATACATAATTCACCAGTGACTGGCAATACTGACATAGTGGGTATAACAGGTGTGGCTTCGGATTCAACAGTAAGAATCATAAGGCTAATTGTATAATTACCTAATCCATACACTTCATTTTCTAGATCAGTTCCTATTCTAGTGGGGAGTCCCTCCTTATCAGGGTAACAGACGTCGAGCAGGACCAAGTTCAGGTTTCCCCAAACCCAGCCCCCGTCGAAAACAGCAATATCAGGATCTAAGGAATTAATTATTTTAAACCATGCACCACAGGAGCCATTGTGAGTGAACGGGTACGGAAAAAGGGGCAGAGCTCCCTTGTAATTCTGGTAGGAAGGGAGTCGGCCACATATCCAGCAGTCTGTAGCATTATTAGTTTGATGGGAATGATGTAGCATACTAATGAAAGTGTTGTTGCGCAGCGCAAGTCTGTAGGAGAGTTCGTGTGGAGGTAACTCGCTAAAAGTGTGTTCAGCAGAGACATTGTAAACAGATTGTTCACGCCTGAAAATAGGGTAGTAGATAGGGAGAAGTATACTGGCAACTATGATCAGAAGACTTAGAAAAAACATTATTAACAATGTCACTATACAGTGACTACGCAGTGATTTACAGTATGTACGTTTCTTGAATTCTCTCTCTCTATCTCGATCTAGGGGATACATGTCAGAAACTATTTAACCGATTCACCTAGGGGAGGACTTAAACAATTAAACTGTCTGACTTGCTAGATCGGAGTTTCGATCGGTACTCCTCTTGGGGAGTTTTTTCTCGTTCAGATACTGTAAAGTCTTTTGGCTCGACACAGTCTTTGGTGGGGGTGGACGAGTCTCGGTCTGGTTTCCGTTCATGGAATTTTTTCACATGACTCGTATGGACCCACCCCTTTCTCCCTTCGATCTTCACGGCGGTCCTCATGGTGAGAAGGACGGTCTTCGGCGATTTCCAGCGGGGCTCCAACGGACTCTTTCTATCAAAATTTCGCACCAATACTAGGTCCCCAGGACGGACATCATGTGGCTTTACATCAGTGTTGTCAGGGAAGGCTGCGGCAACCTGTGAACGACATGATTGGAGTACAGACATCAAGGAGGCAAGGTAATCTGTCAGCATATTGCAATCAACATCAGTAATTTTTTTTGGAATGGGCGTCCCCCACATATTCGGTGGTCTACCAAAAACCACCTCGTACGGGGATAGCCCTGATCTCGAATGGGCAACCATTCTCATATAGAATAGTGCCACTGGCAGGGCGACTATCCAGTCGACCCCTTTCTCTTTACATATTTTAGCAAGTCGTGTTTTTAATGTCTGATTATGCCTCTCTACAAGGCCTGCGGCTTCGGGGTGTCGGACACAATGGAATTTCCACTGGTATCCTAGCAATAAAGAAACTTCTTTCATTAATGCGGATGAGAATGGCTGACCGTTATCTGAGTACACGACACGAGGCAAGCCGTACCGTGGGAAGAATTCACGAACCAACTGCCTGGCAGTGGTCGGAGCAGTGTAATCTGGGACTGGGTATGCTTCGGTCCAGCGGGACAGAGCACAAACAACTACGAGAACATATTTAAATCCTCGACAACGGTCCATCTGGATATAATCCATCTGGAGGACTTCAAAAGGGTGATCGGGAGGATGAAATCCACCTTGCTCTACAGGGACGCTTTTACCTGGATTGAACTGACAACAGATCATGCAAGTACGCACTTTCTGTTTCGCTGCTGCTCGTAAGTGTTTATTGTTCCAAAGATTTTGTAAACTGTCTAACATCGCTTTCTCTCCTAGATGTGCTGGACTATGTGCTGTATTAATCATGACTTGAACCATAGAGTCAGGGAGAAACCATGTAGATTTTCCCTTCGTCATCCAACCTTGATCTGTCTGGATCCCTCCTAGTTCAATCCATTTCTTTATTTCTTCTGGGGTAGCATGTGTCTGAATATCGATAACATCTAGTATGGGATCTCTGACTGTCATACAATGTGTCGGTCCGGTTGTCTTTGTCATGTCAGTTGTCAGAGTGTGAGTCAATGCTGTATGTTTTGCTGTCTGATCTGCCAGGTCGTTACCCTGGGAAACAGAATCTGTGACTTTAGTATGTGCTTTACACTTCATGACAGATATTCCTGAAGGCAGATGTATTGCTTCTAACAGTGCTTGAATGAGGGGACCATGTTGAATCTTGGCACCGTGAGAGGTCAGAAAACCTCGTTCTTGCCATAACATGCCGAAGTCGTGTACAACTCCGAACGCATAACGGGAATCAGTGTATATGTTCACATTTCTGTTCTTGGCTAGAATACAGGCTCGGGTCAGAGCAATAAGCTCTGCCGCTTGAGCGGACAGTGTGTCAATGCGATGTGTTTCTTTAACTTCGGTGTCAGTGGTCACGGCATACGCGGCCACCAATTCTCCTGTACTTGTTCTCATACATGAACCATCCACATAAAGTGTCAGGTCTGGATTTGTCAATGGAACATCTGTTAAGTCTCGTCGGGGCTTTGTTACGGCATTAATGATCTCTATGCAATCATGCGGGGCTGGATCTGTCATAATTGTAGGTAACAGTGTTGCGGGGTTCAGAATGCTGCAGCGTCTGATTTCTATGTGTGGCTGGAATAGTGTTAATTCGTAACCTGTCAGTCGTGCTATGGTCAAGTGCTGAGTCTGGGTTCTATTTAAAAGAACCTCTACAGAGTGTGGAACTTGTACTGTTAACTGATGGCCTAAAACAATTGAATCGCTCTGTCTTATTGCTAACGCTGTTGCTGCTACTGACTTTAAGCATGCAGGGAGTGCCTGGGCTACTGAATCCAATGTACTTGAAAAATAAGCGCAAGGCTTATGTGAACCTGCTTGATCTTGAGTGAGGACAGACAATGCTGTACCGTCACGTTCTGTAACAAAAAGTGTAAACGGTTTACTGTAACATGGTGTCGCTAAAACTGGTGCTTGGCATAATGCTTTCTTTAATTCCTCAAAGGCTTGTGTATGTTCCTGAGTCCAAGGGAGGACAGTCGAGGTTGCTGCCTCCTGCGTCGTTAACTGGATGAGTGGTTTAGCTAGAAATGCATATTGAGGAATCCATTGTCTGCAGTACGAGGTGAGGCCTATGAAGGCCCGCACTTCCTTTTGTGTCTGGGGTCGTGGCATATTTACAATTAACTGAATGCGATCGGGAGTGAGCTGTCTCCCCACTTTGGACAGCAAGTGACCCAAGTACACAACTTGCTGAACACAGAATTGCAGCTTCGAAGGAGACACCTTGTGTCCCTTGTCTGCCAGAAAATGTAGAACTGTCAGTGATGCTTGTTCACATTCGGGCTCACTTCGTGCGGTGATCAGCAGATCATCGACGTATTGCAGTAAAGCTGTGTTAACTGGCATTTGAATACAATCTAGTTGTCTTTTCAGTGCTTGACTATAGATGCTGGGGCTTTCTGTGAATCCTTGAGGTGCGCGGGAAAATTTGAAACTTCGTCCATTTAAACTGAATCCGAAGAGATATTGGCTCTCCGGATCAATAGGTACACTGAAGAAAGCGTTCTTGAGATCAATTACAGTAAAGAACGTTGCTTCTGAATCAATAGCAGTCAATAGGGAAGAGATATCGGGGACCACAGGGTACTGTGGTACAATACATTTGTTCAGCTCTCGAAGATCAATCACCAGCCGATATACTGGCGGTGCATTGGGGTTAGTACGTTTAAGAATTGGGATGATAGGTGAGTTACAGATATTGGAGTCAGTCTCGACGACCACTCCTTGTGCTATAAGCTCTTCAATGATTTCCAGTAAAGCCACTACAGCATCGGGTGGTAACTTGTATTGTCTGATTCGTGGTAGAACAACTCCTGTCTTGAGTGTAACACGGTATGGTGTGATATGCATACAACCTACATCAGTTGGGCCTTTTGCCCATAGGTGATCTGGTACATTTTTTAATCTGACATCGAATTCTCGCAACACATAGTGACCCTTGAAATCCCGTAGAAAGAGTCTAACTCCCTCCGGGGAACAGCAGATTATAGCTCCTAGAGCCTTCAATGTTTTAATTCCTAACAGATTTTCTGGGCATGAGTTCGTAAGTAACAAATCTGTAACTCGTGATAATGGACCCACAGCCAAGGGTACTGGTTCTGATACTTCATTTACAATGGGCTGTCCTGAAAAACCAAGGGAAACATTCTGTGAGCCTGAGAGGGGTGCCCCTGGGACTTCATTATGGCTGATTGTGGTGCGGCTTGCCCCTGTGTCAATTAAAAACTTTCTGTCTTTTCCCAATACGTGACTGTGTACATAAGGACCTTCTTGATCTACAGGAATTTCAATAAGAGGCAAGCCACCTTCCCTCTCTAGGCTGTTTCATGTATATCGGGGGTAATCTGGATATGCAGATTGGGCATACTGGTACATCTGTTGTGAAACTTGCTGAGTCGCGGCAATGGGCTGTGGTACTGCTACTGTCTGTGCTGTATGAGATGGGGCATGCATAGGCTGTGTATTCTGCATGGGCTGTACATTTTGTGAGGTCTGTTGCTGGACCTGATCTTGTCTAGGCGGATGCGGTCTCTCTTTAGTTTTCCCTGTTGCTATGTTATGTTTCAGAACTGGACATTCATGTACGTAGTGACCTGGCTGCTTGCAATAATTGCACATTCCTTTAACGGGAGCTGTAGTGTGACTTGTCTGGGTCCCACCCTTTCTTTGACCGTCGGCTGGGACCGTCTGAGCTACTAACATTTTCATCTTTGTGTCTTTCATGCGCTTCTGTTCTTGATCCTGTTCTTCTCTAATTCTATTCTGATGGTATTGTAACATTTGTAACATCTGGGATGGCGTATTTGCCTGCCAAGTACTTTCCACTTTGTACACTCGGTTTTTAACTAATGGTAGGGAGTTCTCGACTAGTTTTGATACAAAAAGGTGTGGATATGACTCGCTACTTGGTTTTAGGCCACTATTAATAATGAAACATTTCTCGAATCTTGAATAGAAGTCACTAGTATCTTCATCATGTTTCTGTTTACAGGACGAGATGGCGTCCCAATCTTCCTTTCTAGTTGTCAATAATCTTGGCAGGACCTGTACTATTAAACCGGGTAATGCTTTAGTCTTATCCCCAAGGCCTACCCCTGGGACACGTTTGCTTTCTTCGTCTTCTATTTCTGCCCATACAATCTTCTTCTCTCCCACCTCCCATTCCTTTTCCTTTAGTTTCTCGTAGATGCCCGTGGGCAGCAGTACCTTTAACATTTTCATGATATCCTCATACGTGTAATCCCCCATCAGTAACATGTCTTTAAGCTCTCTGTGAAAACCTGCAGGGTCTTTATCATGACACGGGACTAGTTTCTTCATTTCTAACAGTTCTAACTTAGTCAGTGGCGTGTGTACATATACACGTTTCAAGAGGTGATCCGCACCCATAACTGGGTGTACTTCTCGTAAGGGGTTCTGGCTTTCAATGCCACTCCCGCATTGCATGTGGTACATTTTCCTTTCTGGAGGCGGGGCGGGAACATATTCAGAGCTTACGAAAGTGTTATATTTATGACGTTGTTCTAGAATTATTTGTATTAACTTGGTACTGAAACCTCTCCATCTATCCATGAGTAGTGCTTCTAATGTTTCGTGTAAGGGACCTGGATCAGAATGTTGGTTTCTGTATTTCGTGAGGAGGTGCTGCATCATGTATACACCTGCTAATTTCTGTTCATCTGGGGAAAGGTTCAGAAACGTCTGTGCTACGGTGTCATCATTATATATGTCTGGATTTTCGGCCCATAATATGGCTGACCGGGCTAGTTCTTGTTCATCCATCGAATTGAGTACATGGTACCCCATTCTTTCTCGTAGTCTTTTATCAGTCTCCTGGAACTGATGTTCAGAAGAATTCGGGTTTGTTAAAGCAGAGAGAAAAACTCTCTTGCTTTCTGGACGGATGCCCTTCCTAAGGTAAGTTCCCTTACCTACATACGCTATAGTATCTGTAGTCCTTTCTGGTTCTTCAAGTTCTTCTTCCTCCTCGGAGGAAGCTTTTTCTTTCTCTTTTTGGTGTACTGCTATCACTGCTTTTCTAATTTTCTTGTACATACTGGCTATGCAAGTCCCCTTGTCATGTTTTCCTTCAGCTATATTTTGACCCCACTTGTTCAGTGCATCTAATTCACTCTGATCTGTTCCAGGCCTGTCTCGTTCTCTTATTAGACAATTTATGAAAAATCGTAGTATCTGTGCTTGAACGTCAACTTTCTGTTTCTCCATGGCATCCTTGATACTGTTAGGGTCTTTCCCTGTCTGAACAAACTCATATATTCTATCTAGACGGTCCTTCATTCCTACATAGCACAGCAAGATATCAGTAGCAGATCTTAACCGTAGTGATGCCAATATCATTAGATCGTCTTTTCCGGGTACTGGATCATATCTGCAAACTGAAAGGTTTTCTTTTAATACGTCAAGGCGGGGTGACCTGAACGTGAGAGGACTCTGCATATCCCTGAGATTGAATCTGTGTGTTAATGGCGGGGTCCGAAGACCCGCGGTCGCACCTCCTGAAGCGGATGCTTGGGCATTATCTCCCTGTGGAGTCTGTATCTGAACTTGAATTTGTCGTTTAGTAGGATCAGGTAGACGTGGTTTCGGTAGGTCAATTTTGGGTGCGGGAAGTGGCGGGGCTGGCGGAACGGGGGAGGTCTGTCGCGGTACCGGCGGGACATGATCTGGGGGCGGGGTGCCACCCCCGTCCCTGTCAGTAGGCAAGGCACGAACAGGCAGATTGGTGTAAGCCGGTGCTACGTCCTCTAGATAAAAATTTAGGAATATGTCTTTAGAAGTCTTATGCATTACTTTAGTTGGAACTAATGGTGGCGGTAAGTTTTTCGGTATTTCTGATAGGGCCTCAGGTGTACCCTCGGCCGCGAGATACATACCGTTTACGAGATTGTTTCGGGCACGGTCTATTTGTTCTGTTTTTACTCGGATCCCTTCAGTAACTAATTTGTTTTCTTGGGCTTTTTCTGATTCTTTAAGTCTGTCTTCTCTACGGAGTGCTTTCTCAGCACGCTTATGTGATTCCTTACGCCAAAATTCTATGGCGTCTTTCTGAGATTGTCTAGCTTTCTTTTCCCATAATGCTTCTTCTACCTTCATGATGCACTCGGCATCCCATGTTCCGGTAGCAGGCCATCTGTGTCTTTCGTCTAGATGCTTGGTATAGTCGGCCCATAACTCTAGATACAATATGGCATCTATGCCATGTTTGTGATACATAAAGTTACCTGGAGTGTCCCTAGGGGGAATAGGAATTTCTTCCTCTAGTATCCCTTTCCTAGTTCCTATCTGCTTTAACTTGTTGAAAAACGGCATCTTGTTTACTTATTACTGAATACTCAATCCTTACTACTTAATACTGGATACAGCTAGTTTATACAAGAAACACAATAATGCACATTAAAACGGTCACATTCATACCACGACATTAATCACATGAAAAGACATTTGAGACATAGATGACTACCCCCTATACTGGATGTACTGCTAAACAGTACAGATACACTGGTGTAACAGTGCAGAAATTCAGAAATTCAGAATACTAGATATACTGCTAAACAGTACAGATACACTGCCTAAAAACAGTGCAGACCGGACTTGTGTACCCAAACCCGTCTAGATACGTCCCAGCAATGGTACTCACCGGGAAGCACGGAAACAGAAGGCCTCGGAAAACTCGACTGGACTGGACTCGACTCGGCTCGACTTCGGAAAACTTCGGAAAACTGGTGGGCCTCTTGACACCTCGGACCTTGCTTCTTTCGGCTAGGCTCTGGTCGGGATCCTCCGCACTCCTCACCGCCTCGTCTGGGTACTGATCGCAGTCTTCGTCACCTCCGTGGGTCAGAGGGAGATGCAGGAAATCCTGCCGGTACGCGTAGTTTCCATCTAACTGATGGCAGGGGACAGAGCTTGCAACGCACCAACCGGCGCGTGAGGTGGGGGAGGGGTCCCTATTCGGGCGCCAAAATGACGTAAATATATAATTTACTCTCTTAATTTCTATGCAAGTAAGTACTTAATCAATAAAAACTCAAATCGGAAAGAAAGAACCAGAGTCCGTGGTGTTAGAGTTCTTAGGGGTTTTATTCCTCAAAAAGGAATGGTCAGGACCATAATATCATGTTCTTCCCACCGCAGGGGTGGAAGAAGGGATAGAGCGCCACATTTTATTGACAGTACATAGCTTATATACTTAATTCATGTCATAGGAAACAGTATAGTAGGCGTAACAACTGAGAGAAGACAAGATAACAGTATACACGTGTTACTAGTACGTAATCAGAAGGCGTAGACTAGGCGTGAACTGGAGGTGTGTGCTAGAAACGTCACAGATGGGTGTCACAAAGGGGTGGCACTAACAGAAATGTTGCAATGTCAGCAGAAATCGGAAGCTTGGATGCGCGCGCAGCTGCATGACGTGTGATAGACGTGAAACTGGAGGGGTGTAGGGGACTTGACATTTACACTGACGGAAAGAGACAGAAGTCTGGCATGTCAGATCAACTTGTACTTCTATCATATCTGATATCTGATGTTTAGGAACCATATTATCTGGACGGAAAGGTCTCTAGGGCAGAAGCTATTCTATACTAATTGTGGATGCGTGTATAAGCGCCTAAGTGTCTGCATGAGAAGCGTGGGGGCACGGGGCCTTCCATGGAAGCATGGTAACAGAAGCTATGAATTACTTGCACTGAGACAGGTCGGCCCTTTGGCTCTGCAGCTGGGGAGGATGTTTACTGAAGCTAGTAGGCAGGAATGCATTTTCGAAGAGCGGAACAGATAACTCGAAGGTTGTAGTCAGTCTTGGCAGAGAGCAGGCTGTGCTGAGCGCGATGGGCCGCGCTGGAAGTAAGTCAGAGTTCACGGATACAGAGGCAGCCTGGGCTGAGGCTGTCAGAGTCAAAAGCCAGAAAAGAGGCTCGATGGCAGAAATTCAGGGCCTACTTTGCCAGAGCAGGAAAACATGTAAAGTACACTACAAAAAGACGGTGGCATAGCATACTTAGGAACGGGTTATTTAATCCATTCAGGGTGGATCTGAAAGAGGACAAGTTAACGTTGGACGCAAATGTATTTGAGTCTTCATAACTGACACAGGAGGGAAGTTACATGCACTTTAAGCTGGTACATGGAGTCGGTGGGGTAGGCGCTAGGGAACACAACTTGACCATAAAATTTATATTTCCTCAGACTCACGTCTGAGTATACCCTTCCACGCTTATGGTGGACAAAATAATTAAACAACAGGGGGTGGTGAGGGACAGAGTTTCTGAATTAAGCAGAATGCTCTCACCCAGTCAAGAGATCAGGGCTTAATCCAACACCGTTTTTTTAATTCACGGCACCATCCCAGCTCAGAACCTGGCTATATGAAAATTAGTCTGTCCCTGGCCCAGTGCATCATGGGAACAGGGCAAACCAAAATACCAAGCCAATTCTTTCACTGGGAAGGAAACAAGCTACCGGGGACCGGTTTCTGGCATTTCAGCCGTCTTCGGCCCAGCTTGCTTGAATCCTGATGGTGCAATGAGCAAAGGACTCACGTCTGAGTATACCCGTTCCACGCTTATGGTGGACAAAATAATTAAACAACAGGGGGTGGTGATGGACAGAGTTTCTGAATTAAGCAGAATACTCTCACCCAGTCAAGAGATCAGGGCTTAATCCAACACCGTTTTTTAGCTCACTGCACCATCCCAGCTCAGAACCTGGCTATATGCAAATTAGTCTGTCCCTGGCCCAGTGCATCATGGGAACAGGGCAAACCAAACTACCAAGCCAATTCTTTCACTGGGAAGGAAACAAGCTACCGGGGACCGGTTTCTGGCATTTCAGCCGTCTTCGGCCCGGCTTGCTTGAATCCTGATGGTGCAATGAGCAAGGGACTCACGTCTGAGTATACGCTTCCACGCTTATGGTGGACAAAATAATTAAACAACAGGGGGTAGTGATGGACAGAGTTTCTGAATTAAGCAGAATACTCTCACCCAGTCAAGAGATCAGGGCTTAATCCAACACCGTTTTTTAGCTCACTGCACCATCCCAGCTCAGAACCTGGCTATATGCAAATTTGTCTGTCCCTGGCCCAGTGCATCATGGGAACAGGGAAAACCAAACTACCAAGCCAATTCTTTCTCTGGGAAGGAAATAAGCTACCGGTGACCGGTTTCCGGCATTTCAGCCGTCTTTGGCCCGGCTTGCTTGAATCCTGATGGTGCAATGAGCAAGGGACTCACGTCTGAGTATACCCTTCCACGCTTATGGTGGACAAAATAATTAAACAACAGGGGGTGTTGAAGGACAGAGTTTCTGAATTAAGCAGAATACTCTCACCCAGTCAAGAGATCAGGGCTTAATCCAACACCGTTTTTTAGCTCACTGCACCATCCCAGCTCAGAACCTGGCTATATGCAAATTAGTCTGTCCCTGGCCCAGTGCATCATGGGAACAGGGCAAACCAAACTACCAAGCCAATTCTTTCACTGGGAAGGAAACAAGCTACTGGGGACCGGTTTCTGGCATTTCAGCCGTCTTTGGCCCGGCTTGCTTGAAACCTGATGGTGCAATGAGCAAGGGACTCACGTCTGAGTATACCCTTCCACGCTTATGGTGGACAAAATAATTAAACAACAATGGGTGGTGATGGACAGAGTTTCTGAATTAAGCAGAATACTCTCCCCCAGTCAAGAGATCAGGGCTTAATCCAACACCGTTTTTTAGCTCACTGCACCATCCCAGCTCAGAACCTGGCTATATGCAAATTAGTCTGTACCTGGCCCAGTGCATCATGGGAACAGGGCAAACCAAACTACCAAGCCAATTCTTTCACTGGGAAGGAAACAAGCTACCAGGGACCGGTTTCTGGCATTTCAGCCGTCTTCTGCCCGGCTTGCTTGAATCCTGATGGTGCAATGAGCAAGGGACTCACGTCTGAGTATACCCTTCCACGCTTATGGTGGACAAAATAATTAAACAACAGGGGGTGGTGATGGACAGAGTTTCTGAATTAAGCAGAATACTCTCACCCAGTCAAGAGATCAGGGCTTAATCCAACACCGTTTTTTAGCTCACTGCACCATCCCAGCTCAGAACCTGGCTATATGAAAATTAGTCTGTCCCTGGCCCAGTGCATCATGGGAACAAGGCAAACCAAACTACCAAGCCAAGTCTTTCACTGGGGAGGAAACAAGCTACCGGGGACCGGTTTCTGGCATTTCAGCCGTCTTCGGCCCGGCTTGCTTGAATCCTGATGGTGCAATGAGCAAGGGACTCACGTCTGAGTATACTCTTCCACGCTTATCGTGGACAAAATAATTAAACAACAGGGGGTGGTGATGGACAGAGTTTCTGAATTAAGCAGAATACTCTCACCCAGTCAAGAGATCAGGGCTTAATCCAACACCGTTTTTTTGCTCACTGCACCATCCCAGCTGAGAACCTGGTTATATGCAAATTAGTCTGTCCCTGGCCCAGTGCATCATGGGAACAGGGCAAACCAAACTACCAAGCCAATTCTTTCACTGGGAAGGAAACAAGCTACCGGGGACCGATTTCTGGCATTTCAGCCGTCTTCGGCCCGGCTTGCTTGAATCCTGATGGTGCAATGAGCAAGGGACTCACGTCTGAGTATACCCTTCCACGCTTATGGTGGACAAAATAATTAAACAACAGGGGGTGGTGATGGACAGAGTTTCTGAATTAAGCAGAATACTCTCACCCAGTCAAGAGATCAGGGCTTAATCCAACACCGTTTTTTAGCTCACTGCACCATCCCAGCTTAGAACCTGGCTATATGCAAATTAGTATGTCCCTGGACCAGTGCATCATGGGAACAGGGCAAACCAAACTACCAAGCCAATTCTTTCACTGGGAAGGAAACAAGCTACCGGGGACCGGTTTCTGCCATTTCAGCCGTCTTCGGCCCAGCTTGCTTGAATCCTGATGGTGCAATGAGCAAGGGACTCACGTCTGAGTATACCCTTCCACGCTTATGGTGGACAAAATAATTAGACAACAGGGGGTGGTGATGGACAGAGTTTCTGAATTAAGCAGAATACTCTCACCCAGTCAAGAGATCAGGGCTTAATCCAACACCGTTTTTTAGCTCACTGCACCATCCCAGCTCAGAACCTGGCTATATGCAAATTAGTCTGTCCCTGGCCCAGTGCATCATGGGAACAGGGCAAACCAAACTACCAAGCCAATTCTTTCACTGGGAAGGAAACAAGCTACCGGGGACCGGTTTCTGGCATTTCAGCCGTCTTCGGCCCGGCTTGCTTGAATCCTGATGGTGCTTTGAGCAAGGGACTCACGTCTGAGTATACCCTTCCATGCTTATGGTGGACAAAATAATTAAACAACAGGGGGTGGTGATGGACAGAGTTTCTGAATTAAGCAGAATGCTCTCACCCAGTCAAGAGATCATGGCTTAATCCAACACCGTTTTTTAAATTCACTGCACCATCCCAGCTCAGAACCTGGCTATATGAAAATTAGTCTGTCCCTGGCCCAGTGCATCATGGGAACAGGGCAAACCAAACTACCAAGCCAATTCTTTCACTGGGAAGGAAACAAGCTACCGGGGACCGGTTTCTGGCATTTCAGCCGTCTTCGGCCCGCCTTGCTTGAATCCTGATGGTGCAATGAGCAAGGGACTCACGTCTGGGTATACCCTTCCACGCTTATGGTGGACAAAATAATTAAACAATAGGGGGTGGTGATGGACAGAGTTTCTAAATTAGGCAGAATACTCTCACCCAGTCAAGAGATCAGGGCTTAATTCAACACCGTTTTTTAGCTCACTGCACCATCCCAGCTCAGAACCTGGCTATATGCAAATTAGTCTGTCCCTGGCCCAGTGCATCATGGGAACAGGGCAAACCAAAATACCAAGCCAATTCTTTCACTGGGAAGGAAACAAGCTACCGGGGACCGGTTTCTGGCATTTCAGCCGTCTTCGGCCCGGCTTGCTTGAATCCTGATGGTGCAATGAGCAAAGGACTCACGTCTGAGTATACCCGTTCCACGCTTATGGTGGACAAAATAATTAAACAACAGGGGGTGGTGATGGACAGAGTTTCTGAATTAAGCAGAATACTCTCACCCAGTCAAGAGATCAGGGCTTAATCCAACACCGTTTTTTAGCTCACTGCACCATCCCAGCTCAGAACCTGGCTATATGCAAATTAGTCTGTCCCTGGCCCAGTGCATCATGGGAACAGGGCAAACCAAACTACCAAGCCAATTCTTTCACTGGGAAGGAAACAAGCTGCCGGGGACCGGTTTCTGGCATTTCAGCCGTCTTCGGCCCGGCTTGCTTGAATCCTGATGGTGCAATGAGCAAGGGACTCACGTCTGAGTATACGCTTCCACGCTTATGGTGGACAAAATAATTAAACAACAGGGGGTAGTGATGGACAGAGTTTCTGAATTAAGCAGAATACTCTCACCCAGTCAAGAGATCAGGGCTTAATCCAACATCGTTTTTTAGCTCACTGCACCATCCCAGCTCAGAACCTGGCTATATGCAAATTTGTCTGTCCCTGGCCCAGTGCATCATGGGAACAGGGAAAACCAAACTACCAAGCCAATTCTTTCTCTGGGAAGGAAATAAGCTACCGGTGACCGGTTTCCGGCATTTCAGCCGTCTTTGGCCCGGCTTGCTTGAATCCTGATGGTGCAATGAGCAAGGGACTCACGTCTGAGTATACCCTTCCACGCTTATGGTGGACAAAATAATTAAACAACAGGGGGTGTTGAAGGACAGAGTTTCTGAATTAAGCAGAATACTCTCACCCAGTCAAGAGATCAGGGCTTAATCCAACACCGTTTTTTAGCTCACTGCACCATCCCAGCTCAGAACCTGGCTATATGCAAATTAGTCTGTCCCTGGCCCAGTGCATCATGGGAACAGGGCAAACCAAACTACCAAGCCAATTCTTTCACTGGGAAGGAAACAAGCTACTGGGGACCCGTTTCTGGCATTTCAGCCGTCTTCGGCCCGGCTTGCTTGAATCCTGATGGTGCAATGAGCAAGGGACTCACGTCTGAGTATACCCTTCCACGCTTATGGTGGACAAAATAATTAAACAACAGGGGGTGGTGATGGACAGAGTTTCTGAATTAAGCAGAATACTCTCACCCAGTCAAGAGATCAGGGCTTAATCCAACACCGTTTTTTAGCTCACTGCACCATCCCAGCTCAGAACCTGGCTATATGCAAATTAGTCTGTCCCTGGCCCAGTGCATCATGGGAACAGGGCAAACCAAAATACCAAGCCAATTCTTTCACTGGGAAGAAAACAAGCTACCGGGGACCGGTTTCTGGCATTTCAGCCGTCTTCGGCCCGGCTTGCTTGAATCCTGATGGTGCAATGAGCAAAGGACTCACGTCTGAGTATACCCGTTCCACGCTTATGGTGGACAAAATAATTAAACAACAGGGGGTGGTGATGGACAGAGTTTCTGAATTAAGCAGAATACTCTCACCCAGTCAAGAGATCAGGGCTTAATCCAACACCGTTTTTTAGCTCACTGCACCATCCCAGCTCAGAACCTGGCTATATGCAAATTAGTCTGTCCCTGGCCCAGTGCATCATGGGAACAGGGCAAACCAAACTACCAAGCCAATTCTTTCACTGGGAAGGAAACAAGCTACCGGGGACCGGTTTCTGGCATTTCAGCCGTCTTCGGCCCGGCTTGCTTGAATCCTGATGGTGCAATGAGCAAGGGACTCACGTCTGAGTATACGCTTCCACGCTTATGGTGGACAAAATAATTAAACAACAGGGGGTAGTGATGGACTGAGTTTCTGAATTAAGCAGAATACTCTCACCCAGTCAAGAGATCAGGGCTTAATCCAACACCGTTTTTTAGCTCACTGCACCATCCCAGCTCAGAACCTGGCTATATGCAAATTTGTCTGTCCCTGGCCCAGTGCATCATGGGAACAGGGAAAACCAAACTACCAAGCCAATTCTTTCTCTGGGAAGGAAATAAGCTACCGGTGACCGGTTTCCGGCATTTCAGCCGTCTTTGGCCCGGCTTGCTTGAATCCTGATGGTGCAATGAGCAAGGGACTCACGTCTGAGTATACCCTTCCACGCTTATGGTGGACAAAATAATTAAACAACAGGGGGTGTTGAAGGACAGAGTTTCTGAATTAAGCAGAATACTCTCACCCAGTCAAGAGATCAGGGCTTAATCCAACACCGTTTTTTAGCTCACTGCACCATCCCAGCTCAGAACCTGGCTATATGCAAATTAGTCTGTCCCTGGCCCAGTGCATCATGGGAACAGGGCAAACCAAACTACCAAGCCAATTCTTTCACTGGGAAGGAAACAAGCTACTGGGGACCCGTTTCTGGCATTTCAGCCGTCTTCAGCCCGGCTTGCTTGAATCCTGATGGTGCAATGAGCAAGGGACTCACGTCTGAGTATACCCTTCCACGCTTATGGTGGACAAAATAATTAAACAACAGGGGGTGGTGATGGACAGAGTTTCTGAATTAAGCAGAATACTCTCACCCAGTCAAGAGATCAGGGCTTAATCCAACACCGTTTTTTAGCTCACTGCACCATCCCAGCTTAGAACCTGGCTATATGCAAATTAGTATGTCCCTGGACCAGTGCATCATGGGAACAGGGCAAACCAAACTACCAAGCCAATTCTTTCACTGGGAAGGCAACAAGCTACCGGGGACCGGTTTCTGCCATTTCAGCCGTCTTTGGCCCAGCTTGCTTGAATCCTGATGGTGCAATGAGCAAGGGACTCACGTCTGAGTATACCCTTCCACGCTTATGGTGGACAAAATAATTAAACAACAGGGGGTGGTGATGGACAGAGTTTCTGAATTAAGCAGAATACTCTCACCCAGTCAAGAGATCAGGGCTTAATCCAACACCGTTTTATAGCTCACTGCACCATCCCAGCTCAGAACCTGGCTATATGCAAATTAGTCTGTCCCTGGCCCAGTGCATCATGGGAACAGGGCAAACCAAACTACCAAGCCAATTCTTTCACTGGGAAGGAAACAAGCTACCGGGGACCGGTTTTTGGCATTTCAGCCGTCTTCGGCCCGGCTTGCTTGAATCCTGATGGTGCAATGAGCAAGGGACTCACGTCTGAGTATACCCTTCCACGCTTATGGTGGACAAAATAATTAAACAACAGGGGGTGGTGATGGACAGAGTTTCTGAATTAAGCAGAATACTCTCACCCAGTCAAGAGATCAGGGCTTAATCCAACACCGTTTTTTAGCTCACTGCACCATCCCAGCTCAGAACCTGGCTATATGCACATTAGTCTGTCCCTGGCCCAGTGCATCATGGGAACAGGGCAAACCAAACTACCAATCCAATTCTTTCACTGGGGAGGAAACAAGCTACCGGGGACCGGTTTCTGGCATTTCAGCCGTCTTCGGCCCGGCTTGCTTGAATCCTGATGGTGCTTTGAGCAAGGGACTCACGTCTGAGTATACCCTTCCACGCTTATGGTGGACAAAATAATTAAACAACAGGGGGTGGTGATGGACAGAGTTTCTGAATTAAGCAGAATGCTCTCACCCAGTCAAGAGATCAGGGCTTAATCCAACACCGTTTTTTTAATTCACTGCACCATCCCAGCTCAGAACCTGGCTATATGAAAATTAGTCTGTCCCTGGCCCAGTGCATCATGGGAACAGGGCAAACCAAACTACCAAGCCAATTCTTTCACTGGGAAGGAAACAAGCTACCGGGGACCGGTTTCTGGCATTTCAGCCGTCTTCGGCCCAGCTTGCTTGAATCCTGATGGTGCAATGAGCAAGGGACTCACGTCTGGGTATACCCTTCCACGCTTATGGTGGACAAAATAATTAAACAACAGGGGGTGGTGATGGACAGAGTTTCTAAATTAGGCAGAATACTCTCACCCAGTCAAGAGATCAGGGCTTAATTCAACACCGTTTTTTAGCTCACTGCACCATCCCAGCTCAGAACCTGGCTATATGCAAATTAGTCTGTCCCTGGCCCAGTGCATCATGGGAACAGGGCAAACCAAACTACCAAGCCAATTCTTTCACTGGGAAGGAAACAAGCTACCGGGGACCGGTTTCTGGCATTTCAGCCGTCTTCGGCCCGGCTTGCTTGAATCCTGATGGTGCAATGAGCAAGGGACTCACGTCTGAGTATACCCTTCCACGCTTATGGTGGACAAAATAATTTAACAACAGGGGGTGGTGATGGACAGAGTTTCTGAATTAAGCAGAATACTCTCACCCAGTCAAGAGATCAGGGCTTAATCCAACACCGTTTTTTAGCTCACTGCACCATCCCAGCTCAGAACCTGGCTATATGCAAATTAGTCTGTCCCTGGCCCAGTGCATCATGGGAACAGGGCAAACCAAACTACCAAGCCAATTCTTTCACTGGGAAGGAAACAAGCTACAAGGGACCGGTGTCTGGCATTTCAGCCGTCTTCGGCCCGGCTTGCTTGAATCCTGATGGTGCAATGAGCAAGGGACTCACGTCTGAGTATACCCTTCCACGCTTATGGTGGACAAAATAATTTAACAACAGGGGGTGGTGATGGACAGAGTTTCTGAATTAAGCAGCATACTCTCACCCAGTCAAGAGATCAGGGCTTAATCCAACACCGTTTTTTAGCTCACTGCACCATCCCAGCTCAGAACCTGGCTATATGCAAATTAGTCTGTCCCTGGCCCAGTGCATCATGGGAACAGGGCAAACCAAAATACCAAGCCAATTCTTTCACTGGGAAGGAAACAAGCTACAAGGGACCGGTTTCTGGCATTTCAGCCGTCTTCGGCCCGGCTTGCTTGAATCCTGATGGTGCAATGAGCAAAGGACTCACGTCTGAGTATACCCCTTCCACGCTTATGGTGGACAAAATAATTAAACAACAGGGGGTGGTGATGGACAGAGTTTCTGAATTAAGCAGAATACTCTCACCCAGTCAAGAGATCAGGGCTTAATCCAACACCGTTTTTTAGCTCACTGCACCATCCCAGCTCAGAACCTGGCTATATGCAAATTAGTCTGTCCCTGGCCCAGTGCATCATGGGAACAGGGCAAACCAAACTACCAAGCCAATTCTTTCACTGGGAAGGAAACAAGCTACCGGGGACCGGTTTCTGGCATTTCAGCCGTCTTCGGCCCGGCTTGCTTGAATCCTGATGGTGCAATGAGCAAGGGACTCACGTCTGAGTATACGCTTCCACGCTTATGGTGGACAAAATAATTAAACAACAGGGGGTAGTGATGGACAGAGTTTCTGAATTAAGCAGAATACTCTCACCCAGTCAAGAGATCAGGGCTTAATCCAACACCGTTTTTTAGCTCACTGCACCATCCCAGCTCAGAACCTGGCTATATGCAAATTTGTCTGTCCCTGGCCCAGTGCATCATGGGATCAGGGAAAACCAAACTACCAAGCCAATTCTTTCTCTGGAAAGGAAATAAGCTACCGGTGACCGGTTTCCGGCATTTCAGCCGTCTTTGGCCCGGCCTGCTTGAATCCTGATGGTGCAATGAGCAAGGGACTCACGTCTGAGTATACCCTTCCACGCTTATGGTGGACAAAATAATTAAACAACAGGGGGTGTTGAAGGACAGAGTTTCTGAATTAAGCAGAATACTCTCACCCAGTCAAGAGATCAGGGCTTAATCCAATACCGTTTTTTAGCTCACTGCACCATCCCAGCTCAGAACCTGGCTATATGCAAATTAGTCTGTCCCTGGCCCAGTGCATCATGGGAACAGGGCAAACCAAACTACCAAGCCAATTCTTTCACTGGGAAGGAAACAAGCTACTGGGGACCGGTTTCTGGCATTTCAGCCGTCTTTGGCCCGGCTTGCTTGAATCTTGATGGCGCAATGAGCAAGGGACTCACGTCTGAGTATACCCTTCCACGCTTATGGTGGACAAAATAATTAAACAACAATTGGTGGTGATGGACAGAGTTTCTGAATTAAGCAGAATACTCTCACCCAGTCAAGAGATCAGGGCTTAATCCAACACCGTTTTTTAGCTCACTGCACCATCCGAGCTCAGAACCTGGCTATATGCAAATTAGTCTGTACCTGGCCCAGTGCATCATGGGAACAGGGCAAACCAAACTACCAAGCCAATTCTTTCACTGGGAAGGAAACAAGCTACCAGGGACCGGTTTCTGGCATTTCAGCCGTCTTCGGCCCAGCTTGCTTGAATCCTGATGGTGCAATGAGCAAGGGACTCACGTCTGAGTATACCCTTCCACGCTTATGGTGGACAAAATAATTAAACAACAGGGGGTGGTGATGGACAGAGTTTCTGAATTAAGCAGAATACTCTCACCCAGTCAAGAGATCAGGGCTTAATCCAACACCGTGTTTTAGCTCACTGCACCATCCCAGCTCAGAACCTAGCTATATGCAAATTAGTCTGTCCCTGACCCAGTGCATCATGGGAACAGGGCAAACCAAACTACCAAACCAATTCTTTCACTGGGAAGGAAACAAGCTACCGGGGACCGGTTTCTGGCATTTCAGCCGTCTTCGGCCCGGCTTGCTTGAATCCTGATGGTGCAATGAGCAAGGGACTCACGTCTGAGTATACCCTTCCACGCTTATGGTGGACAAAATAATTAAACAACAGGGGGTGGTGATGGACAGAGTTTCTGAATTAAGCAGAATACTCTCACCCAGTCAAGAGATCAGGGCTTAATGCAACACCGTTTTTTTGCTCACTGCACCATCCCAGCTGAGAACCTGGTTATATGCAAATTAGTCTGTCCCTGGCCCAGTGCATCATGGGAACAGGGCAAACCAAACTACCAAGCGAATTCTTTCACTGGGAAGGAAACAAGCTACCGGGGACCGATTTCTGGCATTTCAGCCGTCTTCGGCCCGGCTTGCTTGAATCCTGATGGTGCAATGAGCAAGGGACTCACGTCTGAGTATACCCTTCCACGCTTATGGTGGACAAAATAATTAAACAACAGGGGGTGGTGATGGACAGAGTTTCTGAATTAAGCAGAATACTCTCACCCAGTCAAGAGATCAGGGCTTAATCCAACACCGTTTTTTAGCTCACTGCACCATCCCAGCTTAGAACCTGGCTATATGCAAATTAGTATGTCCCTGGACCAGTGCATCATGGGAACAGGGCAAACCAAACTACCAAGCCAATTCTTTCACTGGGAAGGAAACAAGCTACCGGGGACCGGTTTCTGCCATTTCAGCCGTCTTCGGCCCAGCTTGCTTGAATCCTGATGGTGCAATGAGCAAGGGACTCACGTCTGAGTATACCCTTCCACGCTTATGGTGGACAAAATAATTAAACAACAGGGGGTGGTGATGGACAGAGTTTCTGAATTAAGCAGAATACTCTCACCCAGTCAAGAGATCAGGGCTTAATCCAACACCGTTTTTTAGCTCACTGCACCATCCCAGCTCAGAACCTGGCTATATGCAAATTAGTCTGTCCCTGGCCCAGTGCATCATGGGAACAGGGCAAACCAAACTACCAAGCCAATTCTTTCACTGGGAAGGAAACAAGCTACCAGGGACCGGTTTTTGGCATTTCAGCCGTCTTCGGCCCGGCTTGCTTGAATCCTGATGGTGCAATGAGCAAGGGACTCACGTCTGAGTATACCCTTCCACGCTTATGGTGGACAAAATAATTAAACAACAGGGGGTGGTGATGGACAGAGTTTCTGAATTAAGCAGAATACTCTCACCCAGTCAAGAGATCAGGGCTTAATCCAACACCGTTTTTTAGCTCACTGCACCATCCCAGCTCTGAACCTGGCTATATGCAAATTAGTCTGTCCCTGGTCCAGTGCATCATGGGAACAGGGCAAACCAAACTACCAAGCCATTTCTTTTACTGGGAAGGAAACAAGCTACCGGGGACCGGTTTCTGGCATTTCAGACGCCTTCGTCCCGGCTTGCTTGAATCCTGATGGTGCAATGAGCAAGGGACTCACGTCTGAGTATACCCTTCCACGCTTATGGTGGACAAAATAATTAAACAACAGGGGGTGGTGATGGACAGAGTTTCTGAATTAAGCAGAATACTCTCACCCAGTCAAGAGATCAGGGCTTAATCCAACACCGTTTTTTAGCTCACTGCACCATCCCAGCTCAGAACCTGGCTATATGCAAATTAGTCTGTCCCTGGCCCAGTGCATCATGGGAACAGGGCAAACCAAACTACCAAGCCAATTCTTTCACTGGGAAGGAAACAAGCTACCGGGGACCGGTTTCTGGCATTTCAGCCATCTTCGGCCCAGCTTGCTTGAATCCTGATGGTGCAATGAGCAAGGGTCTCACGTCTGAGTATACCCTTCCACGCTTATGGTGGACTAAATAATTAAACAACAGGGGGTGGTGATGGACAGAGTTTCTGAATTAAGCAGAATACTCTCACCCAGTCAAAAGATCAGGGCTTAATCCAACACCGTTTTTTAGCTCACTGCACCATCCCAGCTCAGAACCTGGCTATATGCAAATTAGTCTGTCCCTGGCCCAGTGCAATATGGGAACAGGGCAAACCAAACTACCAAGCCAATTCTTTCACTGGGAAGGAAACAAGCTACCGGGGACCGGTTTCTGGCATTTCAGCCGTCTTCGGCCCGGCTTGCTTGAATCCTGATGGTGCAATGAGCAAGGGACTCACGTCTGAGTATACCCTTCCACGCTTATGGTGGTTAAAATAATTAAACAACAGGGGGTGGTGATGGACAGAGTTTCTGAATTAAGCAGAATACTCTCACCCAGTCAAGAGATCAGGGCTTAATCCAACACCGTTTTTTAGCTCACTGCACCATCCCAGCTCAGAACCTGGCTATATGCAAATTAGTCTGTCCCTGGTCCAGTGCATCATGGGAACAGGGCAAACCAAACTACCAAGCCAATTCTTTCACTGGGAAGAAAACAAGCTACCGGGGACCGGTTTCTGGCATTTCAGACGTCTTCGTCCCCGCTTGCTTGAATCCTGATGGTGCAATGAGCAAGGGACTCACGTCTGAGTATACCCTTCCACGCTTATGGTGGACAAAACAATTAAACAACAGGGGGTGGTGATGGACAGAGTTTCTGAATTAAGCAGAATACTCTCACCCAGTCAAGAGATCAGGGCTTAATCCAACACCGTTTTTTAGCTCACTGCCCCATCCCAGCTCAGAACCTGGCTATATGCAAATTAGTCTGCCCCTGGCCCAGTGCATCATGGGAACAGGGCAAACCAAACTACCAAGCCAATTCTTTCACTGGGAAGGAAACAAGCTACCGGGGACCGGTTTCTGGCATTTCAGCTGTCTTCGGCCCGGCTTGCTTGAATCCTGATGGTGCAATGAGCAAGGGACTCACGTCTGAGTATACCCTTCCACGCTTATGGTGGACAAAATAATTAAACAACAGGGGGTGGTGATGGACAGAGTTTCTGAACTAAGCAGAATACTCTCACCCAGTCAAAAGATCAGGGCTTAATCCAACACCGTTTTTTAGCTCACTGCACCATCCCAGCTCAGAACCTGGCTATATGCAAATTAGTCTGTCCCTGGCCCAGTGCATTATGGGAACAGGGCAAACCAAAGTACCAAGCCAATTCTTTCACTGGGAAGGAAACAAGCTACCGGGGGCCGGTTTCTGGCATTTCAGCCGTCTTCGGCCCGGCTTGCTTGAATCCTGATGGTGCAATGAGCAAGGGACTCACGTCTGAGTATACCCTTCCACGCTTATGGTGGACAAAATAATTAAACAACAGGGGGTGGTGATGGACAGAGTTTCTGAATTAAGCAGAATACTCTCACCCAGTCAAGAGATCAGGGCTTAATCCAACACCGTTTTTTAGCTCACTGCACCATCCCAGCTCAGATCCTGGCTATATGCAAATTAGTCTGTCCCTGGCCCAGTGCATCATGGGAACAGGGCAAACCAAACTACCAAGCCAATTCTTTCACTGGGAAGGAAACAAGCTACCGGGGACCGGTTTCTGGCATTTCAGCCATCTTCGGCCCGGCTTGCTTGAATCCTGATGGTGCAATGAGCAAGGGACTCACGTCTGAGTATACCCTTCCACGCTTATGGTGGACAAAATAATTAAACAACAGGGGGTGGTGATGGACAGAGTTTCTGAATTAAGCAGAATACTCTCACCCAGTCAAGAGATCAGGGCTTAATCCAACACCGTTTTTTAGCTCACTGCACCATCCCAGCTCTGAACCTGGCTATATGCAAATTAGTCTGTCCCTGGTCCAGTGCATCATGGGAACAGGGCAAACCAAACTACCAAGCCATTTCTTTTACTGGGAAGGAAACAAGCTACCGGGGACCGGTTTCTGGCATTTCAGACGCCTTCGTCCCGGCTTGCTTGAATCCTGATGGTGCAATGAGCAAGGGACTCACGTCTGAGGATACCCTTCCACGCTTATGGTGGACAAAATAATTAAACAACAGGGGGTGGTGATGGACAGAGTTTCTGAATTAAGCAGAATACTCTCACCCAGTCAAGAGATCAGGGCTTAATCCAACACCGTTTTTTAGCTCACTGCACCATCCCAGCTCAGAACCTGGCTATATGCAAATTAGTCTGTCCCTGGCCCAGTGCATCATGGGAACAGGGCAAACCAAACTACCAAGCCAATTCTTTCACTGGGAAGGAAACAAGCTACCGGGGACCGGTTTCTGGCATTTCAGCCATCTTCGGCCCAGCTTGCTTGAATCCTGATGGTGCAATGAGCAAGGGTCTCACGTCTGAGTATACCCTTCCACGCTTATGGTGGACTAAATAATTAAACAACAGGGGGTGGTGATGGACAGAGTTTTCTGAATTAAGCAGAATACTCTCACCCAGTCAAAAGATCAGGGCTTAATCCAACACCGTTTTTTAGCTCACTGCACCATCCCAGCTCAGAACCTGGCTATATGCAAATTAGTCTGTCCCTGGCCCAGTGCAATATGGGAACAGGGCAAACCAAACTACCAAGCCAATTCTTTCACTGGGAAGGAAACAAGCTACCGGGGACCGGTTTCTGGCATTTCAGCCGTCTTCGGCCCGGCTTGCTTGAATCCTGATGGTGCAATGAGCAAGGGACTCACGTCTGAGTATACCCTTCCACGCTTATGGTGGTTAAAATAATTAAACAACAGGGGGTGGTGATGGACAGAGTTTCTGAATTAAGCAGAATACTCTCACCCAGTCAAGAGATCAGGGCTTAATCCAACACCGTTTTTTAGCTCACTGCACCATCCCAGCTCAGAACCTGGCTATATGCAAATTAGTCTGTCCCTGGTCCAGTGCATCATGGGAACAGGGCAAACCAAACTACCAAGCCAATTCTTTCACTGGGAAGAAAACAAGCTACCGGGGACCGGTTTCTGGCATTTCAGACGTCTTCGTCCCCGCTTGCTTGAATCCTGATGGTGCAATGAGCAAGGGACTCACGTCTGAGTATACCCTTCCACGCTTATGGTGGACAAAACAATTAAACAACAGGGGGTGGTGATGGACAGAGTTTCTGAATTAAGCAGAATACTCTCACCCAGTCAAGAGATCAGGGCTTAATCCAACACCGTTTTTTAGCTCACTGCCCCATCCCAGCTCAGAACCTGGCTATATGCAAATTAGTCTGCCCCTGGCCCAGTGCATCATGGGAACAGGGCAAACCAAACTACCAAGCCAATTCTTTCACTGGGAAGGAAACAAGCTACCGGGGACCGGTTTCTGGCATTTCAGCCGTCTTCGGCCCGGCTTGCTTGAATCCTGATGGTGCAATGAGCAAGGGACTCACGTCTGAGTATACCCTTCCACGCTTATGGTGGACAAAATAATTAAACAACAGGGGGTGGTGATGGACAGAGTTTCTGAACTAAGCAGAATACTCTCACCCAGTCAAAAGATCAGGGCTTAATCCAACACCGTTTTTTAGCTCACTGCACCATCCCAGCTCAGAACCTGGCTATATGCAAATTAGTCTGTCCCTGGCCCAGTGCATTATGGGAACAGGGCAAACCAAAGTACCAAGCCAATTCTTTCACTGGGAAGGAAACAAGCTACCGGGGGCCGGTTTCTGGCATTTCAGCCGTCTTCGGCCCGGCTTGCTTGAATCCTGATGGTGCAATGAGCAAGGGACTCACGTCTGAGTATACCCTTCCACGCTTATGGTGGACAAAATAATTAAACAACAGGGGGTGGTGATGGACAGAGTTTCTGAATTAAGCAGAATACTCTCACCCAGTCAAGAGATCAGGGCTTAATCCAACACCGTTTTTTAGCTCACTGCACCATCCCAGCTCAGATCCTGGCTATATGCAAATTAGTCTGTCCCTGGCCCAGTGCATCATGGGAACAGGGCAAACCAAACTACCAAGCCAATTCTTTCACTGGGAAGGAAACAAGCTACCGGGGGCCGGTTTCTGGCATTTCAGCCGTCTTCGGCCCGGCTTGCTTGAATCCTGATGGTGCAATGAGCAAGGGACTCACGTCTGAGTATACCCTTCCACGCTTATGGTGGACAAAATAGTTAAACAACAGGGGGTGGTGATGGACAGAGTTTCTGAATTAAGCAGAATACTCTCACCCAGTCAAGAGATCAGGGCTTAATCCAACACCGTTTTTTAGCTCACTGCACCATCCCAGCTCAGAACCTGGCTATATGCAAATTAGTCTGTCCCTGGCCCAGTGCATCATGGGAACAGGGCAAACCAAACTACCAAGCCAATTCTTTCACTGGGTAGGAAACAAGCTACCGGGGACCGGTTTCTGGCATTTCAGCCATCTTCGGCCCGGCTTGCTTGAATCCTGATGGTGCAATGAGCAAGGGACTCACGTCTGAGTATACCCTTCCACGCTTATGGTGGAAAAATTATTAAACAACAGGGGGTGGTGATGGACAGAGTTTCTGAATTAAGCAGAATACTCTCACCCAGTCAAGATATCAGGGCTTAATCCAACACCGTTTTTTAACTCACTGCACCATCCCAGCTCAGAACCATAGCGGCTCGACGTAAAGAATTTTTGGACTTGCGACCAGCTCTTCGATCAATGAACGCCCAATATGGCCTCATACATCCTTGTTTCTTCAAAGTGACCTACAAGGAAAGATCTTTCAGCTTCGAAGATCCCGCTGACCTTCCTAAATGTATCCACACTCACAAGGAAGAATCCATGGACTTTAGTAAACCCTGATTTTATTGTGTCCATGTTTGTTCGCTACTGCTGTTTCATTTATTCCCCCTTGTTGTGCTGTTGTCTTCATTCCACCTTCGTATTCTTTTTGTTACAGGTTCCTCTTATGTTGTCCCTGTTGACCGACTTCCTTTGTGCCTCCCTGATTTTTGTACTGTGCCCTTCGTTCCGCTGCCCATCCTTCCTACTCGTTTGGTAAGTTTCCTTCTTTGTCTTTAATGGTTATGTGAGTTATTTTTTACCTTTTAGTTTTGTCTTTCTATTATTACTCATTATAGCCATTCTATTTTTTCCTATTTTTCCTTTTTCTGCTCGTGCGGTTGTCTTGTTCTCGCTGCTCCCCCTCCTTATTCATTGTCCTTCCTTTGTTGTTTTTTTTTTCATGGCTAAAGTCTCACGACCTTCTGTCATCATCTTTTTCTTATCTTTTCTTTCAGGAGGTGTTACCTCCCTTGCCTCCCTCTCTCTCCTTCTTCCCCCCCACCTTCTCTTTCTTCCCTACTGATTTTCTCTTTTTCTATGGCCTCATTTCAAACTCCTTCACTTTTCCTTTCCTTTTTCTTATCATTGTATCTTTTTCCTTTTCCACTTTAATTCTCTCTCTGCTACCCTTTATTGCTGTGATGCATTGTCTCCCTTCTTTTTTCTGTTTTGCAAATTTTTGTTGGTTACTCCATTTTGTCTTTCGTTTCACCAAGCTTGCTACTAGACATCTTCTCTCATTTTCTCTCATCTTTTTTCTTCATAACTGCTATACTCTTTTTCTCTACTCCTATCCTAGTCTCCTTCTATGAAAGGTTTCCGACTTATTTCTTGGAATGTTAAGGGTCTCCGTAACCCTATTAAGAAACAACGTATTTAGTCTCACCTTTCTCGTTTACAATGTCAAATTGCCTTTTTACAAGAAACGCATCTTTCTTCACAGGAATTGTCTATGTTGCCCAGACAATGGGTTGGGGAAGTTTATTGTTCTCCGGCTGTTAATCACAAAAATGGTGTTGTTATTTTATTTCAAAAATCTCTGTCTGTTCAAGTGCATAGAGAACTTGCTGATTCTAATGGTAGGTGGCTGCTTCTGGATTGCACTATTAATAATGTTCACTTTTTCCCTTTGCAATGTATATGGTCCCAATGGTATTGACCCATCCTTTTGGAATGAGTTTTCCTCCCTCCTCTCCTCTATTGTTAGTGATAATCTAATTGTTGTGGGGGATTGTAATCAATTGATGGACCCTTTCTTGGATCGTAAATCTCAAGCACTTTATGTCCCTAATAAAATGCAAAAGTCTTTTCACAGATCCATTTCTTCCAGAGGCCTAATTGATTCATGGAGAATCTCCCATCCTGATTCTCTAGAAATTTCCTTTTTTTCTCCTGTACATGCCTCCCATTCCAGAATAGATTATATCTTTCTCTAACATCATGCTTTCCAATTCATGACCAACTCTGAAATAAGTTCCATTCTCATCTTTGATCATGCACCCATTATTTTAGATATGGATTATCCTTCCCCCACTCCCAGGACTCGTCGTTGGCGTTTCAATAATTCACTTTTACTTGATCCCACCTTCACTGACCATTTTACACACTTCATGAATGATTTCTTTCATAACAACTTAAGCACTTCTTCAGATTTTCACTTTATTTGGGACGCCTTCAAGGCTGCTGCCCGTGGTTGTATTATAGATTTTGTTTCCCGTAAAAAGAAGAAGGCGCTTACTCAGGCTTCCTCTTTCCTTAAACGCAATAAAGATCTTGAACACTTATATTTTACCGCTAATTCTCCTGATTCACTAACTTCTCTTATTAAAGCTAAAATGCAATTTAATAGACACTCCTGGGATTCCGCCTCTAATCAGCTTCTCCAATTTAATGCCAAAATGTATGGTGGTCCCAACAAAGCCGGCAGGGCTCTAGCGAATTATCTCAAAATCAAGAAACAGAAATGTCAGATTGTCATGATTAAGGACACGCGGGGCTCTCTCCAATCCTCGGACGTTAAAATTCTTGATTGCTTTGTTCAATATTACTCGACCCTCTATATGCCTGAGTCCAATCCCTCTGCTGAACAAATAGACTCCTTCTTTCACTCTATCCCCAAACCTCCCGTTTCCCAGGTGGACTTTTCTTCCCTTGGCGTCCCATTTTCAGAAAAAGAGATTCTTGCGGCTCTTTCTCTTCTCCCCAAAGATAAAACACCTGGTCCAGATGGATTTACAGTATGATTCTTTCTCCACTTCAAGACTGTTTTGGTTCCTTACTTGCTCCAATTAATCAATCATTTTCTTACTATAGATGAATTCAAAGGCTCCTTTACTCAGGCAATGCTTGTTCTTCTTCCCAAAAAAGATAAAGACCCTGCCATGTGCAAAAACTACAGACCTATTTGCCTTATCAACACTGATTGTAAAATATACGCAAAACTCTTAGCTCTACGCATTAACTCGATAATTCCCAACTTGGTTAATGTTTATCAATCTGGATTTGTAAAAGGTAGGTCTATTACAGATAATTCTAGGACCCTTCTTAATATTATTCACCTTGCTGCTAAAATGGATATTCCTGTCGCAGCTATTACCTTGGATGCTGAGAAAGCATGTGACCGTGTTAATTGGATTTTATGTTTGGAGCGCTTCGTTGGCATGGTTTTAGTCCCACTGTCCTCAAATATATTCAACTACTCTATTCCGATCCCACAGCTTCTATCTGGGTTAATGGTACACAATCACCTTACTTCTCCCTTCATAGAGGAACCAGACAGGGTTGTTCATTATCCCCTCGTCTTTTTATTTTGCCGTGAGAACCTTTTCTTGAGAAAATTCGACAATCTGATTCTTATTCTGGTTTTATTTATAAGGACGTTGAAATTAAATGCACTGCCTATGCGGATGATATTCTACTTTATATCTCAAACCCTGTAGATGCTCTCCCTGCTTTTTTTTCTTTACTAAATGATTATTCTTTAGTCTCTGGTTACAAATTAAACATCGATAAATTGGAAGTTCTCCCTCTCAACAGGTATTGTCTTCCTCATATGTTCCATGGTTCCGGTTTTGAGTGGAATCCCGGATTCATTAAATGTCTGTGTGTGTTATACGCCAACACCATTAGAGAACCTATCAAAATCAACCATTCTGATCTTCTTAAAAAACGTTCCTCTCTTATAGAACGTTGGTCTCCCCTTTTCCTCTCATGGTGGGGTCGCCTCTCAACTATTAAAATGATGCTCCTTCCTATTGTCAATTTTTATCTCTCCATCCTTCCCATCTCTCTCCCCCTTTTCTTCTTCAAGTCCATCAATAGTCTTTTCATTAAATTACTATGGAACAATCGTAGAGCTAGGGTCTCACTTCTTCACCTCCAACAACCCAAACACCTTGGTGGTGTAAATTTCCCCAACTTTTCACGCTTCCACTCTGCCTTTTCTCTCAAACAAATTAGGCCCTTTCTTCTGGATTCACCCTCCTCACCAGTAACGGCTTGGAGCTCTTTGGAATTAGCTCAACTTTTCCCTTTCTCTTCCCTCACTGCTACCAAGCTCACCTAGCTTCATCAAAAGCTTGTCTCTCCCATTTTTAAACACTCCAATGCCCTAACACTTTCTCTATTTCGCTCCTTTTCTTCTCCTTCTGATCTTCATTTTGATACTCCGCTTTGGTACACAATCGGGCACTCTTCTGGAAGGAATGGATCGATAAAGGAATTCTTACCTATAAACATCTCCTTTCCAACGTCTCCTTACTAACCTTCCAGGAACTCCGTGATTCCTTTGGTATTTCCAATAAATATTCCTCTCAATTCCTCACACTTTCTCCTACATTATCCACTATTATTTTGCAGGACATTCCACCTCCCTCCGCTCCCCTTCTCCTTACCTCTCCACCAGACTTCCATATCCCTTTCAAAGCCTCTGTCATTTATAAATTACTCTCTCATTTTCCCAGTGATAGGTCCAAAATCAAATTGGAAAATTTTCGTGGGAGTCAGACCTTGGTCACACTTTCTCCACACTTACTTGGGATTCCATTTGGTCTAAAATTCACCCAGTTTCTTGCTCCGCCAGCACCACACAGAACTTTTACTTCTTTTACAACAGACTTTATTATACTACTAGTGACCTGTATAAATTCAAACTAATAGATTCCGAAAATTGTTGGTCCTATTCTTGTGACACCAGTGATTTGTTGCATATGTTTTTTCTTTGCCCTAGGTTGAATTACTTTGATCCAAGGTTTGGTCCACACTCAATAACTTTTTGTCCACTGATGTTCCTTTTGATATTGTACATGCTTTTCTGGGTGGATTGGCCCCTATTTGGAATGTTCCTCACCATACTCGAAAATTCATCAACTTTGTTCTTGCTATTTCATTTCAGATTGTTACTGCTAACTGGAAAGATACTACGAATGTTGTTTATACTGCTTGGTGGAACCTACTCTGCCATCATCACAGATTAGACCACACATTTGCTACATCAGTCCATTTGTTGGTTAAACGTGATTTATTATGGTCTCCTTTAACAGAGCTTTTATCTAGACATACCCCCTGATCATCTAATATTACCTTCTCTCCTTTTGTTCTCACCCAATTTTTGTTATAAGATAATGTGTTCCCGGTAGCACTTCCTCCTTCTCTCTTTCCCTCTCTTTTTCCATTTCCTCTCTTTCCACCCCCCCTAAAACTGGAAAGGTTATAAAAGCATTTCTCATTGGTATATTGCTTACCCCTTTCTGGAGTTTGATTTTACATTTGCATTGTTCCTAATGGTCTTTCTCATATTTACTTGGTGTTCATTGCCGTTGTACTGATGTTTTACGTTGTATTATTCTACTCAATAAAGCTTTTTAAACTTAAAAAACAAGAATGAGGATTCAATAGGAGTCGTAGATAAGCTGGTCATAGCGCCCTGACCTTGTTGGGATTGCAAAGTCCGGGCACTATGCTTTCACTGTGATAAGAAATTTAAAGACCCTGGTTTAAAGATTTTTGCCACATCCAGGAGAATGTCCTTCAGGTTGGAAATCTCCTCTCTTAAAGCTAATATGAAACCGATTGCTTCACTGATCGATGAGGGAGTCTGTCTGGGTAAGCTTGTTTCGGGTGGGTATACACAGTATCTGTGACGGATAAGCAGAGTCACATACTTACCTTACTTACTTCCTTACTAACAAACCTGTTAGAACATTCTACATTTATGCATGTTTGAGTATCATCCTTCCGACCAGGGTCCAGGGAGGGCTCCTCATCTTGATCCAATATAACAACAAGTGTCAAATGCAGGCAGAATTTACTGGGGCTACGATATCGTTTTTCAGCGGCATTGCATTCAATTTAAATGAATCTGGAAAGTTCTCCACTCTGTTAACTTTAGTAGCTTCATCTTGAGGATGACCTTGTTGCCTAGAATAGACTCCACTTTTTCTATCCATGCATCAATCTCATGTGTTACACAGTTTGCTGTCGCATAGCTTGACTGCTTAGGGAGCTTTGGAAGTTTGGGGTACACAGTCTTATCAACCAGACAAGCTTTTCATTTCCCCATTCTTTTCATACCTGTGCGGGCTTTAAACAATAGAAGCTGCAGTACCATCAGTATCTGGAACATTAACGTCTTGGGGCTCAAGTTCCAGAGCTGGGAGTGTGGCCCTGCCCTGCCTTTTCCTGGCGTTGACAAGCAAAAGATGGGCACGCGCTTGACCCGTGCTTTGCCCAGGCGCATCCCACTGTGTGGTGAGCAGGGCTGCTTAAATGCACCTAATGGCATTTATCAGGTGTTCAGCCCCCACCAGCTGGTCACAAACTATCTGAGACCTGGAGTCCCCCTCGAAGCATGTCCCATGCTGCAGCAAAGCAGGGCTGAATAAACAAACATGATTTTTTCTGTTTCAATTTCTTTATTGGATTTTTAACATTTTCGATACTGTTTGACCATTCTTATAAAGGTTATGGCTATGAGTGGCCGTACATCAATGAGTTTCTTTATCCGGCTAAATAAGCCTGATAGCATTTCCCTGGGGCCCAGCCCCCACCAGCTGGTCTCAAACATTCTGGAACCTGGGGTGCCCCTCAAAGAGCAGGCTTTTTAAATAGGCCTGACGGCGTTTCCCAGGTGTACAGCCCCCACTAGCTGGTCTTAAACAATCTTGGACCTTGAGTCCCCCTCGAAGCAGTCCTGCGCTGTAGCAAAGCGGGGCTTCTTAAATATGCCCAATCCGGTTTCCCAGGTGTTTAGCCTCCACCAGCTGGTCTCAAATGTTCCAGCCAATCTGGGACCTGGAGTCCCCCATGAAGTCTGTAAATTAAAAAGCTATCAAACTATTTTATAATTAAATGATAAATATTATTTTTATCTTTCTTCGTATTAAATTACATGTATTTATATTCTTTACCATTTAAAATAATTTAATTTAACATACCATTATTCCCTAGGAGTTTTTATTTTAACCCTCCATTAGTCCAATAGTTAGCTATGCGTGGTGCTGTCCTTACTGTAGCTTTAAGCTGGAGTAACACACTACTGTTTTAGGTTCCCTTTTGTCTCTAGTAACTTTAGATGTGTGGTTTGTGAATAGCAATAAGCTAATTCTTTTGTGGCTAATTGCACATTCCTCCCTAAACCTCACTGTGTGAGCAAAACTTTTTAAGTCTATTTAAGTTATTCACCTGTTTTCCATTTATATATGCACGTGGCCACCTTACTCCAATGAAACAACATGCTCTTGAACTACTATGATTTGTCAATATGGCTGTGGTGGTTTGATGCTAGTGATCATTAATAAAATATTGCTTTGTAGCACAGAGATATGTATGACAATATTCCAGGTGCATTATATATATATATATATATATATATCACCTCAACAACGGTTCCTGCTCGGGATTTGTGCAGCGCTCATGCATGTGCGTTATCCTGCGGCTGAACCACGCCGCTTAATCTCTCCACAACTTTTCCCAAGGGGCAAACAACGGGTCGCACAACCAACTGGAGTTTTAACAGCAATCTCCTTTTATTTTTCAGATAAACATAGGGCAAATAGCGCACTTGATCTACACGTTTCGGTGTGTCGCCACCTTGCTCACGATCATCGGGTTTGCCCCACCCATGTACATTTATAACCATTCTTTTTCAAAATACTGTCACTTCCTGTCACATGTTATACTAAGAATTCTGGTCCTTGTAGTCTTACAAGTTGTTCGAAACAAAATACCAACTTTTTAGTGCACCAAAACAAATTAATTTGAACTTAATATTGCTGAACATCTTACTAGTCCTTCATTCAACTTGTTGGACGCCTTCCAATAGGCTAATGTCTCTATTATTGTTCTGCCTCTAAATAGGCACGCTTTGCCATCTTGCTTTCAAATTAATGTTTATTGTCCTTTTCTAAGTTTCTTTTGTGCTGTTTATTTACAGGTGCACATATAATTCCTCCGATTGATTCAACCCATTCGGGTGCAGGATCCTCAGGTTGATGATAAATCTCGATTCTGCTTGCCTTAGTTTTCTTTCTCGATCACCTCCCCGCTCACCTTTGGCGATCGTTTGTATGCCAGAAAATCTCAGTTTTTGCCAATCACCCTGGTGTGATTGTTCCATATGTTTTGCTATGGCATTAGAGCGGTCCTTGTGTATGGTTGCACGCATGTGCTGCAATATACGATTTTTTAGTTCTACAGTCGTACTCCCCACATATTGCATTGGGCACGGGCACTCTACTACATAAACAGTGAATGGGGTTTTGCATGTGATACACTGTCTGATTTGCCATTTCTTCTTATTTGCCAAAGTTATTTCCTTCGTTTGTTTGGCTATTTGGCACATTTTGCAGCCGTGGCATTTCACAAAACCTTTAGTTTTGAGCCAATCGTCCTGTCGTTTCTTCTGGAAATGGCTTTGTATCAGATGGTCCTTCAAGTTTTTTGCACGTCTGTATGTTATGGTTGGGTGAGTGCCAACAATTTCCTTCACTGTAATGTCCAACTGTAGTAGTTTCCAATTTTTTCTTAGAATCTTGGAAATGTTTTCACTTTCTTGGGAGAAATCCATGATCAGACGGATTTTGTCTGTTTCAGTGTCATCCTCTGGCCTTTTCCTTTTAAGGCATTCCTCTCTGGTTTTTGTGCTGGTTTTTATCAAACAGTTTTTCACTATTTTAGCTGGGTATTTCCGTTTTATAAATCTTTCCATTGTTTTTTTGCTGTTCTTATCCCACTCAACTTGTTCACTGCATATCCGCCGGACTCTCAAGAACTCTCCGTACGGTATGCTGTTCAGTAATGTTTTCTGGTGGAAGCTGGTGGCTTCTCATGTCACATTAGTTGATGTTAGCCTTCTGTGGAGAGTGGTGTGTATCTGCTGATCCTTGATGTAAATTTCGGTGTCCAGGAATATGATTCTGTCTTTGCTCATGTTGTAAGTGAATTTCAGATTTTTCACACTGTTGTTCATTATTTGAAAATATTCCTAGAATTCTGCTTCGGTACCATCCCAAATGATCAACAAGTTGTCCATAAATCTCTTCCAACTTATAATTTTGTTGACTGATGTTTCATTGTTTGAATTCCAAGCTATTTCCTGCTCCCACCATCCCATTGTGAGACATGCGTATGATGGGCTAAAGGAAAATCCCATTGCGGTGCCGTTTCGCTGTTTGAAGATTTCTCCTCCAAATGTGAAGATGTTTTGTTCCAAACAAATTGTAATCAATTCCAGTAGCATCTGATTATGACTACTGAATTCCAAGTTTTTCTCCTTTAAGAAAAAATTGCATGCTTTCACACCCATCTCGTTATCAATGTTGGTGTATAACCCAATTACATCCATGGATATCAACCAATAGGATTCTTGCCATGGTGTGTCTAATAGTGTTCGTAGTAGGTCACTTGTGTCCTGTATGTAGGAGTTTAGTTTTGCAACATAAGGCTTTAGGAAGTGATCGACATATTCCGCAACCGGTTCCAACAATGATCCCTTTGCGGATATTATCGGTCTTCCCGGGTTTTTTTTTTGGTCCTTATGTATCTTAGGCAAGAAGTAAATAGTTGCCATTATTGGGTGTGATACAGTTAGGAATTTTCTCTCCATCTCATCGATTAATCCTTTTGTTGTCCATGCACTTATTTTCTCATCAATTTTTTTCTTTATATCCATCACTGGGTTTTGTTTCAATTTTTCATAATGCTGGTTATTCCTTAATTGCCGATGAGCTTCTTTCATATATGCATTTCGGTCCATGATTATCACGTTTCCGCCCTTATCGGCAACTTTTATTTCTATTTTTTCATCCTCTGACAAGTTTATTAACGCCAATCTTTCCTCTTTTGTTAGATTGTCCTGACCATAATTCCATTTAAGATTGTACAGATCCTGTATTACGGCTTCTTGAAACAAATCCACTTTGTTTCCCGGAGTTAGTTGTGGATAGAATTTGGATTTTGGTTTTTTACCACTTAGTCCTGCCCCACACTGTGTTACGGCCTGTGATAGAGACACTTCATCACTTGGGTCTTGAGTCATATTTATAAGAGTCAGAAAGCCGTCTGCATCTTTTAGTTGTAAATTTTCTTCCGATGTTTCAGATTGAATGATATTTTTTTCTTTCAATGTCTTTTCCTTGAAAGCTTTTGATAATTTTATTTTCCTGATGTATAGGTATAGGTCGATTCTCACCTGTGCAAGGTTCATATGGCTTTTTGGACAAAAATGTATGCCTCTCTTTAGTAGGGCTGTTTCCGTTGTTGTCAGCTGTCTGCTAGATAGATTTGTTACTTGCAATTCGTCCGATGTTACTTCCGTCTCTGCCTCATGGTTCTTGTTTCCACTCCTGTTCTCTCTGTTCCACCACTTGCTCCTTTTTCCTCTTCTGCTACATTTCTTCCAGGCCATTGCCTTCCTCTTCCCCTTCCTCTCCGTGGCTGGAATTGTGGGGTCGGACGATTCCGCTCCCAATATCGTTGTTGTAAGATGAGGCGCATGTCCCCTAAAAAAGGAACCCTTCTGTTGGTATAATTTTCATTGCCAAGTGTTTGTTCCTTCGATAGTGTGGAGGATGCCGAGCTCGACATACTTGACATGCTTGTCCAAGCCATTTGTTCTTTTAATCCGTCAAATTTTCTGGCAAAAGAGAATATGCGGCCTTCCGCATAATCATTTGTGTCTCTGATAAATTTTGAGTGTTTTCGGTCCATCACAGTTTCCTCATGTTTGTCTATTTCTGTTTCCAAATCTTCTTTGAATTTAGTCATTTCCGATGTTAATTTGAGGGTGGCTATTTCTTTTTCCACTTCATGCAACTCCTCTTTAAGTTTTTCCAGAGCTATTTCGATATGTTTGATAAGGATTACAATTAATCCCAATGAGGATTGCAGTATGAACTCACCCCATTCCTCTAACAGTTCGTTGGATGCATCGTTGTTGTTGGGCATAAGTAAGATCCTAAGTCCTCTAGGAACCATCTTTGCCTCCAAGTATTTTATCAACGTGATAATCTCCCATGATTTATTGATCTCTTTTCTGCTCAATTTCTCCCAATTTTTCAATTTACTTCTGGCATCACATTTTCCTGAGGTTGATGCTGCACCCGTCTTCTTTTTTGGGTTGCTTTTGTCAAACAGCTCATTCACTCGTGCTGTAAGTTTTGATTCTCGTTTTTCCATACTTGCGCTATTTGATCACCTTCCCTTCTTTGTTTGGATCGTTACCACTTTTTGAGCTTCGCTGTCGTGCCCCCTGTGTTGGCCGGTAATCCCAAAGTGACTATTTAGTAGTGCTTTTCTGCCGCTTATCCTTTGGAAACATTGCGGTTTTGCAACTAAGTTACTTGGTTTTCCGATGTCAAGCCGATTTCAGCTGTTTAAATTGGCATTCACACGCATTCATTCAGTTCACACGCTTACCGGTTTCTTCAGCGTGTGTTCTGTTCTGCGTACCCCAATCCGATGTTGTTATCAATGTTCACTTCCTTGAGTGGGAATCTGTTTGTGATCCAAAAAATCGGCGTTCACTGCTTCCCGAATTCAAATCACCTCCACAACGGTTCCTGCTCGGGATTTGTGCAGCGCTCATGCATGTGCGTTATCCTGCGGCTGAACCACGCCGCTTAATCTCTCCACAACTTTTCCCAAGGGGGAAACAACGGGTCGCACAACCAACTGGAGTTTTAACAGCAATCTCCTTTTATTTTTCAAATAAACATAGGGCAAATAGCGCACTTGATCTACGCGTTTCGGTGTGTCGCCACCTTGCTCACGATCATCGGGTTTGCCCCACCCATGTACATTTATAACCATTCTTTTTCAAAATACTGTCACATGTTATACTAAGAATTCTGGTCCTTGTAGTCTTACAAGTTGTTCGAAACAAAATACCAACTTTTTAGTGCAGCAAAACAAATTAATTTGAACTTAATATTGCTGAACATCTTACTAGTCCTTCATTCAACTTGTTGGACGCCTTCCAATAGGCTAATGTCTCTATTATTGTTCTGCCTCCAAATAGGCACGCTTTGCCATCTTGCTTTCAAATTAATGTTTATTGTCCTTTTCTAAGTTTCTTTTGTGCTGTTTATTTACAGGTGCACATATAATTCATCCGATTGATTCAACCCATTCGGGTGCAGGGTCCTCAGGTTGATGATAAATCTCGATTCTGCTTGCCTTAGTTTTCTTTCTCGATCACCTCCCCGCTCACCTTTGGCGATCGTTTGTATGCCATAAAATCTCAGTTTTTGCCAATCACCCTGGTGTGATTGTTCCATATGTTTTGCTATGGCATTAGAGCGGTCCTTGTGTATGGTTGCACGCATGTGCTGCAATATACGATTTTTTAGTTCTACAGTCGTACTCCCCACATATTGCATTGGGCACGGGCACTCTACTACGTAAACAGTGAATGGGCGTTTTGCATGTGATACACTGTCTGATTTGCCATTTCTTCTTATTTGCCAAAGTTATTTCCTTCGTTTGTTTGGCTATTTGGCACATTTTGCAGCCGTGGCATTTCACAAAACCTTTAGTTTTGAGCCAATCGTCCTGTCGTTTCTTCTGGAAATGGCTGTGTATCAGATGGTCCTTCAAGTTTTTTGCACGTCTGTATGTTATGGTTGGGTGAGTGCCAACAATTTCCTTCACTGTAGTGTCCAACTGTAGTAGTTTCCAATTTTTTCTTAGAATCGTGGAAATTTTTTCACTTTCTTGGGAGAAATCCATGATCAGACGGATTTTGTCTGTTTCAGTGTCATCCTCTGGCCTTTTCCTTTTAAGGCATTCCTCTCTGGTTTTTGTGCTGGTTTTTATCAAACAGTTTTTCACTATTTTAGCTGGGTATTTCCGTTTTATAAAACTTTCCATTCGTTTTTTTGCTGTTCTTATCCCACTCAACTTGTTCACTGCATATCCGCCGGACTCTCAAGAACTCTCCGTACGGTATGCTGTTTAGTAATGTTTTCTGGTGGAAGCTGGTGGCTTCTAATGTTGCATTAGTTGATGTTAGCTTTCTGTGGAGAGTGGTGTGTATCTGCTGGTCCTTGATGTAAATTTCGGTGTCCAGGAATATGATTCTGTCTTTGCTCATGCTGTAAGTGAATTTCAGATTTTTCACACTGTTGTTCATTATTTGAAAATATTCCTGGAATTCTGCTTCGGTACCATCCCAAATGATCAACAAGTCGTCGATAAATCTCTTCCAACTTATAATTTTGTTGACTGATGTTTCATTGTTTGAATTCCAAGCTATTTCCTGCTCCCACCATCCCATTGTGAGACATGCGTATGATGGGCTAAAGGAAAATCCCATTGCGGTGCCGTTTCGCTGTTTGAAGATTTCTCCTCCAAATGTGAAGATGGTTTGTTCCAAACAAATTGTAATCATTTCCAGTAGCATCTTATTATGACTACTGAATTCCAAGTTTCTCTCCTTTAAGAAAAAATTGCATGCTTTCACACCCATCTCGTTATCAATGTTGGTGTATAACCCAAGCCAAGCCAGGTTAAGCATGGAATGCTTTCTCGCAGCCACAGCGTGAACGCATTTATCCCTCACTAGAAGAATCATAGTCTTTCTTCCGGTTTCATGACTCCATCACGTCATGAACAGCCCAATTAGTGGCAGCGGGAGTTACATAAATACGCGCGCACCGCACCTCTTGTTCATTTCATCCCGGGACTCCGCCCGAAGTAGACGCTCGCCTCCACGCTACTTCTCCTTCAGAATCGACAGGTATGCCATTAGGGAATAGGGATTAGAACGCGTTAACAACAGACAGTAGCTAACGTTTTAACAACTTAGGAATTGATTTTGCCCTGTAGGAATTATTCAAGCTGCTTTAACTACATCGGCCCTCTTGAACTTCTTCTGGTCATATTGAAGAGAAGTTAGAAGCACTCAGGCTATTTATAACGGTATGTATAAAGTACCTGCTAACTTCTTAGTTAGTTTAGACCCTGTCTAAGATATATTTTTGTCCCAGATTATAATAAGCAGTTTTTTCTTGTTTTTAAAGGAATCAAACGTATCTGTACGTATGGCCATCATATACATAGCAAGTTATTATCATCCTTTGACCCCCTATCAATGACGGTCACCACTTGTTAATTAGCCCGGTAAGCATATAACATGGCAATCTTAATAATACGCATCGTTTGTAGCTGACCGTATAAACTCTCCGTACTGAGAATTGTTTCATTTGTTTATTTCAGTCATCAAAAATCATTGGCATCATAGGCTTTGATACCTATTTAACATATATTAACAGTGTGGAGGCGACCCATTTCAAAGCCCCCAATTGGGTAAGAAGAGTAAATAAGTAAATCGTCCTACAGTATAGACTTATCCTATATCAAAGCATATTATAAGAGGTGTATTTTTATCATTTAGGCAGAAACTTTATCCATCAAACACAGACTGAAATATCTATTAGAAGCAAAAAATAAGAACTGACAAGTCAACCAAATAGGTTAGTTGTCCTTTTTATCACTTAATTACCGACAGGATTGCATGCATATATCTGCAATATTAATTGTGGCTTTTATTTGTAGTAATCATCAATAAGAATTAGTTTGGAAACACTTGTGTTCCGGTTCTGAATAGCAGAGGACTCCATTTTTACATCAATATCAACTCTTAGCTTTGAAGCTCTTCCTTACCTGTGGTAAGTGCAAAATAGATGCATGTAGGCATCAACATCTGTGAGCGATTAGCCCTCGACAGTTATAAGAGATTATCCAGATATCTATACAAGATACTTACAAATAGGAAATCTATTCCATGTGCTTTATACTTGAGTAAGAATATTGATTCCCTAATGATAGAACTGATTTATACTCCCATAATAATTATCAGATAATATCTAAGCTTTTCAATTCAGATTAAAGATCTATGACATTCAGCTTTTTCCTTTCTTATCTCTACTCAATTCTTCATCTGCCTTTCACCGAGTTATATTTTCACTCTACTATTGAGGATTATTATTTAGCATTAATGTTAACCTTTGTTATTGCTTTTTAATCACTGTTATTGCTTTTTAATCACTGGTATATTATGCTGATTGGAGTTACATTTGCTTTTTTAATTTCTGCTGTATTATGCAGACTGGATTTAGGATCATAACATGTCACTATGTAAATTCATTTGCTATCTAACTAGATATGTCACACCATGCATTTATGATCTAAATATCAGATAGGATCGTCTGTTGATGCTAGCAATGAATACTCTCCTTATTGTCAGATATGATCTACTATATAATAATGAAAACTAAACCTTGAAGAAGTAATCAATGAGACCAATAACCCACAGGTCTATATATCAAGAGACTTTTAGTGACCAACTATATAAAACAGGAGCAGGCTAGAAGAGAGGTTATGATATATGATTTTATGTTTAACAATTTTTCTTAGTTATTATCTGTGTTTAGGATATATATAGGACCTGAGAATTATGAACAGTGATTCCGTTACTTTTATGTAATATGCAAAGAATAACATATGAATGTAATTTCTGACATTGATCTAATTAATATTATACATTATTTCATTTTCAGATAGTTGTAATATTGTCTTGAGAAAGGCGCTGGCCGCCGAAACGCGTCGACATACAACTCACTCTTCTAAATTCAAGAATTTTTATGTTATGATTTATGTAAATCCAACTTTTTATGAAATGTATTTTTTAGCGATTATGTATGTAACTGTAATAAACTTTTGTTTTTAATTGGAAGCTGTTCATTCTCAGTGTTGGTCCTTGAGTATTGTGTGTTCAAATTCAGATTTACTGCCTAGGTAGTTTTCTCCATTGGTGTATAACCCAATTACATCCATGGATATCAACCAATAGGATTCTTGCCAAGGTGTGTCTAATAGTGTTCGTAGTAGGTCACTCGTGTCCTGTATGTAGGAGTTTAGTTTGGCAACATAAGGCTTTAGGAAGTGATCGACATATTCCGCAACCGGTTCCAACAATGATCCCTTTGCGGATATTATCGGTCTTCCCGGGGTTTTTTTTTGGTCCTTATGTATCTTAGGCAAGAAGTAAATAGTTGCCATTATTGGGTGTGATCTAATGCCATAGCAAAACATATGGAACAATCACACCAGGGTGATTGGCAAAAACTGAGATTTTATGGCATGCAAACGATCGCCAAAGGTGAGCGGGGAGGTGATCTAGAAAGAAAACTAAGGCAAGCAGAATCGAGATTTATCATCAACCTGAGGACCCTGCACCCGAACGGGTTGAATCAATCGGAGGAATTATAAGTGCACCTGTAAATAAACAGCACAAAAGAAACTTAGAAAAGGACAATAAACATTAATTTGAAAGCAAGATGGCAAAGCGTGCCTATTTGGAGGCAGAACAATAATAGAGACATTAGCCTATTGGAAGGCGTCCAATAAGTTGAATGAAGGACTAGTAAGATGTTCAGCAATATTAAGTTCAAATTAATTTGTTTTGGTGCACTAATAAGTTGGTATTTTGTTTCGAACAACTTGTAAGACTACAAGGACTAGAATCCTTAGTATAACATGTGACAGGAAGTGACAGTATTTTGAAAAAGAATGGTTATAAATGTACATGGGTGGGGCAAACCCGATGATCGTGAGCAAGGTGGTGACACACCGAAACGCGTAGATCAAGTGCGCTATTTGCCCTATGTTTATTTGAAAAATAAATGGAGATTGCTGTTAAAACTATAGTTGGTTGTGCGACCCGTTGTTTCCCCCTTGGGAAAAGTTGTGGATATATATATATATATATATATATTCACTGAAAAAACCATAGGTTTCACACCAGTTATAGTTAGGAATTAGCATTTAAAAAACCTATTAAATTCACTGACAAAACCATAGATTTCACACCATTTATAGTTAGCTGGAAATTTTACTGACATAAAACCATTGAAATTCCCACGTTATAGTTAGTTGGACTCACTATAACTTGCGCGCCTGTAATGCACTGCTGATGACGTCACATATTACATCACTCATGACATGGTCAGTGACATCACTCATGACATCACTGATGACACCATCCAGTGAATGTGTGTCTTTCTGAAAAATAAATTTGTTTTATATATGTATTTGTAAAGGTCGATGGAAGAATAAATGTTTAAATAAGTGTGTAAATGGATGTTTTTTTAACAAAAAATTGGTTGGGTAACTGGCTTATTACGTGTATCTTAGTGAATACATATATTAGCGAGTATTGTTTAAATATTTAAATATTTGTATCAGTGTTTCTCTTTGTGTATAAGTGGCTGCAGGGGTTGGTGACTGACTCACTGTTTGTATGTGTTTTGAAGACAGCATATGTGCAGGACTGTATGGGTGGATGAGTGTGTATATGTGTGTGTTAGTGAGTGAATGACTGTCTCACTAGTGTCTTCATTAGTAACGACATATGTTTTAATCTAGTATATGTGAGTATTGATGTATATAAGTGAGTATAGTATATATAGTGAGAGATTGTAGAAGTTCCTGTTTAAATAAGTATGTGTTTCTATAAGTGATTGTTTAAGAGAGTAAGTATGGGTAAGTTTCCTTGGAAGTAAGGTGGTAGTGTGTGTATAAATGTATATGCAAATAAATGGATGTTCAATAGTTTATTTGCATGTGTGAGTATGTGTGTGAGTAACTTTTGGATGACTGCTGATGTGTAACAGGATGTATAGGTGTATCACTACATATGATGAGTGAGTATATATATGAGTGACTATATAGAACTGTTGGTGAATGAGTGGATGTGTATATAGATGGTGGAATTACTGAATTGGTTGTTGTTACTGGTTTGGGTATCTCCATTTTTTTGAAAATGTTTGTTTCTATTTTTGAATATGTGTTTTAAGCGTTACATTACACTGAAATTAGGTCTGTCACTCTGTCACAAGGATGGTGTCATCAGTGATGTCATGAGTGATGTCACTGACCATGTCATGAGTGATGTAATATGTGACGTCATCAGCAGTGCATTACAGGCGCGCAAGTTATAGTGAGTCCAACTAACTATAACGTGGGAATTTCAATGGTTTTATGTCAGTAAAATTTCCAGCTAACTATAAATGGTGTGAAATCTATGGTTTTGTCAGTGAATTTAATAGGTTTTTTAAATGCTAATTCCTAACTATAACTGGTGTGAAACCTATGGTTTTTTCAGTGAATTTCAAAGGTTTTTTAAATGCTAATTCCTAACTATAACTGGTGTGAAACCTATGGTTTTTTCAGTGAATTTCAAAGGTTTTTTTAATGCTAATTCCTAACTATATAAGACCTGAAAGCCCACCAGGAATCTCCAGTATGCGCCAGGGGACTGCATTGCAGAGAGGTGTAATGAAGCCACAACCCTTTTTACACCTCTCTGCAACGCAGCCCCCGTGCATGTTTGAAGAGGGGGAACTAATTCCCCTTGCATACTGGGGGACCCTGGGGGCCAATTAGCCCACCTGGAACCTCCAGTATGCGCCAGGGGCTGCATTGCAGAGGTGTAATGAGACTATGCCCCTTGTTACACCTCTCTGCAACGCAGCCCACTGCCGCGTTTGCAGAGGGGGAACTAATTCCCCTTGCATACTGGGGGTCCCTGGGGTCAACTGGTCCACCAGGAGCCTGCAGTATGCGCGAGGGAGCTGCATTGCAGAGAAGTGTAATGAGGCCACACCCTTGTTACACCTCTCTGCAATGCAGGCCACTGGCGCGTTTGTAGAGGGGGGACTAATTCCCCTTGCATACTGGGGGTCCCTGGATCATATCTGCCCAAACACCGATATTCCGAACGATTGTAAATTACTTTTACTACTCTCTACTACTCACTCTACTATTCACTCTACTACTCTCTACTACTCACTCTCTGCTACTCTCTCTACTGCTCTCTACTACTCTCTACTACTCACTCTCTACTCTCTATTACTCACTCTCTACTCTCTACCTCTCTACCTCTCTCTTCTTCTCTCTCTACTAATCTCTACCTCTCTACCGCTACCTCTCTACCTCTCTACCTCTACACCGCTACCTCTCTACCTCTCTCTACACGCACACATATACACATATATGCATATATATATATATATGCATATGCATTTATATATATGTATGTGTATGTATAAAAAAAACAACAAAACATTTTTTTTTTAAACAGCTACTTTTAAAACTGTCATTCTTTTTCCCCATGGTACACTCCCCGGTACGCTTACCGGTGCGCGTACCGGTGCGCGTACCGGGCGCTCACCCCGTGAAAATCAAAATTTTTTTAAATTTTTTTTTTGCTCCGCGGGGCCCTTTTATGGCCCCCACATCAAACCTAGGGGGTCAAGGGGGGTCTACTCTGCCCCCTTATGGTCATTTCCCTCTTTGTTTTGGCCACCTCTCGTGTCTCGATCCTACCGAGACACAAGATGGCGGCCGCTCCGGACTGTTTAGAATGTTTACAGACACCCCAGAGCCAATCAGCTTTCTGCGCGCAAGTCGCGGTAAGCGCCCGGTGCGCGTACCGGTGCGCGTACCGGTGCGCGTACCGGAGCGCTGCTATAGATATATATATTTTTTTGAACCTTAATTACTCAAAATCCACTGGAGCACATATCTTGAGACATAGCAAAGGCACATCGGGCTACCAGTCCCTACAATTATGCCAAGTTTGGTGGAAATCCATTCAGCCGTTCGGGCTAAAAGTGAAATCGACCGCCCTATGGAAATTAACATGGGGAAAACGCGTTTTGGGACCCCCCTTTTATCTCGGCCCCCGCTTGACAAATCCCCCCCAAACTTTCAGGGAAGGACCGGAACGCCGCGAGGCCATTTTGAGGAAATTTTGAGGCAGATTCGTCAACCGGCGCCAAAGTTATTCCAAATAGAATTTTGAGATTTAACATTGAAAAAAATCCTAACTATAACTACCTACTGGCGACCGCCAGTAGGTAATATATATATATATATATATATATATATATATATATATGTATATATATATATATATATATATATATATGTATATATATATATATATACATATATTACCTACTGGCGATAGCCAGTAGGTATATTTAGTTAGGATTTTTTTCCTATGGGACTTTTGAAAATTCTATGTCTAATAACTTTGGCGTTTGAGGACGGAATCGGCTGAAATTATCAGGAAAATGGCTTATTTTGTTTCTGAGCAGCCCCTGAAAATTTGGGGGGGTTTCGTCAAGGGGGGGCCGAGAAAAAAGGGGGGTCCCAAAACGCGTTTTTCCCATGTTAATTTCCATAGGGCGTTTGGCCTCACTTTTAGCTCGAACGGCTGAATGGATTTGCACGAAACTTGGCAAAATTGTAGGGACTGTTAGCCCGATGTGCCTTTGCTGGGTCTCAATATATGTGCTCCAGGGGATTTTGAGAAATTAACGTTTTAAAAAATTTATGTATCTGTGACAGCGTCCTGGATAGTGCACCAGTTCGCGTACTTTTCGCGTAACGGAGCTTTGCAAAACGAAGCTGATTGGTTGTCCGGTGTCTGTCAACATTCTAAACAGTCCGGAGCGGCCGCCATCTTGTCTCTCGGTAGGATCGAGGGACAAGAGGAGGCAAAAACGAAGGGGGAAATGAAGGAAAGGGGGCAAGGTAGACCCCTCCTGACCCCCTAGGATTGATGAGGGGGATATTAAAGTGGCCCGCGGGGCAAAAAAAAAAAAAATAAGATTTTTCGCCGTAGAGGCGCATCCCGGTACGCGAACCGGGCAGCTAACTGGGCAGCTAACCGGCAGCGTAACGGGAGTCTGAGGAGAAGCTGATTGGCTGTCAACATTGTAAACAGTCCGGAGCGGCCGCCATCTTGTCTCTCGGTAGGATCAAGAGACAAGAGGTGGTGAAAAATGAAGGGGGAAATGAAGGAAAGGGGGCAAGGTAGACCCCTCCTGACCCCCTAGGATTGATGAGGGGGATATTAAAGTGGCCCGCTGGGCAAAAAAAAAAAAAAAAAATATTGCGATTTTTTGTCGTAGAGGTGCAAATCGGTACGTGACCCGGGCATCTAACCGGGCAGCTAACCGGCAGTGTAACGGGAGTCTGAGGAGAAGCTGAATGGGTGTCAACATTGTAAACAGTCCGGAGCGGCCGCCATCTTGTCTCTCGGTAGGATCGAGAGACAAGAGGTGGTGAAAAACGAAGGGGGAAATAAAGGAAAGGGGGCAAGGTAGACCCCTCCTGACCCCCTAGGATTGATGAGGAGGATATTAAAGTGCCCCGCGGGGCAAAAGAAAAAAAAAGAAAATTGCGATTTTCGCATAGAGGCGCTTCCCGGTACGCCAACTGGGCAGCTAACCGGCAGCGTAATGGGGGTCCGACATCTTGTGTTTTTGGAGCGTCCGGTTTGCGTACCCGGTAGCGTTCCGGTAAGCGTAACAAGGGGAAAACCCAGAGAAACAGTAAAATAAAATTTAAAGGAATAGATTTCCACCAAACTTGGCAAAATTGTAGGGACTGTTTGTTTGATGTGCCTTTGCAAAGCCTCAAGATATGTGCACGTGTAGATTTTGTCTAATTAAGGTTAAAAAAAATATATATATCTGTAAGCGTGATCTGGCGCGCTTACGTTACGGGTTTTGTTTGCGCTGCAGAGACGATACGTCACGTTTATGCGACGCGTCATGAGGGGTCTCACGTGGCTACGTGATACGTCACGTAAAAAGAATATATTTTACAGCTATAGATATTAGCTTTTAAAAAACCAATGAAATTCACTGAAAAAACCATAGGTTATAGACCATATATAGTTAGGAATTAGCATTTACCAAACCATGAAAATTCACTGAAAAAACCATAGGTTATAGACCATATATAGTTAGGGATTAGCATTTACAAAACCTTATTTTACTCGCATAAAACCATTGAAATTCGCATATATAGTTAGTTGCGCTAACTATATATCGCGCACCCGCAATCCACTGCTGATGATGTCACATATTACATCATTCATGACATGGTCAGTGACATCACTGATGACATCACTGATGACATCACTGATGACATCACTGATTACATCTCAAATGACATCACTGATAAAATCACTGATAACATCTCATTTGTCATTACTCATCACATCACTGATGATATCAATCATGTGATAATACGATTAACCTCTTCAGACTCTAATATAACCTTAGATACACTCAGAGTAAACAGACACTCACAGACTGTCACTCATCCATGGAATTACTCACACACCTAGTCAGTCATGCAAAGAATCAATCACACCTCCATTTCCTCAACTATACAGTTATACACACCTTACTTATTCGAACATATACTAACACATATTTACTCTTTTATACAATCCCTGATACAAGTTCACAATGATCCATACAGCCACTCACACATTCACTGGCTCTTATGCACAGTAATTTATATATGTCAACTCTCACATGTACTGTGTTTTACATATGTACTTACATTGACATTTAGCACTGAGATATCCATTCACTCACCAATACACTCATGCACACAGTCAACCGCCCATACAGCTGTTTCCACATGCACTTTTGAACCCATAGATCTAGTGAATCAACTGCTTACACATGTATGCACAGAGTCACACACCTCCCAGCCACCCACACACACACACACTCAGTCTCCCATACAAATACTTGGGCAAACAATCAATTACCCATATAGTTACTCATATAGCTACTGATCAACACATGCAGCAGTTTACAGAACAACAGACATAATGATGCACACATTAAGACAGTTTAGTCACTAACCCATGCACTCAGTGAGACACATTTAATCTCTCACTTATACAGTCAGTCATGCACCTACTAAATCCTTCATCCAGACACTTATACATCCACTCATTCTTCAATATGTAAGACATATTTTAACTTTACAGAAACATACAGTCACTGGATAATGTCATCAGTGATGTCATCAGTGATGTCTTTTGAGATGTCATCAGTGATGTCATCAGTGATGTCACTGACCATGTCATGAATGATGTAATATGTGACATCATCAGCAGTGGATTGCGGGTGCGCGATATATAGTTAGCGCAACTAACTATATATGTGAATTTCAATGGTTTTATGCGAGTAAAATAAGGTTTTGTAAATGCTAATCCCTAACTATATATGGTCTATAACCTATGGTTTTTTCAGTGAATTTTCAAGGTTTTGTAAATGCTAATTCCTAACTATATATGGTCTATAACCTATGGTTTTTTCAGTGAATATATATATATATATATATATATATACATATATATAAAATCGCAATTTGAAATGTATGAAGCAAATTCGCATCGCAAATTAAGAAATCGCAAACGTTTGCGATTCCTTACGTTGCGAGCCCCAAAAATCAGTGATTTCCCTTGCGAATCCTAATTTTGCGATTTCCTAGTTGCGAAAGTCACAAACAAGTAATTGCAAAATCAGAAATCGCAGGGGAATGTATGAAAAACTTCGCAATTAGCGATTTTATGAAATTCACAATTTTGAGAATCGCAATTAACACCAAGTAGGAGCAGGTGGTAACCAGGTGCAAACTATTTAAGGAGTCCCACAATGCAACAGACTTTTCACCACACTGGCTGGGCTGTACGTGATAGCCAGGAGGCTGCGACTCAGAGCTGCTGCACAGAGGAGGAGACGCCAGGAGAGGATATTCCGTGCACGCATTACCCTGTTCCATTGGACTGAGGAGGACATCCATACACACTACAGGCTGGATGAAGGGAGCATCCTTGATTTAATTGAGGAACACAAACCCATTCTTGAACACCCCACACGCAGGACACAGTCCATCCCCACCCACATGCAGTTCCTGTGCTCACTGCACCTCTTGGCATCAGGCAGCTTCCAGGGGGTGATAGCATCAGTAAGAGGGGTGTAACAGAGTGCATTGTCGTGTTTTTTCCATGCATTCCTAGATGCCATGGTACAGATGATGCAACACCACACCATCACTTCCCAAACACCCCACTGACACTAGACCAGACCAAGCAGGGGTTCTATCAAATCGCACAATTCCCCCACGTCATAGGATGCATAGATGGGACACATGTTGCCATATCCCCACCCTCCCACAATGAGTATATTTTCAGGCACTACAAGTCATATCATTCCCTGAATATACAAGTGGTGTGTGACGCCAAACACATCATCACTGACATTGTAGCTGAATACCCAGGCAGCACACACAACTCTTTCATCTTTCGCCACAGTGGGATCAGCCGTCGACTAGCTAATGGGGATTTTGGAGCGGGCTAACTTCTAGGTAATTGCATAGGGAACAGTGACACAACAGTAAAGCACAGCAGTGGCAGGACAGTGAGTAACCTATTTTCCCTTACCTCACAGGTGACAGTGTGTATGCAGTCAGGGACTTCATATTGACCCCATAGCTGAATCCTGCAAACGCAAGGGAGCGGAGGTACAACAGTGCCCACATTGCCACCCACAGTACCATCGAACGGACCTTTGGCATCCTCAAGAGCCGGTTCAGTTGCCTGCATAAGAGTGGAGGAGCCCTGCAATACAGCCCTGAGACCTGCTGCAAGATGGTGGTTACGTGTGTCATGCTGCATAACAATTGCCACAAGGAAAGGCACCCCAGTGGAGCTCAGCGAATGTGACACATCAGATGAGGAGGGGCCAGCTCCAGGACGCAGGCCAGCCGGTGTGATTGGAGCAGCAGCTGGGCGACAGAGGCGAGATGACATCACACAGAACTATTTATAGGTGAGAAATAATGACACAATGCTATGTATTCAGGATAAACTGTGTTTAATTTCCTTAAAATCATGAATCATGACATCACACAGCCTGTGTTGCACACAATGTGTATAGTGTAATCACGCACATGTTCCATTCACAGTGCTTTTAAAAAGATTAGTCACTGATCCTTGTACTGGGTCGATCCACCCATTGGCATTTGTAAGTCCTGACACCTCAACTGCGGCGCTGACGTCCCATTGCCCTACGCCCCGCGTGCACATTCACCTCATCATTGGCAACTGCAGCCCTGTCATGACGCTCACTATGGCGCCTTTCCTGTTGGGGGGGTGGAGTGAGGCTGCTGCGGCTTGACTGTGCATCATCCTCCAGGGAAATGAGGACTCCTGTCCCACCTGTGGCAGTTGATCCACAGCGCATGTCACCTGTAGTAAACCCCTGGCCATGTCCTTACTGCTGTGAGCTACCTCCCGCTGCATGCTAATACTGCGCCTGGTCTGGATTGAGGTGGCTGAGGCCAATCGGCTTATAGCCCTTGTGAATAGTTCAAGGCATGTGTGGAGGCGCTGAGTTTCACGCGCCTAGCAGCACGGTCTGCACGTATCTCCCCACGGAGTGCCTCCAGGCCACCCAAAATACCCTTGAAGCCCAACCTAAGCTGGTTTTGTATCTGACATATTCCTCTCCCCTGCAGGAGCTGTGCCTGAAGCATGTTTCCCTCTAGGCCGCGGAACACTGACTCCCCTCCAGCCGCAGATGTATCTGGGGTAGGACGGACCCTGCGCCTGGATGGAATGACAGGTGTGGGACGTTGAACAGCTCGTGGTGTGGATTCTGGCACAGACTGTCCCTGGAACTCATTGGCCTCTTCATCTGTGTAACCCAGTTCATCTTCCAGAGGTGGCAATGGAGCCACTGCAATGCGCCGGGGGCATTTGTGTGATATGACTTGGCTGCCCTCATCATCCTCCTCCTTCACTTGCCCTTGTCCTGCAACCCTGTGGGACTCTTCCTGCCTTCCACGCCTCTGGCCTTGGCTTTCCTGTGTTGCTGTGGGCGTAAATGCACACATTATTTACTGTCCAGCCTTGCATTGGTAATGCAATAAATTACACTTTTTGCTTTATTACATGGGTCCTGACTGTCTGTACAATGCCTTCACTCATACACACATACTGCTTGAGACTAGCTGGGTTTCACTGTTCCACTGTTTGCTTCATGTGACTACATCTCCCATAATGCATTGCTGTGGTTGTGTGTGTGCCTGCACTGGATTGACATTTGGGATGTGTCCCTGGGTCTCTCATGGGGTGGGGGTGGGGTAGGACAGTATCAGGGGTGTGATGGCATACTTCTTACCTTGTCTTGGTCGGAGCTGTCTAGGTCAGCCCCACCGCTCACATTTTCCGGTTGTAAAGTAGCCTCCACCAGTTCCTCCATTGGTGTTGAAGCTGGGGTAGTGGATGTCCCTCCACCTGTCTCTTTTGCCTCCTGCAGCCTGGCAGCAACCCTTTCTTTCCAACGCTGGTGCATATCATACCAGCGTTTGCGTAATTCCTCCACGCTGCGGTGGGTCACGCCGATGGAATTCACTTTTTCTTGTAGCTCCGCCCATATCCTCCTTTTCCTGGTCTCTAGGACTCTGAGTGAATTTTTGCCAAACAACAGCTCGTGACTGTGCACCATTTCCTGAATGAGCACCTCCTGCTCCCTTTCAGAAAACTTCTGTTTCCTCTTTCTCTGGCTTTCACCCTGCTGCTCCTGTGTAGCCATTTCTCCACTCTCTGCAGCACTGCACTGCTGCATCAGCCCTCCTTCCAGCCTCTCACTCTGATTCTGGAACTCAGGTGCAGCATGGGTAGTCACACTTCCAGGTTGTGATGTCATCAAGCTGCACCTGAGTTTCAGTTCCCGTTTTTGCAATTCCTTAATTGCGATTTCGCAAAAAAATCACAGTTAAGGAATCGCAAATCGGGTATTCGCATTGAATTCTGAGAATTTTAAGAAATCGCTAAATATTAGCTATTTTCTACATACATACCAATTTGCGATTCTCAAACAACGATTCGCTATAAATTGCTATTTGGGAATCGCAAATACGGTTTATGATACATATGGCCCAGAGAGTCATAAGCACAGAGAAATACCCTCTTTCTAAAAGTGGCATTTCTAAAATAGTAAGGTAAACTCCAACTAAACCTGTAGGTAGGATTCATTACTACCATTTTAAACATATCAAACATGGCAGCGCCACTCCTTTCTGATCAGGAATTACCACTTAAAAATATATAAGGGAATTCCCAATGCTAGCTTATGAAAGGAGTAGCCTTCACAGGAGTGAAAAACGAAATAGGATGTTTTTCACTACCAGGACATGCCCCTCATAAAGACACAACTCCTACCTTTTACTTACACCGCACTCTGTCCATGGGGCTACCTAGATTCTTTATTAGGGGTGAGCCATGTGTAATAATAGGAGAGTTTAAGGTGTGAGAAGTTGTTTTAAATTGCAAGTTAAAGTGGCAGTAAACTGCACTCACAAGCCCTGCTGTGCCAGGCCTTAGACAGGTTTGAAAAGATACTTCTGTGGGTGGCCCAAGCAGTGATGCAGGCCCACTAGTTGTATTTAAGTTACAGGCCATGGGTATATGGGAAACCACTTTACAAAGGACTTAAAAATCAAATATTCCAACCAGGTCTAAACCAGTCATACCATGTTTAGAGGAGCGAGCACATGCACATTAGCACCGATTAGCAGTGGTCAAGTGTTCAGAGTCCTAAAGCCAACAAACAGAAGGTCTGAAAAATAGGTGCAGGAGGGCAAAAAAGTTTGGGGATAACCCTGCAAAAAGGGACAGGTCTAACATCTGGGAAGAGTCATTGTCATGTAGTTCATATCAATCCGTAGGATCTGCATGTTTGTTGGACAGCATCAACCTTGGGCAAGGTGCGTAGACTGATGCCGGGCACCACAGCAAGGTAGGTTGGCCTAGAGACCAGCTAGCTCACAGTGCCTTACAAGGGAGCAAATGGCTTCAAGCTACACTGAACATGACAACTCTGACCCTTCAGTGATCGTAGACACAGATCAGAACCTGTTTGCTCAGTCACTTGTGCTTACTTGTGCTCAGAAAAATATACAGAAGATACAGTGGGACATTTCCAATATATTTATTGAACCAAAGTTTTTCTTGTATAGATACATGTGCTGAGATAATCAGTAGACAGAGGCAGAAGAAAGTGATTGCAAACACCAAAAACATAAATAGTAGATGTAGTTCTATCATGGTGCTAAAACAGTGTATATATGCATGCATATAAACAAGCCTGTCATATAGCATACTCCTAATAAGTGAACCCTATTCTGAGTGTATCTAGAGCAGAGGTCTTCAAACTTCTTGATGCCAGGACCCCCTTCTCAAACCTTTTTAGGTGTAAGGAACCCCTTCTGACAAAATTTTTTAGAACCTGGTACTCCTCGTCATCGACAACTATCGACAACCATAAAAGCCCCTGTTAGACCTGCCATCTTTTGACGTGTTTCCCCTGTCTTTTTGCTTTCTAACCTTCTAGTTGTGACTGTATTTGCCGGTTTGGTGTCTCTGCGCACTTTCTCACTGCTGTTCAGTGTTAACGTTCAAGTGCTCCTACTGTACATTGTATTATGGATTGGTGTTTCTATGATTGGCATGTTTGACTTACTAGTAAGTCCTCAGTAAAGTGCACTGAGAGTGCCAGGGGCTGTAAATCAAATGCTACTGGTGGGCCTGCAGAACTGATTGTGCCACTCACCCAAGAAGCCCTGAAAAGCATTATCAGACCTGCCACTGCAGTGTCTGCATGCAGTTTGAAACAGCCATGTCAACCTGGCAAGTGCACACACTTGCCAGGCCCAAATCTTACCTTTTCTTACATGTAAGTCACCCATAAGGTAATCCCAAGATGCCCCTGTGGTCAGGGTTCTGTGTATATTAAAGGTAGGTCATGTACTGGTGTGTGTGACATGTCCTGGTAGTGAATGACAGTGTGTTTCATTTTTCACTATGGAAAGGCTATCTGTCCCATAGGATAGCATGTGAGTTTACTTACAACATCTTATGGTCTGCCTTGGACAATGCTGTCTCCACCTCCTGCCAGGAAGCTGGCCCAGAGAGGATGGAACTGGTTTGGGCTGGGCACAGAAGCTTTCTGCCCAAAAGAACAATGAGAAACTGAATATAAATATTGGGGCCCAGACCCCAGAACTTTAGAACTAACTGGAATCAAGGTAACTGCCAAGAAGGAGAGCTGGAGGAATTCCAAAGAGAAGTACTGCCCCTTTGTTTTGTTGTTGCTTTGTTGGGTTGGCCTGCTGTTGCTGCTTCAGCCTCGGGCAGTGAAAGGATTGGACTGAACTTTCTTTACTTGTTGCTGAGTATTTCCAAGGGCTGGAAGTAGAGCTTGCCACCTGTTCTGAAGTCTCACGGATGGTAAAGACTTCACCAACCTCTGGGTACCGCCTATTGAACTGTGGTTTCAGTTGCCACAGAGGGCGGATAGCAGCTGACTCCGTCACCGACTACCTCGCTGGCTCCGTGTCCTGAAGGCTCCGCAGGGGGCATCGCTGTATCTCGCACCGCAACCCTGGTTTCACAGACGATGACCGCTGCTGCTGTTTGCACCAGACCTGTGGCCACCACACTCCACACCGCCTCGCTTCACTTCGCCACCCTGGTTTCACAAATGCCATTGCTGCCCACTGACTTCGACACCAGTGACCGCACCATGGCTTGGGGGCACCGCTCGTAAGTATTGTGATACAACGCCCCGTCCCACACTGCATTTCGGACTGATCGAAGTCAGCTCCCTGCAACTGGTACTGTCGCCTGCACCGTGATCTGTCAACACTGCAACAAGCACTGCCTTCACTCCACACCGCAGCCCTGGTCTCACCGATGCCACTGGACGACCGTCACCGAGCCACATCCTGCACTACAACCTGAGGGCACGGCATTCCACGCTGCTCCGCTTGGCGCACAAATTGCTCCTTAGCACTAACACAGGCAGGATTGTTTTTGCATAGGAAGGGGCACCTTTCTTCACCAAAACAATCCAGAGGGGAGTCTTCCTCTTCCTCTTTCTATGTGAACTGCAGATTGTAGCACACATGGAAAGATGAAAAAACTAGGAAAAATGAAAACATTTCTCCTTGTTACCCCTCCGCTGGAGAGAGGTAAGGTTTTGATGCTGCCCCAGGTTTACAAGATTTTGTAATCTGAGGGAGCCTCAAGATCCATGTGTTTTGCGTGGTAACGCGACGCAAAGCCCATGGTTGACACAGAGTAAGGCAGCACAGTGACTTGCGCTGCTATGTCTTACTCCATATCTATGAGGCCATGCAAAGCAATGCAGGGTGACCTTGCACTGCCTCATAGGTATGGTTGAGGTGCTTGCGCCACCGGAGCATCAAAGAAAGTGATGCTCTGGCGATGCAAGCTTTTCATAAATAAGCCCAAAATACTCTGTACGTTTTTAAGTCTTTCAGCATCAGGTGTCTACATATAAAATAATGGGTAGCACAAATTAAAAGTACATTTTAAAAGTTCTTGCTCAGTGGGAAATGCACTGTAGTACAATGTGAAACCTCTATTAGTTAATGTACTGCAGGGGTCTGTGTGTAACCATAGAACCACAGAATTAAATCTTTATTGGTGCAGTGAAGAATAGTGGTGTGTATTTTAGTGCTACGAGGTCACAGCCTGTGACAGAAAGCACTGTGAATCTGTAAGTAAATTTTTTATACTTGTATTACACATAGGGTAATATAAAATACTGCAAAACATGCAAATAGTTTTAAAATAAAATGGTGCTTTCAAAATGTAGATTTTAGTAATACCAGAGAGTATGTAATGCAATATATTTTTTACATAACTGTCCCTTCAAAACTTCTTTAGGGCACTAAGGGCTGTATAAATACAGTTAAAATTAAAAGCAAGTACTTTCCAGCCATTAACTCTTTGCACTTCCACCCAAAAAAACAAATCTTTGTCATCAGAAAGAGCCAGAACTGCTCCTCAGCATCCTTTACACTTGCAGGTGAACTGATAAGGCACATTTGCATTTCATTTAGCCAAGGAGCTGATAACTATCTAAATTAGCCGTCCCAGGATGGCTGTCTTTTTCCAGGGACAAGGGAAGCTGGGGAATCCGGGACCCCCTTCCCATGAGTCCATGCCCCCCCTGGGTGTTGGGCCCCACAGATTGAAGACCTCTGATCTAGACTGTGTGTAGGTGTGAAGCAAAGAATCCCCCCAACGGATGATCCAACCCAAATCAATCAATAAATCAAGGAATCTAGGGATTTGTAAAGCGTGCTACTTACCCGCTAGGGTCTCAAGGCGCTGGGGGGGAGGGGGCCAGCTGCCGCTAGTGGTCGAAGAGCCAGGTCTTGAGCAGTCTTCTGAAGTCCGGGAGGTCTGTGGTCTGTCGTAGGTGGAGGGCATTCCAGGACTTGGCGGCGTGGTGGGAGAATGATCTGCCCCCGGAAGTGGTTCTGTGGATCGCGGGACGGCAGCCAGGGACAGGTTGGCGGAGCGGAGTTTCCTGTTGGGTACGTGGAAGGCGAGTCTTTTGTTGAGATAGGCAGGGCCGGTCTTGTGGAGTGCTTTGTGTGCGTGGATCATGAGTTTGAAAGTGATCCTTTTGTCGACGGGGAGCCAGTGCAGGTCTCTCAGGTGCGGGGTGATGTGGTCCCTGCGTGGGACGTCAAGGATCAGGCGTACTGAGGCGTTCTGTATTCTTTGGAGTCTGTTGATGAGCTTGGACGGGGCTCCGGCGTAGAGGGCGTTTCCGTAGTCAAGTCGGCTACTGACGAGAGCGTGGGTGACGGTTTTCCGTGTGTCCATTGGATCCATATGTAGATCTTGCGGAGCATGCAGAGGGTGTGGAAGCAGGAGGAAGAGACTGCGTTGACTTGGTTGGTCATGCTGAGCTTGGAGTCGAGGATGACTCCTAGGTTGCGTGCGTGGTTGGTAGGTGCCGGGGGGGTTACCAGTGATGCTGGCCACCAGGAGTCATCCCACGCTGAGGGGTTAGGCCCGAGGATGAGGATCTCAGTCTTGTCCGTATTCAGCTTGAGCCTGCTTGCCTCCATCCAATCGTCGACGGCCTTCATGCCCTGGTGTCGGTTGGATTAGACAGTGAGGGGGTCCTTGGTGAGGGAGAGGATCAGCTGGGTGTCGTCGGCATAGTAAATTATGTTGAGGTTGTGTAGTCTGGCGATGCAAGCGAGGGGGGCCATGTAGACGTTGAACAGCGTCGGGCTGAGGGAGGATCCCTGGGGGACGCCGCAGATGGTTTTATTGGTTCCGGAATGGAACGGGGGGAGGAGGACTCTCTGGGTTCTGTCGGTGAGGAAGGAGGTGGTCCAGTCCAGGGCCTTGTTCCCGATTCCTGCATCGTTGAGGCGTATGCGTAGTGTGTAGTGGCAGACGGTGTAGAAGGCGGCAGGGAGGTCCAGGAGGATGAGGGCCGCTGTCTCGCCATTGTCAAATAGGATTCTGATGTCGTCTGTGGCGGCGATGAGGGCGGTCTCCATGCTGTGATTGCTGTGGAAGCCTGACTGGGAGGGGTCCAGGATGCTGTTGTCTTCTAGGTAGCGGGTGAGCTGGGTGTTTACGATCTTTTCCTTGACTTTCGCTGGGAACGGAAGCAGGGAGATGGGCCGGAAGTTCTTGAGGTCGCTCGGGTCAGCCTTGGGTTTCTTCAGGAGGGCGTTGATCTCGGCGTGCTTTCAGCTCTCCGGGAAGGTCACCGTTTCGAAGGAGAGGTTGATGATATTACGCAGGTGGGGTGCGATGAGGCTGTTGGCTTTGTTGGCGATGTGGTGGGGGAGAGGGTCAGACGGGGCGCCTGAGTGGGTGGTGCTCATGGTCTTAGTTATGTCTTCGGTGCTCACGTTGGTCCAAGTGGTCAGAGGCTCGTGGTCGGTGGGGTTTGGGGGGTCCCTAGGGTGCATCCGGGGGTTGAAGCTATTGTGGATGTCGGTGATCTTGTGGTGGAAGAAGGCCGCGAGAGTGTCGCACAAGGCTTGCAATGGTGGGATGTCATTGGTGCAGGAGCTAGGAGAGTTCTTTCACGATATTAAATAGCTCTTTGCTGTTATGGGCGTTGTTGTCGAGGCAGTTTTTTAATGCGGCTCTTTTGGTCATCCTGATGAGGTGGTGGTGGTTGCGGATGGCATCTTTGTGGGCTGTGCAGTTGGCGGGACTTCTGTCATTGAGCCAGATCATCTCGAGTTTCGGGCATGTGCGCTTGGAGGCTAGGAGCTCCGGGGTGAACCAGCTGGCTCTCTGGCTGGTGTCTCTGTCGGTGGGTTGTTTCATAGGTGCTAAGGTTTTGGCGCAGTCCTCCATCCAGAGCCTGAGGGTGCGGGCCTCCTGATGGGGGTCGGTCGGGCTGGTTGGCGGGTTGAGTGAGAGGTGAGTTTCCAGTCGCTCCTTGGTGACTTTGCCCCAGCGACGGCGGGGATCTGTGGAGTGCGGTGGTGGGTGACGGGTTTCTGGAGGGTGAAGTGGACGCAGTGGTGGTCGGTCTAGGTGAGCTTGGAGGCGTGGCTGAAGGTGACGTGGGGGCTGGCGGTGAAGATGGCATTGAGCATGTGGCCGGCAGTGTGGGTTGGGGTTGTGACGATCTGTTTCAGTCCGAGGGTGGCGAGGCTGTCGACCAGGGTGGAGGAATTGCTGTTGTTGTTGTTTTCTAGATGGTAGTCCAGGTCGCCGAGCAGGATGTAATTGGTGGAGGTCAGAGCGTGCGTGCTGATGAAGTCTGCGATGGAGTTGCAGAATTGGGGATGTGGGCCGGGTGGTCTGTAGATGAGGGTGCCTCTGAGGGTGGTCTTGGGGTCCGTTTTGATTTTGAAGTGCATGTGTTCGGCGGTGGTGAGGGTGTTGTCGGTGTTTGTGGAGACCTTGATGGTGTTCTTGTGGATGATGTCGAGGCCTCCTCCCACTCCATTGGTGCGGTCTCTGTGCAAGATTTTGTATCCGTGGGGATGGCCACATCAATGTCTGGGGCGGAGGCTTCGTTCATCCAGGTCTCTGTCAAGAAGGCGATGTCTGGTGAAGTGGTGGTGAGCAGGTCCCAGAGCTCGACGGCGTGCTTGCGTGCGGAGCGGGTGTTTAGCAGGATGCATCGCAGTTAGTTGGGTTCTGTTGCTGTGGGTGTCTCTGCGTCGTTTTTGCAGGAAAAGTTGCAGTTCTGGCAGGTGAAGGGGCCGTGGGTGTGCTTGGGGGTAGCCTTGTACCAGTTGCTGGTGCATCCGTGGTTGAGTGCGATGAGGGTGCTGACGTTGTAGCGGTAGTGGGTGTCATGGGTAGCGTGAGGGCCAGGGGTTCTGGCGCTGGGCATGGTCCAGGCGCAGACGGGCTTGCCTTAATACCTGGTAGGAGACAAAGTAAGAGCCTGTCTTGGTGAAAGAAGCGACCCGATTAGGGCCACCCGGGTCACTCTCGACCTCCACTATCCTGCCAAGAAAGAGTTGATGATGCAGTAGAGAATACAAGCACACTTGTTTATTCACAAAGTACACTGCAGTGAAGTCCAATCTGACCAGTCTCCTATGATGGCTGATGAGGGACAGACTCTAACAAGCATAACATTACATTATATATGTTGTGGAGCCCACAAAGACTGGCCTACTATGAAAAAACACTAGCGGCTGTTGTAATACAATTGGGTACAGAACATAAGTTTCAATTATGCAGCCTGGCTCAAGATATCTACTGCCCAAGGACAACTGGCTTATCCTCCCCAATAAACAGGTGGGAGAAGGCCTCTATGTAACAGAAAAGGCATGCGTTAATGAGCAAGATTCAGCTTTAAAGAAACAAAACTTACCAAACACCATGTCTTGTAAATGATCAGTAACAGCATCGATTATAATACAAAATGGTGTCTTCGACGGCTTAAATGGTCACACAGATGTCAACCTAACTAATGTAACATCTGCATTTACTAGTTGTGTATGCATACAGTATGCATATATAATGAATTAGCTATATAAATGATAACATAATATCAGGTAAAATATGAGTAATATGGCAAGCATACATTTTAATTCTAACAGACCCTCCTTTTAGCATTAATAAGCTAATACAGACAGCTTTATTCTTGCTATCAGGTAAAGTTCTTTACAATTCTAAAGGTAGGAAAAAATATAGAAATGCACATTTTATTGTCAGGTATAATTGTATATAAATCCAGGTTCCGCTTGTCACTGTCCCACTTCCTGCTTATAGGACACAAACCAATGCAAACTCCATAAGTCTGGTGCACATCAAAGATTTATTGAAGCCTTCATACCAAAGCCATGACGCGTTTTCGGCCTGAAGAGGCCTTGGTCACATGACACGTCTACAGAGTACTTTCAAATATTTAAAGTGCTAAGTGCATACACACGTGACAATAAACCATCATAGGTATAGAAGAATTATGAGTTTCTTTGCGTGTGCTCTAAAATGCCATTAAACGAATTGCAAATATTCAGAAATTCAATCATTTGAAGTTACATAATTTTTTTAAAACAGTTAATAATATTACATGTCATTATTTGTACATAGAAGTAAAAATATATAATGTAACTGTTCAAAAAACATATGCATGTGTTATCAACCTGGCATAATTTTACTATTGCACTTGATGATAAGGTATTTAACCCTAGTGGGCTGGACACCCTTAAGCTGCATTTTTCAAGTTTATTGGTGGAATTGAATTTCCAAACTTATTGTACAAGCAAGGGTGATTATTTCAAATACTCAATCACAATGCAAGTAAGCAATTGCATGCACAAAAGGTACTCACATTTTTTATTTTGCTTTTATATACAGTACATGGATATGATTATGGACATGTACATTCAGTACATTAATTGTTTCATATATCAAATACCAGGATATAAAATGCATTGCTACTCTGATTTTTTGCTTGATCACACTGCATTGTGCCGTGTGTTGGTAACTAACCGTTTGGTGTTACCCGTGTGTATAATTAAGTATACAGCCCCAGTGGGCCTTCTTTTACTTTCTTCTATGCTCTAAAATTATAAAGTGCTTGTGCTGGAAATAACAGTGCCACCTACTGAACTATCAAGTTCACAAAGTGCTAAGTGTATCATACTTTAAATAGGGTAAACTTTAATATTCATATTTATGCTAATGCATAGAGTTAAAGCAGCTTAATGAAGGGGGAGGTAAAACTCTTTCTTGATTAGATTTATTTCATGAATGAGAGAGATTACAGGCCGGTAAAGAGATTATGTATTTTCTCTCTAGTTTTCTTGAGAAAGCTTCCCGGTTGCCACTTCATCGCAAAACGGGACTGGCATCAACCACAAAGTATTTAGGGTGACTTAAGTCATAACTGTGGCTGTTCTTGAAGTGCCTTGCAACTGGGTATGTCAGGTGTGAGTTGGAGATTGCCCTTATGTGTTGGAGTATTCTTTTGTGGACTTTCAGTTTTGTACTGCCTCCATACTGCTGTCCACAAGAACACTCCAACACATAAGTTGCATACTATGTTTTGCAGGTCAACAATTTTTTGACGAGCACCGGTTCCTCCTTGAAGGGATTTTGTAGGTTGGTCTGTTAGACCAAAACCTACATACACGACAACTTGTGCATTTTACAAATCCCTTTCTTGCTGACAGCCAGTTGGTATTCGATCCAACTTCAGGAATACTACGTACTAAGGCATCCTTCATAGAACATGATTTGACAAAAGTATTGCTAGGATTCTTTGGCAGATTACCCCCAAGTACAGAGTCACTTCGCACTATAGGCCAGCTTTTGTTGATAATTCTTCGTAATATGTGGTACTGTTTATTATACGTGAGAATAAATCTAGTCTGTTGTTCTGGCATTAGGCTGTCACCTACCTCAACATGGGATTTTTTAACAAGTAGATCGGACCGATTTAGTCCTTTGGTTTTTCTAATCAAAACCAAAGGGGATGATGGACGGAGTGTTGAATATTGCAAGCACTCACCCCCAGTCAACTGATCTGCGATTAATCCATCATCATTCTTTAGCTCACTCCGCCAACCCAGTTTAGACAAGGCCATATGTAAATCAGTCTGAACCTGTGCCTCATAGGAACAGTCCAGCCTGAACTGCCAAGCCATGTCTTCCCTGGACCAGAAACAGTACCACCTAGTGAACTACCAAGTTCACAAACTACTATATAATTGTATATATGTATTATATGCGTAATAAAACATATGGAAGAAAATGACACTAAACCTTAGAAGTACAAGTAACATCAGAAACAGAACCTGCAAGAGAAGTAGTTGAAGCAAAAACACCCTCAACAATTTGTCTGAAGCATTATTGCTGCATTTTTATCATGAACTGAAATCCTTTTGGGAGAGTGATAAGTAGCACAGTATAAGCAGCATAAGGGAAGAAACTGAATCAAAACACAGCAACAAATTAAAAGGGCAAAGAAATATATCACCTTTTCTAGAATCCAACCCCAACCACCAAATAAAGACCAGCTCCAATTGCCGATCTCCATCCCTCCAACTTTTTCTAAAATGTCTAAAATATGTTGTGTAATATTCTTTTCCATATGCTTGATACCAACCACACACTACTCTCCAATTATTGCACATGCACCACCACTCTTGGCTAAAAATAAATCAACTGCATATCTCGTTTGTTGAGGTATATGCACATACTTTGTAGCCGGGTAGTGATTTCACATGAAGCTGCCATCATAGAATTAGACTAAATCTACAGTTTACACCCAAAATACTCTCCAGCTCGTTCAGCCCTGGCCATGGCAGTGCCACCAAAAGTGATAATAGAGGAAAGGTGTTAGACCTGACATCATTGGCTTGAGTCTCTCCTCCATTTTATTCTGTTTGCCTCCACTGTTTACGATGTTTTTGCTGGTATACTGCTTTGGGCACTGTGCCACTGCTAATCAGTGCCACAGTGCAAGTGCTCCCTATGTAAAATTGCTGTATTGATTTATTCCATGTTTGGCTTATTTGGTTTACTGTCAGTCCCTAGTCTAGTGCACCAGGAGTGCCAGGGCTTGTAAATACAAATGCTGCTCGTGGGCTTGCAGCACATGTTGTGCCACCCACAAGAGCGGCCTAGTAAAAGTATGTCTGACGGTCTGCCATTGCTAGACCTACGTGCAGTCTGGTACTGTCAGGCTGACTGCGCAAGTGCACCTACTTGCCAGTCCCTAAACCTTCCCTTGCCTTCATGTTAGTCACCCCTATGGTAGGCCCACGGGCAGGGTGCATTGTACGCATAAGGTAGGACAAGCCTGACCAAGTTGGCATGTCCCAATAGTGAATTACAGCCATATTCGTTTTTCACTATTGTAAGGTAACCTGCTCTCCATTAGTTAGAATGGGCTGCCTGGGTTATTAATGTTATAATCCTAGCTGGCTCGGGGAGCATGGTGCAATGTCGAGTTTGGTATCCCTGAACTCGGGGTTTTATTACGCATCCGTTGGTGTGGATGGTTTTTGGACTCTGGGTTTGAAAATAGCACTTTTAGAAAGTGGCTATTTTCTTGTCTAACTATTTCTGGTTTCTGCTGGTTTGGTGTGTGTGTGACAGGAGCTGGGTGGCTCCAGAGATCTGATGAGTCAGTGTGGGATGTATGGGACATTTGCATTGAGAGTAGGGGGAGAGTAGCTTCTGATAGCCTGCCCTGCCTGATACAATGCTGGCTCCACCTCCTGCCAGGCGAAAGATGGCTCTGTGCCTGCCATGGATGATCCTGGCCCCACCTCCTACCAGGAGGCCGATAGCTCTGCTCCTGCCAGTGACAATGCTGGCTCCACCTCCTGCTGGGCGTCTGAGGACCCAGCCCTGCTCGGTGAATACGCCAGGTGCCTCTGCCTGGCTACACCCACAACAGACCCAGGATGTTGGGAAATTCCCCTGCATTGACAAAGGGATCAAAGGGGTATAAGAGAAGGACCCATGAACTAAGAATTTAGATCACTTCTGACAAGGAACCCTGAAACCAAGGACAAGAAGCCTGCTGATCCAAGGACTTGCCTACCCCTTCTGCCAGTGTGCTGTTTGCTGGGGGGAATCCTGCATTGCTTCTTTATTTTTGCCAAGGAACCAGGAGAGAGGAACTGTGTGTGTACTCTCAAACTTTGCTAAGAAAATCTCCAAGGGCTGGAAGAGTGCCAGCCTCCTGTTGAAGTCACAGGGCTAAAGGACTTCATCTGCTTAAAGTGCTGTTTGCTGGAACCTATGAATCCAGCACCTCTGAAAGAATCCAGCAATCTCGACGCCAACGGACGCCGCCGAATCCAGCTCAACATCGTGAGTAACGGCTCCAGTGTCCCGCTTCCTCGATGCCGGCCGCCGGGCCCGATCGACGCCAGCAGCAACGCCAGTGAGTAGTGAGTTCGGCTCCAGCTCCAAGTGACCCCGTGTCTGCACCGCTGCTGATCGCATCGACTTCAAGCCCTCTCGACGCCGTGAGCGCTGCTCACTCTTGCAACATCAACATCGACATCGACGACGATGCCGTATCCTGCTTCGCCTCATGAGCGCTGCTCCTGCCTGACATCTGTCGACGCCGCTCCCGGTCGCCCCGACTCTGAGGCCGGATCGACGCCGAAGACGCAACGCCGGATATATCGACGCCGCTGATCATCGTGTGCTTCGCTTTTCCAAGGTACTGTGTTGTAGGGGTCTGCTCGACTCTGGGCTCGACGTAGCGCTCCTCGCGGTCGACGCCGAACCTTTGGATTAACTTTGCCTCGACGTCATGTGACTACCGTGTGGGTTACACTGTTGCCAAGAACTGTGTTTTAAAGAAGAAGAGTTGCTTTTGATACTAAAGACTTTGTGCTAAGAAGAAACTACACTTGAACTATTATTTTTCCTTCCAAGAGTATTTATTAAGATTGTGGTATATTTTTGTCGTTATTTGGTCCTGTGCTAAGCCTTATATAAAAATCCTTATTTTTCTAATACTACTGTGTTGTGTCAATTTGTAGTGTATTCACTTTATTACTGTATGTGGTCATAAATGCTTAACACACAGCCTCTGAGATAGGCCTGTCTGCTCTGCCAAGCTACCAAGGGGGTGAGCAGGGGTTATCAAAGGGTGTGATCCCCTTGCCCTGACTAGAAAAGGTGTGTCCCTATTTGTCAGAAGTGCATACCTCTGCCAACTAGGGACAGCCGGTTCTAACAAAAGGATATATCCGAAAGACACTGTAAGTGTTGACTTCCAAATCGGTAACCCCTTCACAAAATTCCTTGGTCAATGTTCTTTTTACCCATCTTGTATTTGATTTACTGTACTTGCAAGGTACCCTAAGAGGTAACACCACTCCCAAGGCCACATCTTCTGTGCCGTTGTACATATTAGGCACCATTTGATAGAAAATAGAAACCTGGGTGTGCATAAAGCAGACCCTGATAATCCAATGAAGCATATCTTTTATTTATGCCCTCCATACTAGGGTCATCCTTTTTTCCTAAACGTAATATATTTTTTAATATTATCGATCCAGAACAATTCAGATACAAATAAGCATCAGTACTATTTATTATTGGGCAACACGTATGATAAATGCCTGCCTCTTGAGTGACACTATCAGAGCTTGATAATCCCAACCCGTCAAAGTGACATTTCGTTTATCAATATACAGATTATCACAATACATTTCAGGCATGCAACCTGGGTACTCTGTCTGTCTGGGATTTTTATAATATAAACAAGCGTCAGGATATCCCATACCAAATTTGCCTTTTGTCACTACAAAATGGGGAGGACGCACATATGAATAATTCACCTATGATAATGGGTAAGCAGTCTATAAATCTGTAACAGTCAGTCAGTGGGATAACAAGCTGTGCTTTCTCCGAAAAACTTCCTTTGCCGATCTAAGAAAACATTACTTTGCATAGGTCATTTACTATTATCTGAAGAGACAATCCGATATAAAGCACATGATGGGGTATCACCACATCACTTCAGGACACAAAACATTCCCCCTCCCACCAACAAGAACAGTAATATGAAAACAATACAGAACATCTTCTTTTTGAGCAACCAATCGAAACTGAGTTGCCCCAGCTGCAGGGCAACAAAAGGCTGTTCATCTTCTATAATGGGAGGACCAAATAGATACATGTTCACTATAGATTTACAAATAGAATCACCAGAGAAAGAGATGTCATGTAATGGAACCAACGATGGAAAAGAAACAAAAAAAGAGAAAAAACATTACGAAGATCAGGGACCGTTACAAGCCTCCCTGGTAGACTTCTATTGTTCAATCGTAAGTGGAGCTATAGAGCACTTCACGTTGGAGCCACACTGTTGCAGCCCATCAGCAAATGTTCCCTGTTCTCAGGATAGGGTGCTCTCCCTCCATGGACGATAACCTCAACTTATCCTGTCCTGCTTCACAGACTGTGTACCATTCTTCTGATCCCTAGTCTAATGGGAAAAAGCAGAAACAAGGGGAATTTTCAATATTCTTATCCACAAAGTCCATCCCTGCTACACTCACTTCTCTTTTGGTGCATTATCCTTCCGTCGAGGACGCAAATTGTACCTTTCTACTCCACGTACTGTCTCATCACGGGGAAGAATCTGAAATTCAGGGGATGTTGGAGACCGACAATCAGGCTCCTGCGGATCAGATGAAGAAGAAGCTGGGCAGCTCTAATTTCTGGGAGAACTGCCACTTAAAGAACTGCCTCACTCTCTTTCTCTGTCTGCGTCCAGGTCATCTGGGCATCAGAAAGGGAAAAAATGTGGAACCTTCTCCGTTTCGCAGTCCCCTATCCCCTTACGAACCCAACAGTCATAGGGAAGGGGAAGCGGCACTCACCAACAGTAAGAGGTATGGATCCAATGCTTCTGTCCGTCAACTCCCACTGCCAATCTTGTCATGATGAGGACCAGATATTGTCCTTTCCATCTGGATTTCAAGCTGTCTAGTCTCTGGAAATTCTTAACATGAATGTAGTCTCTAGGCAGTATGGTGCTAGAGGCAACGCTTCATGTATCTGTTGATGAATAGAACATAAACGTTTAGGGAGATCATATAAATAATTGACAAGCAGAGGATAATCAATTTCAGAAAACTTTTTTGGTCTAGGGACGTCCCACACATTTGTGGGATAGCCAAAGCCCACCTCGTATGACAAAAATCCAGTTCTAGAATGTGTTGAAATTCGGGTGGACAACAGAGCAAGGGTTAATGCATCTGCCCATTGCAACCCAGTACTTTCCTTAATCTTAGCCAATTTTAACTTGAGAGTACCAGTCTACTTCTCAACTAAGCCTGCTGACTGAGGATGATTTGCTGCATGGAATTTTTGCTTGATGTCGGGCCATCTCCCACCAATTGGATCACTTTTGCTTTATAGTGACTTCCATTGTCACTCCAAATCAAACGGGGCAAACCGTAGTGCAGAAAAGCCTCCTTAATAAAAGCCTTGGCCGTCGCTCTGGCTATGTTTTCTTTCGTTGGGTAAGCCTGAATCCGTTTGCTAAATGCACAAACAACCACTAGCACATATTTCAAATTATTAACTTGTTGAATCTTGAGGTAATCCATCTGGAGTACCTCAAAAGAGAGAGAAGGTGGCGCAAAATTACCAGAAGGTGTAGGGGTACCTTTTCCAGGATTGTGCTTCATACAAATCATACAGCATTTCACTAGGTGCGCAGCAACACGAAAGTCTTCTTATAATCAGGCGTACCAAGCGCAGGTTCAGAGCAAAGTGCAACTTTTAATTGCTCAAAAGCATGCTGACATTCATGCATCCAGTGCAAAGGTTCATGCACATCTTTAGTTGTTAGGCGAAGCAAAGGCTGCATTAACAAAGAATAAGCAGGTATCCAGTGTAGAAAATACGAGGTGATGCCTTTTCAAAGCACTCACATCCCTCTGAGTCACAGGGACAGGCATCTTAACAATGGCATCAACTCATTCAGGTCTTAGCCTCCCACCCTCTTTCGACAGCAGGTGACCTAAATAGGTGACCTGCTGTTGACAATATTGGAATTTGGAAAGGGACACTTTATGTCCTTTGTTCACCAAATGCTTTAACAATTTAACAGTGGCATCCCAACAACCTTCTTCGGTATCGGAGGCTATCAAAATGTCATCCACAAACTGCAATAATACATTACCTGCTGGAAGAGAGAGAGAGTCCAATTGACTTTTCAAAGCTTGGCTATAAATACTGGGACTTTCTGGATACCCCTGACGAGCTCACCAGAATTGGAAGCTTATACCCGCCAGAGAAAATCCAAAAAGATACCTACTGTCTGGATGGATAGGAATACTAAAGAAAGCATTTTTAAAATCAATCACAGAAAATAATTAAGCAGTGGAAGGAATCATCGTCAAGAGGGCATTAATATGTGGTACCACCAGGAACTGGGGAACTGCCCGGAGATCAGTCACAAAGCAATAAACATCAGGATGTGCATCAGGGGTATCCAAAGGTGCCATCTTAAGAATAGGGAGAATGGGGCTATTGCATACATTTGCTACTGTTTCCTCAACCACCCCCGATTTGCTCAGGTCCTGTATAATCTGCATCAAAGCCTGCTCCCCTGCTTTTGATATTGTATACTGGGGAATATGAGGGAGCACAGCGTTATCTTTGACCTTCATAGAAAATGGTGGTATCTGCAACAACCCCACATCCATATCCCCTGTGCCCCACAATGAGGACGGGTCATCCTTAAATTCAACAGGAAGTGGAACATCCTTTGCCAAACACTGTTTTGCACTAACCACATTAGGTCCAATACTAGTCATATAAACACCATCCGGGGAACAATAAATAGTAGCATGTAACTTTTTCAACAAATATAATCCTAATAGATTTTCCCCACAATTCACCGACAACAAAAATGGGGAGTCCACATCGAAAGGACCAACAGTCAAAGCAAGAGGTTTGGAAATGGGGCTCACAACCAGTATTCCTGAAAAACCTATTGAAACATTATTACATCCATTCAGGGCTGCCCCGGGGACCAGTGAACAAGAAACAGAGCTATTCAGTGCACCTGTATCCACCAAAAAGTTCTGTGCAAATCTACTACGACATAAGGAGCACGCTGATCTACAGAAATTTGGACTGATCCCTTTCCCTGTCCCCGGCTGTCCTAACCATTGGATATACCTACAGTTTCATCCATATCATAATCTTCATGATAGTGCTGCCTTCCTCGGGGGTAATCAAAAAAGTTCTGATCAGAACGACCCTCCGAGGATGTATCTACTTGAGCCTCATCCCTACCAATCTCATAATGGCCCGTTCCACCCCAACCCTGCCCTCTAGGTAATGCAGGTTTCTACAACAAATCTGGATACTTACTTCGCAAATGTCACTTCTTTTTGCAATATGCACACTAATTCTACCAGCACCTTGTGACCTTTGAGCCAAACCAGTGCCCAATTCCCTTCCGGATCCTCTTGCAACCTGGTGCAGCAACACTCTTGTTTTCAAATCCTTACTCTTCTTTTCCATCTTGTCCTTTTCCTCATTTTTTCGATCCTCATAATACTGAGCCATACTCAATATCACCAAAGGGGAGGAGGTATTCCAAGTGCTCTCCAAAGCTTTGAACTGAACCGCAATCTCTGGAAGCAAATTTTTGACAAACCTGTTAACAAACAAACAAACACCACCTTCAACTGACAAATCCTGTCCACTGAAATCCAAGAACACCCCTTCAAACCCAGTAAAGAAATCAGACACACTCTATTCTTTCTTTTGACAACATGATGTTAGCTTATCCCAGTCTACTCATCTGGGTGGGATAAGAGAATGCATATAAGTGATGATACGACTTGGCAAAGCCAGAATCTCAGCCCAATGTTTTTCCCAGAATTTTCGCTCCTTATCCAATGCTGTAATCTCATCCCATGAGCCACCCAATTCCACCCTGTGATCCTGTGTATGGACCTGCCTCCATATATCCACTGGCACCAACAGCCCAAAAAACATCTCAATATGTGCTAGGGTCATAACTGATGAGGAAGCGGCCTCAGTTTACCCTTTATAATGAGCTGTAGGGTTTTTCCTAAGATCCGGTAACTGAATCTTAAGAGCTAGCACCTCACTTCTCTTTCACAGGGTATAGACCCTCTGTTCCTGAAAATGAGCCGCTACCCGCTGTTGCACCCCCTCCCCACTCTGGTTATGCTGTTCGGGCTCTCTGGATGAAAAATAGGATGCACCTCCCTCATCAGAAATTGGGATACACTAGTCAGAGTACGGTGATGTAATCTTTCTCAATAAGCAAGTATTGTCCCAACATTACTTAGAACTTCTGCAGGGCCATACCAGCTGAATATACATAATCTCAAATGTCATAAATAATTTGAGGAGCTGTGCCTCCGATACACTGTTCCCAAAAATCTATAAAATTAGCCGACATATGCTGAAGAGCATGTTGTTGTACAAACGGATCAAAATCTTTCATCACGCTCCTTAATATTCTCCACATTATAAATCAGACTCAGAGCCCACTGTGCTGCCTGATTTGCAGCCATCCTTTTCTCCTCTTCTCCCACATCAGTTCGAATCATTACCCGTTCCATTCGATTCCGTCCTGCAGTAAAATTCCCTCCATATGGCCCTCGCATCTCCGTTGAACACTGCACAACACTCCGGATGAAATGTCTGTGGAGGACACAAGAGATACAGATACAGATGACAGTGTCAGCAATAGCTATGTGGTGGGTATAAGGGAAGGAGGAGAAACAGGAACTGAAACAGCAAACACTTCGGGGGTGCCTGCAGTCACCACACTCACAGGTTGCGAAACTGAAGGGGAGACAGATAGGGCTGGAGCTGAAGCTGTTGAGTCTGCAGAAAGACCAGAGGAAGACGAAGGAGCAACAGAAGACTGAGACAGCGGAACAACAGGATATATTCTCTGCGGGGCATAGGGAGGTGGGGGACGAGTTTTCAGCAGATCCTCCACAAAAGGATCCTCATCCTGTCGAACAACACAAGCCTTATAACATTGTAATCAAAATGTCCTATCTGCCCACTCAATACCTTTTTCAGTTTGTTCCTTATCATAAGCTACAGCTTTCTGAACCACTGTCTGCATTTCCTTCTTTTTTTTTTATAAATACATTTTTTATTGAGAGTTCATAGAAAATAGGTAAACATTGCATGTCAATTTTCGCATCAGAATTAAAAAAGTGCAAAATACATTATAGAAAAATAGGCAGGCTGACAGTATACCATAATAATGCCAATACGAATTCGAATTCTAAGATAAGAAATTCTTTTTAAAGTGCAATGTACATAGTGCAATATATTAATAATAAAAGAGACTAATAATACCTTCCAAAAATATGTATATAAAAAGAGAAAGAAGTTAAAAATCAATGACTAGCATTCAAACACAATCCAGTATTTATCGTATTTTCTAAGGGCCCCTGATCTAAGTGCATAACTTTTTTCCCTTCCCTGAATCCTACATATTTTTGCCTTCCATGAATTAAAAGTTGGTATTTTATCCGTTTTCCAAAATTGCAGAATAAGTGATTTTGCTACCAGTGATGCTATGAACAAGGACTCATCATAGGGAGTAGAGCTAGGAGAACAGCCAAAGGCTGAAATTATTTCATTAAATGTTATTGTGACATCGATTATATTTCTTTTTTTTTTTTTTAATATTTTTATTGTAAGATAAAAAAAAAATTTGGCACACATATTACACAAAATACATAATATTAATACAGATATTAAACAAAAAACTACTGTCAAGAGATACTGTATATCAGTAAACAAATCTTTTTTTCTTCCATACAACCGTCAAAGCATATAAAGGGAAAACAAAAATATTGTTAAATCATCCAAGATTTTCATTTAGTTTCATTTAGTTAGAGAAGACCGTCAACAAACAGCTGGCCGCCTTCCTCGAGACGAACGGATCCCTCGACCCCTCACAGTCCGGCTTCCGAGAAAACCACAGCACCGAGACCACCTTCATCGCCGCCACCGACGACATCCGAGCCCTGATGGACAACGGAGAAACAGCGGCCCTCATCCTCCTAGACCTCTCCGCAGCTTTCGACACGGTCTGCCACCGCACCCTAGTGCAGCGCCTCAGCAACGTCGGAATCCAGGAGAAGGCACTGGAATGGATCGTCTCCTTCCTCGATGGAAGAACGCAGAGAGTCCGCCTACCACCGTACAAGTCAGAGGCCACCGAAGTCATCTGCGGCGTCCCTCAAGGATCCTCGCTGAGCCCTACCCTCTTCAACGCCTACATGAGCCCCCTCGCAGCCATCGCACGCCAACACAACCTCAACATAATCTCCTACGCCGACGACACCCAGCTGATCCTCTCCCTGACCAACGACCCCGCCGCCGCCAGAGCCAACCTGCACGAAGGGATGAAAGAGGTAGCCGAGTGGATGACGACCAGCCGCCTGAAACTGAACTCAGACAAGACGGAGGTCCTCATCCTGGGCTCCTCTCCCTCCGCCTGGGACGACTCCTGGTGGCCCCTCGCCCTGGGCACCGCACCCAAACCGACGAACCACGCACGCAACCTGGGCTTCATCCTGGACTCCTCCCTCTCCATGACCAGGCAAGTCAACGCTGTCTCCTCGTCGTGCTTCAACATCCTGCTCATGCTTCGGAAGATCTTCTGGTGGATCCCCACGGAGACCAGGAAGACCGTCACCCAGGCCCTCGTCACCAGCCGACTGGACTACGGCAACGCCCTCTACGCCGGAACCACCGCCAAGCTCCAGAAAAGACTCCAGCGGATCCAGAACGCCTCAGCCAGACTCATCCTCGACATCCCACGAAACAGCCACATCTCCGGACACCTGAGAGACCTGCACTGGCTCCCCGTCAACAAAAGAATCACCTTCCGGCTCCTCACCCACGCACACAAAGCCCTACACGATCAAGGCCCGAGCTACCTCAACAACCGAATCAACTTCTACGCTCCAGAACGCCACCTCCGATCAGCCAGCCACGCCCTCGCCGCCGTCCCACGCATCCGTAGAGCGACAACAGGAGGAAGGTCCTTCTCCTACCTGGCCGCCAAGACCTGGAACTCCCTCCCGGCTGACCTGCGCCTGACCCAAGACCACCTCGCCTTCAGGAAGAAGCTCAAGACCTGGCTGTTCGAGCAGTAACGGCACCCCCCCCCCCCCCCTAAGCGCCTTGAGACCCTACGGGTAGGTAGTGCGCTCTATAAATGTCATTGATTGATTGATTGATTTAGTCTCTCTTTCCAATGGGAAACTGGTTCCCATATTTTCATACCCAATCTTCTTGCCCTTTTACCTTTCCTAGCATATATGCCCTTTTCGAGGTTGAAAGTCCCCAATAATAAAGCAATCCATTGTTGTGTTGTGGGAGGTAAGGGATCCCGCCAAGCTCTAGCAATTAGTAATCTATACACCGCCATTGCTAAAAATAAAAATTCATAATGGTCACCATCAAATCCCCTAACCCCTAACATAATTATAGTTGGTGTTAAAATCACATTCAAACCAAGTGTATGACCCATAAATTCTTCAATACCCTTCAATAACATGCTTAACTGTGGGCATAACGCAAAAATATGAATGCTATCTGCTGCCGGTGCACTGCAGCGAGAACAGGTAATCCCTGTAGTCCCACCCCACTGTGCAATGCGATCCCGTGTATGGTAGAGTTGGTATAAAGTTTTGAAATGTTGAGATTGGAGCGAGGCAGAGCGCAAAACAGAACATCCTAGTTCCAACGAGTCCAAGAAAAACTGGCTCTGTATCCCTAATTTCCCAGCCCATTTAGCACCGAATTTTACAGTATCATCCTTCTTTAATTCTGCTAAACTGGCATAAAAATAGCGAATAGAGCACACCCCACCTTGCTCTATGGATTCCATAATATTATTTTTTCCGAATCCACCTTCGCCTCCTTTTTTCTTATTGAAAAAACTCCTGATCTGCAAATACTTAAAAAAGCTATGTCTTGTTATGTTGAATCTTGTCATCAAATCTGAAAATTGTAATATTTTTTCATCTAAACCCAACAGATCTCCTATTTTTTTAATTCCTTTCATATCCCATTCTGCCATTGTAGCATCGGAAAAAATTAAAGATGGTAGAGTCTTATTCCTATATAATCTGGTATATCTGTTGTATCTACCCAATACGCATTTTTTTGCTACCACTGACCAGATGTTATGAGCAGCAATAACTGTCTTAAAGCGCGTGCGTTTATAAAAGGAAAAATCAGCGCAGTTTAAGAAAGCATTTGCAGTATCTGAACCCATTACAAGAGAGTATACCATAGTTGAAAAGGATTTAACATTCAAATCTGCTTCGCTTGCTCCCCTCAAACCCTGGGTGTATTGAAGTACAGAGGCCCAGTAGTATAACCTAAAGTCAGGAACCCCCCATCCTCCGCTAACCCTTAGTAAAGTCATAAATTTGTAAGCCCTTCTGGTCTTTCCATATGACCAGATACATTTATTTAGAATCGACTCCAGCTTATTAAACCAGATCGACTCAAACATAAGAGGTATTGTTCGGAAAAAATAAAGGAATTTGGGGAGTATAAGCATTTTAATGACATTAGTGCGGCCCACTAGCGTGAGTCTAAGATTGTTTATTCTGGCCAAATCTAGACTTACTTTCCTCATTAGAGGGGAGATGTTACGCTCTACCACTGTATCAAGATTAGGCGAGATTTCAACCCCTAAATAAACTGCTGCAGAAACCACCCGTGAATCATTGCATTGAAACATTGCATTTTTTATAATCTGCGTTTTTGCACTGTTTAATTTATATCCAGATATTATGCCAAATTTAAGGGCCTCTAACTCAATCTCACCAATTGCCTTAGATGGGTCTGGGGTGATTATAGCAACGTCATCTGCGTACGCCAGCACATTAACTTCTAGCCCATTTGAACAAAGGAGGGGAATACTAGGATTAAAATTAAGGTAACGTAAATACGGATCCATGTAAAGTGCAAAAAGGAGAGGGGAACTGGGGCAGCCCTGTCTTGTACCTCTTTTTATCTGTACTGCCGCAGTTAAATCCCGATTAATTTTGATTCTGGCCGTTGGTGCCTTGTATAGTATCTGAATTGCTCTAATATAATTAACACCAAAGCCATATAATTTCATTACCTCCCACAAATATTCCCATGCGACCCTGTTGAAAGCCTTCTCAGCATCAAGAAATAGAGCTGCGACAGGGCCGCCGACAATCTCCATAGCATCGAAACAGGTAATCACTGTCCTAACGTGTGCTGTAGTACCCTTCCCGGGGATAAATCCATGTTGAACTGGGGAGACTAATTTATCTATAACAGTGGACAACCTTGTTGCCAAGATTTTTGAATACAGTTTCACATCCGCATTCATTAAAGCAATAGGTCTATATGACCCAGGGGCAGTAGGAGGTTTACCTTTTTTCAGGATAACTATAATTTCAGTGCCCCCCCATGAGTTTGGAACCGAAACTTCACTCTGAGCTTGTATGAGAGTATCCAATAGCTCCAATCTTAGAACTGAAAAAAATGTTTTATAAAATTCAATCGGAATAAGATCTGGACCTGCAGCCTTAGAAGACGGGAGTTCTGATAAGGCTAACGTCACTTCTTCTAACGTTATAACAGAGTCTAATTTAACTTGATCCTCCAATTCCAACTCGTTAAATTGGATATTTCCTAAATAATCTCTAATTTTATCCCTACCCACCTCAGCTTCTGCATCCTACAATCCTGTATAATATTTCCAGAATTCATTTCTTATACCTGCGGAGTCCGAGATCAAATTACCTGAGTCATCTACCATGTTTTTGATATCCCCTGCAGTAACTTTTTGTCTGGTTCTGACAGCAAGAATATGTCCCTCCCTTTCACTATACTCAAACGCCTGTTCCTTCTTTGCAAGATAGTTTGCTGCAGTTTTATTAGTAATCCTTTCAGCAGTTTCAGCCTTTAGCACCATGATTTCCAAAATTTGTTGATCCAGCGAGCGACCACTCGTGATTAACCTGCTCAGTTCTGCCTCTGCAGCCAGGAGCGAGTTAATTTGCTGTTCTACCCTTTCTCTTTCTCTTTTCTGCCTGAATGTTGAAAAGCTAATTGTCTCACCCCTTATTCCTGCTTTAAAGGCATCCCAAATGCAGCCACTACTAGCACTTCCCTTATTATTAAGCCAAAACTCACTAATCCATTTTTCCATATGTTTACAATAGTCCTCATCTTTTAGCAAGGCTCTCTCGAATGTCCATTTATATATTTTTCTTGCGATACCACTTAAGCTAATTGTCAATAACAGTGGGTTATGGTCTGAAACCAAGCGGGGTAACTTCTTAATCTGTGCATTTGAAAGCGAAACATTGGAGATTAGAAAATAATCTAACCTGACCGTAATTCTATGTGGTGCAGAAAAAAAAGTATCACCATCGATCAACGGGTGTAGATTAGCCCAAACATCCGATAAAGCATTATGCACAGCCATGTCTACTATGGCCCTATGGACCCTCTTCTTCCGCCCAATATAACAATGGCCCAGTTGCAGCTCAACACTAGCAGGGCGATTGATGTTAAAATCCCCGCAGCAAACAATAGGCTCCACCCAGGTCGATAGTTCCTGATCCAGAAATTGAAATATATCTGGCTCATCACACGTTGAACCATAAACAGAAACCAATGTAAATCTAGTTCCTCTGAAATCTACTTCTACGATAACCCATCTTCCCCATGTGTCTTCTTTACTCCTAACCGCAATACAATCCCTCCCACTCCCCAAAATTGCTACCCCACCTTTTTTTGAGGCTTGTTTAGTAAATGCCAATACTTTAAAACACAATTGTTCTAACAAATAACCCTTACCTCCCTCCACATGAGTTTCCTGCAGACAAATCAAATCTGGGTGCATTGACTTACAAAATGCTGAAACACGTAGTCTTTTCTGAAGATCATTAAGACCACAAACATTCATTGAGATAATACGACAAGCCATTAAAAAACGTCAAAAATCGGTACCAGCTCGCTATTCCAACTCTCTTTTTCAACCTTTACTCCCTTCTTCCACCATTTATTTAAGATCTGTAGTTGCCTAAGGATGTGTCTCTGTGCATATGATGTGTGCCATTTTCTCCCCCCCTTCTCCTCCCTCCCCCTCCCCTGACCCCCCCATGCTACCCCTCCCCCACCCCCCCCTACAGGCAAATAGGTCACTCATGACCTATGTGTGAATGCCAGGGAAGCAGCAGTCGCCACTCCTCCCCACCACCGTTCCAAATATCAAAAGAACCATCCTATTTATTTCTCCTTATAACCCAAAACTTCCGTCATGTAAGCCTTCGCCTTAATCTCAGAAAAGAAGAATTTAAACTGGCCTTTAGTTACTATTTTCAGTTTCGCGGGGTATAACAAATAAGCTTCTGAACCCAAGGCCTGGATAAGCGGTATCATCTGCCTCAACCTCCATCTGCGCTCAACTGTGGCATGGCAGAAGTCGGGTCTTGCAAAGAAAGTGACATTGTTAAATGTACGTCTAGTCTCAGGCTTAGCCTTATCCAATATCAACTGCCGCAGGAGGAAATTCCCTACAAAGATTAGCAATGCCCTCAGGCGCCCGCCCTGAGCTCCAACCTGGCCCTTTTTAGAAATGGAAAACGATGGGCTCTTTGAATTTCATGCTCCCACTGCCATGTAGTTAGTTCTGGAAAAGCCCCCTTTAGCAACTTTACAACAAACATTCTGGGGTCCTCCCCTTCAAGACCTTCTTATACTCCTAACAGTCTAATATTGTTACGACGCTGCCTATTCTCAAAGTCCTCCAGTTTCCAATTGACGTCTTCAGCCACCTTCTGATGCTCTTCTTTGTACATTTTCAACTCTCTCATGTCGTCCTCTACTTTGCCAGTTCTTTCCTCCACATGGGCAACCCTTTCGACCATCTCATCCTGCCTTTTGCTTATATTTCTAAGTTTGTTCTGTATCTTCCTTGATTCCTGCCTTGCCCTCCTACTTTCCCCTCTAGCCTCAGATTGCATTAACTTCAAAGTATTAAATAATAGATCCAGTGTAACGGGGGGTTGAGGGGGCTGCGAAGAACCTTGATCACCAATCAATGTAGCCGGACTGTCTTGTTCCAGGAAAGAAAAAGTAGTAGTAGAGTAGTCCCAGGCTAACTTTTTTGTAGGGTCTGTGGTACTGCTTGCTGTGGAGGGCTTTCTTTTAGAGAGGCGTTTTTTCTGTGTAATTTTCTGAGCAGGAGAGCTGCTGACAGAATCTATACCAGTTGATTCATCTGAACTAATTTCGCCTGAAGGTAATGACTGTGATTGAGAATGTGAGTCTTCATCCACAGAATAAAATCTCTCTGCAGAAGCAGCTCCGTTAGTGATAACCATATCAACTGAGTTAGAGGCAGAGGATTCACCTCCTGATTTAATCACCCCACTTTCCATGTCCAGGTCCATGTCTTCTGCCCAGGTTAAAGAATCAGGCACCATACTTTCTGTACCTTCCACACCTTCATTATTAGTTATTTGAGCACATGGATATGGGTCTGACTCTATCTCCAGCCCTGGAGCCGGTATGTCAAAGCTCCCCTCTTCATCTGGCAACTGAGTGCGCAAGGCTCGGCTATCTATTGATCCCCCAGGCTCATTACTCACTTTTGACTGCTCTTCGTGCTTCGAATCGTAATGCCCCTCCAAGCCTGTAGCTGCTCGAACTCCGCTCCCTCCCGGAGCAGCAACAGGCAATGACCCGGGCGGCTTCCCTGCTTCAGGTCTTTCAGGTTGCCTAGCAACCCCAGCTCCAGGTCCGGCTCCCGCTCCGACATCCACGCAGAAGACGCCGGCACCAGCCCCTGCTCCTGCACCGGCATCGGCGCCCGAGAGGACGCCAGTTTTGCTTCCAGATTTCCCGCTGCCAATTGATACTGGTACGTTTGCAAAGCTTTCCGAAACTGAGGGCTGGCGCAGCGTGTTTTCTTTCACTTTTCACTTGGCAGCGTTCCCCGGCTCTTTCAATGGAGCTGAGTTGTCCTGGCCAGTTCTTTTAATGGTTGATTTCTTGAGGCTAGATGCACTCTTCTGAGCGGTAGTTAATGGAACTTTCGGGTCCATTTTAATTTAGTCTTTGGTTGCTGGCCTCTTGTAGCGTCTGTTTCTGTAGTTTTACCCCCTTTGCCGTCCTTAACATCGTGACCGCGCTGCAACTGTGGAGGCATCCTGAACCAGGATCTTAAAATCAGCCTGGTAGTTTCTGTTAGTCTCCTTCTGATATGCCAAACTGCTCGTTTTATAAAACTACTGCGTTGTTCTCCGGAGGAAAATGTAGCATTGATATCGCTCTGACAAGGCACGAAGTGACCGAAGGCAACACTCTTCAGGCGAGGCTCCACCATTGAGCCATCAAAAACCGGCAGTGGGGAGTAGTAGGAGATGCGACTTACTCACTGCATCCCTCAGCGGCCATCTTGCCCGACACTGACCTTTTCCACACCCTCGACATCGATTATATTTCTGAGGTATTTTCCTATGTCTTTTCAGAAGTCCTGTATTTTGGTACATTCCCAAATTATATGTTTTCAGGTGCCCTTTTCTTCGGAGCGAAAACACTTATCCTCCACTTGGGGATATATATTGTGGAGAAACTAGGGTGTTCTATAGATTAACCATTTACTGAAGAATTACATTCGCTTAAAATTAGCACCTCTGAAAATAGACTTATTAAATTTGTTAACTTTATCCCATGTTAATTTTTTAATCTCAATATCTTCTCTCTTTCTCCACCTGTCTCTCGCCTTAATATATAATGCAACTGAGTTATCTTCATTGAGATTTTTTATCCAAGTGCTAATCTTCCTCCTCGGCGTACTATTTAGCGCTTCAGATATATGTATTTTATCAAATAAATTACCTATATCTAACTCTCTTAGTTCGGCATGGAGGCTAATAAAGGTCCATTTCAGGATTGTATTCGAATGCTGAATCTCCCTTTCTATTTCCTCCCAAGATTTCAATCTATTCCCTAGTAAAAATCCTTGACTTTTTCAAAGCTGTTATCCTTCCAGAGTCTCAAAATATTTTTAGCCAGGGTACCTGTAGGAGAGTAGGGTCTGCTATCCTATGGTCACCCCAAATTTTTGCTTTTGCTTCACTGGTTTTCAACTTAATGTGGCTGTGGGCCTGCTAATCAGACCCACAGCCTGCTGTTCTCTCTCTAAATTCACATACATGTACTATAGGTACATAACCCAATTGGAACTGGACACCTTGTCAGCCCCTGTACCATGCATTATAGGTGCTCAGGGCATAGGTGCATACAAGGCCTACCAGGGGCTGCAACATATCTTTTGCCACCCCTGGCTGGTACTTAAATCGACACAACTGGCTGATCACTCAGCTGGGGCAAGGTGGTGTAATCACCCCTTGCTTAGATATAGTATACCTATATCTAAACCTATATCTGGACACATATATACCTATAAGTCACTCCTATGGCAGGCCTTAACAATCCTGGAGGCAGAGTGCTTGGTTTTATGTGAGATGGTGCTCTAGCATGAGCTGAGCCTGTCTGCAGCTGTCGGGACCAACTCCCTTAGCTGTTCCGGGATAATGCCATACTATATACTCTTAAGTGCATTATAATCCTCGTGATTACTTGCTAACTATGGTTTGGCTTTATCAAAACATGTTGTGTAAGGTGTCATACGCTTTGGAATACTACCCCCTCACCAGTCCTGGCGACGGGGGTAGCATTCCACCCTTCTAGAGGGAGAAGACATGTTACTTTGCTAAAACGCGGTTAATCCTAACCAGAGCCTCAGCTCCACAAAATGGATGCTGCTGCCCCGACACAAGTCTGACCTCCTGCTGCTGACCGAAACTCGGCAGAGGAGGCCTGGACAAAGGGTTTTCAGTCACAGGGAGGTGGTACACCACCCCAGAAAGGAGATAGTGTATTGGAGCAGGGAGGGCTGAAAGAAACTAGACACTGCCTGGGGCGCACAAGGTGTCCCAGGCAAAATCCAGTCAAACCGGTTCTGGGGCACACCAGCCCCAGTCCCAGCGCAACTCTGGACAAAGGGAAAGAGGTGTAACCACCCCCTTCCTGGTTCCCCCCATAGGAGGGACCTAGCAGGTAATCCAGCCCCCATAATTGGAATAAAGGTGGGAGCAGTGCCATTGCACATCAGATTATCCTGACTGAAAATGATGAAACAAAACTCTGGACCCTTCGACATCCTACTCGACGTAGAAGACTGAAGAATCTCCCTTGTGGTCAAGGAGTGACCACCCTGTGCAAACAGGCACCATCCAGCACCTCACCGTTTGCTTTGTTGCAGTTCCTGCCAGAACTCGAGCAACAGAGATCAACAAGATCCAGCTTTCCCGCCTTCCAACAGCTCGATCCACAGTTCCTGCGAATCTGAGACCCATGGAGGCGACCTGAAGCGTGGAGCCGGCCATCTTAGAAAAACCATGAAGTGCTGACGGTGCAGCTCCCGAGGCTTCCACAACGCTGTGCCTTGGGGTTTAGGAGGCCTCTACCCCAAGCAGGTTTTGCACCAAAGCTCACCCCTCCACACTCACCGAGTGCTGCGTGGGGCCCTTCTGCATTTTCCTGCTTGATGCATTGGTCCGGTCGCTTGCGCATTGGCTAGTGGCCCCAGTACTGACTAACCTTTGAATTTGCTCAGCTAGTCTGGTTGCTCCAGACTGGTCCTCACTCCCCTGAAAAAGAGCACCCGCTCAGACCTTGCTGGTCCGAGTAAGAAGCGATCTTCGAATCCTGTGTGGGTTGCCTTTGCCAAAGCTTGTTGGCTCCAATCCGGAAGCCGACACCGCCGACAAGGAGAGGCTTTGTGCACCAGCTTGTGATCCACTCCTGGACGTACTTGATGCCCCAGAGTCCACATGGCAGTGGACACAAGCTTCTCAACAACCACCTGATTGCACCTAACATTTCCTGGTTCCTTCCTGGTTCCACCCTGGTCACTGCTGAGTGACCCAGACTCTGTACCCTCTGCTTTCAGGTACTCTACATCTTCGATCCACCCTTGGATCGCACCGGACACTTCTTTTCTGGCCACCTGCAGCATCTTCATCTCCAGGCTCCATACATCTACACGACGAGACCCGACACGCTTTTGCACCTGTGCACCCGCTTCCTGTGGGTGAGGTAACTCTTGAACGCAGGTGCTCCTGTAGTGGTATACACCTCTAGTGTCTAAGTCTAACGTTTTGTCCTTCTAGTCCAGTCGGAAGACTCTTAAAACTATAACTCGATAACTTTTACGCATCATTGACTTTGCATTGGTGCATGTGTGTACTTTAAGCGCTGCACCCGATTCCCGCGGGCTTCTCCCGACTTCATCACTGCTAGTCTCAAGTAGTCCCAGCAATTCTTCAGGCCCTAGGCCTGACCACTGTCCGTAAAGTGATACTTATACCACTTTTTTAATATATGGTTTGAGGGGCCACCCGGCCTCATCCATAATTGTGCAACTTTCATGTTTAACTGTGTTCTTGTTTAAACGCTTGTGCCTCTGCACTCATAAACGGTACAGAGGATTATTCTGAGAATAAATACATATATTTTTATAATCTATAACTTGTGTGGTGTCCTTTCATTTGATATTACAGGATTGCATATGGTAAAACAGCTGGCTTCACATGCCCTCTTGAGTTAAGCCTTTAAGGCTGCTTAGTCCATGCTACCCTTAGGATAGCTTGTCTATAAGGTTGACTTACAACCATCACCATAAGGGATTGTTTGGACTGAAACAAGGTGCCCCCAGAATTGGAGACATCATATATCAGGACAACTTCTCACATTGGTGTGCAGTGGTGCAGATTTGAGCTTGCTGTTGTTTTACCATTGCAATCTTTTTATCAAATTGAAAGATCATTTTAAGTACCATAGGTACATATAAACAAAGCTTACATATTTAAGTTCTACTGAACTTAGTAGTTGTGGATCAAAGGGTTTAGCACACCCTGCCTACAACTCACTAGCAAGGTACAGTAGGAAACACTTACACCTCACTAGCAGTCATGTCTGGCACAGGTTAAGCTTCCAGGTCTCTACCTGTGTGGTTGACCTTACCAAGGCACCCTCCAGCTATGACAAACTCAGCCATAAGGACTTGGGTACCCTGTGTACTGCAAGAGGGCTGAGAAAGGGTCACAACCCTACCATTCCCATCCTGATAGCCATCCTGGAGAGGATGATCTTGAGAAGGCTAGTGCAGCTCCCTTAGGGTCAGGAGATGGAGTGAACCCCCCAGAGACTGAGAACCCCCCAGAGATAGAAAATGTGGAGGGAGACCCTGAATCAGAAGGTGAAGTTTCAGATCAGGATCAAGGGAATTTCCTGTTACAAGTGGGGAGGCTTAGCCAAGCCAACTTGGACCTACATGGCAATGGAGAGGGCCAGCACCTCCCCAGAACCCAGAACATAATACTTCCAGGCAATAGAAGAGTGAGATCTCCTCCCAGGGAATCCCACCTTTCTAGTGCCTCAAGGGAATCCCAAAGGGGAATGACTACCCCCCAGAGAAAAGAGCTTAGGGCCAGAATGAGGGCTGTCCAACTCCAGATAGAAAGGGAAGAGGTAGCCCTGGCTCAAGCTAAACTTGCTTTAGCAAGAGAACAAAGACTGTGTGGGGAGATCCCCACTGGTGGCATCATTATTCCTAGAGAGAAAGACAGGTCCTATGATAATAGAAACCTGACAAAGATGGTTGCCCCTTACAAGGAAGGGGATGACATCCACAAATGGATGACTGCTCTGGAGAGAGCCTGCATGGTACAGCAGGTTCCTCAGGAACAGTGGGCTGCAATTTTATGGTACTCCTTTTCTGAGAAAGGGAGAGATAGGCTCCTCACTGTTAGACCTGAGGATGGCAAAAACTACTCTGTCCTGAAGAGTGCTCTTATTGAGGGGTTTGGCCTAACCACTGAGCAATACAGGTTGTTGTTCAGAGATACCCAAAAAGCTCAGACTCAGGACTGGACTGATTTTGTTGATTGTGCCGCTAAGGCTCTGGAGGGTTGGCTGCAGGGAAGTAAAGCCTCAGACTATACAGGATTGTACAATCTTATAATGAGAGAACAGATCCTTAATAACTGTCAGAACCAGCCATTGCATCAATACCTTATTGACTCAGATCTGACCTCTCCCCAATAATTGGGAAAGAAGGCAGACAAATGGGTCAGAACAAGGATTAAGCAGAAACCCCAGAACCATGGAGGTGATCAGAAGAAAGCAGACCAGAAGGGTGGGGATAAGAAAGAAAAAGACCAGAAGTCTTCAGGCCCCCAAAATAATTCTAATAAGGAGGGTGTTTCCCAGAATGGAAACAAGAAAAAGAATGATGGCCCAAAGAAACCTTGGTGCAATACCTGCAAATCAGTTTCACACTGGGGCACTGAATGCACTAAGAAAAATCCAGTCCCTACCACTGCAGCCCCTAAGGCACCTGCACCCCTAGTACAGTCAGCAGTGGTAGTACACAACCAAAGGGTATAGTAGGGTTTACCCTGGGTACTGAGATGGAGCCTGGCCTAGTCAGAATCCCTACTCAGGCAGTTCTGCTCTATGATGTGGACATATCCATGGCCACTACTATGAGTCCCAATACTTTGGGCAAGTATAGGCAGACGCCTTTAATCAATGAGAAACTGGCTCAGGCCTACAGGGACACATGTGCCAGTGTCACTATGGTGACACCTAACTTTGTGGACCCTGGACGAATCATACTAGGTGAGAACTACCTGGTGACCAATGCTAGCAATGCCACTACTACACATAGTGTGGCTGTTGTTAAATTCTCCTGGGGAGGGGTAACTGGCCTCAAGAAAGGTGTTGTGAGTGCAGACTTCCCAGTTGACTGTCTTTTGGGCAATGATCTAGAGGAATCCTTATGGTCAGAAGTGGAGTACAGGACTCATGCAGAAATGCTATGGATTTAAGCACTTGTCCTTGCTGTAACCAGGACTCAGGCCGAGAAGTGCCTACCTGAACCTGTGGTGGATCTTGAAACAATAGACCAACCACAATCCAAGAGGAAGAGCAAGAGGGTTAAGGCAGTGCCTTCCCACTTGCCCCAGGTTGAGGATCAGATCTCACAGGAGGCTGGTTCTGTGATCCAAGAGGAAACTGTCTCTGAAGAGCTTGAACCTGATCAGGTTGAGTTTCTGGGGACAGGGGGACCCTCAAGGGCAGACCTGGGGCAGGCTCAGTTAACTTGCCCTTCTCTTGAACCCCTCAGACAGCAAGCTGCTGCTGAGGCTGCTGGTAATGCTCAAGGTCAGCTGTTATCTCGACTGTTGCACGCGCTGTGCGCGCTGTAGGACCAGAGCTGCTGTGTGCTTTTAAATTACCTCGTTTTGTATTTCATTTGGATTTTGTGCATTTCCCCTGTTTTTAAAACGCGCCTGGCCCTCACCTGCACTCTAACTTACGGGAACCACACCGCTGTTGGGCGGGTCCGCATCATCGCGTAATTGGTACTTCAGGAGCGCCATTTTGGAAGTACTCGGTGCCGCTTTTCGGCGCGAGCAGGTAGGCTTGACGCTCTAGTCGTCAGAAGGACGCTAGGCGTGTATTTAAGCCACGTTAACGTTAGGTTCACCCTTGTCAGCTGTTATCTCGACTGTTGCACGCGCTGTGCGCGCTGTAGGACCAGAGCTGCTGTGTGCTTTTAAATTACCTCGTTTTGTATTTCATTTGGATTTGTGCATTTCCACGAACCTCGAACCTCGAACCTCCTGAGGCGGAAGCCGGGAGCTAGATGTCATTGCTTTTAATATTTGAGCGTCACTTTGATTAATTTGTTGTTTTTAAACACATATTTGCCCAGGCTCCACAGGACTCGGTCCTGAACACACCGCACAGCTGCCTCTACGCTGTTAGCGGGTTTCAAAACATTCACGGCGCCATTACCGGCGTGCCGATAGGCCACGCCCCCTTGGAGGCCACGCCCCTTTTTCGAGCAGGTACTTAACGCTGCATACTAGTGTTGCCTGCCAGAACCCACGAACCTCCTGAGGCGGAAGCCGGGAGCTAGATGTCATTGCTTTTAATATTTGAGCGTCACTTAGACACGCCCACCTCACCTGGCCACGCCCCCGTGACGTCCTCCCTCTTAGGTATAAATCATGTGCCTCGCCAGGAAGCGCAGCGGACGGGCGCAGCGGGCGCGCCGTCAGCGCGCCGAAGGCGCGCCAAAGGCAAGCCCGTCTGGGCCCGTCCGGGCCTGGACCGGGCCCAGGGCCTGTCCCCCTGTCCATGCTGCTGATTCCGCACGTTTGTGCTGGACCAACTCCCAGCTCCACTCTCTTAATCCCTCCCTCTGTGCGGTCACTACCTGCAATCCTACCCATCTTGAATCAGCTCCATTTCACTGCCCTCAATGCAACTTCACTCTCCCGCCCTTCCTTCCCCATTCGCTACCTGATCTCACGCCGCAACTCTCAACCTCTAATCATCGGACGCTGAAAGCAGGCTTAGTCAACTGCCGGTCTCTCCCCCGTCATGCCAATGACATCTGGTTGTTGATTTCCTCCGAGGAGTGGGACATTTTATTCCTCACGGAGTCTTGGATGACTGACTCCTCTTCCCCGGACATCTATTTAGCCATTCCATCAGGCTATGACATAAAATGTGTCAATCGTGCAGGGGGAAAATCGGGAGGCGGACTAGCAATCATCTTTAAATCTTATTTCCAGCTGACCATTACCAAACTTACCAACATTGGTATTATTGAAGCACTCTACTTCTCAGTATCCGATTCCGCGGCTGTTATTCTGGCTGGCTCTTTAATCTACAACCCCCCCACGGCGGCTTCCCTGTCTCTTACTGCTCTCACCCACCAGTTAGCTGATCTAGCCTTGAAACATCAATACTTTTTAGCTTTAGGTGATTTTAACCTTCACGTCGATAATTCCCTCTGCGCAAAAGCGAATAATTTACTGGAAATCATGGATAGCCTTAATTTCACTCAACTTGTCACCGGTCCTACTCATGTGGCGGGTCACACCCTGGACCTCATTTTTGCTAATTTCCCCACTATTACTGTTTCCCCCTCCCTTCCTCTTACATGGTCTGACCATTACCTTATCCCTTTTTCTTTGGCCTTAGACCGTAAATCTATCTCTCCTGTGCCCAGGAAAGAGCTGGGAAGGAAGTGGCACAAAGTCACTTGCGCTTCCCTGGACCCGATATTCCATTTCCAGACGGACCATCTATCCCCGGATATCGATTCTAATATCGCCAGGCTCAACTCCGCCCTCATCAACGCTATTGACCACATTGCCCCCCAGAAACTCATCACTTCCACTAGATCCCGTCCTTCCGCTCCCTGGTTCTCCACCTCCCTCCGCGAGGAAAAAAGTAGCTGCAAAGCACTCGAACGGAAGTGGAGGCTAAATTACGATCTTGAAGCTAAGCTTGCCTACAAGGCGGCCTTGAAAAAATTTCTCAAACATAAAAAAACAGCCATGAAAGACCACTTCTCGCTCCAAATTGCCAAGGCCAAAAACTCATCAAAAACCCTCTTCTCCATCGTTAAAGATTTTATTACCCCTCCGGCCAGGACCACTCAGGTCTTAGCTAGCCAGAAACTATGTGAAGGACTCTCGGACTTTTTCCTCGAAAAGATCGATAAACTCTGCGTTTCCTTCCCTAAAGGGCCAATACCTCAGCTTCCGTCTACCGATCCCCCTAACTCTCCGTCCCTTCTTGCTTTCAATAAACTTGCCCAGGAGGATGCTATCAGACTACTCATTCATTGCAAGTCTGGTGCACCCTCTGACCCCGTTCCGGCCAAAACTATGGGTGAATTGGCCCCCCTGCTAGCCGACCCGTTCCTCTCCATCTGGAATGCCTCTCTGCACCATGGCTTTTTCCCTACCACCTGGAAGGAAGCCCTGGTGATCCCAATTCTAAAAAAGGCAGATGCCGATCCCACTGTATTCTCCAACTACCGCCCTATATCCCTCCTCCCCAAACCTGCTAAGGTTTTGGAAAAAGCCGTGCAGTTGCAACTCACGGAGTACTTGGAGAACAACTTACTACTGCACGACTCGCAATCTGGATTTCGGGCGGGATACAGTACGGAGACGGCTCTGCTGGAGGTCTCGGAGACCATTCGAGAGTGCGTGGACAGAGGCGAGGAGGCCATGCTGGTCCTCCTCGACCTGTCCGCGGCATTCGATACTGTATCCCACTCCATCCTCCTTGACCGACTACGGCATATGGGCATTGGCGGCACTGCCATCAGCTGGATCGAGTCCTTCCTCTCTGGAAAAAGTCAAAGGGTGCTGTTGCGGCCTTTCAGATCGGAGGAAAAACCCTTATCTTGCGGTGTGCCACAGGGCTCGGCCCTCAGCCCTCTGTTTTTTAACATATATCTTGCCCCACTGGCCGGCGTGGTGGAGTCCTACGGAGTCAGGGTGGTCTCTTATGCTGATGATACTCAGCTAGTGTTCTCCTTTAGAGGCCACTCTGACTCCGCGTTCTCCAACTTCCGCCGGTGCCTTAACAACATCAGTGATTGGATGTCTGAAAACCATCTAAGACTCAACGCAGACAAAACAGAGGTGCTGTTTTTTAACCAGAAAAATTCCATCCCCTCCTCCTGGTGGTGGCCCACGGCACTCGATCCCGCTCCCTCTCCCGTCCATTCGGCCCGCAACTTGGGCTTTCATTTCAATGACTCTCTATCATGCAAGACTCAGATTCAAAAAGTGACCTCGGCCTGCTTCCTGAAGCTACGCATGATCAGGAAAATCCTCCCCTATCTCCCTTTGGATTCCCGCCGGACAGTTACCCACGCTCTCATCACGACCCACCTGGACTATGCTAATAGCCTTTATGCCGGAGCTCCCCAATACCTGATTGACCGGCTGCAGATTGTCCAGAATGCGGCGGCGAGGCTGATTGGTAATATTTCTTATCGTCAGTCAGTTGCCGCATATCGTAGGGAACTGCACTGGCTACCTGTGGCCAGCCGAATTCAGTTTAAGATCCTCACTCTGACTCATCGAGCCATTAATGATCGCGGACCAAACTATCTAAAAAAACGAGTTTCAATATCCCGGTCCATCAGATCTTTGAGATCCAATGACCTATGCCTTCTGATCTCTCCCCGCTTTAGACTGTCCAGAATGGGTGGCAGAGGGTTCAGTGTCATTGCTGCAAAACTATGGAACTCCCTGCCAGTCGATCTCAGATTCTGCCCTTCTGAATCTGTCTTCCGGGCCAGACTCAAAACCTGGCTCTTTTCTAGACTTTGATTTATCATGTCACTTCCCCTGTCCGTTCCTTCTTTCCCCTCTAGGACTCAGGTTCCAGCGCCGGGACACCCCTCCGGGGGTAGCTGTGCGCTTTATAAGCTACATAAAATAAATAAATAAAATAAATTTCCCCTGTTTTTAAAACGCGCCTGGCCCTCACCTGCACTCTAACTTACGGGAACCACACCGCTGTTGGGCGGGTCCGCATCATCGCGTAATTGGCACTTCAGGAGCGCCAGTTTGGAAGTACTCGGTGCCACTTTTCGGCGCGAGCAGGTAGGCTTGACGCTCTAGTCGTCAGAAGGACGCTAGGCGTGTATTTAAGCCACGTAAACGTTAGGTTCACCCTTGTCAGCTGTTATCTCGACTGTTGCACGCGCTGTGCGCGCTGTAGGACCAGAGCTGCTGTGTGCTTTTAAATTACCTCGTTTTGTATTTCATTTGGATTTTGTGCATTTCCCCTGTTTTTAAAACGCGCCTGGCCCTCACCTGCACTCTAACTTACGGGAACCACACCGCTGTTGGGCGGGTCCGCATCATCGCGTAATTGGCACTTCAGGAGCGCCATTTTGGAAGTACTCGGTGCCGCTTTGCGGCGCGAGCAGGTAGGCTTGACGCTCTAGTCGTCAGAAGGACGCTAGGCGTGTATTTAAGCCAGTCATGCTGACGCGCAGCGGTTACGCGCTGCGGGGACGCCAGAATGACGCCGGAGTTACGCCAGAGTTCAGCCCGTCTGCGCCCGTCCGCGCTGAGGACGCGCTGCAGGAAGGGCTGGACCCTGGGACTCCTTGCGTTTACGCGCCCCCTTCCCGGGAGGACTTATATGGTACCCTTCTGTCCCTGAGACCCCTTGCGCTCTGCTGTCATTATCGGCTTAGACCCGAGGTATTGTGTCGGGCCCGCGTGTGTCCCTCTTGTAACGTTTCTTTTGCCTGCTCTACTCAGGCACGTATTCATTCAATCTCTTCTGTGCCGGCCAGTCATATCTCCCAATCCAAACAGGGATTTTTGATCAATGCGCGTTCATTGATCAAACATGGGATTGAATTTCACGATTTTGTCAGTTCAAGGAATCCTGACTGGATCTTTGTTACAGAAACGTGGGCTTCTGGGTCCTCTGGCCATGATTTGCTTTTGGCCATACCTGAGGGATACACCTTCCTAAGGTTAGACAGAGAACGCTGTAGAGGGGGTGGAATAGCCATTCTTTTTAAATCTACTCTCTCATGTACTATAAAACCCTTATCGGTCTCTACGGATCCTTTTGAGGCGCTATACTTCTGTATTGTGCATACCCCGGTGAGTTCCTTTTCTGGTATACTACTTTATAGGCCCCCCGGGTCTAGAGCTAACTTTTGCTCAGAACTTTTTAGAATTTTGGAACCTTATTTTGGCAGACCTCATCTCACTATTTTGGGCGACATTAATTTTCACCTAGAGGATTTTACTTCGAAAGATACCTGCTCTTTGCTTAATTCTTTGGAGGCATGTGACTTTGTCCAACGAGTTCTCCACCCGACTCACAAGGCGGGGCATATCCTTGACGGGATTTTTTCCAACGACTCTAGACTAGAGGTTGGTATACCGGTCCCAATTACCTGGTCTGACCATCTAGCAGTCCCGCTGTTTCTAGACATTCCCTGCCCCGTTGTCATTGTGGGATCTGGTAAAAAACAATTTAAAAGGAGCTTCAAAAACTTTACTAAGGAGGCTGTGGCCCCTTTTATTCTCAACGCCCATATTTCAACTCAGCGGAAGGTGGATGAGTCGGCCCAAGAACTCACTGATGCCATTACCAGAGCTGCTGACGAACTAGCTCCTCCTTCCCTGAAACCTGCAGCTAGACAGAAGCCAACTGCCCCCTGGTTTTCCGACGATCTGAGGCTTCTCAGACAAACATGCAGACAGAAGGAACGTAGGTGGCGTAAATCCTGGGATCTCAAGGATAGAGAAGGCTATAAGAGCCTATTACGAGAGTACAAAAAGAGAGTCATTAAGGAAAAACAGGACTATTTTTCCAACTTAACCTGTTCTTTAACATCCTCCAAAGAGCTTTTTAAAATAGTAGACTCTTTGTGCTCTCTCCAGGTCCCTGATCCTGTAGTCGCTTCCCAGGAGCTGTGTAATGATATATCAGACTTTTTCTACAAAAAGATAGATGATATCTACATAGCTCTAAAGTCGCAGGGGAACTCGCTTAGTTCTGAGGATCTCTCCCAAATTAAACGACTGGAAGCTTGGAATAAAGATTCCTCTCAGTCCCTTGAACATTTCCCTGCCCTTTCGCTAGATGATCTTAATAGCTTGTTGGACAAAACTAAATCGTCATCCCCACTTGATCCAGTTCCTCTGAAAGTACTGAAGAACTGCAGAGAGATCATTCTTCCTTCGATGCTGGAAGTAATGAATGGAGCCTTGGAACAGGGCATCTTTCCGTCACTTTGGAAGAAAGCCATTGTAAAGCCGCTGCTGAAAAAGATCACCTTAGACCCTGGAGTACTGAAGAACTTTAGACCCATCTCTCTGCTGCCGGCCCCTGCTAAGATGTTGGAGACCCATTTGAATTTCCATCTTTCAAACTTCCTTGATACCTCAGGTTTCTTGGACGGGTCCCAACATGGCTTCAGAAAGCTGCATAGCACGGAGTCTGCTTTGACGAAAGTCATGGACAACATCCGCAGAAAAGTGGATTTGGGTCTAACCACCGTACTGGTGCTGCTAGATCTTTCAGCAGCATTCGACACCCTGTCTCCCCTTACTTTAACATCTAGGTTAAGGGAGGCAGGGGTAGAAGGACCGGCACTCAGTCTCCTGAGCTCCTTTCTTCACCAACGAGAGCAGCGTGTCATGCTAGGTGAATACCTCTCCCCTGCTAAGTCTTTGCAATGTGGGGTGCCACAGGGGTCGGCATTGAGTCCGACCCTGTTCAACATCTACGTGGCCCCCCTTGCAAGACTAGTAAGATCTCAGGGGATGGAGGTAGTGTCGTATGCCGACGACACGCAGATTATGGTATCCCTGACCCACTCTGTGGGTGAAACCGCTTCCAACTTTAGGGCCTGCATGCAACTTGTTGCAGAGTGGATGATTTCCAACTCCCTAAAGTTAAACGGGGACAAGACAGAGGTCCTGGTCTTTGGCAAGGACCAGGGCATGTGGTCAGATGAGTGGTGGCCTCCTTCTTTAGGTAGCTGCCCAATACCTACACAATCTGCCAGGAACCTAGGCGTCATCTTTGACACCCAGCTCTCCATGGAGCTTCAGGTCAACAGAACGGTGGCTACCTGTTGGGGTGTCATCAAGACCTTGAAAAGAATCGTACACTACTTGTCCCCACAGGCACGGAAACAGGTGGTGATCGCCCTTGTTGGCTCAAGGCTTGATTACTGCAACTCAGTGTACGCCGGGGCCAACAAGGGCTTGCTTCAGCATTTGCAGGTCATACAAAACGCGGCAGCGCGGTTTGCTCTCGCTTTGCCCTGGTTGGCATCTATGACCTTAGCGAGGAAGAACCTCCACTGGCTCCCCATCCCCTCAAGGATTACTTTTAAACTCCTCTGCCTTACATATGAGGCTTTAACTGCAGGCCCGGCTGATGCCCTTGGATCGCTACTCTCTAGATACGTTCCGAGTAGATGTCTACGATCCAGTGAGCTTAATCAACTGGTAATTCCCAGAGCCAAGAAGGCTAGATGGGGGAGCAAAGCTTTTTCCATACTGGCACCTCTGATGTGGAATTCACTCCCCCTGGAAATCAAAATACTGCCCTCCCTTGACCTCTTTAGGAAGTCATTGAAAACTTGGCTTTTTATCAATGCATACCAGTAGGCTCTGTTTCTATCCGCTCACAGTTGCTATTTTGATTAGGCGCCTTGACGCCCATTGGGCATAGCTGCGCAATATAAATAATATTTCATTCATTCATTCATTCAAGGTACCCATAGAGTGTATTGGAATGATGGGCTCCTTTATTCAGAGGCTAGAGACCCCAAGCCTGGTGCTACCAGGAGGTTGGTTATACATCTGCAATTTAGGGTCTTCCTTCTCACCTTGGCCCATGATATTCCCCTTGAAGGACACTTAGGCCAGAACAAGACTTGGGACAGGCTTGTCCCTCACTTTCACTGGCCTCACATGTCAGAAGATACCAAGGAGTTTTGTCGCTCCTGTGTCACTTGCCAAGCCAGTGGCAAGTCAGGTGGCACAACAAAGGCCCCCCTGATACCACTACCTGTGGTGGGTGTGCCCTTTGAGAGAGTTGGGATTGACATTGTTGGACCAATGGATCCCCAAACAGCATCTGGGCACAGATTTATACTGGTGGTAGTGGATCATGCAACCAGGTATCCAGAGGCAATTCCCCTGAGGACCACAACAGCACCTGTTGTGGCAAGGGCCATTCTTGCGGTATTCTCAAGAGTGGGCTTTCCAAAGGAGGTACTTTCAGACAGAGGTACCAACTTCATGTCTGGATATTTGAAAGCACTGTGGAAAGAGTGTGGAGTGAACTATAAGTTTACCACACCCTATCATCCACAGTGCAATGGGCTTGTTGAAAGATTCAACAAGACCCTAAAGGGAATGATAAAAGGGTTTCCTGAAAAGCTTAGGCGAAGATGGGACATCCTTTTACCCTGCTTGCTCTTTGCTTACAGAGAGGTCACACAGAAGGGGGTTGGCTACAGCCCTTTTGAACTTTTGTTTGGACACCCTGTGAGGGGTCCATTGTGTCTTGTGAAGGAAGGATGGGAGTTACCTCTCAAAAGCCTAAGCTTGATATTCTGGACTATGTACTTGGTCTCCACTACAGGATGGCAGAGTACATGGAGAGAGCATCCAAAAACCTGGAGGCCAGCCAAGAATTACAGAAAGCTTGGCATGACCAAAAGGCTGTTCTGGTTGAGTACCAACCAGGGCAGAAGGTGTGGGTGTTGGAGCCAGTGGCCCCAGCGGATTTCCAAGACAAATGGTCTGAACCCTACACTATCATTGAGAAAAAGGGAGAAGTCACCTATGTGGTGGACTTTGGCACGCCTAGGAGCCCCCACAGGGTGCTCCATGTAAACAGATTGAAAGCATTTGTTGACAGGGAAGACATGGGTTTACTCATGGCTACAGATGGGGAACGGGAGGAAGAGAGTGACCCTCTCCCAGACCTGCTTTCCCAAAACCCTGATGATGGTTCAGTTGATGGAGTAGCCTTGGTAGGTGTCAGGACCCGAACCCTGGGTTTCATTCTCTACAACCCAACTGTGACGTTCACTGGACAAGATGCCTGGTCAAGGAAAGTGCGCTCCTGGAGACTCAAGATGGCCGCCGCTGCTCCCATGACCAGTGAGCAGTAGGCGCGCTAGTCTCTCAGGCTTCCAGCTCCTGGGACCCTATGTGAAGCGTGAGCGCTGGAAGAAATGCGCACTTCACCGAAAAGCCCTGACAAGAGAAGTAGCGACAGATTTTGTGGATGCCGTTTTCTGAGGAGAAGTTTTCCTTTTCGGAATTCAAGTCTTGCCCTGACAATGATTTTGAAGTAATTAGGTTCGGAACCCGGCGCGCGATCCAAGCGCGGGTTGCCGAACACGTTGGTAGTGCGTCAAGAGAAGATTCCCTCCAAGACAGAACATCGGAGGTTGGTGTCAGAATTCGTAGTGACAGGAAGGGAGCTGGAAGGCTTATCTTTTGAAGTACGGAAGAAAGAAAAGCCGAGTGACGTTTCCTGAGGAGAGAAGACATTGCCGAACTACAGAACCATTTCAGATAAGAGTTTGTTAAATCAAATGACTGTGTTTGTATAGTCGTGGCTAGTATAAAAACTTACAGTTGTAAGTGAATTCAAATTCAAAAGAGACATACCTGTAAGGAAAAATGCTATGGTTACAAGGACAGTATTTATGCTGCAAATGAGAATGTATATATGAAGCTTGTATGAGAAACATACCAAGGAGTCAAGGAGCATAGAACCTCTCTGTCAACCTGTAAAGAGACAAGAAGAAGGTGAGGTTTTAGAGAGAGGAACAGAAAAGACATCTCATAGAACATTAAAATATCAGAACCCCCTATTTAGAACAAAGTCTCTATAGTGAAGTAAGTGCACTTACGCAAATATTCGATAAAATTAGTTAGGAATCCCTAGAGTAGGAAAGAAATATATAATATGTCCTTTTTCTCTCACTAGTAACAACTATAGAGGAGAACAGAATAACTACTGATATAGAAGAGGAGCTAAGGTCCAGCAGCATAATGGTGGGTGAGAAGGTATGACAGAGTAGATTCCAATAGTGAGAGTAGGAGGTAGGATTATAATGATGTGTTATTGTTTTTAGGTTTCCATCTCCAAGACAGCACCGAGGGTAGCTGACTGAGGGAACCAACGCAGGACCAGTCTCTTCTCTGTTTATTATTTTATCCAATCCCCCCGTCCCTTAAGGTAATGATGGAGGGTTCTGTGTAAAGACCTTCCTGCCTTGCCGAGAGGGATTTTGGTTCTAGCATCTCTGCTCCTGTGCAGTATCGAGGAGTCAAGAGTAAGTTGAGGTCCAACAGAGTGAAGTGCCCAAGTTGCCTTCGCACCCGAACAGAGATGGCAGAAGGAATTGATGTCCAATCCTTAGGTACAATCTTAGATGCGATTCAGAGAGAATTGGGAGCGGTTAGGGAGGAAAATCGAAACCTAAGACAAGAGGTAATTAATGCGAGAAAAGAAACACCGGAATTGGCGTTAAGATTACGTCAACCCAGTAGTTTAGAGAGGGAGGCCATGAATCCAGTATTAGAAACCACCAATAGGACGACCACACAAGTTATTCACTCCCTCTCCCCAGATATACCATTGGCGGCTCCAGAGAGATTTAGTGGGGACCCACAAAAAGAGCAGATATTTCTCTCCCAATGCTCGTTCCACTTTATGTGCCGCCCTTCAATCTTCCCAGACACGCAGTCTAGAGTGGCTTTCATACTCTCTTATCTATGTGGGGATGCAGCTTCGTGGTCCATGCCATTAGTCACACGGGATGACCCTTTGTTGAGAAATTTTGAAGAATTCAAACAAGAATTCTTACGGATATTTGACCGACGGAGGATATCTCAAGTAGTGGATAATGAATTGCTTGATTTACGACAAGGAATTCGGGATTTAATCGCATATCTGGCTCAGTTCAATAAGTTGGTGGTGGAGACCGATTGACCAGAAAGAAAGAGGGCGGCGGTATTCTATTGTGGTTTGAGAGACAAATTGAAGGACACCTGGCCCAGATTCCTAATCGACCCACCGAGATATCAGCACTCATAGATTTGGTGTTGGAGATAGATTTCCGTCAGGGAGAGAGACGAGGAGAAAAGAAAAAGGACCTTAAGGCGATACCTCCAAGATTTTGACCGGACTCGGTCAGATGGCGCTAGAACTTCAGAGAACCACTCAGGAGCTGAACCAATGCAGATCGGAGCAATAAGAGGCCCTTTGACCAAGGAAGAGAAGGAGAAAAGAAGGGCAAATAATCAATGCATGTATTGTGGATCCGGGAGCTATTTTGCTCGAGACTGCCCAAAAAAGCGTAAGAACACCTTCAAGCCAAAGGAAAACTACCGGCACCACCTGTGGGAGGAGTTGAGCAGGTGAGTGCAGTGAGTGTGAGTCCCTTGCTCATTGCACCATCAGGATTCAAGCAAGCCGGGCCGACGACGGCTGAAATGCCTGAAACCGGTCCCCGGAAGCTTGTTTCCTTCCCAGTGTAAAAATTGGCTTGGTAGTTTGGTTTGCCCAGTTCCCATCATGCACTGGGACAGGAACAGACTAATTTGCATATAGCCAGGTTCTGAGCTGGGATAGTGCAGTGAGCTAAAAAACGGTGTTGGATCTAGCCCTGATCTCTTGACTGGGTGAGAGTATTCTGCTTAATTCAGAAACTCTGTCCATCACCACCCCTTGTTGTTAAATATTTTGTCCACCCTAAGCCTGGAAGGGTATACTCAGATATGAGTCCCTTGCTCATTGCACCATCAGGATTCAAGCAAGCCGGTCCGACGACGGCTGAAATGCCAGAAATCGGTCCCCGGAAGCTTGTTTCCTTCCCAGTGTAAGAATTGGCTTGGTTGTTTGGTTTGCCCTGTTCCCATCATGCACTGGGACAGGAACAGACTAATTTGCATATAGCCAGGTTCTGAGCTGGGATGGTGCAGTGAGCTAAAAAACGGTGTTGGATCTAGCCCTGATCTCTTGACTGGGTGAGAGTATTCTGCTTAATTCAGAAACTCTGTCCATCACTACCCCTTGTTGACTGAGAAAGAGCACCAACACTTAAAGGAGTACCTGGACAAATATCTAGCCAATGGGTTCATCAGGCCGTCCTAGTCTCCCGTTTCATCTCCCTTTTTTTCGTGCCGAAGAAGGGAGGAGAATTGCGGACGTGCATCGACTACAGAGCCGTCAACGAGATAACCAAGAAAAACCGGTACCCGTTGCCATTGATCTTGGTGCTTCTAGATCAAGTGAAGGGAGCACAAATCTACACAAAACTTGATTTGAGGGGAGCCTATCATTTAGTCTGAATGCGCGAAGGAGATGAGTGGAAGACGGCATTTTGGACTCGATTTGGGCTTTTTGAATATCAGGTGATGCCCTATGGACTATGTAATACTCCTGCAGCCTTTCAGCATTTCATCAATGACGTCCTGAAGGAATTTATAGATCAGTGTGCGATAGTGTACATTGATGATATCCTAATTTATTCCTCTGACGTGGAGAAACATCATGAGCAAGTGAAAGGAGTGTTACGGAAGCTACAGGAAAATAAGTTGTTTGTGAAACTTGAAAAATGTGCATTTTATGTATCACAGGTGGAGTTCTTGGGGTTAGTGCTGTCGCCTTCCGGAGTTCTGATGGACCAACATAAAGTGGAGGCAGTGAAGAACTAGGAATCTCTGAGAAGTGTAAAAGAAGTCCAAAGATTCATCGGATTCGCTAACTTCTACCGGAGATTTATCAGTGAGTTCTCCAGGAAGATTCTTCCTCTCACAAAACTGCTGAAAAAAGGAACCAAGTTTGAGTGGTCCAAGGACTCAGAGGAAGCCTTTCAATCCTTAAAAGAGGACTTCACCATGGCGCCAGTCCTGTTGCATGCTGACCCGTCGGAACCTTTTTATGTAGAGACAGATGCATCGGACCTAGCAGTAGGAGGAGTGCTATTGGAATGACACAAGACCAGAGGCCAACTGCACCCAGTTGCTTATAGATCCAGAAAGTTGACTCAAGATAAATTATACCATCACGGAGAAGGAGTTGTTGGGCATTAAAGATGCCTTTAAAGAGTGACGACACTACTTGATGGGAGCTCGGCACCAAGTAACGGTGTTTACAGATAATCACAATTTAAAATTTCTGAAAACGGCCAGAACTCTTACACCACGACAGCTGAGATGGTCTTTGTATTTTGCTGACTATGATTTCGTGATCACTTTCCGTCCGGGAGCTAAAAATGGAAAGGCGGATGCCTTGTCCAGGATTGGTACGGAGTCGCAGAAGACCGTTAGAGACAGTCAACCAATCATCCCCAGTGATAAAATCATAGGAGCCATCACCTCCATAGAACTACAAGAATCGATTGCGGACGTTATGAGCCCGGAGGCTATGCAAAATTGGGCGAAGCAGGATGCTAGCAGAAAAATCGTCCAACAAATGCCTTATCATCAAGATGCCTTGTATCTTCCGACCACAGAGTTGCAGCAACAATTGATGCGTGAATGCCATGATGACAAACTAGCTGGTCACAAAGGAGAAGCCAACACTGAGGAGATAATTAAAAGACATTACTGGTGGCCAAAGATGACAACAGATATAGAGAAGTATGTTAGGTCCTGTGAGATTTGCGCGCAGGGGAAGTCGGAACGGCAGGCTCCAAAGGGGTTTTTGCAACCTCCACCCACACCTCCCCATCCATGGCACACAGTTACCTTAGACCTTATCACAGACCTACCTATTAGTCAAGGATACATCACCATCCTGGTAGTGGGGGACGCCTTTTCAAAAATGGCCCACTTTACAGCCTTAAAAGGGGTTCCTTCAGCCAAACAGTTAGCAGCCCACTTTAGCTCCCAGATTGTTAAACTACATGGAATTCTTAAGATTGTCATCTCAGATAGGGGTTCCCAATTCTTGTCCAATTTTTGTAGGGCCTTTATGGAAGGCTTGGGAACAGAGGTCAGGTTTTCCACTAGTTATCACCCCGAAACAGATGGGCAGACAGAAAGGGTGAATCAAGAACTGGAAAAATATTTGCGATTGTTTCTTTTGAAAGAGGAAGGTAATTGGTCAGATTATTTGTGGACAGCGGAGTTCACCCATAATAATGCAAAGAACAGTTCCACAGGGTACTCCCCCTTTTTCCTGAACTATGGCAGGCACCCAAGTGCAACCATTCGACAAATGGAAACAGCAGTTCCAGCAGTCAAGGAAGTTATGTCGCACCTGCTTCAAATTCAGCAAAGAGCTGTAGAAAATCTTCAATTAGCCAAAGAAAAGTATAAAAAATACGCTGATCGGAAAAGACGCAAGGGACCATCCTTGACACATGGAGATCAGGTTTGGTTGAGTACCAGAAATTTGAGGTTAAAAGGAAACAGAAAGTTTCAACCTCGATTTATTGGCCCTTATCCTATCGAAGAACAAATCAACCAGGTAACTTATCGGCTAAAATTGCCACCTAAGTTAAAGATACATCCAGTCTTCCATGTTTCATTGTTAAAGCAAGCTTCTGCAACCTTGAGACACCAATCACCCCCGAAGCCAATTCAGTTAGGAACAGGAACTGAATATGAAGTGAAAGAAAATTTGGATTCCAAAAGGTCGAGAGGGAAGTTGTACTATTTGATAGACTGGAAGGGTTATGGACCAGAAGAGCGATCCTGGGAAAAAGAAGATGATGTAAATGCACCTAGATTGATTAGATCTTTCCATCAACGATACCACACCAAGCCAAGAAAGGGAGGACCTGTCTTGTTGGGGGGTACTGTCAGGACCCGAACCCTGGGTTCAGTTCTCTTCAACCCAACTGTGACGTTCACTGGACAAGATGCCTGGTCAAGGAAAGTGCGCTCCAGGAGACTCAAGATGGCCGCCGCTGCTTCCATGACCAGTGAGCAGTAGGAGCGCTAGTCTCTCAGGCTTCCAGCTCCGGGGACCCTATGTGAAGCACGAGCGCTGGAAGAAATGCGCACTTCAGCGAAAAGCCCTGACAAGAGAAGTAGCAACAGATTTTGTGGATGGCGTTTTCTGAGGAGAAGTTTTCCTTTTCGGAATTCAAGTCTTGCCCTGACAACGATTTTGAAGTAATTAGGTTCGGAACCCGGCGCGCGATCCAAGCGCGGGTTGCCGAACACGTTGGTAGTGTGTCAAGAGAAGATTCCCTCCGAGACAGAACATCGGAGGTTGGTGTCAGAATTTGTAGTGACAGGAAGGGAGTTTGAAGGCTTATCTTTTGAAGTATGGAAGAAAGAAAAGCCGAGTGACGTTTCCTGAGGAGAGAAGACATTGCCGAACTACAGAACCCTTTCAGATAAGGGTTTGTTAAATCAAATGACTGTGTTTGTATAGTCGTGGCTAGTATAAAAACTTACAGCTGTAAGTGAATTCAAATTCAAAAGAGACATACCTGTAAGGAAAAATGCTATGGTTACAAGGACAGTATTTATGCTGCTAATGAGAATGTATATATGAAGCTTGTATGAGAAACATACCAAGGAGTCAAGGAGCTTAGAACCTCTCTGTCAACCTGTAAAGAGACAAGAAGAAGGCGAGGTTTTAGAGAGAAGAACAGAAAAGACATCTCATAGAACATTAAAAATATCAGAACCCCCTATTTAGAACAAAGGACTCTCTATAGTGAAGTAAGTGCACTTACGCAAATATTCGATAAAATTAGTTAGGAATCCCTAGAGTAGGAAAGAAATATATAATATGTCCTTTTTCTCTCACTAGTGACAACTATAGAGGAGAACAGAATAACTACTCATATAGAAGAGGAGCTAAGGTCCAGCAGCATAATGGTTGGTGAGAAGGTATGACAGAGTAGATTCCAATAGTGAGAGTAGGAGGTAGGATTATAATGATGTGTTATTGTTTTTAGGTTTCCATCTCCAAGACAGCACCAAGGGTAGCTGACTGAGGGAACCAACGCAGGACCAGTCACTTCTCTGTTTATTATTTTATCCAATTCCCCCGTCCCTTAAGGTAATGATGGAGGGTTCTGTGTAAAGACCTTCCCGCCTTGCCGAGAGGGATTTGGGTTCTAGCATCTCTGTTCCTGTGCAGTATCGAGGAGTCAAGAGTAAGTTGAGGTCTGACAGAAGGCAGCCTCACTGACCAGCAACAGATGGACTGCGGACAGGTGTTGCAGGCCCATACACATATGTTTTCTCCCACACCCAGTCACACTAACTGGTGCACTCATGAGGTGGACACTGGTGACAGTCTGCCTGTGAAGAAGAAAATCTACAGGCAACCTGACCATGTCAGGGATTGTATAAAGGCTGAGGTGCAGAAAATGCTTGAACTTGGAGTAATTGAGCCATCAGAGAGCCCATGGGCCAACCCAGTAGTCCTTGTCCCAAAACCCTATACCCATGATGCAAAGAGAGAAATGAGGTTTTGTGTGGACTACAGAGGTCTCAATGCTGTCACTAGGACAGATGCTCATCCTATTCCAGGGGAAGATGAGCACATAGATAAATTGGCTTCTGCCAAGTTTCTGAGCACATTTGATTTGACAGCTGGCTATTGGCAAATCAGGTTAGCTGAAGAGTCTAAAGCCAAAACAGCATTCTCTACCCCCAGTGGGCATTATCAGTTTGTGGTGATGCCCTTTGGTTTGAAGAATGCACCTGCCACCTTCCAAAGGTTGGTGAATCAAGTCCTTTCTGGGTTGGATAACTTTTGTGCAGCATATCTAGATGATATTGCTGTATTCAGCTCCACCTGGGAGGATCACCTGATCCACCTGAAGAAGGTTCTGGAGGCCCTGCAAAAGGCAGGCCTGACTATCAAAGCTACCAAGTGCCAGATAGGGCAGAGCAAGGTTGTGTACCTGGACCACCTAGTAGGTGGGGGTCAGGTTCAATCATTGGAGAGCAAGATCCAGACCATAAAGGACTGGGCTCCTCCAACTACCCAGACACAAGTCAGAGCCTTCTTGGGCCTGACTGGGTATTACAGGAAATTTGTAAAGAACTATGGGTCCATGGTGACACCATTAAATGATTTGACATCCAAGAAGATGCCAAAAAAGGTTCAGTGGACAGTTAGCTGTCAAAAGGCATTTGATGACCTGAAAAAGGCCATGTGCTCTGCGCCTATCCTGAAGAGTCCTGACTACTCCAAACAGTTCATTGTTCATACAGATGCTTCTGAGTTGGGGTGGGAGCTGTGCTTTCACAACTTAATGTAGATGGTCAAGACCAGCCCATTGCTTTTATTAGCAAAAGGCTGACCCCCAGGGAGAAACGTTGGTCCGCTATTGAGAGGGAGGCCTTTGCTGTGGTATGGGCCCTGAAGAAGTTGAGAGTAGACCATACTTGTTTGGCACTCACTTCCCAATTCAGACAGACCATAAGCCCTTCTTGTGGCTTAATCAGATGAAGGGTGAAAATCCCAAACTGCTCAGGTGGTCAATTTCCCTACAGGGGATGGACTTTACAGTGGAGCACAGACCAGGGACTGACCATGGCAATGCATATGGTCTCTCCAGGTATTTCCACTTAGAAAATGAAGACTTATCTGGTCAAGGTTAAGTTTAATGTCCCTGCGTTTGGGGGGGGGGTGTAGGAGAGTAGGGTCTGCTATCCTATGGTCACCCCAAATTTTTGGTTTTGCTTCACTGGTTTTCGACTTAATGTGGCTGTGGGCCTGCTAATCAGACCCACAGCCTGCTGTTCTCTCTCAAAATTCACATACATGTACTATAGGTACATAACCCAATTAGAACTGGACACCTTGTCAGCCCCTGTACCATGCACTATAGGGGCTCAGGGCATAGGTGCATCCAAGGCCTACCAGGGGCTTCAGCATATCTTTTGCCACCCCTGGCTGGTACTTTAATCGACACAACTGGCTGATCACTCAGCTGAGGCAAGGTGGTGTGATCACCCCTTGCTTAGATATAGTATACCTATATCAAAACCTATATCTGGACACATATATACCTATACGTCACTCCTATGGCAGGCCTTAACAATCCTGGAGGCAGAGTGCTTGGTTTTATGTGAGATGGTGCTCTAGCATGAGCTGAGCCTGTCTGCAGCTGTCGGGACCAACTCCCTTAGCTGTTCCGGGATAATGCCATACCATATACTCTTAAGTGCATTATAATCCTCGCGGTTACTTGCTAACTATGGTTTGGCTTTATCAAAACATGTCGTATAAGGTGTCATACGCTTTGGAATACAACCCCCTCACCAGTCCTGGCGACAGGGGTAGCATTCCACCCTTCTAGAGGGAGAAGACATGTTACTTTGCTAAAACGCTGTTAATCCTAACCAGAGCCTCAGCTCCACAAAATGGATGCTGGTGCCCCGACACAAGTCTGACCTCCTGCTGCTGACTGACCGAAACTCGGCAGAGGAGGCCTGGACAAAGGGTTTCCTGTCACAGGGAGGTGCTACACCACCCCAGACAGGAGATAGTGGATTGGAGCAGGGAGGGCTGAAAGAAACTAGATACTGCCTGGGACGCACAAGGTGTCCCAGGAAAAATCCAGTCAAACTGGTTCTAGGGCACACCAGCCCCAGTCCCAGCTCGACTCTGGACAAAGGGAAAGGGGTGTAACCACCCCCTTCCTGAGTCACACCCATAGGAGGGACCTAGCAGGTAATCCAGCCCCCAAGATTGGAATAAAGGTGGGAGCCGTGCCAATGCACATCAGATTATCCTGACTGAAACTTGTGAAATGAAACTCTGAACCCTTCAACATCCTACTCGACGTAGAAGACTGAAGAATCTCCCTTGTGGTCAAGAAGTGACCACCCTGTGCAAACAGGCACCATCCAGCGCCTCACAGTTTGCTTTGTTGCAGTTCCCGCCAGAACTCGAGTGACAGATATCAACAAGACCCAGCTTTCCCGCCTTCCAACAGCCCGATCCACAGTCCCAGCGAATCTGAGACTTGTGGAGGCGACCGGAAGCATGGAGCCAGCCATCTTGGAAAAACCACAAAGTGCTGACCGTGCAGCTCCCGAGGCTTCCTCGATGCTGTGCATTAGGATGTGAGATGACCCAGCCCCAAACAGCTTTTGCACCAAAGCTCACCCCTCCACACTCACTGAGTGCTGCGTGGGGCTCTTCTGCATATTCCTGCTTGATGCGTTGGTCCAGTCGCTTGCCCGTTGGCTAGTGGCCCCAGTACCGAAGAACCTTTGAATTTGATCTGCTAGTCTGGTTGCTCCAGAATGGCCCTCGCTTCCCTGAAAAGGAGCACCCGCTCAGACCTTGCTGGTTTGAGTAAGAAGCGATCTTTGAATCCTGCGTGGATTGCCTTTGCCAAGGCTTGTCAGCTCCAATCTGGAAACCGACACCGCTGACAGCGAGAACCTTTGTGGGACAGCTTGTGATCCACTCCTGGACATCCTCGGTGCCCCAGAGTTCACGTGGCAGCGGAGACAAGCTTTTTGACAACCACCTGATTGCGCCCAACATTGCCTGGTTCCACCCTGGTCACTGCTGAGTGACCCAGACTCTGTCCCCTCTGCTTTCAGGTACTCTACATCTTCGATCCACCCTTGGATCGCACCGGACACTTCTCTTCTGGCCGCCTGCAGCATCTTCATCTCCAGGCTCCATAAATCTACACGACGAGACCAGACACGCTTTTGCACCTGTGCACCCGCTTCCTGTGGGTGAGGTTAATCTTGAACGCCGGTGCTCCTGTAGTGGTATACACCTCTAGTGTCTAAGTCTAAAGTTTTGTCCTTCTAGTCCAGTCGGAAGACTCTTAAAACTATAACTCGATAACTTTTACGCACCATTCACTTTGCATTGGTGCATGTGTGTACTTTAAGAGCTGCACCCGATTCCCGCGGGCTTCTTCGGACTTCATCACTGCTAGTTCCAAGTAGTCCCAGTGATTCCCCAGGCCCTAGGCCTGACCACTGTTCGTAAAGTGATACTTATACCACTTTTTTAATATATGGTTTGAGGGGCCATCCGGCCTCATCCATACTTGTGCAACTTTCATATGTTTAACTGTGCTTTTGTTTAAACGCTTGTGCCTCTACGCTCATAAAGAGTACAGAGGACTATTCTGAGAATAAATACATATATTTTTATAATATATAACTTGTGTGGTGTCCTTTCATTTGATATTACATGATTGCATATGGTAAAACAGCTGGCTTCACATGCCCTCTTGAGTTAGGCCTTTAAGGCTGCTTAGTCCATGCTACCCTTAGGATAGCTTGTCTATAAGGTTGACTTATAGCCATCACCATAAGGGATTGTTTCGACTGATACAAGGTGCCCCCAGAATTGGAGACATCATATATCAGGCCAACTTCTCACAGTACCCATCTCTCCTATATTTAAATTCATTAAACTAGTTGAAGTATTTGTTCTAAAAATATCATAGTATTTCAGGAGCTGGGTTTTTTGCTTAAATAGCCACTGTATAGACTTATAGCGTACCTACTTTGGGTATTTTGTGATACTTACTGAGGTCAATCAACATCTTCCTCATAAAAAAATTATCTGTTGCGTGATCTTCTGTGAAAAAAAAACCCTGAAACTATGTTTTGCAAAGGTAGCATAATGATAATCTCTAATATTTGGAAGAGACAACCCTGCCTGTATGGTCGGGGAGTTCAAAGTGCTAAGTGCTAATCTCGGAGTCTTATTTGCTCATAAAAAGGAAGAAAAAATGGTATCCACTTTCTTAAAAAATGAAACCTGAATTGCACAAGGAGCTGCACTAAAAAGGAAGTTAAAAAGTGGTAGGATAGACATGCGAATAAGGGCGGCGCGACCCATTATTGATAAAGGCAATTGGTTCCAGTGATCTAATTGTGAGCCAACCCTTTTTACTAGAGGTATATAATTTAGCGGGTAAAGATCTTCCAGGTTTTCTGAAATAAAAATTCCCAAATATCTCTTAGGGAGAGTATTATATATCTGCCTAAATTCTATTAATAAAGTGTCTACCGTGCAATTACATAAACTGATTTCCGTTTTATTCGTATTTATCTTATAGCCTCCCAGTTTTGGGAAATCAGAGAAGATTTTTTAAATTTTCACTTGACTGGTAGGCTTTGGGTTTAAAAAAAGAACAATGTCATCGGCATAAAGTTTTATATTCGTCATTCCGACTACTGGTACTGTGCCGGCCATTTTCCCCCTAATTGCGATCGCCAGGTGCTCAATAAATAAGGCAAATAAAATTATAGATAGGGGGCAGCCTTGGCGCGTGCCTCTGTTAATTTGACATGTCCCAATGTTTATAATATTAATAATGATCTGTGCCCTAGAATTCTCATATAGTTGTTTTAAGAGGGAGATAAAATTGATCGGGAAATCAAAGCTGTGCAAAATCGCAAAAAGACAGTCCGATGACACAAGGTCGAAAGTCTTTTCGGCATCTAAAAGCTAAATCTGTGCTTCCACTTTATTAACGTTAAAAAAATCCAATGCCTCAAATAAAAAATTTGCATTGGTGTGGAGGGGTTTTCCTGCTATAAATCCGCACTGGTCTGGTCCGACTAGTAATCCTACTATTTTATTCAGCCGGTTCGCCAGGAGTTTCGTAAAAAATTTGTAGTCTGTATTTAAAAGACTTATTGGCCTATATGAGTTCATATTTTCCTTATCTTTTCCTTTTTTCAAAATACTGACTACAACTGCAGTGCAGAAGGATTCCGGCAGCGGCCCTCCTTGTAATAGATAATTAGCTAGTAGTAGGAACTCTTTACGAAGGGTACCATCACATTTTTTTTTAAATTCCACAGGAACACGATCCTCACCATGGCTTTGCCGCTAGGTAGTAAACTGATTATGTCTAATTCTACCTTTGTGAACTCCTCAATTAAAAATGTTTTATACTCGTTTCCTAATTTGGGAATTTGAAGTGCCCCTAAAAACTTAGTGGTTCATTTATGACGTTCATCTGCCTGACTTTATTTCAAAGCTGGCATTCCTAAACACCTTCAAGGTATAAATATACCTTCACTTGCTATGGCAAAGCACAGAGTGGTTCTGTGCAGTTCGACTACCTACTTACACGACACAGCTGACTACATCAAGTGCCGAAAGAAGCCAACTCTCCAGCTGACACACTGACCAAGAAGCTGTCATCCTCCTGCTGAGAATCCAGCTCCAGTGTTTCTGACTCCCCTTGCGGGTGTTGGGAAATCTAGTCCCGAGACAGAGATACCAACCTCCCTCATTCTAAGGTATGGAGCTGATTAGAACCTAGAGAAACCTTTGGCAATTCTTGGCAAAACTAAACCTATACTAAGGCAACACTTACTTCTTCCCTGGAACTAGACCTAGGTTAGGTCCATTGATGTAGGCATATTTTAGAAGCACCAGTTGAGTATTTTAGCCTGTGTTATTTATGTATGTATTTTTATATATGTCATAGCGATACAATGCTATTACAGTATTATTTTATATTACTGTTCTCGCTGTATGCATTATACTTTGCAGTCTGTCTAATGATTGTAGCAGTTCATATCTCTTGCATGAGAAATAAGACTGTTCAATAAATCCTTTTATTGTAACGCCCGTCTCACTATTTCTGTGCAACTCTGTAGAAACGAAGCATGCACGATTGACTGAGAGAAATAGTTATCAATTGTTTCCACGACTCTAAAGATAATACTCCGGTTCTAGGAGGAAACAAAGTCTTTTTATTTTATTTTTTATTTAAGAAGTTATCTATAGCGCTGGCCTGACCCAGGGGTATCGGAGCGCTTTACAACAGGAGGGAGAGAAAACATAATCATATACAGTTTGAGAGAAGAATAAACGTGCTCATAAGCGTTAAAAAAATTATAATTGTGATGAGCGTCCGAGGTGCACCATAGAGGTAGAGAGGTCTAGGGGTCCAAGGTGCGCCATTAAGGTAGATAGGGTTTGAGGTAATCTCGATAGATGGACAAAGATTAAGGCTGAGATATTTCTCCGAGTGGCGATGGAGCAAGGCGACGGGTTGGGGAGATGGGGTGAGGTAGGCAGTAGATGCGCATTACCAGATAACTGACGGCTGGAGGCTTGAGAGTCACGGATTTCAGTTCGGGGAGGCACGGTTGAGGTAGAGGACTTTTAGGAGGCTTTTGAATTTTGCAAAGGAGGGGGTGGTTCTGATGACCACAGGGATGAAGTTCCACATTTTAGGTGCTTTTCCTGCTAAGGAGCGGACTCTGTTTGTTTGTTTGCACGTTTTCAGGGGGATGAGTATTAGGGAGTTGGAACTCCTGAGGCTTCTAGACTGGCCGGCTTTCTTAAGTTTAGAGGATAGTTATTCTGGTTTCCCTGTGTGCAGGGCTTTTTGCAGGAGGCATGCAGTTCTGAAGCTGGCACGCAATTTGACTCCAGTGACCATTCTAGCAGCAGCATTGAGGGTTGTTTTGAGTGGTGCTAGGTGGGAGAGAGCTGTCCCGGAGAGGACTGCATTCCCATAGTCGAGTATGGACAATTAAAGTGATTGGGTGGCTTGTTTGAGGTCCATGGGTGGAATGTGGGGTTTAATTTTGTTGAGAAGCTTCAGGTTGAATAAGGCACTTTTTGCAGAGTTTGTAATGTGGTTGGTCATGGTTAGCTTGTGATCAAGGGTAATTCCAAGTGATTTTACAGAGCTTGCCAAGGTGAGGTTACCATTGAGAGCATCGATTGCTTTCAGCCATTCAATGATTTGTGTCATATTTATGCGGTTGTCAGAGACTAATCCCTTCTTGTTTACTCAAGAAAGTTTCTAGTGACATCTGAGTTAGCTGGCACACACAATTAAGTTTAGTATACTCGATAGTGGCATACTGACCTAAGACCTAAGTCCTATGTCAAAACTATAGGGTATATAATTCCAATGCACAGAGCCTATTGGGAATACAGGAATTACACTACATGGCGCCCAACGTTTGGGAAGGAACTAATTAAAAGCTAGATACTAAAGTAACTCAGTTGTCTTTTCTCAGAGACCCTATACTCATAATACTCCAATAGACGTCTGGAGTGGGTAGGTATAATATCTGCCATAGCTGAGTAGGATAAAAATCCTATGTATTAGCTTTTTGGTTTGTTCAACGTTGAAGGATACAGTGTTCCAAAATATTGTGCACCTTATCTTTGTTTCCTTGAAACCTGCTCTGTAAGAAATTCATTAAACAATGTCGAATTGCGGGAACAACACCGAAACCGGTGGAGCTGTGGCTGATCCAGCCGTTGCAGCTCTTAACTTAACAGGTTTTCAAGAAACCGACGAGGATGCTAAAGTAATTCCTTTAAATTTAAGGAAAGCCATCACTATAAACTTATAAAACAATGCCTAACATTGAGAGGTGGTAGGGCAGTTTTTGTGATAGAGGCACATGAATATCATCAGACAGAGGTATTCTATTCATGGATAGTCTTCCCAGAAGCAAATCCTGTAACACATATGTTTCACTTCTACAAAGAAGATGAACCACCAGAGGAATATATTCATTCCGAGTGTTAGACCTGTCTGCTTCTGGGAAGACTCTAACCACCATGATTTATTTTTGTCCCCCTTAGCCTCCCAGAGTTTCTATTTTTTTATTTTTACATGTGTCCATCAGGAGTTTTTAATGCTGTCAGGGGGCTAGGTGTTCCTTGGCGATGACGCCATTTTTCCCTCATCACTTGTGAGGCCTAGTCACCCCCTTGAAACCTTAGGGATCTCCAGAGACCTAAAATGGTGTCCACCAACTGCCATAACGGACACTACTGGAGGACAGGTCCATAGGGTAACATTAGGGAACTTTCTGGAATCAACTAGAGACATCTGCAGGACTCAGGCCACCCTATATAAGGCCAGTGACCAGCAGCCATTTTGTGCTGACCCCAGAGTAGAGGAGTGAGGCAGTGGTGAGAGGAGGTGGACACACTGAGAGCAGCTAGTTTGTCACTGAGGCTGACAGTTACTTCAGAGGATTGTTCCCCCTTCAACCTTTGACCGATCCCTCTCTCAAGACAACAACTACTGACAAGGAAATCGAGTTACTGGAGGAAGAAGAACCTTTTATCTCAGAGCCCCAGTAAAACCACTCAGAACACCCTTAATTGGGGGTATTCCTGCCTGTCAATACCCAGCGCTGTGCTCACCGGTGTTGTGGAGTAGCTGTGGTGAAGGTGGGCGTCTGTGGCACCTTAGCGCCCTGAAGAGCGAGGACGCCGTGTGTGCACATCCTTCCTGTGGAGCCGGAGTGAGAAGTGCCTGAGGAGAAGCAGTGGCGCTGCTCCGATCGGCGTCGGGACCCCGGGGGCACCGGCCGCGTCACACGAAGAGGTAGGCGCTTCCGCGCATGACCGGCGACTGAACGCTTTTGCGAGGCAGGAGGGGCCTAGGATCGAGCAGTCCCAGAAGAGACCGAGCAGCGTCCCTGTGGAGATCAGCGTCCTTCCTGGGAGCAGGTGCGCCGAGACGGAAGAGGAACGAGCGCTTCCGCGCATGCTCCGCCGAGTAGTGCCAGCGGAAGGAAAGTCATCGCGCCAGCTGAGGAGCGCCGCGCCGGAGCTCCAGGAGGACGATCCCCTCAGAGGAGGCAGAAGCGCCACAGCGGACGACGCGGTAGGGAGCCCTGGGCCGGGGAAAGCCTTCCCTGCCTTCCCCCTTCAGCCCGTCTGTTACCGGGCTCCAGCGCGTGTAGAGGAAACACCCGCGACACGCCCCCAACCTCACAAGTAAGCCGGGTAGTGTGGGAACGGGAGGCGGCAGAGCCAGGTGAATGAAGCAGGACAGTGGGGCTACGACCCACGCGAGTGACTGACTTGTCCAGGGGAACCTGACTCGAGGAAAGCGAGTTAGCGAACTGAACATCATAGAATAAAACTTATCCAATATCTGACTCAGAGAAGAAAGGTGGAAGTGGTGCAGGGAACCACAGGGTTCCTGGGTAAAATCCCCTACAGAGTAGTGATAAGTGAAGAAGTAGATTCTCTACCAGCTAGGTGTGCCTGTCAATCAGAGGGAGAGGAACCTTACTAATATTATTGTGTCTTCCCTTTTAGCACATAACTGGTGGGTTATACAGTGAACATCTACATTCAGGTCTTGCTGTTGAGTTGAGCAGTGCTTAAGAGCTGTGGGGTAAAGTACCTATTAATGAACCTGTAAAAACGTATTGCACTATCAGTCTGCATCTTCTTTTCAGTAGATTTATTGGTGGAGTAATGTGTCATTGTATGTTAATGTGAAGTAACCTTACAGAGTGTGAAGCTAATGAGATTCTCTTAACCAACCAAAGAGTTACCCTTATGCTTTACTGTACCATTGACAAAAGAATGTGGTTTATTGCCCTTTTTCCACAGCAGGAGGAGTGAAAAGTAATTTCTTAAAGTAAAAGTGTAATGTTGACTCCTGAAAGAAACTAATATTGCATCTTGTATAACTTAAATCCAAAGAGACATATTATTTTTATAAAAGGTAACGGTATTTTTCCAAACAGAGGTGTTGTGTCTTTATTTTAGTGGTTCATCACTGTGTTACTGTGGGTGAGACTTGTAAGTACTTAGCCAACGCCTTGAGTTAGCTGTAGACCACTACTGTGCCAAGCTACCATATGTAGGCTTGGGTAATCTAAGTCCAACATAATTGGTGTTTCAGCGGTGGGATAGCGGATTTGTACTTACACTCACTTATTAGTAACGCAGTGCCAACCACGAGACCTCACCTGGAGTTTTCTCCCTGCGGCCCTCCTAATTTACATTTTTGATTTTTCTAAATTTACCTCTGGCGGTGGGTGGAGGTTGACCTCAGGTCACTCTGTGGATTTCTCCTGTGTAGCATTTTATACTTCAAATAGAAATGGAGATAAATGTGGAAGAGCTAGACAATTATACTGTGCCCCAATTGAAGGAATGGTGTCAGCAGCAGGGGGTGTTTTTCAAGAAAGGCGCCAGAAAAGTAGAGCTGCTGACCAGTATCCGGGCATGGGTAGAGGCTCATTCCGGGGAGGAGGTAGATCCTGAAGGGAGTGATAAGGACACTGTCCTAGAGACCGCAACACTGTACCAGGCGGGAGGGGAGAACCTTGTAACAGGTCCTAGAACACCTTCCAGGGTGGGCAGTAGCGTGTCAGAGAGGGGCCTGACCGACGCCGAGTTAGAAGATAGGAGGGAGGAGAGGAGGATGAGAATAGAACTAGCCAGGATGGACATGGTGAGGGAGGAAAAGAGGTTGGAGCATGAGCGGACCATCAAGGAGATGGATTTGCAAGCCCTAAACTTACGTACCCCTAAACCAGAGAATGGTGGCAGCGATATCCAGACCAACACCAGGGAACCTAGACCGTACCTACCAAAAGATATTATGGCTTGTTATGTACCCAGTGACGACATTGCTAAATGGCTAGCCGCCTACGAGGTCTCGCTGAGGGCCCATGGGATTCTGGAAGTCCACTGGGGAGGTGGGTTGTACAAATACATGCCCCCCACTGGCAGGGATACTTTGTTGGCCCTTGACCAGAGTGAACAGACCTACTATCCGGCTATGAAATCAGCGCTGCTCAAGAAGTTTGGGTTGACCCCTGAGAAATATAGGCAAAAGTTCCGGGGCAGCTACAAGCTGGGCACACAAAACTGGGTAGATTTCTTGGACTACTCCCGGAAGGCCCTGGAGGGTTGGGTAAGAGGCAGCGAAGTAGGAGACTATGAGGGACTATATGACCTCATACTCAAGGAACACCTACTCGAGAAGTGTCTTCCCGAGCTAAGACAGCATCTGGTGGACAGCAAGCTGACCAGCCCCAGGAAGCTTGCTGAGGAGGCGGACATCTGGGTTAGTACCCGGGTGTCGACTAAGGGGACTCGAGGGAATTCCCAGAAGCAAGGACAGGGCGTCCCCCAGAAGAAAGAGGGAGGGGAAACTAAGAGGGAGTTCTCAAAAGGGCCACAAAATACTTCGCAAGGAAGGGGCAGAGGATTCATCCCCAAGAGTAACCCCCCTCGCAACCCTATCCCTGGCCAAAGCCAGCAGCCAAGGGTTGTTCATTGTTTTGAGTGTGGTGGTGTGGGACACTATAAAGGAGATGTGAGATGCCCAAAAAGACCACCCCCTCCCACTGGAGGAAAAGCCCCGGGAATCACTAGTGTAGTGCTCGGGGAGGAGATGCCTTTGGTTAATGGAGGGGAGCGGGCGGGTGTCACCTTAGTGTCCCTGGGAGATAAGGAGATGGTTCCCAAGACCCAGCTGCCCTCTAATACTACTAAGTATGAGCAGTGGGTCACCATCAATGGCCGTAGAGGGGAGGCTCTGAGAGACACAGGAGCCAGCATGACTATGGTAAGGAGTCAGCTGGTGTCTCCAGAGCAGGTCATCCCAGATGTACTCCATCCCGCCGTAATGGCTGACGGCAGATTGGGCCACTACCCTGTGGCTGAGGTTCCCTTTGAGTGGGGAGGGGTTGCAGGTCCACTTCAAGTTGCCGTAAGCCCTGCCGTGCCTGTTGACTGCCTGTTAGGGAATGATATGGAGCACAATGCTTGGAGGAGGGTGGAGTACCAGACTCACTCTGAGATGCTGGGACCCCCTGACTGGACTTGTGTCAGCACAAGGTCAGCGACTGCCCGAAGGGGGAGTTCATTTACGCTGGAGCCTGGAACAATGGCCCAGCCGGCTGCCAGAGAGGAGAAGGACAGGAGGCCGGAGGACCCTGCCTCGACATCTCCACCTCGTGCGACCGCTGGACCACCTGCGGAGGTGGATCTGGAGTCCACAGGGGAGAATGTTGCTTCCTTGGAGAACCTACCCATCCCTACTGAATGGCATGTGGAGGGAGGTCCTTCCAGGGAAGAATTCTGTGAAGCTCAGAAAGAGTGTCCTACTCTCGAGGGGCTGCGGCAACAGACCAACGCCCAGGCAGCAGGAAACATTGAAGGGAGTTACCGGATTTACTGGGAGGATGGACTCCTCTACAGTGAGCCCAAGGCACCTGGCCATGGTTCAGCCAGAGCCTTGGTGGTCCCTCAATGCTTTAGAGCCTTTCTACTGGAACTGGCTCATGAGATACCATTGGCAGGGCATCTAGGACAGGACAAGACCTTTGCCCGGCTTGTCCCCCACTTCTATTGGCCTCGAATGAAAGTGGCGTCTGACACATACTGTCGGACGTGTGTGTCCTGCCAAGCTAGTGGGAAAACAGGAGTGAAGCTTAAAGCTCCCCTGGAACCACTACCGGTCGTTAGCACCCCCTTTGAGAGGGTGGGCATCGACATTGTGGGGCCATTGGATCCACCAACTTCAGCTGGTCACCGGTTCATACTGGTTTTGGTGGATCATGCCACACGGTACCCAGAGGCCATACCTCTGAGGACCATCACTGCACCTGTGGTGGCAAGGGCCCTGATGGGGATCTTTCCCCGAGTGGGTTTCCCCAAGGAGGTTGTGTCCGACAGGGGGACTAACTTCCTTTCAGCGTACATGCGGGCTATGTGGAAGGAGTGCGGAGTTACCTATCGGTTTACCACTCCTTATCACCCACAAACCAATGGTCTTGTGGAAAGGTTTAACAAAACCTTGAAAGGTATGATACGGAGTCTACCTGAGAGCCTGCGGAGGAAATGGGACATCCTCCTACCCTGTCTCTTGTTTTCTTACAGGGAAGTGCCACAAAAGGGAGTGGGCTTCAGCCCCTTCGAACTTTTGTACGGGCACCCTGTACGGGGACCTCTCAGCCTGGTGAAAGACGGATGGGAACGGACTCCCAGAAAGCTTCCCCAGGACGTGGTGAGCTACATGCTGGCCTTCCGGAGCCAAATGGCTAAGTTGTGGAAGCAAGCTTCAGACAACTTGGAGGCCAGCCAAGCAGTGATGAAAGAGTGGTATGACCACAACGCTCACCCAGTGGAACTGGAGCCTGGACAGAAGGTGTGGGTGATGGAACCTGGAGAGCTAAATGCCCTACAGGACCGTTGGACAGGCCCCTTTGAGGTGTTGGAGAAGAAGGGGAAGTCCACCTACTTGGTGGATCTTAAGGCCCCGAGGCAGCCCCACAGGGTGCTGCATGCCAATCGCCTCAAGCCACATCATGAGAGGCCCGCGGTTGTCTTGATGATGGTAACCGATGGAGCAGAGGAAGAAGAAAGTGAACCTCTCCCTGATCTTCTCTCGTCCCAAGAAAAGGAGGGGTCGGTGGTGTACCTAGGTCACTTGGTGGGCAGAGGGACGGTGCAGCCCCTCCAGGCAAAGATTGAGGCTATCATCGCCTGGGAGCCCCCCAAGACTCAAACAGAGGTCCGAGCCTTCCTGGGCCTCACTGGATACTACCGTCGCTTCGTGAAGGGGTATGGCACTATCGTGGCCCCCCTCACTGAGCTTACTTCCAAGAAGCAACCCCGACGGGTAGTCTGGACGGAGGCTTGCCAGCGAGCCTTCATGACCTTGAAACAAGCATTGTGTTCCGCTCCCATTCTCAAGGCCCCTGATTTTGCTAGAGAATTCATTGTCCAAACAGATGCGTCAGAACATGGCATTGGGGCAGTGTTATCGCAGCTAAATGATGAGGGCTTGGATCAACCCGTGGTCTTCCTGTCCAGGAGACTACTCCCCAGGGAAAGGAGGTGGAGTACAATTGAGAGAGAAGCCTTTGCGGTGGTCTGGGCTCTGAAGAAGCTGCGACCATACCTGTTTGGTTCGCACTTCCTAGTTCAGACTGACCATCGCCCCCTTCGTTGGCTGATGCAAATGAAGGTTGCTAAGGTGGTCCATCTCCCTACAGGGAATGGACTTTAGGGTGGAACACCGACCTGGGGCAGACCATGCCAACGCAGACGGTCTATCCAGGTATTTCCGCCTTAGTGATGAGGACTCCCAAGGGGTTGGGTAGTTCTCCCCACTTTCAGCTGGGGGGGACGCGTGTTAGACCTGTCTGCTTCTGGGAAGACTCTAACCACCATGATTTATTTTTGTCCCCCTTAGCCTCCCAGAGTTTCTATTTTTTTATTTTTACATGTGTCCATCAGGAGTTTTTAATGCTGTCAGGGGGCTAGGTGTTCCTTGGCGATGACGCCATTTTTCCCTCATCACTTGTGAGGCCTAGTCACCCCCTTGAAACCTTAGGGATCTCCAGAGACCTAAAATGGTGTCCACCAACTGCCATAACGGACACTACTGGAGGACAGGTCCATAGGGTAACATTAGGGAACTTTCTGGAATCAACTAGAGACTTCTGCAGGACTCAGGCCACCCTATATAAGGCCAGTGACCAGCAGCCATTTTGTGCTGACCCCAGAGTAGAGGAGTGAGGCAGTGGTGAGAGGAGGTGGACACACTGAGAGCAGCTAGTTTGTCACTGAGGCTGACAGTTACTTCAGAGGATTGTTCCCCCTTCAACCTTTGACCGATCCCTCTCTCAAGACAACAACTACTGACAAGGAAATCGAGTTACTGGAGGAAGAAGAACCTTTTATCTCAGAGCCCCAGTAAAACCACTCAGAACACCCTTAATTGGGGGTATTCCTGCCTGTCAATACCCAGCGCTGTGCTCACCGGTGTTGTGGAGTAGCTGTGGTGAAGGTGGGCGTCTGTGGCACCTTAGCGCCCTGAAGAGCGAGGACGCCGTGTGTGCACATCCTTCCTGTGGAGCCGGAGTGAGAAGTGCCTGAGGAGAAGCAGTGGCGCTGCTCCGATCGGCGTCGGGACCCCGGGGGCACCGGCCGCGTCACACGAAGAGGTAGGCGCTTCCGCGCATGACCGGCGACTGAACGCTTTTGCGAGGCAGGAGGGGCCTAGGATCGAGCAGGCCCAGAAGAGACCGAGCAGCGTCCCTGTGGAGATCAGCGTCCTTCCTGGGAGCAGTTGCGCCGAGACGGAAGAGGAACGAGCGCTTCCGCGCATGCTCCGCCGAGTAGTGCCAGCGGAAGGAAAGTCATCGCGCCAGCTGAGGAGCGCCGCGCCGGAGCTCCAGGAGGACGATCCCCTCAGAGGAGGCAGAAGCGCCACAGCGGACGACGCGGTAGGGAGCCCTGGGCCGGGGAAAGCCTTCCCTGCCTTCCCCCTTCAGCCCGTCTGTTACCGGGCTCCAGCGCGTGTAGAGGAAACACCCGCGACACGCCCCCAACCTCACAAGTAAGCCGGGTAGTGTGGGAACGGGAGGCGGCAGAGCCAGGTGAATGAAGCAGGACAGTGGGGCTACGATCCACACGAGTGACTGACTTGTCCAGGGGAACCTGACTCGAGGAAAGCGAGTTAGCGAACTGAACATCATAGAATAAAACTTATCCAATATCTGACTCAGAGAAGAAAGGTGGAAGTGGTGCAGGGAACCACAGGGTTCCTGGGTAAAATCCCCTACAGAGTAGTGATAAGTGAAGAAGTAGATTCTCTACCAGCTAGGTGTGCCTGTCAATCAGAGGGAGAGGAACCTTACTAATATTATTGTGTCTTCCCTTTTAGCACATAACTGGTGGGTTATACAGTGAACATCTACATTCAGGTCTTGCTGTTGAGTTGAGCAGTGCTTAAGAGCTGTGGGGTAAAGTACCTATTAATGAACCTGTAAAAACGTATTGCACTATCAGTCTGCATCTTCTTTTCAGTAGATTTATTGGTGGAGTAATGTGTCATTGTATGTTAATGTGAAGTAACCTTACAGAGTGTGAAGCTAATGAGATTCTCTTAACCAACCAAAGAGTTACCCTTATGCTTTACTGTACCATTGACAAAAGAATGTGGTTTATTGCCCTTTTTCCACAGCAGGAGGAGTGAAAAGTAATTTCTTAAAGTAAAAGTGTAATGTTGACTCCTGAAAGAAACTAATATTGCATCTTGTATAACTTAAATCCAAAGAGACATATTATTTTTATAAAAGGTAACGGTATTTCTCCAAACAGAGGTGTTGTGTCTTTATTTTAGTGGTTCATCACTGTGTTACTGTGGGTGAGACTTGTAAGTACTTAGCCAACGCCTTGAGTTAGCTGTAGACCACTACTGTGCCAAGCTACCATATGTAGGCTTGGGTAATCTAAGTCCAACACCGAGGATATTGAAATTCCACTCACATACCAGGAGCATGAGCCCTAAAACATTTAAATCACATAACCAGGCTCGGTCCACTAGGTAGACCAGGAGCGACATGGCCGATTTTAGCCGGCTACTCAACTGATCCTGACATCGAAGAAATGTCAAATGAGGAATTATTAGCTCAATTAAAAGAGTTAATCAAAATCTATAGACAATTGGTTCAATACGTTATACAGACTCTCACAGTCCAACCTGCAGTAGTTATTCCACAACATACCTCTCATCAGCGGAATACACTAAAAATTACACACACATTACCGGCAAAACATGAACACATTCAATTCTGGATAGCTAAAAAAATCACTCAAATCGAAGCAGAATTTCCTAATACTAGCCCTCATGAGAACCACAGAATTTTAACAATCTGTTTACCAATGGGGATCACACCACTTTGGGTACAGTATTCTCTGCAATGTACACTAAAACACATTGTGTCCCGTCTATGGCGGTAATACCTGTTGTCCTGAAACAGATTCAAAATGAATACGGGGCAGAGCCTGCTTTAAATTTGGGTATGAAACTACTGAAGGATTTCATGCAGGTCTCAGCAATAATATTAGCTAATAATAAAGGGGAAGCAGCATCAGTGGCCATCCGCCAGAAATTGAGGGAATTTGATGTAAACTGAGCAACCTCAAGAACTAGCCAGAATAATTGAAAAATCTTATGAAGAATTAGGCAGAGACAGGCTACGTGGGAAACCAGTTAAACCACAACTGTCTGAAAGTCCTGAAAAGGTCTTTACTAAAAACACTCCTACCGCTTCTAAAAAGAAGTGGGAAAATAGCAAACAAACTTCTAAAGAGAAGCGTTCACATTCCCGAGCGAAGTCTTCTCAAATTGAGCCCTCTGAAAGGAGGTATAACCTCAGGAATAGGGATAATTTGAGAAAACCTGAGAGATATAAAGATACTGATACACATTCCTCTCGTACCTTTCAGACTTCGTCACAGAAATCCGAAAGAAGAGGACGGTCAAAAAACAAGGAAGAACACGTGAAGTCCAAAGACGATCAACACGTTCAGAAAAATAAGAAACCTCAATTCACCAAAAAGAAGGAAGCAGGTCTAAAAATCAGACATGCAGAGGATCTGGAGGACACAACTCAAGAACGGAGAATGGGCTCAGACAATGTTGGACAGCGCAGCAGAACTCACAATAGCTCGTCCGAACCTGAAGGGTCTTCTGGAGACAGTGGACTTAAATGAGTTAATTCAAGTTGAAACTGCAAATACCAGGGTTAGCTTTCCACATAGGTTATATGAAATAACACTCCGGATGGAGGGAGACATACCAAGAAAAGTGAAACCCCTCTTTTCGGAGCGACTTTCTAAGGGTTATGACATACTTCTAGCTGAACAAGACTGACCACCATAATTTGTCAGGTAGTGCCCACATGGCGAAGACATAATTATGCCAGCCTTCTCTCACCATATTCCAATTCATTTAAAGTATACATATACCAGAAAATGGGCAGTGGCCCAAGCTTCAGTATTATTAAAAATCATGTAGGATGGAATGAGGACTCGCCTCACCATACAATCTAACTAAAAAATCAACCAACTGCACAAAGGGAGTACCCAGTTAAGCAAGAAGCTAAAAAAACAGGATCAGGGAGATATTAGATCAACTTGAATACCAAGGGGTGATTGAAATATGCACCTTGTTAATGAACAATTCGTTGTTTCCTGTATCAAAACCAGAGAATACATATTGTCTAGTATTGGATTACAGACATTTACACTCTTGTTGCAAAACACTTGCAGTGCAAAATGCACGCAGTACGGCATTAATGAATAACATTGTGCATACAAAGTATAAAACCACATTAGATATTTCTAACCATTTCTTTTGTCAAAATATTGCACCTCCAAAAACGCTGAAAAACTTACAGTCAATTCTAGGTTTCCTGAATTTTGAAAGAACTTACATTCTAAACTACGCAGAGAGGATTAAACCTTTCTATGAATTCATCAAACCTGATTTTAAAACAGTAAATTGGACACAAAAACACACTGAAATTTTGCGTTCATTGCAAACAGATATGTTAGCAACTAAACATTTTCAAACACGCATAAACGTAGGCAACTTAGTGATCCTAATCATTCCGGGTCAAAGTTCCAAATAGCTTACAAATCACATTTGTACACACAAGCAGAAATGAAATTCACTTCAACAGAAAAAAATCTGACAGCTGTTCAAACTGCTGCAGCAAAAGAAAGAGCCCTAGCACAGGAAAAACGCATAATGGTCGTGACTCCTGTACCTGCCAAAGAGGCAGTGACAAAAGCAAGTATTCCTAACGCTAACGCTTTACATCCAAGATGGATACAATGGGTTCATTCTCTTACTGCAACAGATGTTGAATACGTTTTTGATCCATATTTGAAAACACAAACATTTCTACAATACAAACAAGAATGTCCTCTGCCTACTGAAATTCTGCCTCATGACCAGTATGAAAGTATAATTTATATTGACGGATCAGCTCAACCCGCTACGGGGGTAAACAAGTCTATAGTGCGGCGTGTGTGATCGTTAAAGGTCGTTGGCACGATGGCAAATTCAGACCCATGGTCACTAAAACTCAATCCTTAGGAGATTGTACAGCTCAGTGAGCTGAACTACAAGCGTTCAAGATGGCACTTGAGAATACAGATCGATAATTCCTCACACTCAATAGAGTGCAATTCATTTTATTGTGTTCAATCTTACAATGAATAATTGCAAAACTGGCTTCAAAATGGGTTCAAAGATGCAAAAGGTGGCACAATTAAGCATAAAACGCTTTGGGAACAAGTGGTTCAATTACGAGAAGGACTACAAAACACTCATGTGATACGCTGAGTCATTAATGTGATGGCGCTCATGTTGAAGGGAATTCATTGGCTGATGCCGCAAAGGCCACTATGTAAACGGCTTGCAAAGCAGCAATCACTTGTTCAAATACGAAAATAGACAGTGAAATAATGCTGGCTGTCAATGCTACAAGCAAAGGCAGCGGTAGTTCATTACCTAAAGGGTTTCCAAGAAAATACTCAACTGATGCCAACAATGTTCCATTTGCTCGAATCCCTGGAGTGGGGGATAGAGTAATTCCAAACATGGAACATAGATTAGGACTAATGCTAGAAAGACATGAAGGGCTTGCCTCTGCACATGCAGGTGTTTCTGCTACAGTATCATTATTAAAACAGAGATACGGGTGGCCACGCATGAGGAAACAGACCATAAACTACGTCTTAGACTGTGAAATATGCCAAAAGATGAAAGTCTCTACTGTGAAACGTCCTGCGCAGACGCCCCTGGTAATTTCAGATAAACCATTAGCATGTGTTTACCTAGACCACTGCGGTCCCTTACAAAGGGATTGTCACTATAAATATATCATGGTTGTAGTGGATTCGTGTTCAAGGTTCATTTGGATGTGGCCTCAGCGCTCGGCTGACGCTCGAACTGTTATAAAAGATTTGCGATACGCAATCGGCACGCTACATTCTGACCAGGGTCCTGCATTTAGCTCTCGAGCTTACAAGGAGGCCATGGCCAAATACGGCATGCATTGCGGTATACTAGTCGATTCCATCCTGAGGGAAATTTGGTTGTAGAGAGAAAAACCGGGATATAAAGCAATCTATAACATCTAGGGTATTAGGTTCAGGTGACGGGTGGGTCAAACATCTATTAAGTGTCCAACGTAGTCTTTTTAACTTGTCAAGAAGTTCTCTAGGGGGTATTACTCCATATGAAGTCCTTTTTGGGACAAGAATGTTAGTCGTGGACCTTGATTGTGGGACATCAGTGGTGGACCAAAAAACATTTGATATCAAAGATCGTTTGGCTGTTTTACAGGACTTAAATGAAATAAGAATGAAACAAAGGAACATGTTCCTGAAGCCAACCACCACTGAGGAAAATCCAACCATCCCAGCAAGGCCTGTCTGGATCCCAAAGCTTGGTGATCTAGTCAGAGAAAAGATCGCGGACAAGAAAGAATTTGGGCCTGCTTACAGACAACCAGTACCTGTCCTAGCAATCCACGGATCAAGAACAGTATTACTGCTGCCCCTTGCTGGTTAAGAGGAGAATAGGTTCATGTCTATCGACCTGATCAAACCACATTATGTGGCCGATACTAAGCAGTAGGCAAAGTGGACTCCGACCAAGTAGCAGACGCACTCCTCTAGCTACTATCCAAGAGGTTCAAACTGAGAGACTCATCACCTTTGAGGAATCTTCAGTGCGAAAAGAAGGACTATGCAACAAAGCTATGGAACTTGTACCTCTTGAGACCCAAATAACAGTTTCTTCTAGAAACACCTGTCTACAACGAAGTAACAAGTGATCAAGTGGTTCCAGCGATTTCAACGAATCCTGATGCAATCCGAACAATTGACAGAACTGCCTCTGGCTATTTCATTAACTTTGATACGTTTTCTGAGGATCCCAGCGAGCCTGAAATTATGCCAGCAAAAAGAACTTTTAAAGAACAAGCAAATTACTTTTTTCATCACCTGGAAAGACTTATCTGGTTTCACCATGGATTGAACTTTGGATTGTGTTGGGTGTACTATTTCTTCTACTTTTGTTAGCTATGGTAATAACTTTGGGCATGCTGATAAATGGAAGATATGTAAAAATGCACACAGCAAGTAAGAACATCAAGCCACACAAACCATCTCATCGTGAACAAAGATACTTGTCAGCAGTGAACATCACAGCCGTTCCTATACCGGGTGGTATAGCTTGGGACAGAACAGAATATGACATTTTTGACCCGTCGGACTTGTTCAAGATTCCACACTTATTCAAGATTTCATTAAGTGATTTTGTTTTATCTAGTACCTTTTCTGATGATTGAGACTTCAATAATATGATGTCAGACTTAGAAATGTCAGCAGTATTCACTAATCATGAATATTCAGAAGGTTCATCAGACTATGTGTAGGAAGGTGGATATCTAACTATGGTTACCCCCAAACTTTTTGCCTGGTGTTTAGCTGGTTTTTGACTTAGTTGGCCTGGGATCCTGCTATTCAGGGCCCCAGGCTGATTGCTCTCTCCTTAAAATGGGCTCCATGCACCTTAGGTGCATAACACAATTGGAACTGGTTCACCTTATTGGCCCCTGTAACAGTGTACCCTAGGTACCCAGGGCATAGGTGCTTCCAAGGCCTACCAGGGGCTGCAGCATGTATTGTTTCACCCCTGGCCTGGCCTCCATATTTGACACAACTGGCTGATCACTCAGCTGGGGTAAGTCGGTGTAATCACCTCTTACTTAGGTATAGTATCCCTATGCCTGACCTTAAACTGGACACATATGTTCCTATCAGCCACTCCTATGGAAGGCCTCATCAATCCTGGAGGCAGAGTGCTTGGAAATATGTGAGGTGGTGCTCCAGCATGAGCTGAGCCTGTCTGCAGCTGTCGGGAACCACTCCCTAAGCTGTTCCGGGATATTGCCATACCATATACTCTTAAGTGCATTATAATCCTCGCGGTTAAATGATATCTTTGGTTTGGCTTTATCAAAACATGTCGAGTAAGGTGTCATACGAATTGGAATACTATCCCCTCGACAGTTCTGTCGACGGGGATAGCGTTCCACCCTTCTAGAGGGACACGACATGCGTGTAGCCTTAACCCCGGTTAAAGTTAACCAGAGCCTCAGCATCACAAAATGGATGCTGCCACCACAGACACGAGTCTGGCCTCCTGCTGCTGACCGAAACTCGGCAGATGGTGGCCTGGACAAAGGGTTTCCTGCCTTGGGAGGTGCGAGCACCACCCCAGACAGGGTTTTGTGTATTGGGTAGGACAGGGCTGAATAGAATCAGACATGCCCGGGGCACACAAGGTGTCCCCGTGCATAAGCCAGTCCAAACCGGTCCTGGGACTTTCCAGACCCAGGCCTGGCGAGGAGCTGGACAAAGGAAAGGGGGTGTAACCGCCCCCCTTCCTGGTTCCTCCCAGAGGAGGGACCTAGTAGGTGATCCACCCCTCAGATTGGGAATAAGAGTGGGAGCAGTGCCATTGCACGGCAGATCATCCTGAAATCAACTTTAAACAAAGAAGAAGACTGGACTTCGACATTCTGCTGCTCAGAAGACTGAAGAGAATCTCCCTTGTGGCCTAGGAGTGGCCACCCTGTGAATACAGGCACCAACCAGCAACTCGACGTCTGCTTTGCTGCCGCCTCCCGCCGGAGCCCGAGCCCAGAGCCCGACAAGAACCAGACTCCCAGACCTCTCAGAGCCCGATCCACAGTCCCTGCAAAGGAGGGACCCGTGGAGGCACTGAGTGACGTGGGACGGGACCTCTTGGAAAACACTCGAAAAGCTGACTGCGCAGCTTCTGAGGTATCCTCGACGTTGTGCTTTGGGGACTGAGAACCCCCACCATCGAGTAGCCCTTGTACCAAAGAAAATCCCTCCAGTATCTCCACGATCTGCGTGGGGCCCTTTTGCATTGTGCCACTCGACGCGCCATCCCGGCCACTAGCCACGTGGTCAGCGGCCATCTTGGCGACGAAACCGACAAACTACACAGCGGGTCTGGTTGCTCCAGACTCACCCAAGCTCCTGTGAAAAGGAGCACTCGCTCTGACCTTGCTGGTCCGAGTGTTAAGCATCTTTTGATTCCTGCGTGGCTTGCACTAGCCAAGGCCTGTTTGCTCCGATTAGGTCGTCGACACCACCAACAGCGAGAAGCCTGCGTGTGACAGCTCATGACCGACTCCTGGACGTCCTTGACCCCCGGTGTCCACGTGGCTGCAGAGAGAATCTACCTGACAACGCCTGTTTGCACCCGACATCGCCTGGTTCCAATCTGGTTCCACAGTAGTCACTGGCTAGTGACTTTGAACATTGTCCCCTCTGCTTTCAGGTCTTCACAACTTCAGATCCACCCTTGGATCCACCGGAACCCTTCACATCGAGCGGCCTGCAGCATCTTCAGCTCCAAGCACCATCGACCAGCGTGACGAAACCCGACACTACTTCGACCCTGTGCACCCGCTTCCTGTGGGTGAGGTAACTCAGCTCCGCCAGTGTTCCTACACTGGTACACATCTCAAGGGCCTGTGTCTTAAGTTTCAGCGTTCTAGGTCACTCGGAAGGTTCCTAACTCTTTAACTTTGTACTTTTTACGCACCATAGACTTTACATTGGAGAGTGCGTGCACTTTGAACACTGCACCCGAGTCCCGCGGGCCTTTCCCGACTTAGTCACTGCTAGTCTCGAATAGCTCCAGCGATTCCCAAGGCCCTAGGCCTGTTCCCTTTCCTTTTGGTATCTCTTATACCACTTTCTTAGTTGGTTTAGGTGGCCCCTAGGGCTCATCCATATTGTGCAACTTTTGTGTATTTTAAACTGTCTTGTGATTTAACGCTTGTGCTTCTGTGCTCATAAAGAGTCCAGGGGATTTTATAGTTAATAAATCAATATATATTTTCAATATATATCTGTGTGGTGTCCCTTTCATTTGGTATTCAAGGGGGTTGTGCATGGTATTACAGCTGGCTTCACATGCCTTTCAGAGTTTAGCCTAAGACTGCTTTGTCCACGTTACCACTAGGATAACTGGTCTACAAGGTTGACTTACAACCAATCATCATAAAGGGTTGCTTGGCATGGTACAAAGTGATCACTAGAATTAGTGAGCATTATATACCAGGCCAACTTCTCACATTGGTGAGCAGCGGATTGGGATCTGAGCTTGCTGTTGTTTTACCATTACAATCTTTGAGATTATCATTTGAAAGATCATACAGGTACCTGCTAGGTACATATAAAACAAGACTAGTATACTTAAGTTCTACTGAACTTAGTTGTTGTAGAGCAAAGGGAGTAGCACACCCTGACTACAACTACTAGATAGGTTTAGTAGGTAAACACCAGTGTAGGTAGATTGCAACACATCCACCCACACTAGAGCAATGTCTGGAGCAGAGGGTTCCACTGGGAACATCCCTGTTGAGAGTGACCCTCCAAGGGCACCATCCAAATTTGCTATTTTTTCCTTTAAGGAATTAAGACAGCTTTGTGTCTTAAGGGGTCTGAAGACAGGGCCATCCCCTACTACAGACCACCTAAGAGAGATCTTGGATCAGTCTGAGACTCTAAAGACCTCTAAGGCAGACGCCACAGGGAATGCTGAAGGAGGCCATCCTTCAGAGGATGACACTGTAGAAACCCCTGTCCCTATCATCCTGGTAGATGAGGAAGCCCCCATCACTGGAGCTCCTCAGGTAGATGAGGAGGAAAAGGAAGAAGAGGAAGAAGGGGGGAGCAGTGAGTCAGATGATGACAGAAATAGTCAGGTGCTGGTCAGTAGACTGAACCAGGCTAACTTAAGCCTATTTGGAACTGAATCTGGGAACAACCCATTCAGACCCCCAGGTGGACTTAACCAGAAGCCTAGGAGGAGAAGGACTCACTCAGGTGACTCTGACAACTCCCATGCTTCTAGAGGTTCTCATGGTCACTCCAGAAGGGGGATGACTAGCCCTCAGAGAAGGGAACATGAGGCCAAAATGAGAGAGGCTGAATTGAGGATCCAGAGACAAGAGTTAGAGGTTGCCCTGGCCCAAGAGAAACTTGCTAGAGCAAGACAGCCTAGAGAGAGTGGGGTAATAGGACCCACTGGTGGCAGCAATATCCACAAGGATAAAGACAGGTCTTTTGATACAAGAAACCTGAGTAAGATTGTGCCCCCCTACAAAGCTGGGGATGACATCCACAAATGGATGACTGCACTTGAGAGAGCCTGCATGGTACAGCAGATCCCTCAGGAGCAGTGGGCAGCAATCCTGTGGCTCTCCTTTGAAGGTAGAGGCAGAGACAGACTCCTCACAGTTAGTGATGAGGATTCTAGAAACTACATGGTCCTGAATAGTGCCCTGATTGATGGGTTAGGCTTAACCACTGAACAGTACAGGTTAATGTTCAGAGATACCCAGAAGACACAGACTCAGGACTGGTCTGAATTTGTTGAATGTGCCACTAAGGCTCTGGAGGGCTGGTTGCTGGGAAGTAAGGCTACTGACTATACAGGATTGTATAATTTAATTATGAGAGAGCAAATCTTAAGTAATTGTCAAAATTAGCTTCTACATCAGCACCTGGTTGACTCTGATCTGACCTCCCCACAAGAATTGGGTAGGAGGGCAGACAAATGGGTCAGAACCAGGATCAGGCCTAAGAACCAGGCTGGTGACCAAAAGAAAGAGACTACCAAGCCTCAAGAGAAGGGGGGGGGGATACAAGCAAGGAAAAGACTTCCCCAGGGCCCCAAAATTCCAAGAATGGGGGTGGGTCCCAATACACTTCTTCAACCCAGAAAAAGCCTTATTGCCATGCCTGTAAACAGGTTGGGCATTACAAAACAGACAGCTGTTGTCCCAAGAATGGCAATAAGGAGCATATACCTCCAGGTAAGGCTCCAACACCTCCTGTCACTGTTAGCAGTGGTCCCCCAGGTGGTGGTAGCACCCCCAAGAATTTGGGTGGGTTTACTTTTGGGGGACAGGTGGACTCTGGCCTATCCAGGTCCCCTAACTCAGATACTCTTGTCTATGAGACTGGCATGGGGTTTGCCAATTTCACAGCTTGCCCAAACACTTTGAGCAAGTATAGACAGGAGCCCCTCATCAATGGCTTGAAAGTTGAGGCCTTCAGAGACACAGGGGCTAGCATCACCATGGTGGCTGAATGTCTAGTCCCCTCAAGGCAACTTTTACCTGATGCCAGATATCAGGTGACAAACATTGATGGCATAGAAACCAATCATCCCATGGCAGTAGTCAATCTTAGCTGGGGAGGTGTCACTGGCCCAAAGAGAGTGGCAGTGTCAGCAAACTTGCCTGTAGATTGCCTACTGGGTAATGATTTGGAAATCTCAGCCTGGGCTGAGGTTGAACAGCAAACCCATTCTAGAATGGTAAATCTCCATGGAAAGGTTAGTGGGGCTGTGATGGCTACAGCCCCAATCCAAGATGTCCTTCCTGAAAAGGTTGGGAGGGCTGAGCAAACCTCAGCCCTATCTTTAACTAACTTCCCTCCTGAAAAGAGTAGCAGGGCTGTGATGGTAACAGCCCATACCCAAACTGAGTCTCCTCCTGAAAAGGTTGGTGGGGCTGTGATGGCCACAGCCCAAACTCAAACTGATACATGGGTAGTGAAGCCTGAAATGATGGATCACTCAACCCAAACAGAGAGCATTGAGGAGGAAGAGAAATCTCCCTCCCACCAGACTTTAGGAAAAGATCAGCTTCCTCAGGGAACTGATCTTACCCCTGATGAAGGAACTGTCCCAGAGGTTGTTAGGCCTGGTCTGACAGAGCCTCTGATGGCAGTGGACCCGTCTCAGGTGGGACCCAGTCTGGAGCAGGTAACCTGCCCCTCTCTACCTTGCCTTACTCAGCCCAGGGCTGCAGAGGACAAGAAGGACAGTGAGACCCAAAGGGCCCCCTGTCAAATAAAGCACCCCCATCAACAGATTAGGGGCACCGAAACTAGTAGCCCTAGTGAGGTGCAAACTTTAAAAACTCCTGAGGGATCCCCCTTAAAAGTAGTTAGGGACCTCCCCCAGATGGATATTGTTGGGCACAACCAAACCTGGGACCCTAAGGGCCCAAACCTGAACTGTCCCTCCAGTAAGCCAAACAGAGGGACTCAGCCTCCAGCTTTAGGTAGCCAGAGGTTGACCCTGAGAGCACAGTGCAACTCAGTCAAAGAAAGAAAGGCACACATGGTGGAGAGTGATTGGAGGAAGCTGAGTCCTACAGAGGAATCTCACTTCAGTACTCCATCCCAACACCAGCCTTTAACTTTGCAAAGACACACCACAGGTAGAGATTCCCTATGGTGGAGACCCTCAGATACCCTTAGGGTGAGGGATTGCTTAGTGGACCATGAGACAGGGGGTAACCAAGCCAGAGCTGGTACTTCCTTATATGGCCACTTAGGCAATATAGGCTTACCTGGTCAAGGATAGCCTAATCTCCTTTCGTTGGGGGGGGGGGGGGGGGGTTATGTAGGAAGGTGGATATCTGACTATGGTTACCCCCAAACTTTTTGCCTGGTCTTTAGCTGGTTTTTGACTTAGTTGGCCTGGGATCCTGCTATTCAGGGCCCTAGGCTGATTGCTCTCTCCTTAAAATGGACTCCATGCACCTTAGGTGCATAACACAATTGGAACTGGTTCACCTTATTGGCCCCTGTAACAGTGTACCCTAGGTACCCAGGGCATAGGTGCTTCCAAGGCCTACCAGGGGCTGCAGCATGTATTGTTCCACCCCTGGCCTGGCCTCCATATTTGACACAACTGGCTGATCACTCAGCTGGGGTAAGTCGGTGTAATCACCTCTTACTTAGGTATAGTATCCCTATGCCTGACCTTAAACTGGACACATTTGTTCCTATCAGCCACTCCTATGGAAGGCCTCATCAATCCTGGAGGCAGAGTGCTTGGCAATATGTGAGATGGTGCTCTAGCATGAGCTGAGCCTGTCTGCAGCTGTCGGGAACCACTCCCTAAGCTGTTCCGGGATATTGCCATACCATATACTCTTAAGTGCATTATAATCCTCGCGGTTAAATGCTATCTTTGGTTTGGCTTTATCAAAACATGTCGAGTAAGGTGTCATACGAATTGGAATACTATCCCCTCGACAGTTCTGTCGACGGGGATAGCGTTCCACCCTTCTAAAGGGACACGACATGCGTGTAGCCTTAATCCCGGTTAAAGTTAACCAGAGCCTCAGCATCACAAAATGGATGCTGCCACCACAGACACGAGTCTGGCCTCCTGCTGCTGACCGAAACTCGGCAGATGGTGGCCTGGACAAAGGGTTTCCTGCCTTGGGAGGTGCGAGCACCACCCCAGACAGGGTTTTGTGTATTGGGTAGGACAGGGCTGAATGGAATCAGACATGCCCGGGGCACACAAGGTGTCCCCGTGCATAAGCCAGTCCAAACCAGTCCTGGGACTTTCCAGACCCAGGCCTGGCGAGGAGCTGGACAAAGGAAAGGGGGTGTAACCGCCCCCCTTCCTGGTTCCTCCCAGAGGAGGGACCTAGTAGGTGATCCACCCCTCAGATTGGGAATAAGAGTGGGAGCAGTGCCATTGCACGGCAGATCATCCTGAAATCAACTTTAAACAAAGAAGAAGACTGGACTTCGACATTCTGCTGCTCAGAAGACTGAAGAGAATCTCCCTTGTGGCCTAGGAGTGGCCACCCTGTGAATACAGGCACCAACCAGCAACTCGACGTCTGCTTTGCCGCCGCCTCCCGCCGGAGCCCGAGCCCAGAGCCCGACAAGAACCAGACTCCCAGACCTCTCAGAGCCCGATCCACAGTCCCTGCAAAGAAGGGACCCGTGGAGGCACCGAGTGACGTGGGACCGGACCTCTTGGAAGACACTCGAAAAGCTGACTGCGCAGCTTCAGAGGTATCCTCGACGTTGTGCTTTGGGGACTGAGAACCCCCACCATCGAGCAGGCCTTGCACCGAAGAAGAGCCCTCCAGCATCTCCACGATCTGCGTGGGGCCCTTTTGCATTGTGCCACTCGATGCGCCATCCCGGCCACTAGCCACGTGGTCAGCGGCCATCTTGGCGACGAAACCGACAAACTACACAGCGGGTCTAGTTGCTCCAGACTCACCCAAGCTCCTGTGAAAAGGAGCACTCGCTCTGACCTTGCTGGTCCGAGTGTTAAGCATCTTTCGATTCCTGCGTGGCTTGCACTAGCCAAGGCCTGTTTGCTCTGATTAGGTCGCCGACACAGCCAATAGCGAGAAGCCTGCGTGGGACAGCTCGTGACCGACTCCTGGACGTCTTCGACCCCTGGTGTCTACGTGGCTTCAGAGAGAAGCTACCCGACAACGCCTGTTTGCACCCGACATCGCCTGGTTCCAATCTGGTTCCACGGTAGTCACTGGCTAGTGACTTTGAACATTGTCCCCTCTGCTTTCAGGTCTTCACAACTTCAGATCCACCCTTGGATCCACCGGAACCCTTCACATCGAGCGGCCTGCAGCATATTCAGCTCCAAGCACCATCGACCAGCGTGACGAAACCCGACACTACTTCGACCCTGTGCACCCGCTTCCTGTGGGAGAGGTATCTCAGCTCCGCCAGTGTTCCTACACTGGTACACATCTCAAGGGCCTGTGTCTTAAGTTTCAGCATTCTAGGTCACTCGGAAGGTTCCTAACTCTTTAACTTTGTACTTTTTACGCACCATAGACTTTACATTGGAAAGTGCGTGCACTTTGAACACTGCACCCGAGTCCCGCGGGCCTTTCCCGACTTCGTCACTGCTAGTCTCCAAAAGCTCCAGCGATTCCCAAGGCCCTAGGCCTGTTCCCTTTCCTTTTGGTATCTCTTATACCACTTTCTTAGTATATGGTTTAGGTGGCCCCTAGGGCTCATCCATATTGTGCAACTTTTGTGTATTTTAAACTGTCTTGTGATTTAACGCTTGTGCTTCTGTGCTCATAAAGAGTCCAGCTGATTTTATAGTTAATAAATCAATATATATTTTCAATATATATCTGTGTGGTGTCCCTTTCATTTGGTATTCAAGGGGGTTGTGCATGGTATTACAGCTGGCTTCACATGCCTTTCAGAGTTTAGCCTAAGACTGCTTTGTCCACGTTACCACTAGGATAACTGGTCTACAAGGTTGACTTACAACCAATCATCATAAAGGGTTGCTTGGCATGGTACAAAGTGATCACTAGAATTAGTGAGCATTATATACCAGGCCAACTTCTCACACTATGAACAAATGTATTTTTATAATCACTATGGTCATCAATTCTTGCACAAATCAACAATGCCTAGAAATATATATATGTATAACCAATGGGAACATTGTCCTACGCCACCAAAGGGTAGCTCAAAAACTTTTGCCAATACGTTTCCATACTTTTCAGGGTTCAATGTATCCGATCCGGAATCGCTTTATGTTAGATATGGGATCTCTGGTTGGCTAAGGCATGCACCAAAGCCAGGCAGAGACCACCACTCTAGTCAGGGCAAGAGAGTTACACGCCAATGATAACCCCTGCTCACCCCTTTGGTAGCTTGGCACGAGCAGTCAGGCTTATCCCAGAGGAAATGTGTAAAGCATTTGTGCAACACACACACAGCAGCGATACACTAGGGACACCACGAAAAGGAACTCCACAAAAGGTTATATATAAAAATAGCCTTTGTATTACCATAAACACATTAGATCATAATCACATAGGTACACTGTGCCAACTGGAACTGGGCAGTATTTACAGGGGATTATTTACCCATGACAGGGCCACGTGGGCCACTGCCAAAATCAGCACTCAGAAGAATTAGCACTTGTAGAACATATAATAACTGTAGAACAAAATATTAATTGTAGAACACAACCAGTAACCCCTGTAAAAGGTAGGTACACACTACGCAATACTAATCACCATAGGCATAGATCACGCAGGGAAACATAAACTCAATAGTATAAACTATACTAGGCAAAACAACCCCCTGAGCATAAAAACACATTTAGAGGTATCACAGGCATAAAAGCATTGCACATTACGCATAACTCACATTAGGTATTAGGTAATTACCAACATGAACACAAATCACTGATCACCTTGCGCAGAATCACAGTGGTACTGACCCCAGGCCAACTGGCCTTCCATGAGGGCTCAAATGCCCGATGTCCAGAATGTCAGGGCTGGCTGCGCACACAGCGAAAGCAACAAATAAAAAGGGCAGCCTAAATGTGGCCGCTGCCCACTAATTGCTGGGCAGCTGTAGAATCACCAAGAGGGGCACAGGCATTCACTGTGCCCCCTGTAGAAGACTGTGCAATGTTGCAGCTGCCCTCTGCCAGGCTGGCAGCTGTAGAATTGGCCAAACAAACAAACACGCTCTGGCACTACCGTGCCTCTGGGCCTCGCTGGGGCTTTTAGGTGTTCCCACTGGTGCTCCTAAATGGACATGGCCCCCAAGTCCTCCTTGGGACTTTGATAAAAGATGTGCCTCCAAGTCCTCCTTGGGACTTCAAAACAAATGACCCCAAAGAAAACATGCCCCCACGCCCCTCACAGGGACTCTAGGGCAAATGTTGGCCAGCAGGAAAAAGAACTTGCCCCCAGTTTGGAGTAGCGGCCCGCTGCACGACGGGGCCGCTCAAAACTATGGCACTGCTTCTATCAGGGACCAACATCCTCCCACACAAGGACCAACATCCGCCCACACAAAGCCCCCCAGCCCTTCTCACCTCACTGGGCTGCTCTACAGGGACTCCGCTCTGGGCTCTCAGCTCCTCCTGGACGTCTCCCGATCAGCTGTGGTGGCTGCTCCATGTCTTCCTCTGCCGTGGGGGCAGGCACCGGCAATGTGCCTCGGGCCCCCTCCGCCTCCGTTACCAGAGTGCTGCCGTCCTTGCAGCATGTGCAGGAGCACGGGGTAGGATCCCATCCGCTTCCTGCTTTTTGGACGACACCAACAGACACAAGCGCAGGGCTCTCCCCTCTACGTGGGAGCCCCACAGCAGCTTCCGTCAATGTGGGCACGAGGCCCCGCCCACCTTAAGGTGGCTTCTGTTCCACTTCCGGGTCGCCGCAGACAGCGCGGCGGCCCTCAAGGTTCCCGGCAGCTTCTGGCTGCGGTACGGGGTGGCCACCCATTTATATACAAAGTCCCTGGCGGGGTGGGCACCCGCTAGGGACATGAACAGTGGCACAAGGTCCCTGGTGGGGTGGACACCCACCAGGGCATTTAAAAAGGCAGATATGCGGCAGGCGGGGTGGGCTCCCGCGCTGCAAATAAGCAGAGTTGCGGGAAAATCTCCACGCCGGGGGTTCCCTCACAAAAACGATCGCAGCTCCGTGCTGCAGTTGAATGTAGGCACGCTTCTCCTTAGGAAAATAAAACGCTTTTACAGGCCATAGCGCAAAGTCCAAAATAAGTCCTTCAGGAGGTAGGGGGCAAAGGCTGGGCCCAGGGGCCAGCTCACAGGGCCCTCCGGCAGGGAGGCACCACCCAGTGGCGGTTCCTCCTGGCGCCCAGCAGCAGGCCCCCCTCAAGTCAGGATCAGAGAACCTTTTTCATTGCGTCACAGCCCCTTTTTATACATATTTTTCCTTTGTCTCCTAGCACAGGGTGAAGGGAAAACCAGATGCAACTGGTTTTGGAGCACTTTGTTGTGCTCAGCCCCTCTCCCTATTCACAGGGCAGGCTTGGGACATCAGACGCACCACAGGGGGAGGAGCCAGCATTGTGGAGGGAAGGCACAGCCCTATTCAGGTCCCAGGTGCACTCCTCCCTCACATCTACATGTAGATCTCCCCATTCACCACCGGGCAGACCCATCCTGACTCCTGGAGCCAAGCACACCAGCCCGCTCCTGTCACTCACAAGCCAGACAGGTAATCCACATTCACTGCACAAACACATGCCAACTTCTAGAAGTGGCACTGCTACACTAGCCATATTAAATCTGCACACACAGTCGCGCAGCATTTAATCTTACGAGTTTGCACATACCAAACTCGCCCTGCACTCCTCTCACATCAGGAACTACCAAGGACACACATATCCCCCATGCATTCCTATGGGAGGGTAGGCCAAATGGCCAATCTCACCACACGCACTCAGAGTGTGCACGCACTTTACACTGGGACACAGTGTTAAAGTGCGCAGAAGACAAAAACAACTAACACCAGATCACATTTAAAAGCAAAATGTTTAGGGGTGAACCTGCCAAAAGGGCCAAGTCCAACAAAACCCCCTTCCAGCCAAAACGCAGGGTAGACCAATCACCACTGTGATGGGCTTCCCTGCTTTGGGCGATAGAACAAGGACGTGGCCCCGCAACTGCAGGGACACCCTCCTGTTCTACGCCACAGTGAACACATGTGGTTCCTTCTAAAAATGCTGTCAGGAACAACTGAGCTACCCAACTGGTACTCCCAAGCTGTCCCCGGCAGGACCAGGCCCTAGGCCACCCAGATGCCACTGGTCCTCACCTATTCACAGAGTGGGGGTAGTAACCACTGGCACATAGTAGCCATTCTCCACTCTTCCTCTCCTCAGGACAGTTCTAGACTGCCACTGATCCTGCAGCCTAGGGTCTGCACCCTCAGGCTGACCAAAAGTCACGGGCGAGGCTCTACTCCCCCTACCTCTCCTTCTAGGGTTCCGCCCTCTCCTCCTTTGAGGGGTACCCATAGAACACCACTCTCCCAACCTAGGGTTTAACCCCTTAGGTTGCCCCGTGGTTAGAGGTGAGGACTCCCTCCCTATGCACCCTCTTCCAGAGTTCTGCGCCCTCCCAACTGGAGTGGTACCCCTGGAAGATGAACCGGTCAGGACACTGGTTACAGACATCCTACCCTCCAGGTCAGGCAGATCCGGAACCTTGCCTCCCAACCTTGGGTCTAAAACCTTTGGCAAATATACTTGCCTGGCACTCCAGGAATTCTGGGGACTCAAACACCATCCCCCTGACGGTGACACATGACTCATATGTCATGTTACCGTCTGTCTGGCACAGATCTCCCGTCTCCTGTCCACCTGACAGTGCGCGAAGATCCCCCAGAACAGAAGTGGTGTTGCCATGGTCACTTTAAGGGAACATAGCCCAACTGGCTAATTCCTGACCCACTGGTTCTTCCACTGGGGAACAAATCCCCATTCACACCTGACTTTGGACTTCTGTGCCCTCCCAATGGGAGTGGCACGGCCGGACACTAGAACCACGGGAGCTCTGTTTACAGACGCTCCCGGTCCTCTAGACACTAGGAGATCCTCCTTAAATGGACTAACAGGATATCCTAGGCCCCCAACCTGTTGTTCCTTGAAGAAACCATCCAAGTTCTGAGACTGGGTTTCGGGCACCCGGGAACACTCATTCCCACACTCACTCCTACTCCACTGAGACGAGACATGAGCCCCTACACCCCTCTCACTACACTGGGACCTAGCTGGGCTACTCTGAAACTCTTCCACCACTCTGGGCTGGAAGATACCTGAACCACAACTTTTGGGATCACTCACCAATGCCTCTTCAGAACCTCTGGCACTTTCCCGGCGGTCTGCTTCTTCTGTAAATTCTCCTAGGTCAGAAAGCCCACACTCCAACATGTGTTGGCGCAACCTAGGCGAAAAACAATTGAGCATTTGCTCTCTGATAACCTGGTTGAATAGTCCGAGAAAACCATCCTTCATGTTATCCCTGATCCAATCAACCAGTGCATCATTACAATAATCCACACAATCCCCCCAATCCTGGTGAGGCAGTTTCTTACTGTCCCTGAACTTCAACCTGTACTCCTCCTTTCGGGAACAAGGTACCATACTTTGGGAACTGGGAATGGGATTTCCTGAACTGGACTCTATATTGCTGCCACCACTGAACTCCACCCTCCCTGGGGAATCCAGAAAACTATAACTGCGCTCAGGGGATAATCTACCTTCCAGAGCTAATTTTTCCCTGGCAAAGGCCCTCTCAGCCTCCGCCATCCTCTCCTGCACACCCAGCTGCGCTATTTCATTGGCATGCTCTAACCTGAGCTTCTCCAAAGCCAGCTGGTGCTCCCTTTCTTCCCTCCTATCTACCCACTCCTCTGGGGACAGTGAAAGGGATGGGGTACTGCCCCCGACACTGGACCCAGCAAGGGACTCCCTATCTATGGGGTCTTCACTATCTACTGGCATCCATATACTGTCATTTTCTTCCTCCTCTTCATACTCTTCAAGGCTCCCCGCAGACCCACCACCCTCATGACGTCAGGCCCGGGCCCTCTCCTCACTGCGCTCACGTTCCCATTCATCCTTCTGCCATTGGATTAGGTTGTCCCTAAATTTGGACTGGGTGTCTGACCCATTCACTGCTATGTCTCTCTCTTCACAGAACTCTACCAACTCATACATACTGTATCTAAACAGACCACAGAAATTAAAAGCAGACTCCATTTTGGCAGGACGCTCAGGGACATGTGCAACACAGGGGACCTAAGTGTCTGAGCTGAAGCACGAGTACACAATCTAAAAATGGCACTCTTAGGAGAAACAATAAAATAAAACTCAAAAACAATAAGCCCCAAACATGTGATTATCTAAATGCAGAGTTTGTAGTGCAACCAGTTGTCGCTGTGGTATTGCGCAAACACAAGTCCTATCTAAGTATGGGCGAATTTTGTGAATTAGCGGTTCACGAATTCATGCGAAATCGCAAAAAAATCCACGAATTTGCGGATTTCCCCACGAAATCTGGGATTTTTTTGCGCTTTTGCACCACCGCTAGTGTGTGTGTGGGGGGGCAAACGGGGGGGCTTCTATGAGAGTTCACATGCCTGTGTATATAAAAGGACAGGCACCGATCAGAGCAGCAGATGAGGAGAAAGAAGCTTGTGGTCACAGGACTGCACGGGGATAGAGCTCGTGAAAGTCAAGGATGCAAAGGCCTCCATCAAGCATCATTGCTAATTTTCGACGGTAGATATGGGGAGAACACACACCTGCCCAGCCTGGACAAAACGCACATTTTTTGGGGGCTGATTAACTTTGCCATCGCGCTGAAGGGCGCCGGGGTCCCTTGAGGGAGCTGTCCATCATTGTGGCTAAAGGGCGGGAAGAAGGTGCATACCACTAGTGTGTGTGGGGGCAAACGGGCGGGCTTCTATGCGAGTGCACATGCCTCTTGTGTGTATAAAAGGACAGGCACCGATCAGAGCAGCAGATCCTGGGAGAAAGAAGCTCGTGGTCACAGGAACTGCACTGGGATAGAGCTCGTGAAAGTCAAGGATGCAAAGGCCTCCATCAAGCATCATAGCTAATTTTTGACAGTAGATATGGGGAGAACACACACCTGCCCAGCCTCGACAAAGCGCACATTTTATTTGGGCTGATTAAATTTGCCATCGCGCTGAAGGGCACCGGGGTCCCTTGAGTGAGCTGTCCATCATAGCGGCTAAAGGGCGGGAAGACGGTGCACACCACTAGTGTGTGTGTGTGTGGGGGGAAACGGGCAGGCTTCTATGCGAGTTCACATGTTTCTTGTCTGTATAAAAGGACAGGCACCGATCAGATCCGGGGAGAAAGAAGCTCGTGGTCACAGGAACTGCATGGGGATAGAGCTCGTGAAAGTCAAGGATGCAAAGGCCTCCATCAAGCATCATAGCTAATTTTCAACGGTAGATATGGGGAGAACACACACCTGCCCAGCCTCGACAAAGCGCACATTTTTTTGGGGCTGATTAACTTTGCTATCGCGCTGAAGGGCACCGGGGTCCCTCGAGTGAGCTGTCCATCATAGTGGCTAAAGGGCGGGAAGACGGTGCACACCACTAGTGTGTGTGTGTGGGGGGGGCAAACGGGTGGGCTTCTCTGCGAGTTCACATGCCTCTTGTCTGTATAAAAGGACAGGCACCGATCAGAGCAGCAGATCCGGGGAGAAAGAAGCTCGTGGTCACAGGAACGGCATGGGGATAGAGCTTGTGAAAGTCAAGGATGCAAAGGCCTCCATCAAGCATCATAGCTAATTTTCGACGGTAGATATGGGGAGAACACACACCTGCCCAGCCTCGACAAAATGCACATTTTTTTGGGCTGATTAAGGAGTTACTGAATTTGACCTTCAACTCAGGCACATGTTTTATCTATATCTGTAAGTGCTTTCTGCAGGAGCCTCGTTTTCTACTTGTAACTATTCTCTGACCCTGCTTCGAGGGTCAGAGCAGAGTCAGAGAATAGTTGCAAGTAGGCAAGGAGGCACCGCTCAGGAAGCGCTTACAGGGTTACAGCAGGTGCCCAAGTTGAAGGTAATTTCTTTGTAACCATTTTGTAAATGGTTACAAAGAAATTAGCTTTAACTTGAGCACCTGCTGTAACCCTGTAAGTGCTTCCTGATCAAAATTCGTCCTGCTTGCGAATTCGCGGATTTTGCTGTGATTTCGCGCGATTCACGGATCGCGAAATCGCAGAAAATCAGTGAATTCATGAGCGGAACGAATTTTCCGTGCATACTTAGTCCTATCCTTACCGCTGACAACCAATGTTAGAAATGGGATCTCTGGTTGGCTAAGGCTTGCGCCAAAGCCAGGCAGAGACCACCACTCTAGTCAGGGAAAGGGAGTTACACACCAAAGATAACCCCTGGTCACCCCCTTGGTAGCTTGGCACGAGCAGTCAGGCTTATCCTGGAGGCAATGTGTAAAGCTTTTGCGCAACACACACAGCAGCGACACACTAGGCACACCACAAAAAGGATCTCCGCACAAGGTTATATATAAAAATAGCCTTTGTATTACCATAAACACATTAGATCATAATCACACAGATACACTGTGCCAACAGGCACTGGGCAGTATTTACAGGGGATTATTTACCCATGACAGGGCCACGTGGGCCACTGCCAAAATCAGCTCTCAGTAGAAATAACACTTGTAGAACATATAATAACTGTAGCACAAAATAACAAATGTAGAACACAACTAGTAACCCCTGGAAAAAGGTAGGCACACACTACGCACTACTAATCACCATAGGCATAGATCACGCAGGGAAACATAAACTCACTAGTATAAACTATACGGGGCAAAACAACCCCCTGAGCATAAAAACACATTTAGAGGTATCACAGGCATAAAAGCATTTCACATTACGCATAACTCACATTAGGCATTAGGTAATTACCAACATGAACACAAATCACCAATTACCTTGCGCAGAATCACAGTGGTACTGACCCCAGGCCAACTGGCCTTCCATGGGGGCTCAAATGCCCGATGCCCTGAATGTCCAGGCTGGCTGCGCACGCAGAGAAAGCAAAAAAGAAAAAGGGCAGCCTAAACGTGGGAGCTGCCCATTAATTGCTGGGCACCTGTAGAATAACCAAGAGGGGCACTGGCATTCACTGTGCCCCCTGTAGAAGACTGCGCAACGTTGCAGCTGCCCTCTGCCAGGCGGGGCAGCTGTAGAATTGGCCAAACAAACAAACAAGCTCTGGCAATACTGTGCCTCTGGGCCTCGCTGGGGCTTTTAGGTGTCCCCACTGGGGCTATTAAGTGGATATGGCCCCTAAGTCCTCCTTGGGACTTTGATAAAAGGTGTGCCCCAAGTCCTCCTTGGGACTTCAAAACAAATGGCCACCAAGGAAAATATGCCCCCACGCCCTTCAAGGGGACTCTAGGGCAAATGTAGGCCATCAGGAAAAAGAACTTGCCCCCAGATCGGAGGAGCGGCCTGCTGTATGACTGGCCGCTCCAAACTATCGCACCGCTTCTATCAGGGATGAACATCCCCCCACACAAAGCCCACCAGCCCTTCTCACCTCACTGGGCTGCTCTACGGGGACTCCGCTCTGGGCTCTCAGCTCCTCCTGGACGTCTCCTGATCAACTGTGGAGGCTGCTACGTGTTTTCCCGTGCGTTTGGGGCAGGCACCGGCAATGTGCCTTGGGCCCCCTCCGCCTCCGTTACCAGACTGCTGCCATCCTTGCAGCATGCGCATGAGCACAGGGTAGGCTCCCGTATGCTTCCTGCTTTTTGGACGACACCAACAGCCACACGCGCGGGGCTCTCCCCTCTATGTGCGAGCCCCACGGCAGCTTCCGTCAATGTGGGCGCAAAGCCCTGCCCACCGTGAGGCGACCTCTGTACCACTTCCGGGTCGCTGCAGAAAGCGCGGCGGCCCTCAAGGTTACCGGGAACTTCTGGCTGCAGTACGGGGTGGGCACCCGTTTAAATCCAAAGTCCCTGGCGAGGTGAGCACCCGCTAGGGATATGAACAGTGCCACAAGATCCCAGGCTGGGTGGGCACCCGCTAGGGCATTTAAAATGGCGGAACTGCGGCAGGCAAGGTGGGGTGGGCTCCCGCGCCACAAATAAGCAGAGTTACGGGGGAATCTCCGCGCCAGGGGTTCCCTCACAAAAACGATCACAACTCGGTGCTGCAGTTGAATGTACGGTACAAAAGGGGGTGGTGATGGACGGAGCATCTGAATCAATCAAACACTCACACCCAGTCAAAAGATCTGGGTTTAATCCATCACTGTTTTTTAGCCCACTCTGCCACCCCAGTTTAGACATGCCTATATGCAAATCAGTCTGACCCTGTGCCTCATGGGAACAGTCCAGCCCGAACTGCCAAGACATGTCTTCCCTGGATCAGAAACAAGCTTCCGAGGACCAGTTTCTGGCATTCCAGCCGTCTTCAGCCCGGCTTGCTTGAATCCAGTGGCAAAGTGAGCAAGGGACTCACGTCTGAGCATACCCTGCCACACTTATGGCGGCCAAGAGCGGTACAAAAGGGGGGGTGATCGATGGAGCATCTGAATCAATCAAACACTCACACCCAGTCAAAAGATCTGGGTTTAATCCATCACTGTTTTTTAGCCCACTGCGCCAATCCCAGTTCAGACATGGCTATATGCAAATCAGTCTGACCATGTGCCTCATGGGAACAGTCCAGCCCGAACTGCCAAGCCATGTCTTCCCTGGACCAAAAACAAGATTCCGAGGACCGGTTTCTGGCATTCCAGCCGTCTTCAGTCTGGCTTGCTTGAATCCAGTGGCAAAGAGAGCAAGAGACTCACGTCTGAGCATACCCTGCCACACTTATGGCGGCCAAGAGCGGTACAAAAGGGGGTGGTGATGGACGCAGCATCTGAATCAATCAAACACTCACACCCAGTCAAAAGATCTGGGTTTAATCCATCACCGTTTTTTAGCCCACTCTGCCACCCCAGTTCAGACATGGCTATATGCAAATCAGTCTGACCCTGTGCCTCATGGGAACAGTCCAGCCCGAACTGCCAAGCCATGTCTTCCCTGGACCGGAAACAAGCTTCCGAGGACCGGTTTCTGGCATTCCAGCCGTCTTCAGCCCGGCTTGCTTGAATCCAGTGGCAAAGTGAGCAAGGGACTCACGTCTGAGCATACCCTGCCACACTTATGGCGGCCAAGAGTGGTACAAAAGGGGGGGGGTGATCGATGGAGCATCTGAATCAATCAAACACTCACACCCAGTCAAAAGATCTGGGTTTAATCCATCACCGTTTTTTAGCCCACTCTCCCACCCCAGTTCAGACATGGCTATATGCAAGTCAGTCTGACCCTGTGCCTCATGGGAAAAGTCCAACCCAAACTGCCAAGCCATGTCTTTCCTGGACCAGAAACAAGCTTCCGAGGACCTGTTTCTGGCTTTCCAGCGGTCTTCAGCCCGGCTTGCTTGAATCCAGTGGCAAAGTGAGCAAGGGACTCACTTCTGAGCATACCCTGCCACACTTATGGCGGCCAAGAGCAGGACAAAATGGGGTGGTGATGGACGGAGCATCTGAATCAATCAAACACTCACACCCAGTCAAAAGATCTGGGTTTAATCCATCACCGTTTTTTAGCCCACTCTGCCACCCCAGTTCAGACATGGCTATATGCAAATCAGTCTGACCCTGTGCCTCATGGGAACAGTCCAGCCCGAACTGCCAAGCCATGTCTTCCCTGGACCAGAAACAAGCTTCTGAGGTCCGGTTTCTGGCATTCCAGCCGTCTTCAGCCGTCTTCAGCCGGCTTGCTTGAATCCAGTGGCAAAGTGAGCAAGGGACTCACGTCTGAGCATACCCTGCCACACTTATGGCGGACAAGAGCGGTACAAAAGGGGGTGGTGATGGATGGAGCATCTGAATCAATCAAACACTCACACCCAGTCAAAAGATCCGGGTTTAATCCATCACCGTTTTTTATCCCACTCTGCCACCCCAGTTCAGACATGGCTATATGCAAATCAGTCTGACCCTGTGCCTCATGGGAACAGTCCAGCCCGAACTGCCAAGCCATGTCTTCCCTGGACCAGAAACAAGCTTCTGAGGACCGGTTTCTGGCATTCCAGCCGTCTTCAGCCCGGCTTGCTTGAATCCAGTGGCAAAGTGAGCAAGGGACTCAGGTCTGAGCATACCCTGCCACACTTATGGCGGCCAAGAGCGGTACAAAAGGGGGTGGTGATGGACGGAGCATCTGAATCAATCAAACACTCACACACAGTCAAAAGATCTGGGTTTAATCCATCACCATTTTTTAGCCCACTCTGCCACCCCAGTTCAGACATGGCTATATGCAAATCAGTCTGACCCTGTGCCTCATGGGAACAGTCCAGCCCGAACTGCCAAGCCATGTCTTCCCTGGACCAGAAACAAGCTTCCGAGGACCGGTTTCTGGCATTCCAGCCGTCTTCAGCCCGGCTTGCTTGAATCCAGTGGCAAAGTGAGCAAGGGACGCACGTCTGAGCGTACCCTGCCACACTTATGGCGGCCAAGAGCTGTACAAAAGGGGATGGTGATGGACGGAGCATCTGAATCAATCAACCACTCACACCTAGTCAAAATATCTGGGTTTAATCCATCACCGTTTTTTAGCCCACTCTGCCACCCCAGTTCAGACATGGCTATATGCAAATCAGTCTGACCCTGTGTCTCATGGGAACAGTCCAGCCCGAACTGTCAAGCCATGTCTTCCCTGGACCAGAAACAAGCTTCGGAGGACCGGTTTCTGGCATTCCAGCCGTCCATCACCACCCCCTTTTGTACCGCTTTTGGCCGCCATAAGTGTGGCAGGGTATGCTCAGACGTGAGTCCCTTGCTCACTTTGCCACTGGATTCAAGCAAGCCGGGCTGAAGACGGCTGGAATGCCAGAAACCGGTCCTTGGAAGCTTGTTTCCGGTCCAGGAAAGACATGGCTTGGCAGTTCGGGCTGGACTGTTCCCATGAGGCACAGGGTCAGACTGATTTGCATATAGCCATGTCTGAACTGGGGTGGCAGAGTGGGCTAAAGAACGGTGATGGATTAAACCCAGATCTTTTGACTGGGTGTGAGTGTTTGATTGATTCAGATGCTCCGTCCATCACCACCCCCTTTTGTACCGCTTTTGGCCGCCATAAGTGTGGCAGGGTATGCTCAGACATGAGTCCCTTGCTCACTTTGCCACTGGATTCAAGCAAGCCGGGCTGAAGACTGCTGGAATGCCAGAAACCGGTCCTCGGAAGCTTGTTTCCGGTCCAGGGAAGACATGGCTTGGCAGTTCGGGCTGGATTGTTCCCATGAGGCACAGGGTCAGACTGATTTGCATATAGCCATGTCTGATCTGGGGTGGCAGATTGGGCTAAAGAACGGTGATGGAATATACCCAGATCTTTTGACTGGGTGTGAGTGTTTGATTGATTCAGATGCTCCGTCCATCACCACCCCCTTTTGTACCGCAGTTGAATGTTGGCGCGCTGCTCCTTAGGAAAATTAAGCGCTTTTTCAGGCCATAGCGCAAAGTCCAAAATAAGTCCTTCAGGAGGTAGGGGGCAAAGGCTGGGCCCAGTGGACAGCTCACATGGCCCTCCGGCAGGGAAGCAGTACCCAGTGGCGGTTCCTCCTGGCGCCCAGCAGGAGCAGCAGGCCCCCCTCAAGTCAGGATCAGAGAACTTTTTCATTGGGTCACAGCCCCTATTTATACACATTTTTCCTTTGTCTCCTAGCACAGGGTGAAGGGAAAACCAGATGCAACCGGTTTTGTTGCACTTTGTTGTGCTCAGTCCCTCTCCCTATTCACAGGGCACGCTGTACGAAGACATTATAGGCTCCAGCCCCAGGCCTTGCAGAACGTTAAAAAATGCTCCACATCACAAGGGTACGCAGACCCACCAAGGTAATCAAGACAGCACCATGTTTTACCAAAAATCAAGATGTATTCACCTGGTGCACACAGATCAAAAAAGTTTATTCTCCACTGCCGACTCTTTGGACCAAACGGTCAGATCGAAGGGGTTCACCTTTTCAGTACCCCAGCCGAGATGACCACTAGACAAGGTGCTGCCCGATCAGACAGGCGTGCAGCTACGAGAACCAGGCTCTATCATATGGGGATCCCCGATCCACGCATCCGACAGGATGCAACCCCAACCCCACAGCCCGACTACGGGCGGGATAGGCCACCTGGCGGAGTTCCTGTTCGGGTGCAAACTGAAGGAAGAGACCTGATTAGGGCCACCCAGGTATCTCTCGACCTCCTCTAGCCTTCCAAGAAATGAAGAGTCAATGACGCAGTAGAGAATACAAATAAACTAGTTTATTCACAAAGTACACTGCAGTGGAGTCCAATCTGACCAGCCTCCTATGATCGCTGACGAGGGACTGACTTTAACAAGCATAAACTTACATTATGTATTTTGCGGAGCCCACAAAGACCCGTCTACTATGGAAAAACACTAGTAGCTCTAACAATACAATGGGAGAAGAGAACATAAGTTTCAATTCTACTGCCTGGCACAAGCTATCCACTGACCAAGGTTGTCTGGCTTATCCTCCCGACTTGACAGGTGGGAGAAGGCCTCTATATAACAGAAAAGGCATGTGTTAAAGAGCAAGATTTCGCTTTGGAGAAACTAAACTCACCAAGGACCATTTCTTGTAAATGATCAGTAACAGTTGTGATTATAATACAAAACAGCATCTTCGAAAGGCAAAATGGTGGCACATATGTCAACCTAACTAACGTAACATCTGCATTTACTAGTTGCATATGGATACAGTATTCATATATAATGAATTATCTATATATTATCAGTTAAAATACGAGTAATATGGCAATAATATTTTTCAATTGTAACATTGGTCACAAACTGCACACCTCCTCACGGAGATGTCAAACTGCTGTCAGCTGATGTGTCTCCTGTGCTAATCCATTGGGATGCTCATTATTTATAATAGAAAGCATCCTTGTGGTGTGCATTGTTGATTTGAGATGCTATGGATATGTAGACAGCTCTGTCACCCCTTGGATGAATATAGAACAACATTTGTACTTAGTGTGTAACAAAGCCTTGTACATGATGTGTGAGGTATCATGATAATGTTGTGTGAAGCGAGATGTGTATACAAAGTAGTTTCAAAGAAAGAAAGCCAACATTGTTGTGCAGGCAAATATGTGTAAAAGTTCACAGCAGAAATGTTATTGTGAAAAAGAGGACAATGTAAGATATGAGCAGCTTCGTAACATGGGCCTAACCGGGGAACATAACATCATGTCCTATTACTTACAGGTAATCTTCATTACTCCTGGTCCCATTGTCCTTGTCACATTCCTTAACAAATTGGAGATGACCATCTCTGAGACAGAAAAAAAGAACAGGAGCATGCTGGGATACCCAACCCACTCCCTCCCACTGGGAGTACATAAGCAGTACCAGTCCAGCATGCAGCCTGAAAACACCGAGTCAGCAGCTGGAAGGCCGGCCGCCAGGGAGGGAGGGAGGGGCATAAGGAATGGGACGAGGACTACAGGACCAGGAGTAATGAAAATTACTGGTAAGTAATAGGACATTACCCCCGATCCCTCCTGTCCTCGTCCCATTCCTTAACTAATTGGAGAATATCAAACCAGAGAATCCGGTCTTCCGGAACCCCACCAATGCCAGGGGCACCATACCAAATAACTGCACCCCCAAAGGAACATAATGAGCCCCCACGAAAGGGGAAAAAAAAGCAGGTAGGAGCACACTATAATGTTGTTAAACATGTAACAAAAAGAAGGAAAAGACGTTTAAAGAAGCAAGGTGGGTTTATTAAACCTCATCCCAAAACAGCCAAGAGCAACTGACAAAATACAGAATTCTTATGAGGAATACATTCTGAAATCTAAGAACACAGGTGAAGACTCATGAGTCTTAAAGGGGGAAGGGAAAGAACATCACACACACAACCAACAATGCCCCCAACCAAGCGGACAGAGCCGAGACCCCTAAAACCAGCAGGAGATGACCAGAAAAAAACACAAGAACCCCCCACGAATTCCAGAAGGGGGCCCTACATGCAGAGCCAAGCGCCAAGGGAACAACCAGAGGTGCCAAAACAAAGCCCCCCCCCCCGGAAACACCAAATGAAGTTCAGGAGAAGCAGACGCACCCCAACTGAGAAGCGGAACCAGAAAGGTCAACCGACCAGGGAAAAACCCCCAAGGACAAAGCCCATGGCTCCAGGCAGCCACCCAACCAGGAACCCAACAGGCGAACCCAGCCTCAACGGCCAGGAGCAGAGGAGAACAGGCCGCACAGGGCGGCAGGACCACACCAAAAGTGAGGGGAAGGAAGATGAAACCGAAGAGGCACGCCAAATCAAGAGAGCAAGGAAAGACACAACCAACCACAGGACCACCCCTACACACCAGGGAAAGACACCAGCAGAGCCGCAAAGACCAAAGAGGGCAGAACCAGACAAGACAACAGGCACAGACCCAGAGGAACAGCCAGGAAGAAAATGGGGCAGGGAACCCAAGCAAGGACCTCGCCCCAGCCGACAACAGCAGCAACAGGGAACCTGGAGGCCAGACACCCACAGAGGGACCAGGCCACAGGGCAGGACCGACCAACGGCCAACCCCAGCCGAGACACCGAAGATCTGCAGGAACAAAAAGGATGCCCACCACGTAAAGAACCCAGGGCACAAGAAACAGCCAAGCGTCCAGGCCTGAGGCACAGCACCAAAGCATGAGACACCGGGACAGGAAGCCCAGCAACCCACCCAATGGAGGCCAGGGAGAGCAAAGAAGTGCAACCCAAAGCAGAACTGGCAATAAAAACCTGGGCCCAACCAAGAAAGACAACAACAGAGGCCGAACACAGAACCAGGGAAACTAAACCCCAAAACTGGAAAGGTGGAAACACCACCAAACAAGAGCCGACCATCTGTCAGGAGGACAAAGGAGGACAACAAGGAACCACTGAAGGCGAACCTCAAAAGGAACAGCAGAAGGGCAAAACAGGAAAGACCAACAAGGAGGGCAACAGCCCAACCCTGTAGGACCCACAAATGGCCAAGAAGCCAGCCGGAGAAACCGGAAGGCCAGCCAGCCAGGAGGAACCAAAACAGCGCCACCAGGACCCAGAAGGAGAACCAAGAAGGGGCACAGAAAAAAGGCGCCACAGCCAAGCCACCCAGCTGAGAAGCAGAGGGACAGAGCCCAGCAGCCCACACAACCGACCCAGTGTAAATGTAAATGGATACTTGTATAGCACACTACTCACCCGCAAGGGTCTCAAGGCACTTGTACGAATACCGCTGTGGAACCCATCCTGGCTTTCCCTGTGAGGCATCCACTCCTGGGGACCCCAAAGGTGGTGGCCAGGCATCCTTAGCGTTGTGGAGATTTAGCAAGCTATTGCCCAGAGTTGTAGAGTGGGACTCCATGATTGGAATAGGCACAGAGGTAAGAATTATCAGGTCCGTGGAATTTTTGAGCCCAAGACCCGCCGAGGCGGGGAATTGAACCCTGGTCCCGGGCTAAACCTCTGCATCAGGGTCTGCCGCTCTAACCATTGAGCCACACTTCTCCACATTGAGCCACACTTCAGTGCAAGAGCCAGCCACAAAGAAGCATCACAGGAAAGGACAGAAGACCAGACCAGGACCGTTCCAAAGTCCAAGAGAATGAGCGGCAAGGAAAGCACCCAAGCAGGAGCCAAAAGAGTATCCCAAGCAAACAAGGGCCCCACAGCACAAAGCCCTACACCTCAAAGCCAAAAAGCAAAACAGCTACCCACACTCATAAGCGAACGGGAGGCGAAACACAGGGACCACAAGGGCAAATCCAACGGGGCAGAGCCCAGGCCCGAAGAGCACACCGGAGCAACTCAGGCAACAGAAACTAAAGGAGAGGAACCCGGAGAAGCCAAAGGTGCACCACCCAACAGGGGAGCGGGAACAGACACTAACAAGGGGAGAAGAACACCCCAGATCCAACAAGAGAGCAAGGTACGCAGACACCACAGTCTGAAAACAGCCCATGTGGGAGCACAGGCCCAACGACAGGCCCCCAAAGGGAAAAAAGGCCAGAGCCCCAGACCTGAGGCAAACCCAACCTTAACCAAGTGGAGTGAGAGGAGCAGGAAGCAGCAAAGCGGTCCATACACCATGGGAAGCCGACACCCAACGCTCACAAGCAGGGAAAGAGCACAGCAAAGAGGGCAGGGCACAGGAGCTGGGCACCCTAAGAACAAGGGGAAACCTAAGGCAGAGGCCAAGGAAGACCAACGACACCCAGCCACCACAGGAGGCAAAAGGACCAGCAAGGGAGAAGACAAGCCCAAACCACAATAAGCCAAAAAGGGAAACACAAGTGGGGCAAAGGAAACCACAACCAGGGACCAAACCCCAGAAACCCAGCAGCAGGCGAGAAGCAAACCCAACTCCAGCCAAAACTCAACAGGGCCACAACCAGCCCCGCACCGGAACCAACAGCCCAACAAGGCCAAGGGCCACCAGAAAAGAAGGAAGGGCACAACAGCCGCCGCTGATGGAAAACAAGAGGGAGAAGCCAGCAAACCTGCGGAAGGCAGACACCCTGAGCACGGGGCAAGAAGAAGCACCCGGAAGGAAGCACGAAGCACCCCACAGCGAAAACCACAAGCAGGCACCAATACAGGCACGCACCAGGCCCGAAGCCACCGAAGGGCATGACAAGCAGCCAGGGCCGAACAGAACAGGCTACAGCAACAGGCACACCCAGGCGCACCCCAAACCAGGCACCAAACAGGGCTGACCAGGGACAACCAAAGCCCACAGGGCATGACGGCCGGAGGCCCAGAGGACAGAGCAAAGAGGCCACAAGAAGCCAACAAACCCCGGAAGAGACCGCCTAAAGCGAGACACAACCCAGCAAGCAGAAACCCCCCCAGGGAGGAACCAGGGCGACATGGCCAAACTACAGGCAGGCAGCAGGTGCAACATAAGCCAAGGCCGCAGGCCAGCATAGCAGGAGAGTACAGCAAGCTGGAAACCACCAGGGGGCAAGCACCAAGGGGACAGGCCAACAGTAGACCCACAGGGACCGACCACCAGCCCAGATGCCAACTAGCAACAAACACTGAGCAAGAGAAAAGCCAGAAGGTCAGGGAAACCAAAGGAGGAAGTCCCGATGAACCCCCCAGGAAGAACCCCCCCAAAAAAGGCTGCAACCTAGGGGAAAACACGGCCCAAGACAGGCCAGCAAAGGCAGGGGAGCCAACGGAGCAGGCATCCGAAGAGGCCAAGGAATCCCTGGAAACCAGGAGCAGGGGCAGCGGAGGCAGAGAAGCAGGCCGGAAACACCAAGGACCCTGGACCGAGACAGCAAATGGACTCACGCCACATACAACCCAGAAGGCCAGCACACAGGAACAGGAGCCAAGAAAGAGAAGCCCCAACAGGAATCCAGCAGCACCAGGCAAGGCCTGAGGATGAAGGGACCCAACAGCACCAGACAGAAGCAAGTAACCCACATGGCAAGGCCCCAGAGAGACCAACAGGCAGCAACCCAAACCCCCAAAGAGGGCAAGGGGGAAGACATACCAGCTGGGGCCGCAAGCGAACCTGACGGGAAGATCAAAAGACCACTGAACAAGGAACACCCCGGCGAAGCCCCATCCAGGAAGAATCAGACCCAACCTCACCAACCAACGAAAGCAGACAAGATTAGGGGGACACAGGGCAGGCATGGCGGAGGCCAGTACAGCAGCACAGCACAGGCAGCATAGCAGGAAAAAGAACCCGCTATGAGGTGCACACCAGGGGGGCAGACCATTACCACCACACAGTGATCGACCCCCCACCACCAGCCCCAGTGCCATCCACCAACGAGCGCTGAGCCAAGGAGGAAACCAGGAGCAACCAACACCCCCAGGCAGCCAGGAGGCCCGACCCCACTGAACACTGGAGGACAGCAGACGGAAACAGGGCACCACGGCAGCAGGCCAGCACAGTAGAAAAGCACAGGCAGCATACCACCACACAGTGATTGACCCACCTCACCACCAGCCCAGGCACCATCCACCAATGAGCCCCGAGCCAAGGAGGAAACCAGGAGCAACCTGCAAGTAATACAACTTACGCAGTTGCAATGTCAACACTATACGCATTACAGTTATCATATAGAGCCCACACAGTTTACAACCCAGTGCAAAGGGCTCTATTTAATTCCACAACTTGTGTGACACATTTCTATAGAAGCCAAACATATGTTGAACATCTTTAGTCTCAGATGTAACCAAATTTACATTAAACACAAAACATTATGCTTATTCTTTTCATGTTTTTTACATATTATTTACATGTTTATACCATCGCATGCACATTTTTCATCCATTTCATTGGGATGTTGTGACCAAATGCATGGACTTCCTAGCTACAGCCAAAGTGCGTTATTACATCTACGTAACCCACGTGATTACAAAAAACAGTGTCTCACAGCACAGGTACCTTAGAACTTCTTTAAATGTGTTCCTGTTATTTGTAACACTACTTTGCACTGTTTTTTAATCTTGGGTGTGGGTAGGATCCTATTAAAATTCATTTTCCACTCCTACAACCCAATATTAATTCATTCACTTACATGCTGCACACAGCATTTTCTTTTGCACTGCTAGCTATTTTTACCCCCTGATACCATACATAATTTTTCCCTTACACATCACTGCATCCTTCAACACGATTAGGCTACAATCTACCTAATCCATAGTGGACTTGTTTCCACTTCCTTCGGGTGAAGGATCCCAAATGATGTAGGGCGGTACAGGACGGGTATCTGATGGGAACACAATTTTCACCATGAATACTTTGGATTCATAGATTGTATCCCCATAATCATACACAGTTTTGCATATAGCTTTAGTTTGTCTTGACCCGTTGTTATATGTAGTTTTTTCACTGTATGTAGGGATCATAACAATGCAAGGTCAATAAATATTCCCCTCATACGCCCTCTTTATTGTATTAACGCTCTGTAATGTAGCCATCTAAGGCTTTGTCCATTTTTAAGATGTGCCAGTGCTTGCACATACTTTTCAACAAAATACTCCCAATCGGTGTGTAATCAGTAATTATCCTAATAGGTTGTTCAGTCTGCATATTGCTTTTCACTGTTTTCAGGGTGGATAAGCACTTAGTTTTTAATGCTCTATCCTTGGCAAAATGTAGATCCTGTGTACAATAGCCTCTTTGAATACACCTCCTTTCCATATTATTGATGCATTTCTCAATCTGTGAATCTTCACTACAGTTTCGTCTGGTCCTAATCATTTCCCCAAATGGAATTGCTTTAACCTAGTGTCGTGGATGGGCACTTTGTGCATGCAGAATGGCATTGCAGGAGGTAGGCTTACAATACATGTCACTTTGAACACAATTATCTTTTATATACAATTCCACATCCAGAAAAAATATTTTTGTGGTACTGCAGTGCATGGTGAATCTAATGTTCATGTCATTATCATTTGGATAGTCAAAAACATTCCTGCAATAGTAGTTCTGTTCCCGTCCATATCATGAGGCAGTCATCGACAAACCTTCCCCAATACAGGATATGCTCATTCCATCAATCCGCCCCTGAGCCCCAGATAATCATCTCCTCTATCCAACCCATAAATATATTGGCATAGGCCGGTGAAAACCTGGAGCCCATAGCTACACCCTGGGTTTGCCTAAACCAATCTTCTTTGAATAAAAAGAAGTTATAGGACAATATCAGCTCTGTTATGGTTAGTAACATTTGCATATATTTCCAGTGGCTTGCAGGTCTCTTAGACAGAAAGTGATTAAGTGTCTGCAAGCCTAGTTCGTTCCTGATGCTGCTGTAAAGGGAGACTACATCAAGAGTCACCAGTATGATCCCTGGGTCCCGCCTGATGTCTCCCAATGTGTTCAGAACATGCAGAGTATCCTTGATACATGAAGGCAAATTAGTCATTATAGGTTGCAAAAATACATCCACAAATTGTGACAAATGCTCCGTTGGTCCCCCAATCCCTGACACAATCGGCCTCCCTGGTGGAAAAGGGAGGTCCTTATGAATTTTTGGCAATATATACAAACAAGGGTACTATTAACCTTCATAAACATATACTCATCATCATGAGAGATGGCTCCGATCTCAACCACGTCACGGGTAAGTTCCTTTGCTCGGTTTTTGTACCAATTATAGATGGAACCATTGTTCAATGGAAATTTTACACATTATGACATGTCCGTTGTGGAATATAACTTTAAACTGATTAGAATGAGGGCATGTGCACACCATGTTAAGACGGTAGCTTGTCTCCTTTCTGGTGAAGAATTGGCTTGGTAGTTTAGTCTGCCCTGTTCCCATGATGCACTGGGCCAGGGACAGACTGATTTGCATATAGCCAGGTTCTGAACTGGGATGGTGCAGTGAGATAAATAACGGTGATGGATCAAGCCCTGATCTTTGGACTGGGTAAGAGTGGTCTGCTTAATTCAGACACTCTGTTCATCACCACCCCCTTTTCTGAATCGTTTTTGGCCACTATATGTGTGGCAGGGTATACTCAGACATGAGTCCCTTTCTCACTGCACCATCAGGATTCAAGCAAGCCGGGCCGAAGACGGCTGAAATGCCAGAAACCGGTCCCCGGTAGCTTGTCTCCTTTCTGGTGAAGAATTGGCTTGGTAGTTTAGTCTGCCCTGTTCCCATGATGCACTGGGCCAGGGACAGACTGATTTGCATATAGCCAGGTTCTGAGCTGGGATGGTGCAGTGAGATAAATAACGGTGATGGATCAAGCCCTGATCTTCGGACTGGGTAAGAGTGGTCTGCTTAATTCAGACACTCTGTTCATCACCACCCCCTTTTCTGAATCGCTGATAAAAACGGGGCACATAATAGGCCTTCTTTAGTCTTTAACATACTCTATGTCTGCCGCAAACCCGGAAGTTTAGATGTCCTCACCTGTACTCGGGTATGTTGCGAACAGCAGTTTAAGGTATGTAAGGATCCCTTGCTACGAGCTCATATATTTTCTTACATAGAACGTAGGATTCACTTAAAATGTAACATACGCCCTTTTTGTACTCTGCCCGCTTTAGGATTTTGAGGGACTTAAACTCTGAATTGGCAGGCAGCGATACTTAACATTTGAAAAACGTGAAGAGGAGAAAAACGGTAGGGAAACTGTCTATGGGGTTGCTAAGTGAAAGCATATGTTAGCTCTTGGGGGCCTACGCTCGTTGAGGGCACTGCATTCTACTTACTTCCTTGACCACACTGGAGACTCCGATTTCCCCCGCTTCCGTTGTTGGGCACACGGCCGCCGAGAGGGGAGAGGACTACATTTCCCAGCGTCCCCTGCCTGCTTGACGGGTACGCTGACTGCCGCTGCACATTCCCGCCCGGAGGCGCATAAAAACGAGCTGCTCCTGCGGCGGAGCGGGCCTACGCTCGTTGGGGGCATTGCATTCTACTTACTTCCTTGACCACACTGGAGACTCCGCTTTCCCCCGCTGCCGTTGTTGGGCACAAAGCTGCAGAGAGGGGAGAGGACTACATTTCCCAGCATCCCCTGCCTGCCTGACGGGGACGCTGACTGCGTCCGCACATTCCCGCCCCGGAGGCGCATAAAAACGAGCTGCTCCTCGCGCGTCGCGAGGATCGCCGGGCTGAGCCCGGGCAGAGGGCGGGCCATCTGTGGCCATCAGGGGCCAACAGAGGTCGGGTCGAGGATGGGGAAGCGCAAATTACTCATCAAGGAAGGTGAAGGTAAAAAGGTCAAAGTGCCCCGAAAATCAGAAACTATCATATCCTACCTTACGTCAGCAGTGGGGGTTCTAAATGCTCAAATAGCCAACGTGGAGAAGGAACTGGGACTGGACTTGCCACATACCCCACAAATCGGCTCAGAATACTTACCACCACTGGATTCTGCCCCTCCTCTCCCATTAGAACCAGACATTGTAATAGTTAGTCCCCCACAAGTGCACCCTACAGTACAGGGCCCAATAGAAGCTGCCGAGAGGGAATGTGGGGATCAGTCCCAGGAGGAAGATTTTGCAAAACGGAATGAAAAATGCAACTCCTGGATAAGAACTTCCAAACACCTCATAGCAAGAACTGATATTACTCCCTGCTCCAGTCTCTCCGCCCACTTGGCGGACATAGTAGAAGGTTTATCTGAAACTCGCTTGGAGCCAGCACTTGTGACAATCGCTAAGGACATAGTGGACTGCCTGAACTCATGTGTGGCAAATATTATTAAGAAATGTGAACACATTGATGTTTTTATGAGGGAATTTAGAGCACAACACACTCCCCCAAAGCACATGAAGCAAACTAGGGAGCTCCACGAGAGTCCGCCGAATGTGGACATACACAGGGTAGCCACAATTTCCCACCCTTACAATACTCCACAAACACTCAACAATCAACCCAGGTCTTGTTCGATTGAAGGGTCTAGGGATAAACTACCTTCTGGGGGACAGCAGATTAAAATCCCGTTGGTAGATACGAATGTCCTGTGAATGGGTCGGGCAATGCAAAGTCAGGCGCATTGAACCTGCCCCCTGATGCCGCACGCTTAGTGGTAATCCTAACCGGGGTACCTCCTTTAATTAATGGCCATGTGGAAACGGAGAGTGACCTTTTGATCAGGACAAAAAGGTGGTGCTCCCAGTTTAGTAGTGGGAGTGAGGATGTTGTTCCATACATTATTATGGCCGGGTCGGGAAAAGAGACAAATGCATAATGGGTGATTGTGTGGTGGTAAACTTCAATAGGCCAAACATCGCTGATAGCTTGTTGTGGGATGGATCAGAGATTGATGGTTCGGACATCAGACCGCTTCCCCTGGGCTATTTGTATCCCCCCCTTTCTCACCCACAGCTTTATAGTCACAAACCAAGAGTACCACTGCTTCCATGCCCTCTGTTGAGAGAACCTGCTACTAAGATCACTACCTATCAAACACGCCAGGCCACATTGATGGCAGAGGGATGGGTCACAGCCCCTCAGGGACACTCAGGCACACGTAGCCCAGGAAGGCAGCCCAGCTTAATTTTGTCATCTAGGTTTTCCCCTCTTTCTACTCTGGAATCTAACGACTGACTAATACACACACGGTTGGGTGGCACAGAGAATATAATGCAGGATGATCGCAGACCTACCCATAATTTTCTCAGTTGGAATGCAGCGGGGCTTAGAAATAAGTCTTCTGACAAGAGATGGATACAATTTGTGTCTCAACATGACATTATTGCATTACAGGAGACATGTGACACCGGGGACAATATTAGTCTGGACGGGTATAGTAGCCATTCGGTGAAGGCGGTCCCAGGGCTACATGGAAGACCAAAAGGAGGGCTGTATATGTTTATATCACTCATGTTGTCTGGTTCCTTCAAAAAGTTAGACACAGTTTCAGTCAATTTATTGTGCATAGAATGGGTTAGCCCCAATTATTTAACTATCTTAATGGTAAATTTTGATAACGCTCCTGAGAAGAACATGGGGAACTCTCACCTATGCTCTTTGGCATGATTCTTAGATGATTACAAGTCTACACATAGCGCTTTATTCGAAGTAATTTTAATGGGCGATTTCAATATACATCCTTGTGACTGGAATTGCCTGGTAGAACACCAAGCAGGCCCCCCTGGTTTGATTACTACCCACCTCGAACATACTCCACAAGGAGAAATGCTGGAAGATTTACTTGCTAATATGAATTTGTTTGAGGTGGATGGCGCAAGGGGGGAGGATAGGGCCCCGAATTTCATTGGCAGAGATGCTGACACAGTGATTGATTTCATCTTTGTCTCAGCTGGTATAGTTAATGTGACCTCCTCATTCGAAGTTTTAGTTTCAGCTTTCAGCGATCATAATCCCCTGGCACTGACGCTGAACCTTGGGGTTGTTACGGACAGACAAGTAGAACAAATGGCGGGATGCATTAATAACTTAACTCCTAAAGATCAGGGCAGGAGATTAAACTGGGCCAAGGTGGTCCCTGATTCCTTCCTGCAGGATCTTGCAACCAAAGTACATGTGGACATGGAAGTATGCTTACATGACACGGCAGCTGATAAAGACATCATTGGCTCCTTTGTTGCCATCTGTACTCAAATTAGGCAGGATCTGAAGTGTAACAAGAAGCAGGTAGCTTCAAACCAACCAAGGTGGTTTATTGCGAATTGCTTGAAAGCCCATAAAGAATTAATGCATGCACTTAAACAAACACCCAGATATAGTGAGCTTGTTGCTGGGCGTAGAAAGAACTACAAATTAGCTATGGCCAATCGTAGAAAGGCCATTAAAAAGGAGGCCTGGGATAATTTCATGTCGACTGACGTCCTCAAAGATAGTAGCAAATTTTGGGCAACAATTAATCATCCTTACTTCTCAGGAGTGGACAATTCAGTCATGGATTGTGTTATTCCTGATGAGGATTGGGTAACCCACTTCAATAGGATTTATGATAGCGAGGAGGGCAATACGGTTGAGATGGGCTTTACACACACGGACCCAGCTCCTTCTATATGCTTCAATGAAGTAGAGGTTCAAAGGGCCATAGAGGAGATGACTAAAAACAAGGCCCCTGGCCCAGATGGGGTGCATGCAGATATATATATAGGACCCCACTAAAGTTCTGGGTAAAGACATTACCAAATGTCTTTAACTCCACAACCACATCAGGATTCCCTTTGTCAAAAGAGGCACCCTCGATCAATGCCTAAATCTCCACATGTTAATTAGTAAATACACCCAGGCAAAGGAGGGCCTGTTATATATGGCCTTCATGGACCTGACATCGGCCTTCGACCTGGTCAATTGAGCTAAGCTGTGGTCCATCCTGCTCAACCTGAGGATAGACCCGCCTCTGGTAAATTTTCTAGCTGCTCCTCACCAAGGTCTGGCTGCTTCTATTAGAGTTAACAAGGAGGGGAGATGTACCAGGTCTTTCAGATCAAAATGAGGTGTCAGACAGGGCTGCATCCTGGCGCCCCTCCTTTTTACTATATATATAAACTCACTCAAAAATTCCTTGGAGGGGGCCACACTGGATATACCGCATGCAGGGGACTTTGCAGTCCTAGCACTGCTTTACGTGGATGACGCGGTGCTACTTTCCCGCACTGGGCTGGGCCTGCAGAGACTCCTGGATGCTTTTGGGGAATTCATGCAATCCTTATACCTCCAAGTAAACAATAAAAAATTGCACGTTATAATTGCAGGCAAACGATCAAAGGCTCTTAAAATAAAACGATTTGCCTGCAATGGCGAAGATGTATCCAGGGTCCCGGTATTTACATACCTGGGTGTCATTTTTGACGAAAAGGGCTCATGGGTCCCTCAAATACATGCGAAAGGCATAGCTGTTACCAGATCTACCTCGGCCTTACTTGACTTTGCAAACCGCTTAGGTTCACGTCCGACCGAGTCTCTGCTAACAGTTTACAAGTCCAAATGCCTCTCAGTAGCAATGTATGGTGCATCATTATGGGGTCTTTTACCGCAAGGTAAATTGCAGATCATAGAGAATAAATTCCTCAGATCCTTACTAGCGGTCCCCCAATCCATCCCAGTACTCTTGGTCCACACTGAGTTAGGTCTTGGTTACATCTCTGATCAGTTACACTTGGCCCCATTGATCTGGGCTAAAACCTGGCTCAACTCCGAAATCACACTGAATCACACCATTCTTAAAGACTGTACGGCACTAGAAAGAGCAAATAGAATCCCATGGCTAGCATACATTAAAAAAAACCTCTGTAAATTGGGTCGGCCTGACCTATACGCATTCCCAAATCCGCTCCAGAAGGGAGATGTGAACTGGATCAAGGCTAACTTTTTGGGTTTAGCCGAGCAAGAACGGGAGGCAGTAGAAGTGGCAAAACCTGCTGTAAGAGCCAACTATATGCTCTTGACCACCCCACTAATCGAACCCTACCTAAAGATTGTTATCATCCCGTTCCACCGACATCTTCTTGTCAGATTCAGATTCAATATCACTCAGTTCTGCCTGGGTGACTACCCCATATGGGGTAAATTAGACCAGTCCATCCCTTTCAGTTGTGATAACTTTTCTGATCGTCATTAATGCACTTTATCATGTTTTGCGATCATTTTACTGACATCAGAAAACAGTTTTTGGTTCCATTGTTGAGAGAAGCGGGATTTACTCAAGTGCGACCCGCACTCTTGTACTTACAACTGCTGGGTAGCATCAGAGTAATTTTTGGGGTTGCTAATTTTCTTGTTGCTGCTATGCGTATCAAGGCCAAAAGACAGTTGGTGATTGTTTTAGAGGTGTGATTTTTTCTTAATCAGTTTTTATCCTCTGCTTGTGGTGTTATTTAAGTATTTTATGAATTCTTATGATGCACTGGTTTTTTACTGACTTTTTAAATATATGAATTGTTTTTAAATTTACTAATATTGTTATGTAACTGCTTTTATGATTTTAATTAATCGAATTAAGCTTGGCTTGGCTTGACTTGACTTGAAAGTATATGTTAGCTCTTGTGTTTTAGGTAATTCACGAAGGAAGCCTAAATGATTTGTCCTTTTCTGGATTCATTTCTTTCAACAAAGCAGCCCCCACCATCGCACCCCATCTCCGAGACATCATCAACGCCTCCTTCAACACAGCCACCTTCCCTGAGAGCTCGAAGCACGCCGAGCTCAGCGCACTACTGAAGAAACCAACAGCGGACCCGACCGACCTCAAGAACTTCCGCCCTATCTCGCTCCTCCCCTTCCCGGCCAAAGTCATCGAAAAGGTCGTCAACAAGCAACTGGCCGCCTTCCTCGAGACGAACGGATCCCTCGACCCATCGCAGTCCGGATTCAGAGCCAATCACAGCACCGAGACCGCCCTCATCGCAGCCACTGACGACATCTGAGCCCTGCTCGACAACGGTGAAACAGCGGCACTCATCCTCCTAGACCTCTCCGCTGCATTCGTTACTGTTTGCCACCGCACCCTAGTCCAACGACTCAACGACACCGGCATCCAGGGGAATGCCCTGGACTGGATCACCTCATTCCTCTCCGGAAGAACACAAAGAGTACGCCTCCTGCCGTTCCGCTCAGAGGCCACCGAAGTCATCTGCGGCGTCCCGCAAGGATCTTCGCTCAGCCCCACTCTCTTCAACATCTAGATGAAACCACTAGCTGCCATCGCCCGCAACCACAACCTGAACATCATTTCCTACGCCGATGACACCCAGCTGATCCTCTCCCTCACCAAAGACCCCGACACCGCCAAAGCGAACCTTCACGAAGGGATGAAAGACGTCGCCGAATGGATGAACAGCAGCCGCCTAAAGCTGAACATGGACAAGACAGAAGTCCTCATCCTGGGAACATCCCCCTCCGCATGGGACGACTCCTGGTGGCCCCCAGCCCTAGGCACCGCACCCAAGCCAACAGACCACGCACGCAACTTGGGCATCATCCTGGACTCCTCCCTATCGATGACCAGGCAAGTCAACACCGTCTCCTCATCCTGCTTCCACACACTCCGCATGCTCCACAAGATCTTTCAATGGATTCCCACGAGACAAGGAAGACGGTCACCCAGGCCCTCATCACCAGCAGACTGGACTATGGAAACACCCTCTACGCCGGAACAACAGCCAAGCTTCAGAAGAGACTCCAGCGCATCCAGAATGCCTCCGCCCGACTCATCCTGGACGTCCCCGACGCAGCCACATCTCAAGCCACCTGAGAGACCTACACTGGCTCCCTGTCAACAAGAGGATCACGTTCAGACTCCTCACCCACGCACACAAATCCCTCCACGACCTGGGCCCTAGGTACCTCAACGACCGCCTGACCTTCTACATGCCCACCCGCCAGCTGCGATCGGCGAACCTCGCCGTCGTGCCTCGCATCCAGAGAGCCACCGCTGGAGGAAGATCCTTCTCCTACCTAGCGGCTAAGACATGGAACTCCCTGCCCGCCCACTTGCGACTGACCCAGGACCACCTCGCCTTCAGGAAACAGCTCAAGACCTGGCTGTTCGAGCAGTAGCAGACCCCCCTCCCCACACGCCTTGAGACCCTTCCGGGTGAGTAGTGTGCGCTATAAATGCCATGATTGATTGATTGATTGACATACTACACTTCAGTTGCTTTTAGGAATACGCAAGATAGTGGATTTATGATATATTGACAGAGTTTACTTGGGATCAATTTACTTGGAGAACTTCATCTTTGGAGGTAAGGGATAGGCGGCTGATGATATTATCATTGATCAAGTTTGGAGTAGGAAAATGTGGGATTTGTGATATGGTATATTAAATGGAATATCATATGTTTATTTAGGTTTTGGCATAATTTTATGACGATTCATGAGCTAAGATTGGCCGAAGGAACGCAGGATTTAGTGTGGAAGTTTTCCTTTATTGAGGTAAGAATTGCTGACTGAAATATGGTAGTTGATGATCATAACCAATGCAGTGTAAGACCTCTGTCTCGTAGCATAGAGAATAATAAGACATTTTATTTTGGCTTGACAGAAACACATTTAAAGAAACCCTAAGATACCCTTGTCATGAGACACTGTTTTTTGTAATCACATGGGATGCATAGTAACCCTGGGCGTAGTTCGCGTAGTGGGGCTACGCGGAGCTATGCGAAGTGGGCACAAAGCTACGCCCACCCGCACACTCCGCGTAGCCCCACTACGCGCCACCCGCCTCCCTCCCACCCTCTCTAAATCCCCCCCTTAAAGGATAAAGTGGCATAAAAGTAAGTTTAAATCACTTACCTGGTCCGCGGCGCGTCCCGGGGCTCCCTCTTCTATTTTGCTGCACGTTGTCAATCCCAATGCGCATGCGCGGCAGCCCGCGCATGCGCATTTGTCACGAGAAATGCGCATGCGCGGGCGGCCGCGCATGCGCATTGGGATTGACGACGTGCAGCAAAATAGAAGAGGGAGCCCCGGGACGCGCCGCAGACCAGGGAAGTGATTTAAACTTACTTTTACGCCACTTTATCCTTTAAGGGGGGGATTGAGGTTCCGTGACGATTTGAACCCGTGTTTTCAATATTGTCAGAAATACATAATATTGGTATCAGCGAACCGCAAATGATCCATTTAGCATATCCTGGTGTTTTCGCTACGCTACGAGCAAGAGTACTCCTGTTACGAACACATTTCTGTTCTACCCATGGCATCCATCTTAGATCATGGCAGCCATTTTTTGTTTCTTGTCCTCACATACGCAATAACCTTTGATTGCTTCATTTCGATTAAGGACACGTAGCCTTAGCCGGCGATTCACCTTTTCCAGTGACACGTGCACCTTGGAACAGAACACGCTGTAGCTGCATGACTCGACAAAGGCTGCCTCCTCTGCCCAAGGCCAGTCCTGCTATACTGGTTCTTGTGGTCGTTGGCCTGATCATGATTAGGCGGCCGAAGCCGGTAGCCTTGCCCATTTACAGCCCACAAACATCCCTTATCCTGCTTTTCTATCTTCTGCACCTGGCTCTGCTCCTTTCCTTCTGGGCCTTTATTAGGGGGAGGTAACGAAATTTACGATGAGGCGGTCCGGGTCTTGAATGAAAAGTTGACATGAGATTATGATGGAAAAGTGGGAACCCCTCGTTCGTAATGTTTTGACATCAGATATTGTCGACGATTCCTGTGCAACGCCAAATATTTATTGTTTAGGACACAAAGGTTTGGGAATGTACTAACATGTGAAGAATTTGCCTGAAGCCCAATTTTTAGTATATAAGGAGCAACCCTCTTTGTACAAATTGAACAGGCTCCTAGAATCTGCCCGTGTGTAGTTTCTGTGACTTCTGTGTCCCTGCAGTAATAAACCTTTGGTCTTTGACGCCACCATCGAGAAGCCCGTGTTTCTGTTTATTTGTGCACCAAGACAGGTGGAACTCCGGGGTCTTCGGGTGTTGTTCCCTGACACCTCTGGACGGAACCAAAAAGTCCAGAACTCCAGGATTTAGAGAGGGCGGGAGGGAGGCGGGTGGCGGCCAGCTACGCACCGTCTGCGGAGCGTGCGTAGTGCTGGCAGATACGCATGCTACGCAAAATGCGTAGGAACCAGCACTACGCACACTCCGTGCACGGAGCGTAGCTGCCCGCCCAGGGTTAATGCATAGATATAAAAACACACTTTGGCTGTAGCTAGGAAGTCAATGCATTTGGTCACAACATCATGATGAACTGGATGAAAAATATGCATGTGATGGTATAAACATGTAATAATATGTAAAAAACATGAAAAGAATAAGCATAATGTATTGTATTTAACCCCTTCCATGTGGCCGCGACTCCCCTGGTGTGCTGTAAACAACACGAACAGGGGCGGGCCGTGACGAACCCCAGCCGTCATCAGCACACGAGCACCGTAGTGCATGACGGCTGGGGTTTGTCATCAGCATGGAAGGGGTTAATGTAAATTTGGTTACATCTGAGACTGAAGATGTTCGACATATGTTCGGCTTTTAGAGAAATGTGTCACACACATTGTGGAATTGAATAACCCTTAGCACTGGGTTGTAAACTGTGTGGACTCTATAGGATAACTGTAATGCGTATAGTGTTGACATTACAACTGCGTACTTTGTATTACTTCCAGCCCTGAGGAAGCCGTAGAGTTACCCCTTTCACGGCGAGACGCATTGGCATAAGGGATTGCAGGATCTGATGATATTAAAAGAACAAAAAACAAGAGCCCAACGGACTATTGTGTACTTTGTTATTTGATAACTGTAATTTATTTCACACAATGTGTGTGTGCTCCAAAAAACTGTGAAGAATTGCTCAATCCTTTGATTGAGTTTAGGGCAGTAGAGTGTTCTTTTCCCCTTTTTGGATGCACCTGACTATATTGTTCTTTACTAAAAATTAAGTGTAATTACTGTATGAGCGCCTATATATCCTATACACCCAACCATAGTGATTCAGGAGCAACCAGCACTCACAGGCAGCCTGGAGGCCCGACCCCACCAGGCACAGAAAAAACAGCAGGTGGGAACAGGGTGCCAAAGCTGCAGGCCAGCACAGGAGTACAGCACAGGCAGTATAGCATGAAAAAGAAACTGCTATGTGGTACTGACCAGGGGGGCAGGCACACACCACCAAATAATGACTGACCCCCAATGACCAGCACAGACACCATCCATCAAAGAGCCGAGCCAAGGAGGAACCAGAAGCAACCGGCACCCCCAGGTGGCCATGCAATGACCAGGAGCGAAAAGCAGCCCCAACAGGCAACCAAGGAGCATCAGGGACACTGCCTAGCCTGGCCCGAGGGTCCTCAAGCAGCAACAGCAGCATGTCACCCAGACCGAGCCAGCCACAGGAAGACGCAGCATATAACCCGGAAATGACCGAGAGGAGCAGCACTCCAGCCACAAAGAACTGGCCGCCCAACAACATGGCTCCCGGCAAGCCCGGCAGGCCAGGAGACCGCGGGGTAGGACGTCGAGGACAGCACAGCAGCCCGACGAGACATCCAGGAAGACACCAGCAGGTAAGAACCAGCAATCCATGTCCCATTCTGTCTGAAGACAAAAAAAAGAACATTCTGCATGCTGGGGTGGTACAGCTTAAGTACTCTCAGTGGGAGAAAGTGGGTTGGGTATCCCAGCATGCTCCTGTTCTTTTTTTCTGTGGCGAATGGTCATCACCAATTAGTTAAGGAATGGGACGAGGACAGGAGGGACCTAGGGGTAATGAGAACTGGGTCATATACTAGGGACTTATAAGTAAGTTAAATTAGCCAATTTGGGATGAACCAATCAAACATATATTTGTAAGGGTCAGATCACAGGCACTGAGGCCTGGTTAGCGGGCCTCAGTGCACTCTCAGAGTAAAAAAAAACAGCAGCACCAGTCCAATGCAAAAAGAGGCATTTTGTTAACACCCATCAACAAATTTTATTGAAAAATTGATTTCTTGTGACACATGCAGTTTCAGTATTTTGGGCCACATCTGTTCAGTATTTTATTTAGAATCGAAATGTGTTTAAAATTAACCATTTGTCTGTGATGAACAAAGCATGAAAACGTCATTGGCAGGAAGGGTCTTCCTCAGCTGACATATCCACACAATCAATACCGTCAGAAAACAGTTCTTGTTCAACTACATGTGAGGCAAAAGAATAAATACATTTGACAACATTTTGCAGGATGTAAGTGGTTAGAGCGGCAGACCTTGGTGCAGAGGTCTGGCCCGGTACCAGAGTTCAATACCTTCCTTGGCGGGTCTTGGGCTCAATTTCCTCAGACCTGATAATTCTTGCCTCAGTGCATATTCTAATCATGGGTCCCACTCTGCGACTCTGGGCAATAGCTTGCTTAATCTCCACAACAGCCCCAAAAGCGCTGGGATGCCTGGTTTCACCCTGGGGGTGCCCAGGAGTGGACACTCACAGGGAAAACCAGGAATGGTTCCTAAGCAGTATACGTACAGCGCCAGGACACTACCTCTGGGAAGTAGCTGTGCACTCTATAAATGCCGTTACATTTACATTTACATTTACATTTACTCTGACAGGCCAGTGTGTGGACCAGTTTTTTGGCTGTTTAAATGCTGGTTTATGATCTGGTGGGCCTATTTTTACTGTTGATTTTTCGGATATTACACACAAATAGTGCCTGCAGCTTATGCTTAAGACTCTAGTAAAATACATGCGCCTAAGTGGCTACTTCATGCTGAGTTGCCTTTTGTAAGAAGATGTAATACATCATTTCTGATAGAAGTAGTTCTAAACTGAAGAGTGGTATAAGAAACTAATTCCCTCCTAAATGTATTTTTATGTGTTCTTTGTCTATGCTTCAAATTTGAAAACTGCTTTTTCTCAGCAACTAATGTGCCTTAATAATATGTAAATAATGTGTCAATGTGAAGGTAAAATAACTTGAAAAAGCAGTCATACATTCAACATAATTTACAACAGATGTCAATACTCAACTTTGACTTAGTGCTCCTTTTTAAAAAAAAAAAATATTTTAATTTTTTGAGAAATACAGGCAAAAAGCGATCGAGACAACACGCATAGCCTATAAAATATGCTAAGTATATATAAAACTGTGTCAACATCTAACCTTTAAAGATTGCTGGCAGCGCTCTTGCTAGCCAGGCCCAAAACATACAACTTCAAATAGGCCCGTTGGCGCTATCAAATTTTCGAAGAATACATTGGTTTAAAATCTAAATCTTTTTCCTAATGTCGAACGTAATACTTAAATCATATCCATATGAGACTGTGTAAAGGAATCAAACAAAGATGTATTTTGCTTTGAGAAGCATCTCCTGCAAAATGCCAAAAACCCAGTGTCTCGAATGACCCAATGGATTTTGTGTAAATAAAACCCTTCATCAGGGATTAGTAAAAACAAAGTAATAGACAATCTTTTGATGCAAAGCTGTGAGATTCAGTGCACCATACTGTGTGTGCCAATACATGTGGTTGTGAGATTGCATGCAAGAATATCAGTGACCATGCTACTTTCACAAACGTAAGCTCTCCCTGTACAAATACATCTATGTATGACACTGCCATAGAACCCTCGTACATATGTGAAGACAATACCAGAGAATTAACACCAAAGTGGAATAATCATGACCTCAGTGTGCATGAAATACGAGTCCAAACAATCAAAAACATCATATCAAATTTCTGAGCAAACTTCATACAAGACATTTTTCAGATCTGTCAACAAACATGTGCATGATAAATCCAAAGTGGAATGAAAGTCATAAGGTTACCTGCTGGGAAGAGAAACCAGGACACCGTGGTGCCCGAGAGAGCACACACAGCAATTCCCTCAGGCTTCCAAGTACACAATATGTCTAAGACTAAAGTCCAAAAAAGTAATAATTTCTTTCTCAAAAAACAATAATCAATTCATTTCCATGTAGAACTGAGATATTTTAAGTTGGTTGTAAAATAAAGTCTCATTCGCAAATGTTATCTTCACATCTCCCAGCGTCTTTGACAACAGGAAACTGTCTAACGAAGTTGCTAAAAAAAATCCAATGGGTTTTGAGTAGGGATCACCATTTGTCAGGGGTAACCATAAATTAGCGAGAATCCCTGATAATAACTTGAAAAGCATATAAAGTCACATCATGGGCTCAAGCGTAAAAAGGCATCCATGTGAAAAGATGAAAAGCTTTAGCTCCTGACAAGATACAGAAGTGAATTCTGGCATCTCTACCTCATACATAGTATTCCCAAAGACTGATGACATGCTGTCAATCTCATACAGTCTGTATACTGTGCTCCAAGTGATAACCCAAGATAAAACAGAGGTTCACAAAGAGAACCCGTGGTGCACTATAATTCCCAGCATGCATCTAGTGAGGTATTTAAAACCTTGTTATGCGGAAAGACTCTAGATCATTGATGAAAATGCCATCACATGAATCACTAAATGTGCACCAAATGAAAACAGGGTGTTATGTTGCAATGCTAAAGTTTGCCCTAAGCGTGAATATAGTCAGTCATTCCCTTATTCGATTTTGATGAAAATCCTAAAAGTACACATAAAAGCAGATACATCATAAATATATTAACATTATAAAAAGACCTTAGGTGGCCTGTTATAAAAAATTACATCAATTTTAAGTAGTAAAACAACATTGAATACTAATTGCAAAACATGCCCATTTGCAAAGCAGTTCTGTTGCAATATGCAATTAAGCCCTATTTAAAGCTGTCTGAATTGACTAATACATCACAGAGAGCATAACGTGCAATTGCCAGGAGCACTTTAAGCATTCAATGTCCAAAAGGCAATTAACATAGAGGCCAATTTTATGCTGAACATGACACAGAGCTTAGGCGTATAGCTCACTGCATATAAATCGCAATGGAAAAGCATACCTTTACTGTGGATGGCCTTTTGGAGGAATTCCAAGGCAGCCCTCTACTACTTTATCTTGGCCTGCCTCAAGAGTGATAAGATATATGCGCACCTCAATGCGTAAGAGTATTTGCAAAAAGGACAAAGTGCATGCTGCTCTGTATAGAAAATCCATCACAGGGACAGGCTAAAAGGGTGGCAGAGAAGATAGCGTGTATCGGGTACGCCAACCAAGAAATACGCAGTGTTAAGGCGCAATATGGCCAAGAGGTAGCAGTGCTGTGTTTTTCTCACTCATAAAAGATACAACTCAATACCAAGATGGGTTCTGACATGGGCATGAGATATAACTGTGAACAGGCCAGAGTTTTTTACCATCCTTTCCTCTGCACATTTATCTAGGAAGGATTTTACCAGATGGTTCTGGAAGCCGGGCCTGAAAGTGGTAGGATTCAGGAACAGCTCTTCTAGGGTCAGAATACTACAGGTCTTAGATATATATGACAGCTATGGAATTTTAGAGCTCTTTTCCAGAGCCTGGCAAACAGTCAGGATTGCATGATTTAGTATGGTTTCCTCCTTTGTCCAAATCCTTAACCATAAAATAAAGGGCTGGAGTGCTTGTTTCCGGTCCAGGGAAGACATGGCTTGGCAGTTCGGGATGGACTGTTCCCATTAGGCACAGGGTCAAGACTGATTTGCATATGGCTGTGTTCAAACCGGAATGGCATAGGGAGCAAAAACACAATGGATTAGGACCAGATCTCTGTACTGGTGTGAATGTATGACATTGTTCTACATTCTGTCCATCAATTGTTCTTTTTTTCATTTGTCCACCGAGTGGGACGGGTATGCCCAGACGTAGGTCCCATGCTCTCCATTCCAATGGAGTCAAGCTATCCTGGCTGATGAGGTGTGAAACCCTGAAACCGGTCCTAGGATGCTTTTTTCCAGTCCAGTGAGGACCTGGAGTGGCAGTTCGGGCTGGACTGTTCCCATTGGGCACAGGGTCAAGACTGATTTGCACATGGCAGGGTTCAAACTGGAATGGCATGGGGTGCAAAAAATGAAATGGATTTAGGACCAGATTTCTGTACTGGGGTGAATGTATGACAATGTTCTACATTTTGTCTGTCCCTTGTTCTTTTTGCTTCTTTCAAAGTATGGCAGCTCAGTCTGTCATCGAACAATACGCCCAGATTGGGAGACGGTGGAACTTTACTAATTTTGGTGCTATTGACAAAGAAAGAACTGTCAGCCCTTGCATGATGGCCAAAAACCAATACATGAGTTTTGGAATTATTAACTAATAAATCTAAGCTAGACATAAAAATAGCAAACAGGTTCGTTAGTTTCTGCAGTCCGTTTACTGTTCTTGCCATCAGGGCAGCATTATCGGCGTAGGCCAAAGCCAGTATACTTTGTATGCTTACCATTGAGCAGTCAGTGTTAGAATTCAACAATTACTACTCTAAATCATTGACATGTAAAAAGAAGAGAAATGGCGCCAACAAACAACATTGGGGCACAGATCGTCCTACTCTAAATCTTTCTGTAATTTCCCCTGCCTGGCCATTTCTCACACTTGCAGTAACCTCCGCATAAAACTCTCTCAGAAATTCTACAATGGTGTGACCAACCCCTGTCTTAGCCATTACTTCCCAGAGCTTCGACCTATTGACTGAGTCAAGGGCTGAACTCAAGTCCATGTAGGCCACTTGGTGTTTACCCCCCCATGGCCAGCGAGAACTTATTTATTAGCATGTAGAGGCTGAGGCATTGATCTGCAGCCCCATGACCTGCCCATACCCAAACTGGAGATCAGATAGGACATTGTTGTCATTCACCCAAGTTTGCAGACGGTCCAGTAGGACCCTGCTCATTACCTTGGCTGTCAGGTGTATGAACGAAATCAGCCAGTAATAGTTTGGGTCATCCTTAGCTCGTTTTTTGAAGATTGGTACTATTGTTGCATCTGACCATCCCTTTTGGGGGTCCAAATAGAGTGCAGCCTTAAGGATATTAGTAAAGGATAGAACCCACAGAGATAAAGAAAGAGACCAGCTGGAATCCCATCTGGGCCCGGTGCCTTAAGTGCGGAGCACCACTTAATGCCCTCTATCAGATCCAGGACCCCTATATCTAAATTGCAAAGGGTTTGGAAAGAATCAGTAGAATTGGCAGGGTCATTTTGTGGTGGATTATTGACATCTGCCATTCCAGTACGGTAGATTGCTGCTGTAGTCATGAAAAATGTCTGACCCATATCTCTGTGGGAATTACTGTGCCCACACCACTTCCATGATATTTATCTGGATAGTTTTTGGTCACTATATTCCATAACAGCCTACTGTCCTTTAACTTGCTAGCCTTAACCAAGCCATGGTAGGCTTCCTCCTTCTGTTACCATTTCCTGGCCAGTAGTGCGGCCTTCTAGTACCTTCTACATCGACTAACCCTTTCCAGATTGCTTGGTGCCTCATTGAGAGACTTCAACAGGAGGTTATGGGCCTCATTGCAGGTGGTATCAAACCACTTAGTCCTCTTGTTACAGCTAGACTTCAAGGTTACAGTAAGCATTTCTCGTACTGCCCGCAAATTTTGTCAAAAATTATTTATTATTATTTTGGACTCTTCGCCCTTACTTTCCTCCAGGCATATCATGAAATCACTGTAAGAGGCACCAATCAAGTTATAAAGAAAAAGGTCCTTGTCCACTTTGCCGTAGCTCACGATCACCCCCTTGAGAAAAGGATAATGGTAAAGTAGAACAGTATCCTAACTCCTGCCTTTTCCCATATGTAACACCACTTATCGTGACTGGAAACAGCCTATGGTCCCTCAAGGGGGAGTCCACAACCTCATAGCTCTCCAACCATGTTCTTAGATTATATGACAGAAAGATAAAATCAGTAAGGCTCAAATTATTCTTCATTAAAAGCAAACAGAGTGCATCCGCCAGTTAACTATGATAGAAATGTGTAGCAGGCTCTCTGTCAATGGCCAGAAGGTTGCAGGACTTAAGGGGAGCTATGCAGAGTTTAATATTAGAATCCCCCATCCAAACTATTGCATAGCTATCCTCCAAATTGCTCAAGCGTAGCTCTATGTCATCTAGCCAAAGTTTCACAATAACAGATTTACTGCTATCAAAGACATTATTGTAAAAGTTCTTTAATAATATATGTTAAATGCCACATTTCATGAAAATAAGCTGGTAATGGAGCGAGGCCAAATAAGTCAAAATAACACAGCTGGGAAAAGTGAGAGCCACCAGTGTTGCTAGTCCTCCACTGACCCTGCCAATGGATACAGGAATAGCAGAGGTAGAACAGGTAACAAAGCCATCAATGTGAGCATCTTTCACAAACCAAGTTTCCTGTATGCACAAGACTGCATAAGGTTTAATAAAGTTGATCCATTTTAGGTTCTGGAGTTTTGCACTCAATCCTGCAACATTTAAGGAAGCAAAGTCAACTCCTAAAAGTAGTATTGGGACTGATTTACTGAGTTACAAGTGTCCCTTGCGATGTTGGAGGTGAGTTGGAGGTGAGTCAGGCAATCCAATTTGACAGGCAAGCATTTTCCCATCAGTTCCCTGGCCCTTGGAGGGCTTTGAAACAGCTAATTCACCCTCCTATCAGTCCAGTTGATCAAGCCCTGACACTTGGGCAGATCTGCTCTGAGTTGTCACAGGGTTGACTGCAAAGTGGCACAAATATCCCAGAGGAAGAATTTTAATGGTAGGGTATTTATGGGTCCTATAGTTAGGCCTGCTCAAGATATGCTTGATGGTAGGGGACACCAAAATCCAGAGCAAATATGGCAGGCATACTCACCCGGATAACCAGCAACAGGGGCAGTACGCCCCTGTAAATAACATAGTTGTCAATTTGTCTGACCATAAACGTACATCTGGAAAAAGAATTTGCAGACAAAAGGCAGGACCCTCCATCTGTTTTTTCGACCAACCTACATAGACCCTCACAGTTTTGCCCCCCAAGTTTCTTTGTGGGGCCACAAGTTTTGGTTTTTGAACAATGAGTACTCCAAGATTTCACGGAATTGGAACAGGCTTCGAGTCAACACACTTTTTATAACATGAGTTGGACTGATTGGAAAGCAATAAAATCATTACAGAATAATGGGAAGATAACTATAAAACCAGCTCATGAAGGCGGCGGGGTGGTGGTGATGAACAGAAAGAATTATGAAGCTGAGGTCCTCAAACTACTGGGAGTACGCCCTAATTACCAACTGTTGCCATGGGACCCCACTGGTTAACTTCAAGACTTGCTACAAACCAATAACAATGGACCCCGAGAAAACAAATGTAGGCTGGGACTCTCGGGAACTACAGACCGGGTTAGTCCACCCTTGAGGGCAAGGGAGGAAGATGTCACCTGCCACAGGATACTAATGGAGCCTAATACCATCTTAGACAGATAGAAATGAGCAATTCACAATGTTCAGGGGAGAACCAAATGCATAGCAAAATTACAAATAAACAAGGATACAGTACAAAAGGTTCTTATTTTGAAATAGTGTTAATAGATTTTGTTTGTTTTTCAAATGATAAATCATGGAGCAAAAAAGAAAACAACATACACAAAGATATATACAGTAAGCAAATGAGCCCCCTAAGTCTGGACTCATATAAATGACGCGCTTATGTATTTACCTGTTTTGCCGTCACGGGAATGGCTGACTTTATGCTCTGTCTGCCGTGAGGGGAACACCTCTTCATCTCCACGCCGTGAGGGGAAGGGCCTACATCTCATAGTAGCCCCTCCAGGGTCGCAGGGGAGCCAAGTCATACCTGTGCCGGCACCAGCCTTGAAATCGTTCACGCCCCCACGCAACCCGGGACTCACACGGGGCACGCCGGGCGAAGCCGGGGCAAAGGGCGGGCTGTCTGTGGCCATCAGAGGCCAAAGAAGGCCGGGCTGGGCAACCCCTTTAACGTCTGCAAATTGGTAAGCGGAAACAGCAGAACAATGGGGAGCAGCAGGGAAAAAGGCAAAGGTGCTGAGGAAGTCAGAATCCATCATTTCTTATCTGACATCAGCTGTGGGGGTTTTAAGTAAGAAGATTGCCAATGCAGAGAAGGAGTTGGGTTTGGATATCCCCTCAACGGTATGTGAAGTAACCGATATTGTGCCTGTGACTAAGGTACCATTAGATCCTGTTGTGGTGATAGCTAATTCCACGAGTGTGACTGAGAATCAAAGTGGTATAGTAGAATTTGTGGGTGAGGGTTTCATTGACAATCAGCCCCCTGGGGGAGAATGATTTGGATTAATAGCACAACATAACCTGGGGAAACGAAGAGGAATCAAGAAGTGCATAAAGCGGCCAAAACAAGTAGCAGTCTTACAACATATTGACTGTGACATCCCAAAAAAAATGGGTGACCTGGTGAAGGAGATGTTTAATTCACGCCTGGAGCCAGCCTTAGTGGGCATTGCCAAGGACCTTCTAGATACTCTAAAAATTTGTGCTGCAGGTCTTTTGAAAAAATGTGAATTAATTGACTTATTCATAAAGGAGTATAGAGGTCAGCAAGACTTGGTGGGTAGACAGGCCCAGCAAGATCATATTGCCAAATGTGGAGATACGGAGGGTTATTTTTGTATTGCTAGCTCAACTCTAACCCAGAATTAACCTACTATAAGATCTAATAATGGGAGTGTGGGTGCCATTGGTAATATTCCACAACATGACACTGAGAGTTTTATTCCCTGTAACGCCCAAAGGGTGGCAGCAACAACAAAGTTGGAGAAAAAATCACCAGGTATCCCAGTACTAGCAAAAGGCTAGTAAATCCTTGTGGCACCAATCTCGATCTTCTCCCAGAAGCTGCTTCTTTGGTGGCTGTTTTTACAGGAGTACCCCAATTAGGATATGGAGTGGTTGAATCTACCCAAGAACTCCTAAGGCAGTCCAGAAATTGAGGTATACAACATAGCAGCGGGGGTCTAGATATATCATCTAGCATTATTATGGCCAGAAGGGTAGGATGTATTGGATGCCACCCTAAGAGTGTGGAAGGGGATTGTGTGGTAGTGCATTTTAATAGGCGCAATGTGGCAGATAGATTTTTCTGGGACGCTTCAGAGTTAGATAATTCTGGTATTAGACCATTACCATTTGGTTATTTCTATCCACCATTATCTGTACACATACATGCATATGCTACATACTCATCTATGCCTATAAGGAAGAGGCATTTGTTGGCTGCTAATACTTTGCATGATATTCCTCAGCCTCAAGTATCAGGGGGGCCTCCCCAGAGATTTGAGAATGTTAAAGCAGCCCCTAAATAATTTTTTTAATTTTGGAAACAATAGGATATGGACATAATTCTAACTAATTATTTCACCCCATTGACACACTTGGAGGATATTGACTGACTAGAAGATACTGCCCAGCACCCAGTGGAGAGACGTATGGAGCTAAATCTAGCTACCTCCTGCAAAATGTTAAACTGAATGTTGCAGGAATTAGGCCTAAGAGAAATGATAACATCTGGTTGGACTTTATAAAACAATATGACATTATTGCCTTGCAGGAAACGTGTGACACAACTAAGAATTTTTGCCTGGATGGCTATTTAGGTTTTGTTGTCCTGCAATTCCAAGGACAGTTGGTAGATCGAAAGGAGGTTTAATCCTCCTTTTCTCCTTAAAACTGAATGGTTCCCCAAAGATGTTGGAGTCAGGCTCTAGTAATTTTTTAATAGTCGAGTGGGCTATACCCAACTTGTCTAAAATATTATTTATCAATTTTTATAATGCCAGAGAGAGTGAGTCTATTAATCAACATTTGGTCTCTCTGGGTTGTTTTTTGTCAGAATATAGAATAAAACAAAACACTGTATTTAATATAATCCTTATGGGTGATTTTAATATTCACCCATGTAGTTTGGACTGTTATATAGATGAGCACCAGGGGCCTCCCTGTTCTGCGGTTCCACATTTTGAACATAGTAGACAGGGAGAGGCTCTGGAAGATCTTTTAGCTAACATAAATCTTTTTGAGTCAGGTTTTAGTGATGATGAGGAGAGGGTCCCTACATTTTAAGGAAATGATACAGGCACTGTCATTGATGATATTGTTTTGTCTTTCTGTGTTTTATCTAGGGTTGTGTTGTACAAAGTTGTATTTTCTGAGTTTAGTGACCATAATCCGGTGACCCTGGCTGTGGATTTAGGAGAAGCTTTGAGTTTTAAGGATAATGTGACTTTGGGTGTTAGTCACCTGACTACAAAAGACCAGGGGAGGAGACTCAAGTGGTCTAAGGTGGCTCCTGAAACTTTTTTTGAGGATCTTTTTACTAAGGCTGATGTAAACTTAGCCATATGCTTAGATAGTTCTGCTCCTAGCTGGGCGATAATTGATGCCTATGTTGCCATATGTAGCCAGATTGCAAATGGTTTAAAAGCTAAAACTAAATTAAGACCTCATCAGGAAGAGAGATGTTTTAACAGAAGCTGTTCTAAGGCTAATGGTGCCCTGCTTCAAGCCCTGAAGGAGATATCAACAAACAGGGAATCCGTTGCTAGTTTGAGGAAAATATACAGATTGGCTATTGCTCAACGCAAACAAGAAGTTAAAGATGAAGCATGGAACAATCTTTTATCAATTGAAGTCTTGCGGGACAGTGGTAAATTTTGGTCAACTATTAACCAACCCTTTTTCTCGGGGCAAGAGAACATACCCCTGTATTGTATCATTCCAGATGATCAATGGCTATCACATTTTAGGGAGATCTATGGCAATGAGGTCCTGGGTTCTCTGGTAGGTGACAATATTTCTACACAGCCTTTGCCTCCCATACTTTTTGAAGTGGCTGAGGTACAAAGAGCAATCCTGGATATGTAAAAAAATAAAGCACCTGGCCCGGATAGAATCCCAGCGGATTTGTACGGGAACATACCTAAATTCCGGGATAAGATTTTAACTACTGTTTATAATGCCTCAGGCTCTAATGGGTTTTCTGCCTCCTGGGCTACATCCATTATCGTCCCGGTTTTTAAAAAGGGGCAGAGTGGCGACCCCTCATGCTACAGACCAATCTCTTTGATAGACTCAGCAGTAAGAGTCCTGGGTAGAGTCATCTTATACACACTCAGGGATTGGTTAGATAACAGGGGGTCCTCTCTAATCTCCAATATGGTTTTAGGGAAAAGAGAAGCACCCTTGATCAGTAAATATACAGTGGCTAACGAAGGGTCCCTTTATATGGGTTTTATGGACCTTTTTTAAAAAACTTTTTTTTAAAATTTTGAGTGACAGTACATTAAAAGAAGGTGCATTCATGTGTACACATTTGGTCGATAAGCAAAAAATGTGCATGTACAGAAACGGGGCCTTTGAATTCAAACAGTCTCACCACAACAGCATTGTGCAATAAGTAGTTGGTCTCATACCTTGTCCCTCTCGCGGCCATCCCGTAACACAAGCTGCCCCAACATCCGCCCATATTTGCAAATAACAGTCTCTGCAGGATACTACCCACCAAGAAAGACCAAAAAATACCCAAGGTCTGTTCACAAGCAATTGGAGTGCGCTCCAGCCGCCACAGGGCTACAGAACAGCATCACATTGTCTCCAAAAGTTACATAGTACGCAATACCCACTCCACCATCTCAATCCCCAACATACACTTCAGTGATCCCAGGTGTGCATCGAAAAATATCTCGTAAAGGAGCCCCTAGCGTGCATCTAGGTGGGGGCCTCGTCCTCAGCAGCCTCCTCTCTCCCCAGCAGGTAACACTGCAATGGAGCCCAGATATCTGCGGGTCGCGAGGCCATCGGTGATAAGTCAGAGTATGTATTGATCTGTTCCTGGCAATAGGCAAGGTCACGCAACCAGTCCTTAAATTTCGGGGCTCTGCCCCTGCCCCATCTACATGCAAATCTTCTTTTGGCAATTAAAAAGGCAAGCGCAATGAGTTTGCGGTGTGCCGCCTGTATGGGCTCTACATATCCCAGAAGAGCTAGAATAGGGGAGGGCTCCAGTTCAGCACCCACGCCAGATGTAGAAAATCCACCCCTGGGGCGTGACATCTATCACAATTGTCTGTGGCGTGAAGTTGGAATCTGTACATTCGGGCCGGAGTGTAATACAGTCTATGGACAAATTGATAATGTATAATTTTGAATCTACTGCTACAGGAGATGCGCTCTGTCTGTTGTAGACAAAATTTCCATTGTTTGTCCGTCAGTGTCATTCCCATTTCCCTATCCCATTTTGCTTTAGCTGCTAACAGCGGGGTGTCTATTAGTGAGTGGGCCGATCTGTAAATCGTCGACACCAGTCTGCTGGGTGTATCGTCTTGGAGGATGCGTTGGAGTGGCTCAAAGGTCTGAGGCTCATGTGGAAAGTCAGGTGTAAGTGCTCTAATTCCCTGACGTAGCCTAATGTAAAGAAAGACGTCAAGCAGGGATGGCTGTTTGCCTTCATATAAATGCTCCATAGATCGGAACGTACCAGCATGATATAAGTATCCCCACGTCGTGACGTGTATGCTTTAGAGCAGCCTACGAAATCCTGCCTCCTGCAGGAGGGGCATGCTTGGATGATAAGCGAGGGGCAAGAGCGGCGTGTATAGCATGCCAATCCCCAATCTAGCAGCTAGTCGGGTCAAGGCAGTCACCGTGCTCATCGCTGTTGTGGGCGTTTTATCTCTTCCTAGGACTACTGCATATAGTGCGCCTTCTATGAGGATCGGATGAGCCAACCAGTGTTCTGCCACCAGCTTGGGCATGTACCTAGGCTGACGTACCCAGAAGAAGGCATAGTGAGCCTGGGCAGCCTGATAATACAGCTCAAAATCGGGAACACCGAACCTGCCTTGATTATATGGCCTAGTGAGGACGTCCCATTTGAGCCGGGGCGATTTTCCGCCCCATACTAATCTGATGAGTTCTGTTCGGAGTTGTTGAAAGAAAAACCTACCTGGGTAGAAGGGAATGTTTAAAAACAAATATAGTAATTGTGGCAGGACCACCATTTTAATCAAAGACGTCCTACCCGCCATGGACAGAGGCAGGGTGATCCAGCGTGTTATATTGTCCATAATGCGAGTCATTGTTGTGCCATAATTGGCCCTCATTAGTTCATCCCGGTCTTTTTCTATGTGGATACCCAAGTATCTCAAATCCCCCTCGCACCAAGCAATGGGATAGTCCAACTCAAACTGCCCAGTGGCTGCAGTGAGTGGAAATATACAGGACTTGCCCCAGTTGATCTGGACTCCGGAGAGTCTACCAAAGCGGACAAATTCCCTGAGAATTGGATTTAAGTTGTCCCTGGGGTCTTTCACATATAAGGTGATGTCATCTGCATGCATAGATATTAGTATTTGCCTTTGAAAACATCTCAATGCTTTTTCCCCATGATGCTGCCTCAGCTTTGCCGCAAGCGGTTCCGTAGCGATGGCAAACAGCAGCGGAGACAGGGGGCACCCCTACCTAGTGCCTCTAGTGATAGAAAATTCAGAGGAGAGCCTGCCATTTATAAGCACTCTGGCAACTGGCATTTCATATAATAGCCTGATCCATGAGACAAATACAGCTGGAAAACCCATGCGCTCCATTACCTGGAACACATAATCCCATTCCATGGAGTCAAAAGCCTTCATGCGTCAAGGAAAATAGCAGCCATGGGTTGATTTTCGTGTGCTGTGTTTAGAACCGAAAAGAAGGTGCGCAGATTATGTGATGTTGCTCTGCCAGGTACGAAACCTGATTGATCAGGTAAAATCAAGTTAGGGAGTAGGAGATTGATACGGGTGGCAATTAGTTTTGCAAGGATTTTCACGTCGCAATTAAGCAACGAAAGGGGCCGGTAGGAATCACATTTAGTCGTAGGTTTCCTGGGTTTTAAGAGCGATGTGATTAGGGCCGCGCGCATAGAGGGAGGCAGGTGGCCTCCCTCCAGTGCGTCTTCGTAGACCTCTCGTAACACCGGTGCCATAAAGTCAATGTATGTTTTATAAAATTCCATTGGAATCCCATCTAGTCCTGTAGCCTTACCCGATTGCCTGCTCATGAAAGCACCTCATCCAATTCAAATGGGGCACTCAAAAATGCTCTCTGTGCGTCACTCAGCCACCCCAGGGACACGTCATCAAGGTATTCATGTAAGTGTAGAGTACCAGTTCTAGTGGAAGTGTATAATGCACTATAATGTGCCACAAAAGTGTTGGGAATTTGCGCTGTATCTCTATATACCTCTCCCTCCGAGCTTTCAAGTTCTAAAATAATGTTAGGGGAACGAGTCAGTTTTATCGTCGCAGCCAGCGCCTTCCCTGGCCTCTTGCCTTCGCCAAATCGGCGAGCTATCCAATGTTTGCCCCTAAATTTGGATTCTCTAGCGGCTTCATCAGTGTATTCAGTCAGTGTTTCTCGTATGCGTGAGAGGGTGGTATCATCAGGACAGGCAGCCAACAATGCCTCCAGACTTTTAACCCCTTAAGTGCTTCGAACGTTCGGCGGCCGACAGCACCACTACCTCGGGAGTGCTGCCGTCGGCCGTTGAACGTTCCAACTGCACCTGCGCAATGGAACGTCCAGCACTGGAGCTGGACGTTCCATAGCTGCTAAGGTGTTAAGATCAGTCTCTAATTTCGTCAGTCGTGCCATTATACTCTTCAAAACTCCCGACCCCTTAGCAATGCAGAGTCATCTCAAAGTCACCTTGAATGCATCCCAGATAGTTTCTACGTCATTCACAGAATCTTTATTGCCCTTGAAGAAATCTAAGCATTCTTCTCACAGCTCCTCCTGAAATGCTGTATCAAGTAACATCGTGGGTTGTAAGCACCTGGCAGTCATCGGGGGGCCAAGGTCCGCAGACCGCAGCGTGATTATGACAGGCGAATGATCAGAGTATGTTCTTGGGAGGTGTTGCGCCGTTACAAGTGCAGCATCAAACTGTGGTGATATATATATATGTATATATTTCCAGCCAAACGAGTCGCTGTAGAACCTTACCACTTGACAAAGGCGGGCCTCGGATGGGATAGCGAATCCCAAAATCATCCAACCAAAAACCCTCTCCGGTAAGGAAAAGAAATCCGGGCCACTTGAAAGTGCAAAAGCGTGTTTATTCAAGCCTTGAATAAACACGCTTTTGCACTTTCAAGTGGCCCGGATTTCTTTTCCTTACCGGAGAGGGTTTTTGGTTGGATATATATATATATATATATATATATATAATCGAGCCTCACCCATGAGCGTGCTTGTGCCGTAAAATGTGTACCATCCCTAGCATCCACGTGTAGGTGTCTCCAGGCGTCTATCAAATTGTGATCTTTAAGTGTAGTGAGCAATGTCGGCCTAGCCTTAGTGTAATGATGAGGGGCGGGGTGGGACCTGTCCATAGCCAGGTCTAGCGTAAGATTGAAATCTCCCCCCCAGAGAAGATGCTGTGGGCCCGTACCCACAATGGCCACCCATAAGTCCGTGAAGAATTGAGGGTCATCAATAATGGGGCCGTAACAGCAGACCAACGTGACTGGAATGTGTCCCAGCCTACCCCACATCATACAATACCTCCCTTGAACGTCCACTTTACTGCCCACCAGAACAAATGGTGTACCCCTCTTTACCTATATCGCTGTGCCTCTAGCATATGTAGAGTAGGAGGAGAATGTAGTGTGCACCGCCACCTGCCGGCAAAGGAGTGAACAGCCTGAGCCTTGAAATGGGTCTCTTGGAGAAAGGCTATATGCACTGCGTGGCGGTCCAAGTAAGAAAGGATTTGTCGCTGTTTCCTGGGGTCTCCTTGGCCTCTCACATTCCATGTCAATATGTTCAAATTAGTGTCCCCCATGATTAGGCTGGTCATGTGGAATTATGCAGCGTGTCAGGGAAGGCCAAGTCACTGCATGTGTTAATTTTTGGGAATTGCACCTGTCCATCAAGACTCCAGCCCGTCAACTCGGGCCCCATTGTACTGTACATGCCAGTGCAGTATCGTGAATGAGTGTGTGTGTGTACCATATGCATTGCGAGAGTTAACTCCCGACTTTCGTCATTCCGCAATCCTGTTAATCCTAGAAGCAACATCTCCTGAATATACATTTCGCCGAACCCCGTAACAAACTTTTCAAACACTCCTACCCCTCCCTCACCCCCTGAAACATTTCTAACCTGCCAATAGTAGAAACCCCCAGCTTAGCTACAGACGTTAGTGTAGTACACTTTCTGTATAAAAGGTCAGGGCCTTGAGTCTTGCCTTTGCTCCTCTGAGGTATCATTGACCATGCCGTTCCCCTTCCCACAATCCAAATAAACAAAGCAGTGAAATCCTCTTTCAACGATCTCGTCTGTACAATTGCTAATAGATTACGCATCTCGCTTTCTGACCATTCAGAACTATGCACATTTGTCAGAGATAACTCAATAACGTCTGAGGTAGCATTTTCACAGGTCACTACCCCACCCCCCTCCCACTGAAGCATTCCCAACTTTCCAGAAATCGCATCCCACCCACCTCCCTTAGCACCAAGTAAACAACCCAACAGTGGAAGTGTAATCAACACGAACAGTGGGGCATTCCCTATGGGGGTCATCTAGGGTATGCACATAGCCACCCCTTACACCTTGCCCTTCGTCTGTTCGGCCACAGTAGGGCACATTCAAGGGAAGGGGGTGGTGCCTGGAATACATTACCACCAACGGACCAATGCCCGTCCATGGTACTCTCAGTCAGCAGCGGCGACTCTCATGATTGAAGCCCCCCTATGGGCTTCCAAGTTAATATCAATGGGACAGTATATCATCCCAGCAATCAGCATTTCAATTTACTCGTCTCCATTCAGTGATCGTTCTTCTTCCTGCACGTTTTCACCATTATCATTATGAGCAGATCGTGTCCGTCGTAGAGTTTTCAGAAAATCTTCCACTTGCTGCGGATTCGTGAGGAAGTGTTGCTTGGCTTGGTGTGTCACTCTCAGCTTTGCTGGGAATAACAACGCATAGTCAATCTGTAGTGCACAGAGTTTTTTCTTGACCTCCAGGAATTTTCTTCGCTGTTCCTGCACTATAGGCGTAAAGTCTGGGTATATGGAAAAATTGACACCATCGCATGCGAGAATTTGGTTGGAGCGTGCTGCCTGCAACGCACTACCCCGGTCCCTGAAATTTAGGAGCCGTGCAATAATGGGTCTTGGTGGGGCCCCTGGCTTAGGCCGCGGTCCAAGCGAGAGGTGAGCTCTTTCAACGATGAATTGTTTGGAGAACGCTTCAAGCTCAACCGCAGCAAGGAGTATCTTCTCCACGTACTCTTTCATACGCCCCGTGTTGGTGGATTCTGGCATGCCTACCACGAGAACGTTATTGCGCCGGCTGTGGGCTTCCAATTCCTCATTTTTCACAGCAATGACTCTGAGGACATTGTCCATTCTTGACAGTTGCGTGGTATGCGAGGCCGTGGTGTCATCGTTATCAGATATCCGCCTTTCAGTTTCAGTGATTCGCTCTTCGTGTACATCCATTTGTTGTGTAATGGTGTCCATCCTTGACGATATCCTGTCAACTTGTCTACTATTGTAGCAAATCCCTGTCTCATTTCTTGAATAAATTGTTGTATGTCTGATGAGGAGGAATGAGAACTCGCTCCTGTTGTCGATGGGCTTTGTGAGCCCACTGCGTCCGGCGTGTTCCGCAACCCTTTCCTGGCTGCGGTGGATTCAAAGGTCAATTTAGTTTGTTAATTATCCTGTTTACCCATGGTGGGTCTCTTGCAGGGACTTGCAGTGGTTGGTGAGGGTTGTGTGCCACTTCCTTCCTGGAGAGGGCAGGAGTCTTTTTTCATGAGCACAGTGCAGTGCGATTGGTTGTCTCTGCTATAACATGCCCAGCAGGAATATAAGGATACAGAGGCAGCAATTGTTCCTCGCTGCCCCGTCACAACCAGCCAGGGAGACGTCGAGGGCGGCTATTCGCGGTCCCAGGCAGCAAACAGGGCTTGACCACGCGGCACCCCTGGTAGTTTCACAACAATCCGGTCAAATGGGGCAGTAGAGCGGGCCACATGACCGCTGATCAAGGAAGTGCAGCAAGAGCCATTAGATCTTATGGCCCAATAGTACCTCTGGATTTGGCTGTAGTTGCTTGCTTGTAGTTTATTTTAGGAAAAGTGGTGATAGCTACAATGGAGGGCGTGCCATCTTTGCCCCTGCGTGCGAGTAAGGTGTGACGCAGTCAACTTCCTTCTCCCTTTTGGGCTTGTCTAGGTAGCTGTGGCACCGCGTCAGGCAGCGGGGGTATTTACTCATGTAGGATGTAGCGCTTGCGCCGTTCTTAAGATCCCTTTCTTAGCGCAGCAGCTCACCTCATCGTGGGACAGTGTGTGTAATCTTCACGTAGCTATATCGTGTGTCCTCAATGTGCCTTCCCAGGGGTGCGCAGTGACTCGGCTATTTGGCCCTTCCAGTGATTACCCCGTTATTCCGACAGTTCTCTGTGGCTTCTTTCTGGTGCTTGCCCACAGGTGAGACACAGCTCTCGTAGCAAGTTGTGCCGCAGCGTGAGCCAAGGCCTCGCAATGTTCACTCAGTGGCAGTCACAGGTCTTTGCGTAGTCAAGCCCCCTCTGGTAAGAGCCTACACATCGGTGGAATCCCAGGTCACCCTTGAAGAACGCACACGGACAGCTCCGTCGATTCCGAGTGTCACAATGGGGAGCAGCGCCGCGCACAATGCGGGCTTCACAAGTGCTCTCGGTCTAATTTTGAAAGTCCAGTCACGGGGGGAAGCAGCTTCTTGTTCATGTGCAGTTATGGCTGTTATTCCTTGCCGATAGTATCGCTTGCAGTCCTTACAGCACCCATCCACTCTGTAGCGTAGCAGCAGCCTTCGCTCCCCACCGCGATGTTACGGTCTCCTCTGCCAGCCGTCTGCCACGCAGTTGTTCGTTATACAGACACCCTACCAGGTGCCGTAGTTGGCATCAGCCTCTGGAGCTCCTCGCCGGTGCCTCTGGGTCACCCGCACTGTGGCAGCGCCGAAGGCAGTACCTTTCCTGGTGGTCTTTCTCTTGAGGCCTGTGTGCCTCGTGGTTCGCCGCGGCCCAGCGTAGTTCTCAAGCCCCGCAGGTTGCTCCGCCCAGCTCCGGCACAGTCTCCGGTCAAAACTCCGGAGCCTCCAGCTCAGTCGCACCGCGTCGTAGAGCCTCCAAACTTTCACCGATGCTGCACAGGAGTGTCTTCCACACTCTCGCTTGTTTTTAGTCGGGAAAGGCGTTGGTTCACAGGATAAATGAAAGGATAATTTGTCCAGGCGGCAGGAGCCTCTAACAAGTGTGGCCATTCTGCGTGTGTGCCCTCTAGCGCCCCGGGTTTTATGGACCTTTCCTCAGCTTTTGATTTGGTTAATAGAGCAAAACTGTGGTCAATTTTATTAGACTTAGGCATTGACCCACCTTTGGTAACATTTTTTGCAACTTTACACCGGGGTCTTTTAGCGTCAGTCAGGGTTACACGGGATGGTAGATGCACTAGTCACTTTAGTTCAGAGAGGGGAGTCAGGCAAGGATGTATCCTATTCCTGGCCCCCTCCTTTTTACTCTGTATATCAACGCTCTGGAGAAGTCCTTAGGAGAGGCCTCCCTGGATGTTCCGCGTATAGGAGACTTGGTAATTCCAGTGCTCCTATACACGGATGATGCTGTTTTATTGACCCATACTGGTTTTGGTCTCCAAAGGTTGCTGGATTCCTTTGGGGATTTTATGGTGTCCCTGGATTTGAAAGTAAATATTAAGAAGTCACATGTTATGGTGGTTGGGAAACATTGTAGGAAACTAAAGTTGAAATCCTTTTTTTGAAATGGAGCTGAGGTTACAAAGGTACCCGTTTTTACATATTTAGGGGTCATCTCTGATGAAAGAGGTACCTGGGGTCCTCAACAGAAGCTCAAATGTAATGCTGTAGCAAGGTCTACCTCAGAACTAATGGGTTTTGCAAAGAGGTTGGGGGCAAGACCAGTGGAGGCACTTTGGAAAATGTATAAATCTAAATGTTTGGCTATAGCCAAGTATGGCTCCTCTAAATGGGGCTACACATCGCAGGACAGGATCCAAGTGGCGGGAAATACGTTTTTAAGATCTCTTCTCTGAGTACCCCAGTCCACCCCAACTTTTTCAATACATACTGAACTGGGGTTGGGATATGTAACGGATCTGTTGAAAGTTGCCCCATTGATGTATTGGATAAAGACCTTGCTAAACCAAGAAATTACATTGAATCATCAGATCTTAGGTGATTGTGTATCTATGGATAAAGCTAACAGGGTTCCCTGGCTTGTGTATGTAAGACTAATGTTTACAAGACTAGGGCGCCCCGAGATTTACACGTCACCGGATTGTATTAAAAAGGAGCATCTGAGCTGGACAAAGATTCATTTTTTAAACATGCTAGCATTGGAACATGAGGATCAGGAGCTAAAGAAACCTTTGGTAAAGGCTATTTATTTGTTATTACTACTCCCTCACTTGAGCCACATTTAAAAATTGTAACTAGACCTTTTCATTGCCAGCTTCTGATTAGATTTCGATTCAATTTAATTCATTTAACCTTAGGTGTTTTTCCTACTTGGGATAAACTTGAAAGCTCTAACCCATGTCATTGCGATAACTTTTTAACCCAGGACACTTTGCATTTTATTATGTTTTGTGAGTTCTACTTTGACATTCAATTTTTTTTTTAATACCAATATTAAGAGAGGCAGTTTTTTACAAGTTAGGCCTACTTTCACTTATTTACAGATGTTAAGTAGTACTCGCGGCATGTTTTGTGTTGCCAGTTTTTTGGTGGCTGTTGTCCGGAGCAAAACTAAAAGAATAGCCATCCTTAACAATCTTGTCTGATTTTATCGATACCTAAATGAAATTATTGGTATTTATTTATATTGATTGTTATTGCTGATTTTATATATATAAAATGTCTGTATTTTTGTCTTTTAGGATTTTAAATAATCGGATAAAGTGTTTTTGACTGACTGACTGATTAAATTAACAGGCTAAGTCTCTCTGACCCCACAAAAGTGCTCTAAACAAACAAACAAACAAACATAAAAGACAGGAATACACACATAAACTTCCACCAGTCTTATGTAGTTTCCAAATGAAACAGATTATATTTAGGGACAATCAATATATATAGGAGGCAGAAACCAATGAAGATAAAGAGCAATGGTGCATCTAACTGATGCTATCAGGAATTTGTCGCCCAATGATTTCTTTCTTGCATGGTGCCAACATGCGTTTCGGTGCTGAGCTAACAAGTAGCTATCACCTTCCTCAGGGCACTAGTGATTAGAAAATCTAGAAAGAGCACTAGGGTGGGGTGGGCCAGTAAGGGGTGGGGTTTAACAGATACAACCTGCGTGCCAAATATGCAGTCGAAAACCAGTCCTCAGAGAAATCACTGCAGGCAAAAGGCAGAACAATGATCATGCACAGAACAATGGAACCTCGAAATGGAGATAGTCCAGGTGTGGGAGGGCAGGTCGGATATACAGACGCGGAGGCTGAATATATTGGCGAACAGCACTTTTATTATCAGGAAACAAGGATTTAGATTTCACAACGGGTTCCGCACTTCCTCCCGCAGCACCGGTTTCTTCAGGATGGAAAGGATTAGCCGTGGTACTCGATGTTCCTCCCTCTTCTACCAGTTGATGTAATTCCTGGGACGATGGGGTCTCCGTGATGTTGTTTAACCCGGAGGTACCGAGAGGGAAAAAGAGAAAGGGCCGTCAGTTGGACTGTTGGTTTGAAACCCTTGCTCCTACACTGGAAGGTAGTGCACGGAAAAGGGGATGGTGAAGGGTTGTGCATAAAGATAATGGACGTGAAGGATAAGGGGTAGGTGGTGAATTGTACAAGGCGAGGATAAGAATATAGCGGAGGAATAGTCGTAGAACAAGCAGAACTGTCCCAAGATAAACAACCAAAGTGTTACTTTCTAGTACTGTCTTTGTCACTTGTGAAAGTATAAGTTTTTCCCCTTAATCCATTCCACCCACCACCCACAGGTTTATGCTCCACCACCCACCACCCACAACATCAAGCAATTCCCCAATGAGCTTTGGATCAATGTCACTCACCGGCCCCGCCGTAACTCTCCTGAGTCACGGCACGCTCTACAGCCTCCTCCTGGAGACACCACCACTCCTCCGTCCAGCGGTCTTCGGTTTCCCCCGCCTCTTCTCCACGCTCAGCAGCGCTGTCTTGACTCTCGGCGTTCAGCTCCGGCTCCCGGCTCCGAGATTCGGAGTCCTCCGCGTGTTCCATCCCAGGTCCCGCCTCCTCGACGTTCTGCGACCCTGCTTCCTGTATGGCGTCCGTTTTTATTCGTCCATTGTCTGTAGCACCTCCTCTAGACGTTGCCTCACGCTGTGGAAAGAGAGGAGAGACATGGGTCTTCGTCCGTAGTTCCTGTGAGACGTGATGCAGCCTTGTTCGTGCAGGGAAGTCTGGGCTCCGTAGTCCAACCCTATCAGGTGTTCCGACAAGATCTTTCTCACATCCCCTTTCCCTTGGTGTCCTGTTACTATGGTTTCTATCTTGTGGATATCGGGACAGGAAGTCTACATTCCCTTGTTCTGACCCCTTCCGATGTTGATTGCGAAACCTATAGGGTTGTAACGCCAGGAACCACCTTAACACCCGATCGTTGTTTCCCTTGTTTCGGGATAACCATTCCAAAGGGGCATGGTCAGTGAATAGGGTAAATTCTCTTCCTTCCAAATAATATCTCAGTGTTTCTATGGCCCACTTCACAGCCAAGGCCTCCTTTTCGATGACTGCATAATTTTGTTCTCTAGGAAATAATTTCCTACTGAGGTACAAAATTGGCTGTTCTTGTCCCTGTCGGGATACTTGAGAGAGCACCACCCCCAACCCCTGATCCGATGCATCCGTCTGTAGGACAAACGGTAAAGAATAGTCAGGACTGGCTAGCACTGTTTCGGACGTAAGCGAACCCTTCAGGGTATGAAAGGCTCTTAGAATGTCAGGAGTGGGATGCTTTAAACGTTCTTCTGTGTTAGATGCTTTTTGCAGTAGATTGGTGAGAGGGGATGCTATTTGAGAAAAATTAGGGATAAACCTCCTGTAGTACCCCAAGAGGCCCAAAAAAGCCCGAAGATCCTTCTTTGTCTTAGGAAGGGGTATTTGGGATATGGCTGTCAGTTTGGAATCTTGTGGTCTAATCATTCCCTCGCCTAATAAGTATCCCAGATATTTTACTGTTTGAACAGCTAAGTGGCTTTTTGAGGGATTGATTTTTAAACCCTGTCCTAATGTTTCAATGACCTGTTTCAGGTGATGTACATGTTGGTCCCATGTATCACTAAAGATGACAATGTCATCGCTGTACGCTCCGGCATACCTCTCATGGGGACGTAATATGCAATTCATTGCTCTCTGAAAGGTGGCTGGTGCCCCATGTAAACCAAAAGGCATAACCTTAAAATGGTAGAACCCATCAGGGGTAGAAAAAGCTGTTTTCTCTTTGTCTTGTGGACGTAAAGGGATTTGCCAGTACCCTTTACACAGGTCCAGCGTACTGATATATTTGGCTCTCCCTATTTTCTCTACCATCTCATCCACTCTTGGTAGTGGATAAGTATCGAATTCGGATAATTTATTGACTTCTCTGAAGTCAATGCAAAATCTGACCGAACCATCCGAACCATCCGGTTTTGAAACCAAGACAATCGGTGAGTTCCACTCACTAGAAGAGGGTTCAATAATGTCCATCTCCAGCATCTTTTGGACTTCCTCTCATATGGTTTGACGACGTGCCTCGGGTATCCGATAGGGCCGAAGTCGCACCCTTTTCCCTACAGGTGTCCTAATGGCATGTTGTACCAAGGTGGACCTCCCAGGGGTTAGTGAAAACACTCCTCCAAGGGGAGCGAGATTCTGGGTTAACTTCTCTTTCAAAGTGCTCGGAAGACTGTCATCTATGCACTGGGTAAATAAAGGAGTCTCGGTCTCTGTTTGCGCACTTAGGATTGGCAAAGGTCCTTCCCATTTTTTTAACAAATTGATATGATAGATTTGTGAAGTACCCCTGGTTGCATCTAATTCTATTCGATAGGTCACAGGGGTGACTTTCTCAGTGACCTTATAAGGACCTTGCCTTTGACCAAGCAATTTGTGATCAGAGGAGGCCATCATCAATAGAACGAGGTCTCCCACCTCGAACTTTCTTTCCTTTGCTTTTTTATCATACTGCGTTTTCTGAGCAGCCTGTGCTTTTTCTAGATTATTACGGACAATAGTCCGGATCTGTCCAAGATGTGTTTTCAGAGTTTTTTTTTTTTTTTAAATGTTTTTATTCAGTTCTTGGCAGTTCATTCATAACAATCATTACAGAAAATCAAAAAAACAGAATGATAAGCTGAACAAAAAAAAAAAAAAAAATTTTTCAACAATATAGCATCCTCTCAAGAAAGAATAAAGCCTGAAAGAAGAAATTTCATATCAAAAAACATACATAGAGATTTAATCAAAATATGTCCCCCATATTTTTTCAAATTTACGAAGTCCCCCAATCCTTTGTGCATATTTAAGTTCACTTTTCCTTACTCTCCTCATTTTCTCATACCATTCATCCAAAGAGGGTACTACATCTGTTTTCCAATACTTAAGAATCAGTGATCTGGCCACCGCTACAATAATATATACCAGTTTTACTAGTGACTCAACCAGATTAAGTTCTGGATCAATACCAAATATAATCAGTCTTTCATAATTAATAATCGTACATTGCATATGAAGTGAAAGCAAAGAAAAAATGCCCTCCCAGAAGGCCCCAATTCGGGGGCATAAGGCTACTATATGAGACCAATTAGCCAAATCTGGTCGAGAACATCTAAAACAGATGGGAGATGAATTACTAAACATTCTGGCAATGACTGCAGGTGTATAATATAGCAGCCATTTACTAAAAAACAGCATTCGCCTCCAGTTAGCGCCTCTCAATACCGAGAAATTAAACTTATTTAATGTTTTCCACATATTGACTGTTAAGTAGAGACTTTCATGTTTCTGCCATTTTTTAGTTGCTTTAGTGCTCAGATCCTCCTCTCTACTCTGTGCTAGGACTCTTCTCCATTTTCCTTGTTTCATAAATAGTGAAGACCAAAAGAGATCATTGGATAAATCTGAGGCTTGACTGATCTGTACTAAATCAATTTGAACAAAAACTTTATATAGTAGATTATAAGAACCCATAAGAAGAAAATTTCCCCCAGTTAGAGAAAGCATCTCAGTAGGAGTTAGCCAAGCTTCATTTTCCACGAAATTCAGTAGTGATGTAAACCCCAGTCTGACCCAGTTTTGTACAATTTCTGGCCCCATTTTAATACCAAAACCAAAAATAGCATCACTAAATGGAGTTTTCAAACTAAAGAGAGGAAGTGAGTATCTCTTCAACATGGCATCTCGTTTTTTAAAAAACCAATTTAAAACCTTGTATCGGACTAGTTTAGGAGATTTAGGTATGGGTAATGGAGAAGAGATTTTGGCTTCTTTGCATATTGTTTCAAAAAAGAAATTTATAAACAGTACTTGACTTGACATTGGATGTTTGAATCTTGAGAGATACTGTGCAAAATAAGCAAAGTAGTAATCTCTAAGGTTTGGGAGACCGAGACCTCCTTGTTCTTTTTCTTCGTATAGAGTATTTATGGCAATTCGAGGTGTCTTTTTAGCCCAGACAAAAGCTGAGAACATCGATTCGATTTTCGAAAAGAAAAAGCCCGGTAATGAACATGGGATAGTGGAAAACAAAAAATTAAATAGGGGGAGAACCGACATCTTAATTAATGCCACCCGGCCTAGAATGGACAAAGGTAGGGTATTCCATCGTGAAAACAGATCGCGAACTTTTTTTATTAAGGGTTCAAAATTCAAAAAGTACAATTCACTTACAGATGGCATAAAATAGACACCCAAATATCTTTTGGGTCTATTATTAATACAGTTTTGAAAATCCGGGTGTAGTTCGGGGGTTATACTACCACAAATTAAGATCTCGGTTTTCCTCCTATTGATTCGATACCCTCCAAGTGCTTCAAATTCAGCAAAAACAGAAAGAGCCTGTGCTTGCGAATGCATCTCCGGTTTAAGAAGAAGCATTATGTCATCTGCATATAATTTGATTTTATCCATAGAGGCCATAGGTGGAAGGATATCTATAGAATTCCGGATTGCCGCCGCCAGTGGTTCTATGAAGAAGGCAAAGAGAACAGGGGACAATGGACAACCCTGCCTTGTCCCTCTTTGCACTGAAATTGAACCCACCATGGATTTGTTAATAAGCACATGGGCTTTTGCACCGTGATACAGATTTTTGACTAAGGTTATAATTTGTGAGGGGATTCCAAAAAATTGTAAAATAAGAAAAAGTGTATTCCAGACCACCAAATCAAAAGCCTTTTCTGCATCTAAAAGAAAAACTAAAGCCGGCACCTTACATGTTTCAAAATAATCTAAGGCCTCAACCAAATAGTGAGTATTAGTGATGAGTTGTCGACCTGAGATAAAACCATTTTGGTCTGAATGAATCAGTTGCGAAGAAATATGATTAAAACGTAATGAGAGTAATTTAGTAATGATTTTATAGTCCGAATTTAACAAAGTAATGGGTCTATATGAGTTAGGATCATTTGCTTCCTTCCCTTTTTTCAAAAAACTAACCACAGTCCCATCATAGAATGATGGTGGGATTGAGCCACCTTCCAACATGGAATTGGATAATAAAAGTAATAGTTTAGATAGGGAGGTGAAAAATATAACAAAGAATTCTGCAGGGAAACCGTCTGGCCCACATGCCTTACCATGTGGCAGAGATTTAACTACAGCTTTTAATTCATCCTCCGAAAATGAAGATGCCATTGCTGCTTGGTCCATCTGAGAGAGAGTGGGAAGATTATGCTTGTCTAAAAAATTGTTTAATCTGTTTTGATCCGTAATATGGTACGAAGTATAAATTTTCTCGTAGTGAGACAACATAATCTGTCCTATCTCTGCTGCATCTGAGGTATCAGTATCATTAATTGGAGATTTAAGAGAATGAATTAGATTAGCTGCCGCTTGTTCTCTGACCTGCCATGCCAGAAATTTACCCGTAAAATTGCTGTGTTCGTATGTTTTTTGGGCTTGCCTACAGAAAATTTCCTCACTTCTCTCAAAATAATGTGAGCTCAGTTCACGTTTTGCAGCATTTAATTCATTGTTTAGCCTGGCAGATGGATTATGATACATTTGTTCTACCACATCCTGGATATTCTTCTGTAGTAAATTCTTTGTATCCCTAAAAGCAGCTGATTCCCGCGCATCCCTTCCAATAGCAATCCCCCGGATAAACGCCTTAAGTGAGTCCCATACCACATGAATAGGAGCAGTTCCCATATTTCGTTCAATAAAGTCATTAATCTCATTTTTCAATAGGGTCACCCATGTTACATCAGCCAGGTATGATTTATTAAACACCCAGCGTTTTACCGCATTTGTGCTCTCCTCAAATATCAATTCTAATGCTAACAATGCATGGTCGGAGAAGCCGTTATGTAGAATTCTTTGATAGCTATTCTTAAATTTTGAGGAGGTCAGGAAAAAATCGATACGAGAAAATGACCTATGTCTTCCCGACCAACAAGTATACTCTCTTTTATGGGGATTTATAGATCGCCACGGATCAACAAGATCTAAAGTCCTTACGTTATTCGAAATGGATTTAAATGCTTTAGGTTTCAATTGTTTTTTACCACCCGTGCTAGAATCTAAGTTCAGGTCCATAAGTATATTAAAGTCCCCCCCAATCACAATATCTCCTCCAACCAACAAAAGAGACTGAAACATTTCCTCATAGATTTCCGACTTATCGTTAATTGGAGCATAAAAGCTTACAAATGTGATAGGGGAAGGCCTATTCTTGAATTTACATGTTGCCCAACACCATCGACCCCGGCTCCCTGCCTTGGATTGCAAAATCTCTAACTCCATATTCTTATTAATGAATAGTGCGACTCCCCTTTGTGACTCAGAAAAAAAGGAGGACCCCCGATACGAGGCCCACCCTTTAAACATAGAAAAATGGTCAACTTTTGAAAGAGGGATGTGTGTTTCTTGAAAGAGAATAACTGCAGGATTTTCAGTTAAGACCCATTTCTCTATTGCCCGCATTTTTTTTTTATTATTGAGACCGTTCACGTTGAACGAAACAATTTTTATACCATTTTTAACCATTCTAATAGTGTTTACTAAAGTTTTCTAAAAATATTACTCCTTCTTTGCATATCATACCCTTTTTTTTAAACAAAGTACACTCGGTTCTGAGTCCATCAAAAAAACTACTTGTATCTTCAGCAAGCAGACCAAAAAGTAAACATTAAAAAAAAAAAAAAAATTGTGCCAAGAACTGTATTTTTTTACTATTTTCACCCCCCTCCCTCTTCCTCCATCTGTGGCACCCTCCTCGCTCTACCTCCCTCCTCCCACGCACGCCACAGGAACCTCTCCCTTCCATTTGAGGTGTCGTGTTGATACACCTCTTCAACCTTCCTGCCCTGTCCTACCCCCACCCCAACATAGTGTATGAAATACATCATCCAGTGGAGAGAAAAAACGATTGAAAAGAAAACCCGAATATCTCATGCAAGTATTCTATCTTCTGTCCGAATTTAGCCATTTTGAATTCCATGTAATAGCTCCTGTGCTGCCTCTACATCTGATAGCATATAGAATTTACCTTTAAAGAGCACTCTAAGTTTTGACTGCTGAGCTATCATTGCTTGTGCCCCATGGGCTTTGAAAAGATGAAGAATTTTAACGAATTCTTTTCTTCGTCTTGCTGCTGCTGCAGACATGTCGTCTCGGCTCTGTGGGGAACTGCTACGGTGGAGTTCCACGCCTCCACGTAGCACCTGGGCTTCCTGTTCCTTGTTCCTCCCCCTCCCTCTGCTCCTCGAGGGTGATGGCGCTGGAGGTGGATTCATGGCGTTTCTGCGGTGCCTGCGGCGTTTGATCTGATTGCGGTGCAGCGAGGATATACGCTGTATTTGTGGCACGCTGTGAGCGCTGGGGCGCTGTTTGATGCAGGAGCTTCGGATGTAGTGAAAACCACGAAGGAAGGAAGCGCTTCTCCCAAGGTATATTCTCCCAAAAGAAAGCAGTTTGGTGGAAAGTGCATGCCGGGTGTATGCCGTGTTTTCATCGGAGAGTGACATTTTTTCTAAATTAAGACACTGGAAGTTTCAGAAGCGCTCGAAGGCGCCGACATCTACTTGCATCAGTGGGCCTGCGGGGCATTCCTTTTCATTGTAGATTTTTGGAAGCAAACGCGATAGTCAGTGGCATCTTTGACAACAAATGTTGAACTTGTTATTAGTCACGCACTGAGTACGGCAATTAATTTTTATTGGGAGCTGTTTGCTATTTCTGTATAAACGCTTTACAGCGCTGCAGTGACTTAAACTTTTTCTGAGGCTCGGTTTGGAAAAATCACAATTTCGGAGTGGAGTAAAAAGTATCTAGGAGCACTTGCTACATCAACATACTCGTTTTTGGGACGCTATACATTTTTCTGTTTACTAAACCGGCTGCAAGCATTCTGAGAGGAGCTTACAGCTGCATCTGTGAAAAACGCGGTAGGAGCAGAGGAGACACGCTGTGCACTGTGTCAGCAACTAGAAGCTGGCTGCTCTCGTTTAAACACTTTTTTTTTCTTACAAATGCCCTGACTCGAGCTGCGGAGCAGGGCTGAATTAGGCTGAGATCATTATGCCGCCTCTTTGAGGAAGTGAATGGTGGCTACTACTGAAAACTCTTAGCATTTTTGAGAGGAATACATACGAAGATGGTCTAAAACTGTTAAAGATTGTGAAATACGAAAGGAGCAGAGAAGGCACACTTTGTTTTGTTTTGTGTCAGCAGTCAGCAGTGGCAGTGGCTGGACTTTCCTAAAAATACTTAAAGGAGCTATCGTTTTGAAAAGAACACTGAATATCGAAAGTTTGTAGAAAATTAAAAGGAACAGAAAAGCAGAGGAGTAGGATTAACCAGGTGGATATAGGTGTACACAAGCTGTGTGCACAAGAGCTTGTAAGTCTACTTAAAAACATTTATACTGTTGCTTGAAGGGAAACAGAAGTCAAAGGGGTTTTTTGTAAGTCTCTGCAATCTCTGCAATATCTTTAACCCGTGAAGAATCGAGCTACTGAGCTACTGCTGGTATGGGGAAGATTTTAAATGCGCGCAAAGCAAAGCAACGCCGACAGCAGGCAAAAGAGGCTGAGGCTTTGGCTAAATTAACAGATGAAGGCATTATAAAGGCGGTGGATTCAGTGCATTCATCGGACTGCTCAGAGACAGAGGATGTATTAACAGAAGATCTATTGCAGCTGAGTATGGGGGACAAAGTTGCCGATTTCCAGAATGGTGATAAATCCGATACTCTTGCTTCTCCTCAGCCTCTTGCACAACCACCCCCTCCGCCCAAACAATTTCCCCTGTTTGTTAAAAAAACTCCTTCGCTTCTGCCCAACAATATGACCTCGGAAACTGTTGCAAATGTGGCAATAACCCAGAATCATACAGTTTGTACAAGGGATTCAAGTCTGGCAGTTAGCTCCTCTATAATTTCAGCTTCGTCTGCACAACTAGGCTCAGCAGTATTCACTTCAACTGTTGATTCACTGAACTCTGGTGCTTTAGGAAAAGAGGATTTAATGAGTACAGTATCCCAATCTTCATCTGTATCTGATAGAAATCTAGTTGCAGAGGTGGCAGGCTCCTCGGCCCCTGTACTAGAGATGGATACGGAAACAGAAGGAGAGATGAAGATGTCCGTAAAAGACATGCTAAACTTAATATTGGATGAACTAAGAGAGATCAAGAGATCACAAAACGTGGAGCTGTCTGCAATCCATCAGAGGTTGGATAAAATGGATAAAATTGAAGAGCTAGTGTTCACTTTTCCAGCTCGTCTAACGGAAGCAGAGGAAAGGATTTCCTCTCTTGAGGATCAAATGGTTGCGGTAAAGAAAGAAACTGTAGACGTATCCAAAACTTCTAGGGCTCTGGAGAATAAGCTGGATGATTTGGAGAATTACAATAGGAGATCCAACCTACGCATAGTGGGGGTCCCCGAAGGAATTGAGGGGTCAGATATGTTTCAATGGGTTTCTACATTTCTCCAACAGGGAGTGATTCCGGAACACAAAGGAGATTTAACGATCACCAGAGCCCACCGAGTTCCTGCACACCTCCCCTCGAACTCCACGCTACCTCGGACTATCCTCCTTAACTTTGCCGATGTTAGGGTTAAGGAGCAAATTCTATCCAGAGCAATTCGACAGAGACAGTTTCCGGTGAATGCCACAGTGAAATGCCGGATTTTCTCAGATATGTCTGCAGCAGCAGCAAGACGAAGGAAAATGTGTTTTCAGAGTTGAGACATAATCAACTAAAGGTTTAGTATTGTCAGGTTCGTTTTCCCATTTTTCTTGAGCCATGTCTAAAAATGTACGGGGTTGATGGCCATATAACAATTCAAAAGGAGAATATCCAGTGCTCTTTTGTATTTAACACCGTATGGCAAACAGTGCCAATGGTAACATATCCTCCCATTTCCTTGTCTCTAGCTCAAACAGTTTTTTAAGGGTTGTCTTAAGTGTAGCATTGTACCTTTCGACCAACCCGTCCTTCTGAGGGTGGTAAGCTGCCGTTCTGATTTGATGAATGCCTAATTGGGTACACACTTGTTTCATGACTTTCGATATAAACGGGGTTCCCTGATCAGTCAGGTTCTTTTTTGGAAACCCTACTCTGGAAAACACTGTTATCATTGCTTTGGCGATATTGATAGCATCAGGGCGCCGTAGGGCTATAGCCTCCGGAAACCGGGTAGCGTAATCCACCAACACAAGCACATATCTACAGCCACTCCTTGACGGCAACAAGGGGCCTATAATGTCCATGCCTACCCTATTAAAGGGTTCTTCTATCACAGGTAGTGGACGCAATGGTGCACGAGGTGGTATGTACCTGCTATGTCTCTGACAGATGGGACATTCCCTGCAATACTTTTTAACTTGTTGGTAAATGCCAGGCCAATAAAACCTCTCTAAGATCTGTTTTTCTGTTTTCTCAGGCCCAAAATGACCTCCTAGCAGATGGCTATGGGCCAAGAACATAACCTTCTCACGAAAGGGTGTAGGTACTATCAACTGTGGGGTTTGAGTAGGACTTCCTTTCCAATAAAGTAACCCATTTTTCTTAAAGAAATAGGGACCTACATGAAGGGGATCTTCCTGTTCTAGAGCATTCTTCCAGGCCTCTAGTAGAACTAGATCCTCTCTCTGTGTAGCGTGAAAACTGCTGTCTGTTTCCAAGATGTTCTCTTCAGGTATAACTGGGAATACATTAGGTGGCTTCCCTTTTTCTATTCTCCTCTGTTTTCTACTCTTCCGAGGTTTTGATAATGGCCACTCATGTTCGTCTGCTTTAGAAAAAGGAGCTTCAGGCCCCCAGTCCTCTCCTTTTTGATTATCATAGGCTAGCATCTGTGAAAGATGGGGATAATCATTTCCCAGGAGGACTTTCTCAGGCAGATTAGGTATAAGACCTACTTTTAGGGAGGTCCCCGGATCGTTGACATGTTGAATTGTAACCTGCGAGGTTGGGTATTGTTTAACATCTCCGTGCACACATCTTATTGCCACCATCTCTTCACTCGGTACCACCCTTGGTTGAAAATCTTGGGGTCGAACTACACTCTCTCGACACCCGTGTCTGCCAAAGCCAAAGTGGACTGTCCATTGACCTTTACTGCACAGTGATATGGGGGTAAGGGTTCTCTCGATGTAGAACAATAGTCGTTCCTGGCTATCCCTATCTCCATAGGTTCCTCTTTCTGTGGACAAAACTTAGAAATATGCCCCAGCCCTCCGCAAGGGAAACACTGGGGTCCAGGATTTGGTGGTCTGAATACTGGGGTGGGTATCATAGGTCCAGGTAAGAGAGCCACGGGATCAGGCTTTTTAGGGATAGAAACGCGGGGTGGTCTATGATGTCCTGGTCCAGGAGTTCTCCATGGTGTATCTTCTCTGCCCTTTTGGATCTCCTAGGCCCTGTTATAGGCACTTGCGATCTCCACCGCAGTTTCTAGAGTCACATGTGGTTGTTGTCTAACCCACTTCTGTATGGGTGGGTGAAGGGAGGCCAGGTACTGCTCTAAGTATATTTTCGACATGATACCGTCCTTGTCCATTGTAGCAGGCTTCAACCAACGGTCAGTCATGTCTTTCACCCTAAAGTACAAGGCTCGGGGTGTTTCCTGTGGTCCCTCTTTTATCTGGCGTAATTTTATTCTGTAGGACTCGTCATCCACTCCCAACCTTTCCATTATACACCGTTTAATATCCGCATAAGGTACCGTTCCTTGTACGGTGGCTGCTTGGTATGCTGCCTGTAAATCCCCTGATAGAAGAGGACCTAAATACTGACCCCACTTATCGGCGGGCCATGCGGCAGCGGTGGCTATATGCTCAAAGTTTGTAAAAAAGAAATCAGGATCTTCTCCACTAACGTATTTCTGCATGACCATTGATGGGAGTGTAGTAGGTCCTTTTTGGTTTCCTAGTATTTCAGCTAATTTGTCCATAGCAGCTCCATGTGTTTGACTCTGTCCTGTAAGGACTTTTTGTGTTTTCTCCCGATCTTCTTCTACGACATGTAGAAACTTTTCCTTTACTTTGCCCAAATGTTCTTGATGTTCAGCCATTTTTTTAAGTGCCACCTCCATGTCTCCGTCTAATCCCACTTCTGACACCACTTGTGGGAGGGCAGGTCAGATATACAGACGCGGAGGCTGAATATATTGGCGAACAGCACTTTTATTATCAGGAAACAAGGATTTAGATTTCACAACGGGTTCCGCACTTCCTCCCGCAGCACCGGTTTCTTCAGGATGGAAAGGATTAGCCGTGGTACTCAATGTTCCTCCCTCTTCTACCAGTTGATGTTATTCCTGGGACGATGGGGTCTCCGTGGTGTCGTTTTACCCGGAGGTACCGAGAGGGAAAAAGAGAAAGGGCCGTCAATTGGACTGTTGGTTTGAAACACTTGCTCCTACACCGGAAGGTAGTGCACGGAAAAGGGGATGGTGAAGGGTTGTGCATAAAGATAATGGACGAGAAGGATAAGGGGTAGGTGGTGAATTGTACAAGGCGAGGATAAGAATATAGCGGAGGAATAGTCGTAGACCAAGCAGAACTGTCCCAAGATAAACAACCAAAGTGTTACTTTCTAGTACTGTCTTTCTCACTTGTGAAAGTATAGGTCTTTCCCCTTAGTCCATTCCACCCACCACCCACAGGTTTACGCTCCACCACCCACCACCCACAACATCAAGCAATTCCCCAATGAGCTTCGGATCAATGTCACTCACCGGCCCCGCCGTAACTCTCCTGAGTCACGGCACGCTCTGCAGCTCCTCCGGGGGCACCACCACTCCTCCGTCCAGCGGTCTTCGGTTTCCCCCGCCTCTTCTCCACGCTCAGCAACGCTGTCTTGACTCTCGGCGTTCAGCTCCGGCTCCGAGATTCGGCGTCCTCCGCGTGTTGCGTCTCAGGTCCCGCCTCCTCGACGTTCTGCGACCCTGCTTCCTGTATGGCGTCCGTTTTTATTCGTCCATTCTCTGTAGCACCTCCTCTAGACGTTGACTCACGCTGTGGAAAGAGAGGAGAGACATGGGTGTTCGTCCGTGGTTCCTGTGAGACGTGATGCAGCCTTGTTTGTGCAGGGAAGTCTGGGCTCCGTAGTCCAACCCAATCAGGTGTTCCGACAAGATCTTTCTCACACCAGGGTTAAGATTTCTAAATTTAGGAGGATCTGGGAGAACAAATCACCCAAGGAAAAAGGGTCGGGCCAGATAGGACTGGGCTATCGAAAAACCGCAGCTCCTCTAAAGTTGCGTCTTTACTCAGCATGCGAAAAATCAGTAATATCGAAAAGAGAAGAGAAAACAGCCTCGTTGCCGTCCCAGGGCTGGCTTTAAATGGGCTAAGCTGGTGCAGGATATAGTCCCAAGGAGCAGGAGGGAAACAGTGTTCTACTCCAGCCACAGTGGCTGAATTCTGATGTCTCAAGCTTTCGTGTGTATGACGGAGCCCTTCTTCACAGAATCTCATCTTCGATTTCAAAATAAAAACCTTTTGTACAGTATCCTTGTTTGTTTGTAATTTTGCTATGCATTTGAGTCTCCCCTGAACATTGTGAATTGCTAATTTCCATCTGTCTGAGACGTTATTATGCTCCATTAGAATCCTGTGGCAGGTGACACCTTCCTCCCTTGCCCTCGAGGGTGGATTACCTCTTAACTTCAAGACTTGATTAGGGTCATGGTGGCAAATGCAAAAGAGAAGAAGTGGATCACTCCTTGTGAATCTGAAGCCCAGGATGCCAACATTTTACATCTTGCTGAAAATCCATGTGGCACAACGCCCACCATCGGGTTGCCCGATTTTATCGGGGATCCAGTCATTATTGGAGCAACTATCACAGTTTGCTGACTTTTTCTTGAGGGAATCTGTAATAACTCAACCCTTATTTGTCCAAGACACTACCAATATCCTAAACATCCTGGCAATTCTCCACCCGCCTGAACTCAATTAAGGCCCATGTGAACTCCCATGACACTCGACTCCTTCAAGTTGAGTCCAGGGTCTCAGGCGTTGAGGACGCCCCCACTCAGGATCATCAGAAATTATTGCATATGGACAAAGTATTTGACATTATCCGGAATAAAAATGAGGATTTGGATACGCGGTCCCGACGGTGCAACCTCAGCATCACTGGAGTACCAGAATCCACCAATATTTCCAGCATGGATGATTTTGTGGAGCAGCTCGTCAGGGAACTCTTTGGTGACATCCTCTCCTCCGTCTTCATTGTTGAGCTTGCTCATCTCTCTCTTGGCCCATGCCCTGGTCCCGGTTTACCTATCCGCCCCATCATTACAACAATTCTTAATCTCAGAGATAGAGATGACATTCTCTGTGCAGCACGCGACAGGGGCAAAATAAATCATCAAGGCAACTCGCTCTCTTTTTACCCTGACTATACTCTTGCGGTCCAGGCTGCTCGCCGTCAATTCCTTCCAACAAAGCAGATCCTCCAAAAACATGAAGTCTCTTACTCATTGGCTTACCCAACAAAGCTGAGAGTCCTACAGGGTGCAAAAACGCTTGTATTCCCTGATTTTAGAGACACCCTTGCCTTTGTCAAGAAACTCGATAAATCATTTAATTCCTCACCATCTGGCTCTCAGACCGCTACATCTGACCACCTCAGTGACAATGATTGATAAGTTGTGACTTATTGGCTAACTATTACCTGAATGCTGTATTTTGTCCTTACAGCTTGGTCACCCTGCTTCACTGCAGGGGAGTACGCTGAGCTCTACCATGCTCTCACAGGATAATTCCTTTTCCTAACATTGTTTTCCCTCTTCCAAGTTGCGGGTTCCTGGGGTGGGAAGGGGTGGTATCTCAGTCTGATTGGGGGTTGGAGTGGGTTTAGGGGTGGTGGGTCTTTTGGAAATGTTTTTTGAGATGCAAGGGTTGGGTGGTTGGGTTGGGGGTGTTTGGGGATTGTGGTTGACAGCACTCTTTCTTCTATTGCCATGCCAGAAACAGGTTTCCATATTGCAGTTTGTGCAGTGGGTTGTATTGGGTTGGGTTTGGTTGGGATGGGGTAGTTTTCCAGTCATTTTACTGTGAGGTTTTTGCTTATGTGTCCTCTTCTTTCACTTCTTCTCAGTATGCATCATTTCACCATTAGACCCGTTCAATGCATTATGTTAGTACACAGCACCTTTTCCTTTCTGACGGGCACTGTTTACCTCCCCCATTGTTCTTCGCTCACTTGTGGTTTCCCCCATGGTTAGACTGTCCTGTTTTGCAGGTACCGGCTGGTTCCACTGCATGCTTTATGCGACTGCCCTGTTGCTTCCCCTTCCATGTATGCTTGCCCCAGTGCACACACAGTTTTTTTTCCTGCTGACTGGCCTTCTTGCCCTGCATCCCATTTTTACCCTGATATAGCATAATATGACTAACACCATATGTTGGACCCGGAATATCCACGGTCTTAATGATCACCATAAAGCCAGGCTCATTCACTCTTACCTACTCCGGCATAAGGTTGACATTTGCCTATTGCAGGAAACCCAACTGTTGCCTGTGACCTCCACCAGGCTTCAGTCGCTCTACTGGGGTGAACTGCACTTTTCTTTTTGTTCCTCCTATTCTAGGGGAGTGTCCGTTTTGATAAGAAGGGGGCTTCCCTGGCACACTACTCAGGTACTTACGGACCCTGACGGACGGTGTTTTATTTTTCCTGGCTCCCTATTGTCCCAACCCATGCTGATTGTGGCTGTGTACGGCCCTAATTCGGATGACCTCGATCTCTTCACTCATATATGGTACCTCATTTCTTCCCTGGGCCTCGCGTCTCTTCTCTGGGGGGGATTTTTATGTTACACTTTCTGCAGTCTTCGAATGCTCTGGCCCCCACTCTTCCCACCCTCGCTTCACTGCTCTTCTTCAGTCCATACTCACTGACAACTCGTTATATGAAGCCTGGCGTCACATTTGGCCCGAGGCCTCTAAGGGTACTTGCGTCACCGGTGCTCGTGGCTGCTGGTCGCATATTGATCTATGGATTACCTCCCCGGTTGTCCTCACTTGGCTTACCTCTGCTAATCATATGGCATGCACTTTTTCAGATCATGCGCCAGTCCAGCTTTTTCTTCGCCTTCCTCACTTTCCACAGCTTGCCTTCACCTGGCGGCTTCCTCTGAACACCCTCCGCGATTCCGTCTTCTGTGATGAGATCCAAACAGAGATTACCAACTACTTTGACTTAAATGTCGGCTCTGTGGATTCAGTGTACATCCTGTGGGAAGGTTTTAAGACAGTGATATGTGGCGAGTGTATCTCTAAACTAAGTGTGAGTGTAAAATCCGTTCCGCTCGCGGATTTCGCGGATTTTCTGCAAATTCGCAATCCGCGAACTCCCGCAAATTTTCCGCAAATCCGCAAATCCACGAGCGAACGGATCTGGGGGCAAAAGTTCAAGCTTCAAGCTTGTAACTATTTTAGGATGGAGCCGGAAAGCTGCCAGCTAAGTATGGGCGAATTTTGCGAATCTCGCATTCGCGAATTTTGCGGATTTGCGAACTCGCAATCCGCAAAATCCGCGAATTCCCCCGAATTTGCAGATTTTTTTTTTTATGTTTGCACGGGTTTCTGCAAGTTCGCAAGGGTTTTGTAAAATTTTGCAAATTGCGAAATTGTACAAAACGCTTGCGAACTTGCAGAAACCCGTGCGAACACAATGTGCCCAGTAGGGTATGTGCCTCGTCTTGTGTGAATAAAAGGTCAGAGTAAGATCAGTTCAGCAGATGAAGAGAAAGAAGCTCCTGGTCACAGGAACAGCACGGGTATTGCGCTCGTGAAAGTCAAGGATGCAAAGCCTATCCAGCATCACAGCTGATTTTCCACGGTAGATTTGGGAAGGAGGCACACCTGTCCAGCCTCGACGACGCTCACGATTGTTTTTGGGCTAATGAATGAGTCACTGAATTTGAGCATCAACTAGTTCGAGCGTCCATGTGTGTGTTACTATGCAATCGTCCCGAGGGCGCAGGGGTCCCTTGAGTCCTGTGTGAGCTGTAACTATTTTACAATGGCGCCAGCAAGCTGCCAGCGCCGTTGTAAAATAGTTACAAAGTTAGCTTGCACAGGAAGCACTTAGATAAAATAAAGCAGCACCTGCTTCGTTTTATCTAGTGGTTCCTGTGCAAGCTAACTTTGTAACTATTTTACAACATCGCTGGCAGCTTGCTGGCGCCATTGTAAAATAGTTGCATGAGTGGGGTTTCAACTTTTGAACCCGTTACGTTCGTGGATTTTTTTTGCGGATTTTGCGGGAAATCCGCAAAATTCGCGGATTGCGGATTTCCCAAAAATCCGCAAAATCCGCGAGCGTAACGGATTTCCCGCTCACACTTACTGCCAGCGCCATCCTAAAACAGTTACTAAGTTAGCTTCATCAGGAAGCACTAATAGATAAAATAAAGCACCTGCTTCATTTTATCTATTAGTGCTTCCTGTTGAAGCTAACTTTCTGCCCTCTGCCCTTCTGCCCTCTGCCCCACTCCTGTTTTACTTTAGGATGGAGTCGGCAAACTGTCAGCGCCATCCTAAAACAGTTAATAAGTTATCAGGAAGCACTAATGGATAAAATTAAGCAGGTGCACCGGCTTTTTTTTTAATCTATTAGTGCTTCCTGATAACTTAGTAACTGTTTTAGGATGGAGCTGGCAGCTTGCTGGCGCCATCCTAAAATGAAACAGGAGTGGGGCAGAGGGCAGAAGGGCAGAGGGCAGAAGGGAACAAAAAGTAAAAACGAAAAAACAAACCCCTGCGAACACGCACAGTGCCCCGCGAACATGCACAGCGCCCCACGAACACGCAAAGCGCCCCGCGAATACGCAAAAATAAAAAATTCCGCAAATTCGCACAAATTTGCGAATTTTGCGGATCGCAAATTCGCAAATCAGCAAATTTGCGAATCGCAAATTCGCTAAATTCGCCCATGCTTACTCTAAACAAACTGGTGTCCTTCGCTCCTTCCGCGCCACTTTGGACAAGCTAGAATCGGAGATTAAGGCTTTAGACGCCGCTCATGCAGCCCACCCAAGGTCTGAGACCCTCGAACACCTGCGTGAAAAGCATACTGAATTTGCTGAGGAAGTTGACAGGGAACTCTCCTTACTTGGCAGAGAGGCCAGAGCTCGTTGCTTCGGGGAGGGCGATTGGCCTGGTAAGACCCTGGCCAACCTTCTTCGTCCCCCCCGTGCTGCGTCGTACGTGGCAGCTCCCTGGGATGGTGGCCCCACTAGAACCAAGACCCCCGAAGAAATTAAGGCTAGTTTAATGGACTACTATTCACAACTCTACAATGCCGGCTCCCCCCCTTCGCATGAGAAATCTGAACAATATTTTGATACCTTTGCGTTGGTTTGACTGGAGGACTACCATCGTAAATTCTTAGATGAGCCCTTCTCTAAGGAAGAGATACTCGCTGCTATAAATAGTTTACCTAGTGATAAGTACCCTGGTCTAGATGGCCTTTCCATCTCATTCTATAAGACCTTTGCTTCGCTTCTTGTGCCACATCTGGCCGCCATGTATGATTCCTTTGACAATGGCCCTTTCCCGCAATCACTCCACGAGGCAATGATAATGCTTCTACTTAAGCCAGACAAACCAGCTGATTGCCGTGATTCCTATTGCCCCTCTCTTTAATTAATATTGATAATAAAATTTTTACAAAGTTATTGGCCTCCCGTCTTCTCCTCCTCATGCCCCTCGTCGCCCTCCCCGACCAGTTTGTTTCAACCCTGGACGTGCCACATCTCATAACCTCTGGACCATCTTTTCGGTCCTTCATCAGATCAATCCTAGCCTCCCTGCAGTGGCTGCGCTACTCAATGTCACCAAGGCACTCCATACACTAAAGTGGCCCTTTCTATTTTTTCTTCTACGTGCCTTGGCTTTAGTACCATTTTCATCCATAAGATATCACTCCTCTACACTCGCCCTTCCGCCCGACTTCGGCTCAATGATCAAGTATCAGATCCTATTCTGATTGAATACGGTACTAAGCAGGGATACCCGCTCTCTCCTATGGTCTTCGCCATTGCGATGGAGCCTCTCACTACCAGACTCCAGCAACACCATACTCAGAAGGGCTTCGGCTTTTCGGCCCGTGCCCTCTTGGTCTCTATTTATGCGGATGATATTAGATTGTATATCTGCCACCCCCAAGACAACCTCAGCCACTTGTTTGTGAGATAATACGGTTTAGTGGATTGTCCGGCATAGAGGTGAACTGGAGCAAGTCAGTGCTATTCCTTCTTACTTATGCCACCTGGCCATTCACCCCAGATTTTCCCTTTGTATGTGCCTCCGGCCACACTCGCTACCTAGGTATCTGGCTGAGCAGGGACTTGGATGACCTCTGGAGTGCCAACTTTGGATGCGCAGTGGACTGGCTTGAGTCCAAAATACCCCATTGGAACCATCTCTCCTTATCCCTGGCTTGTCGCATAGCCATTGCTAAGATGGTGGTCCTCCTGAAATTCCTTTACCTCTTTTTAAATATCCCCATACCTCCCACTGCCCATTTCTTTCGTAAGATTCACTCTCTGATCATATCTCTTGTCTGGGCTGGCAAACAGCATAGGATCACATATGATATCCTTACTCTTCCCATGTCGTTTGGCGGTATGGCTGCTCCAAATTTTAAAATTTTATGCCTTAAGCGCCCAGGCCAGTTTTTTACATTTCTGGATTCACCCAACCATTAACAGCTGCACGTTGCGGTTGATGTCGATCTTGCAAAAACTTGGCCACTGAACACCGCCCTGTTTGCCCCGGCCAGTCGCCCACGAGCTGAGGTGGACACAGTTGCGACTTTGCGCTGGGCCTGGTTGGGTTCTTACACTAACAACTGTTGGGTTAGAAAGGTTATGGCTTAACAAAAAATAATTTGATTATCTAAATAAAAAGGATTATACCTTCACGTCATTCTACACCTTGTCAAAAATCCATAGGTGCAGTCAAAATCCTCCGGGAAGGCCAATTGTGGCAGGGTGTCAATCAGTATTACAATCCTTAGCTGAATATGTTGATTTTTTTACAAAACCCTTTGTCCCAAAAACACGTTCATATACACAGGATAGCAGAGAGGTCATCAATAAATTCGAAGGTAGACAGTTTAACCCACAATATAACATCTTGGCCACAATGGACATAGAGAGCTTATATACAAGCTTTCCACAAGACCAAGCTCTAAGGGTAATTGAGGAGGTGTTAGAAAAGCGACCACGTCCTCATCAAGTTCCCACAAAATTCATTGTTGACTGTGCACGGATAGCATTGGAAGAGAACTATTTCCTATTCAATACCGATTTCTACGCTCAAGTAAAAGGCGTGGCCATGGGCGCTATTTTCGCGCCGGACATAGCTAACTTGTTTGTGGCTGCTTTTGAAGACAATGTAATTTATAACAACAACCCTTTCAGTTCCAATCTGACAGAATATCTAAGGTACATAGACGATGTATGTATAGTGTGGGAAGGTTCACAAATAGAACTAAACAGTTTCCATCTTTGGCTGAATGAGCAAAACGAACATTTACAATTCACATTGGAAAGTGATCCTCATTCAATTCGTTTTTTGTATCTAAAAATTACACATGACGTAGGCCATCTGTCAATGAGTCTCTATACAAAACCAACTGCTCATAATACATTACTAAAGTATAGCAGCTACGATCCCAGAAATCTACGAGATAACCTCCCTTTTGGTCAATTCCTGAGATTACGACGGAATTGTACCAAAAGGGAGGATTATTTGAGAGAGGCAAAGTTGCTGTTAACTAAACTAGTCACAAGGGCATATCCATACAGATTAACGAAACATGCAATGAAACGTGCGTGGTACTATAACAGGCAGTCATTACTACACAAAGAAAGGGATCCCAATGAAAACACACAGGCCTCACAACTCATCACATGTGTAACCACCTTTGGAACAGAGTCCAATGCTATAGTGAAGATAATAAAACATAATTGGCATCTAATAAGAAAAGTTGAACCGCAGTTACAAATACCACGGTTTGCCTTTAAAAGAGGCAGAAACCTTACGGGACTGTTTAGTAAGGGCATACAAAGATCCAGCACCTATTACATTACAGAACATACGGGGATTGCCGCCTGTGGTAGGACTCTATGCCTGTGGAAATTGTACTGCTTGTGCCACTACCTTGACTGTAAAGATGTGTAATCTCAATGGCAAAGAAATTGTGTTACGTGATCATTCGAATTGTTTGACCAAAAATGTAATTTACTGTGTGCAGTGTTCCTGTGATCTAACCTATATTGGTAAAACAACTCAAGAAGTAAAAAAGCAAATTTTACAGCACCAATCTCGCATTCGGTGCAAAGTACTGACTGCACCACTAGTAGAACATTATCAAGCATTGTCACATACTCCAACGCAAATGAAATGGTTTGTTCTTGAAGTTGTTAAAAACACCAGAAGATGTGCTAATATAGATCGTTTGCTCACACAGAAGGAGAACAAATGGATCTGGACATGTAAAACAGTGGAGGATGGACTAAACTTGCTTATTGAGTGGCACCCTCTGACTACCCTGCATTAAACTGTTGTAATTTTAGAGTGGTCGTTTAGCTACATATACTTGATCATCAATTGGAGGGAATATGTTGATATTACGATTGATATCGAGCACCCATTATAAGATGGCTGCGGTTCAAATTAATGGTGTTTGGTGATATGTTAGAACATGTATATGTGGTTTCAAATACACAGCCTCTCTATTACAGACACTTTACGATTGGGATATGGCGCCGCTGTTCATTTGAAGATTGTTTGAGCATCTGCCCGAGTGGCGGCACAACCGAGTATATCAAACACCCTGTGAGGTGAAATAATAGTGAGATACCTGGTTTTATAACACTAATTATGCACTTACATCGCGCTATCTACTGAACGATTCACTTGATTCTATATCCATTACAAGATGGCCGCCGCTTGCAATGCAGCACTGTGACGTCAGTGATCTCAGTGAAAACGTGTGGTAGCGGGTGTTTTTAAACATGACGTCGTCGGCTTTCTGGTTACTCAGTCTCGTGGTAGCTGAGTCCACGGAGCGATCTTGAAGATGCATCCAGTTGTCAATCCTAGTAAGTTTTTAATACACGTTGTTTAGACTGCGCGTTTGCACATTGGGCGATCATATAGCCCAAGTTAATCCAATTTGTGACTGTTTGTTTCTCTGTTTAGGTGATCAGTAACCTTCACTTTCATTCAGTGAGTACCTCTCATTTCCTCTAGACACTTTAGGGTGTTGGTACACTGCGGTTTATATGTATATGTATGACTCAGTCTGACTCCAAAGTACTATGAATACTCGTATTGAAGTTCCACCCTGTTTCATGTCCCTGTAGGTCACTGATGATTGGTGAATCCTTTATGTAAGTACCCTCAGAATTTATGAGGTGTTTTACGTATTCCTACGGTATCAGATAAAATATGGGACTATTTTGATTTTGATTATGATATGTTATGTTGCAGAATAATATCTGAGAAGCTTTGCCGAGGTAAATAGTCCCGGTTTTTCATTGGGATTGTACTACTAAGGATAAGGTGAATACACGCTACATTAAGTTCAGATGACACGGTTTTTAATACGTTTTTAATAAGTTTTCAGGTGGTTTCTCACCTGGTTTGGTGTGTGACACTGGATTGTTTTTTGTCTATCTCATTCACTGGATAGTCCGGTTGACGTGGGTTTCATTTGTTGTCCTGGTGTGTGAAGCAACACAATTACATATTTATATGCAGGTGAATTACTAAAGTTGAAGCTTGTTTTTTCATTAGATTTATACATGTGCAACTACATCGTCCTGATGATGGTCCTATGGATCGTGTAGACCAACGGAGGACCGAAACGTCGACACTATCACCATTTTGCTAATATGTTGTAATTGGAGTTCATACAAATAAACGTATGACTGTGATTTTCTCACATATTGTGGTATTTCAAAAGTCCATAATTTCGGCAAAAGGTGATTTCACACTACTGTAATCAATTGTAATTTTCAGTTATATGTGTGTTGCCTAGTATAAAGAAAATATAATGAGAAAAAAAGTACACACAATAATAAAACTTGTTTTTTGATACAGTCAGCTATTGGCATTGGTTGATTGTTTCCTGCACAGAGCTAATTGATGATCACAAAGGTGACATTGTTCTGAATATTTATATTGAATCAAATGATTCCTTGAGGGGCAATTGAATTCTGTTATTGGTTGGGAATGGGGAATCTTTCCAATGCTCCGACGTTATTGGCTAATACTATGCCGATTGTACGTCATCCTGCTTTCCCTCCTCTCCAACCAACTGGCATGTCTAAACACACCGCCCGCCTGGGGCTGACAACATTGGTGGATCTCTACCATGGAAACACATTTTCTTGCTTCCTTCTCTTCCGATGGACACATTGCTCTTTTATCAGCTGCGGGCTATCTGTGAGGAGCTCCATCCAATGTCCCCCCAACCTCCACCTTCGATGCCCATTCTTGGCTTCATATATACATCCCCCACTCCTCGCAAGGTGGTGACTAAACTATACGCCCTCACGCTGTCAAGCACCTAAATCTCCACTGATCGCGCACAAGCGGTGTGGGGCGAGGATCTCAGCTTGGACATTTCCCAAGCCGATTTGCTCTATTGCTGCAATCAGATGAAGAAACTATCTCCCAACTATCGTCTCTGTTTCATACATTTCAAATACCTGCACAAGCTATACCGCACCTCTGTTCAGCTACATAAATTGGGACTCAGACCCAACGATAGGTGCATTCGTTGCTCTGTCCCTGACATGAATATTACTCATCTTGTATGGTTGTGCCCATGGGTGTCCAATTTCTGGCTGGAGGTCTGTGCCGTCATTTCTGAGATTACCTCCGCACCTGTTCACCCCGACTCACCATTGTGCCTGCTGGGCTTTGTCAAGTTTTGCCCGGATGCTTTTCGCCAATTGATCGGAATGCTGCTCGTCTTTGCACGGCGTAGGGTGGCCATGTGTTGGGGTCGCAGACTGGCGCCTACGTTTGCCCAATGGCTTAAAGATGATTCGAGATGCTGGACACTGTTATCTGAATTCTGGGACCTTATGCCTGCCAGATCTCACCCACCTGACAAATGGGGTCCCCTAGCAACATACCTTAATTCCCAATCACATCTGAGCCAGACTGCCTCTCCCGCACTCCCCGCCCGTACTCCGCCCGCGGCGGTTTCCAGTGCTGGTCAGAAATTGCCTCCTCCCTGTCCTCATCTCCCCCCGGCCGGGCCTGCTACTTCCCCTATAGTGCTGTCACCACCTCCTGCAGCTATGTGTAGTTCATGGTGCTATAGCTTTATGGTACAGGATAATGCTTCTGTTTGATTGATATTTCCATATGTCTATTGTACTCCGTAAATGGCCTGATGTGTACGATGCTCTGATCTGTTGCAAAAGTGTATTTTAATACTGCTGAATTTGTCAATAAAGGTTTTGAAGAAAAAAATATTAATATCCAGGGCATTGCGTAGTATGATCCTGAGCATTAATTTTTGGTGACAATAGACACCAAATTCCTGTATACCATCACAATGTAAGTTGCCATGCTAGTGGCAGCAGCAGGGAATCTTGGGGTACGGGAGTGGTTTTATGACACACCACAGTCCTTTGTGTTGCAGAGTGTGGAGTTGGCCCTTACTAGACAATTCTTTGGCTACATGAACCAGCTTTGCTTACAGGTCTCTGGGACCTCTATGGGGGCTACATTTGTCTGGCCTGCATCTACGTCGGCCAATTTGAGGAGAATGTTATCCATCATGTCTCTAATACCTTCCAACAGAACATCTCTCTTTGGAAAAGGTTTATTGGCAATGTGATATGCATCTGGACTGGACCAAAGGACAAACTGCTGGACTTCTTGAGATGGCTCAATGAGATGGACAGGTGCCTCAAGTTCACATGGATCATTAGTAAGCACTCTGCTGTCTATTTAGACCTGGACATTGTTGCAGCTGAAAACAAACTTTGTACAACTGTCCACCAAAACTCACCAGCAGGAACTCACTGTTACAGTACCATTCCTTCCATCCCAGAGCCTTGAGGGATAATCTCTCTGTGGTGCAATTTTTACGACATCGCAGGAATTGTACATCAACAAAAATCTATATGGAACAATATGAGGATATGGTGTCAAAGCTTGAAAACAGAGCCTATCCTACCAGGGTGGTGAAAAGGGCACACAAGAGAGAGTTTAATACCCCCCGCGATGTCTTGTTAGAAAGGAATGAGAGGCACAAGGATGTCTTGCCAGTGGTAACCACTTTTTACCCTCTGTCAACGAAAATTAGGCAGATCATCAGAAAACATTGGTCATTGATGGACACCAGTGCGAACAAAATGCCGCCCCCAAGGTTTGCATTCAGGAGAGCCCCTAACTTAAGAGACCAGTTGGTCTACACCTGCCCTATCTAGCACATAAAAGAAACAAGCATACCTCCAGGACACTTACCATGTGGCAGTTGCTCGGTGTGTGATCTTACGGAGACATCAAAAAGTGTTCAGTTGACAAATGGCAAGACATGGCATTTGAAAAGATTCAGCAATTGCAATACCACTAATGTAATATACAGACTCACATGTGCCAGAGGATTGCACTATATTGGCATACCGTCCGGCAAAGTCAAAGTCAGGATATAGAGAACACATCAGCACACTCAAGGCAGGAAAATGGACTACACAACTCTTTTGCCATTATCAAGCCAAAGACACAAGTTGAGGGATTTGAAATGGATAGTGCTCCAGAGTAGTGGGAGATGCACAGAGTGAGGAAGACATATTGGTCAGGAAGGAGGCAGGATGGATCTTTTCAGAGAAGGTGGACCTAGTGGGCCTGAATGACTTTATGGAATGGAATAAAGTGGGTAGATAGTACACCTGAGATGTATTTCACATTGTGCTTGAACTACTGGATGGAGGTACACTGATCAGACAGCTAGGAACTTATTGAAACTCACAATAAAAGGGACCATGGTCTTAAGTTCTTTTGAAAAGTAGCACCTTTTGTTAGAGCTCAATTGAGGTGGTCAATGAACCCCTAATGATGATATTATTTTACTATCTCAAAATGTGGAGTATAGTGGTCCCCAGTATATTGACACCTGACTGGAACGACATACTAATGCACCATTACATATTGGTGAGCAGTGAGCATTCCTGTCTCTGCTTTGAAATGCGTTTCGGAATGCTGTTAATTAAAAAACTGTAAGAAGAGAATTAGCTCCAATGCAGTGCAGTTGCATATATATGGTGCAGAGCAGGAATATCAACGTATAAATTTCGAGGGACATAAATATTGCCGCAAAAATATAGTGGGGAAGAAATATCGCCAACAAAAATATCATGGACAAGAATATCGACTGACATGTAAGTAATATTGTTTTCAAAAACATTGATGTATTATGTATTGTTTACAAAAATATAGTTGACAAAAATATTGAATTATTAATAGTGTTATGTATTTTAGTGTTTTTAATGAGAATTGTTTGTCATTTTATTATAAAATGTTCCTAGTTAATACATTTATTTTACGTTTCATTTTGTGTTTTTAGTTCCGTTTTGTGTGTTTATAGGGGAAAAGGGTGGTAAGTAATTTAATATATAGATTTAAATAATAGTTTATTGTAGTTAATATTTTATTTATATAAGAATTTTGCGTTTTTATTTCCGTAGTGGGTTTTGGGTTTATAGGGGAATAGGGTGGGAAGTAATTTAATTATATAAAATGTATTGAATAATTAATTTGTTAATTGATTATTTAATAATGGTTTAATAATTAGCTGTTAATTAATTTCAATTAATAATTAGTTATGTTCATTGTTAAATTAGTTTTAGGTGTGTGTTGTGGGGTTTATATGTGTAAATGGAGTGAAGGGTGGTGAGTAATACATTTTTTTTATTGATCAATTGTTAAATATTTTAAAATTAATTTCCATTAATTGATTAGTAATTAATAATTGTAATTATAGGCTTGTGTTGCGGATATTATAGCATTAATGAATGTATTATTAATGATTTTATTATTATCTTTGTTAATAACAATATTTTTACATTTATATATTAACTATGTTAATATTGGAAATTAAATGTAATACAAATGTTGATGTTGATGCTTTTTTATTGTTGTGGGATCCAGCACTTTCCCCTACTGTAGCATTCATTGGAGTGGGAATAGTTAATTTTTACCCCTACGCTATCAAGCGCTTTCTCTACTGTTTCACTCACTGGAATGGAAATAGTAATTTTTACCCCTACGCTATCCATCGCTTTTCCTACGGTTGCACTCACTGGAGTGGGAATAGTAAATTGTACCCCTCCACTATCCAGAGCTTTCCCTACTGTTGCACTCCCTGGAGTGGGAATAGTAATTTTTACCATTGCGCTATCCAGCGCTTTACCTACTTTTGCACTCACTGGAGTGGGATCAGTAGTTTTTATTCCTCCGCTATCCAGCGCTTTTCCTACTGTTGCACTCACTGGAGTGGGAATAGTAATTTTTACCCATATGCTATCCAACGCTTTCCCTACTGTTGCACTCATTGGAGTGGGATTAGTAGTTTTTATCCCTCCACTATCCAGCGCTTTTCCTACTGTTGCACTCACTGGAGTGGGAATGGTAATTTTTACCCATATGCTATCCAACGCTTTCCCTACTGTTGCACTCATTTGATTGGGAATTGTCACGGTCCAACAGCTCCTCAGGATCGGGGTGATGCTATATGGGGTCCACCTCCAGCTTTCTCCGTGCTCTGGGAATAAATACCACCGAGCACGATAGTAAGAAGGCGAGGGAAAAAATGTCCGGGACTGGAAACGGTTGTAGAAGAGGTATCTGCAATGACACAAAATATACACTGTAAGTGGAGAGCCCTGCCCTTCATACACTAAACTAGATTCCCCACTGAACTCCTTTCCTACCTGATTCGTCTCAGGACCTCTCCCTTCTACATATGAGATAACTTCTCTCACCACCGGGGATTATTCCCTGAAATACAAGATACAAGCATGGGGTTATTTCACTTCCTTCCCTATCCACTGACTATATGCCTTTGTACTTGTTTCCATACATACCCTGCATTTCCCGTCCCTTATTTATAAAAGGTTCTACTTCAGCTCTTTGTATGCTGCAGATATGTCACTGGGTATTCATGATATAACAGAAACGTTAAAAATGACAGGACTGCTCTGCTCCGTTATCATGTACCTTCTTCACCAGACAACTAGGCTGTAGCCAAATGGACACTTTACATCAGTTACCACTGTTCTTACCAGGCGCGGGATTCAGAAGAAGGAATTAATTGTCATTCCCAGAATACCTCTTCCTTCCTGATTGAGGCTTCTTCCATAATCCGAGCACCTTCACCACAGCAGCGCCACACAGTACGAGTGCGACCGCCACTATTCAAGTTCAATGAAAGATCACACCGACTATGAGAGGGGGAAAAATCCAGCGTCTCTCACGTCGGAAGAACTCAATCCGTTTTCACAAACAAACAAACTCAGAGCCGAACACGAGAGGGTGCAAATCCAGCGTCTCTCGTGTCGGCAGGACTCAACCAGTACTATTGAACAAACAAACTCAGAGCCGCACTCGAGAGGGTGAAATCCGGCGTCTCTCCGAGTACCACAAAGGAGTTCCCACAAAGCTCCCGAACACGAGAGAGTGCAAGTCCTGCGTCTCTCGTGTCGGAAGGACTCACTCCGAAGGACAAGGTAACCCCACAGCCGCGGGTTACGGAAACACAATTTAGAACGCTAGTTTCCAGAAGACAGTCACTGAAAGCTTCCTCTTCCAATCTCCAATCTTCACAACAAGACAAAATTACGTGCATCGCACTCCTGGTCTCGCGGAGTTTTATGTCCTCTTCCTTTGCCTATGCACGCTAAGCTTTCTGGGACCTGTAGTTTCTGGGTTATTATTGGGCAGGCACAGGTCGGATCCTGACAGTATGCCCCCCTCCCCTGTGCCTCCTAGCGCCCGGCTTCCCTGGATGCAGTCGGTAGAATTCCCGAACAGCTCGGGGAGCATGGACGGCTGTACTCGGCTCCCAGGAATCGTCCTCAGGTTGATACCCTTTCCACGAGATTAGGAACCACAGTTTGCCCTGGCGGTACCTTGAGTCCAGAATTCTCCGGACCTCGAACTCCAATTGACCATCCCTCAAAATTGGAGGGACCACAGCCAGTTTCGCCCTTCCCGCCGGCTTCAACAAGCTACAATGGAATACAGGATGTATCCGCATATGGACAGGCAACTTCAGTTTGTATGACACCGGGTTGATCTTCCGGAGTACGGTATAGGGTCCGACAAAACGCGGATGAAAAACGCTATGATAGCGAAACCGGATATTCCGGGTGGAGAGCCATACTCTGTCACCTGCCTTGTACTCCGGCCCTTCCTGTCGGTGTTTGTCAGCCCATGTTTTGTAATTTGCTTTAGACTGACACAGGGTTTTCCGAATGATTTTGTGGATTTTTGATAGTTCCTCCACATGAGCTGCAACGGATGGTTGGTTTTGCACTTCACCCGGTATTACAATGGGTAGAGTCTTTGCATGGTATCCATTATTTGCCCTGAATGGTGTTTCTTTGATGGAACTATGCCAGGTGTTATTATACGATAGCTCCGCCAGCCACAACATAGAGACCCATGATTGTTCTGCCTCTTTCGCATAACACCTCAGATATTTCTTAAGGGTTTGGTTCATCCTCTCAGTTAGGCCATCCGATTGAGGGTGAAAGCTAGTGGACAAGGCATCCTCCACTTGTAGGGCTTTGCACCACGTATGCCAGAATCGGGCTATGAACTGGGGCCCTCTATCTGACACTATGACTCGTGGGATTTCATGCAGTCGCACCACATGGGTTAACAACAGTTGGGCAGTTTCTCTGGCCGTTGGAATGTTGTGACAGGGTATAAAATGAGCCATTTTGGTAAGGCTATCCACTACCACTAATATAGCATTGCATTTCTGATCACTTGGCAACCCCACAATAAAGTCAACGCTAATGGTATGCCTGGTATGCCAGGGATGAGACGGCGTTGGCAGTGGTAACAATTTCCCCTTTGACCTACACTGCTCTCCCTTTGCTCGAGCACACACCTCACACTGTCTTACCCAGTTCTCCACTTCTTTACCCATGCCTTCCCACCAGAAATGTCGCTGTATCAGGATAAGCGTTTTCTTGTTACCCGGATGACCGGACACCACAGCGTTATGACACCAGTTAAAGGCTTGCAACCTAAGGGAGTGTGTGGGCAGATACAGCTTTCCATTACATAAGGGCACCCCATGCTTCAGTTCTCTATTTTGATCCTGACTAGCCCATGCTGTCCACTGTATCGGACTCTTCTGCTTCAATACTTGTGTCATGAATTGGTCAACTGCACTTGCACACAGCACTTTCTCTGAGGGAATGATGGCCTGCTGGATGACTTGTGTCGATGTTTCTCTCTCTGTCTGTCTTGACAGTGAGTCAGCCTTCTTATTGTCTGCTCCTGGGCGGAACGTAACCACAAAGTCGAAACCAGCGAAAAACAACATCCACCTCATCTGCCTTTGTGATAAGTGGCGAGCTGTCTTCATATAAACAAGATTCCGGTGATCCGAATACACCGTGATGGTATGTCTTGCTCCCCACAAATAATGCCTCCACTCCATGAAGGCCTTCTTTATGGCGAACAGTTCCTTCTCCGCCACGGTATAATTGGTTTCAGCGGAGGACAGCTTTTTCGACAAAAAGGCCACCGGGTGTAATTGTCCAGTACCCTTGGCCCTTTGAGAGAGGATCGCTCCCACCGCGGCATCCGAGGCGTCCGCCTCTACCACAAACGGAACGTCCATTTGAGGATGCTTCAATATGGGGGCTGAACTGAACGCAGTCTTCAATCTATTGAAGGCTTCATCAGCCTCAACCGTCCATTCAAAAGATACCCCTTTTTGGAGCAAACGAGTGATCGGGGCTGCAACTGCTGAAAATTGTGCTATGAACCTTCGATAGTAGTTTGAAAAACCTAGGAAACATTGCACCTCTTTGACGCTTTTGGGAGCTGGCCATTGTTGTACTGCCTCCACCTTGCGATCCGCCATACGGAACCCCAGGGGGCTCAATATGACCCCCAAAAACTCCACCTCTGCCACCCCGAACGCAATACAAGCAATTATCCAATAGCCTCTTCAAAACTAAGATGACATGACCAGCATGTTGAGGAATGGACCTAGAATACACCAGGATGTCATCTATGTAGACAATGACAAATTGGTCTATATAGTCCTTCAGCACGTCGTTTAAAAAGTACTGGAACGCCGCAGGGGCATTACATAGCCCGAACGGCATTACCAAGTACTCAAATAAACCGTACCGAGTCTTGAAGGCCGTTTTCCACTCATCCCCGCTGCGGATCCTTACTAGATGGTATGCTCCCCGGAGATCCAACCGGGTGTAAATGTTGGCCTCCCTTACTTGGTCCAATAAAACGGGGATGAGTGGTAACGGATAACGGTTTTTGACTGTCTGCCTATTCAATAGGCGGTAGTCAATGCAAGTTCGCAGCTCCCCGTTGGCCTTTGCAATAAAAAACAAGGGCGAAGCCGCAGGGGACCGAGAGGGACGAATAAACCCCATGGCACAGAATTCCCTCAAGTACTCCTGCAGGTGTTTTGTCTCAGGCTCTGAAAGGGCGTATACTCTACACGAGGGTATCACGGCACCGTCCACTAGATCTATACGACAGTCGTATTCGCGGTGAGGTGGCAACGATGCAGCCTTAATTTCACTGAACACCTCACGATACTCTTCATAGACAGATGGCAAGCAGACATCTTTTTCTACTGCCGTGGCCACCTGAAACACCTCCGCGACCTGCCCCCGTCATTATTGCTGTTTTTTACTGTATTTACTGTATTTTGTTTCTTGTTGCCTGTCTCCCTGTAACTTGCCGAGTTTTGCCTTCTGTTTTTCTTGCTGCGTTTAGCCCCTTCGTCCCCCCTCCCCGCTCCCCGCCGCTAACCCCGCCCCTTTTGCCCTCTGTACCCTCCCCGCTCCCGCCTCCCAGCTGCTCCGCCCCCCGCGCACTTGGCCATATATGGCGACCGTGCGACGCAGGTGAGTGTGACCTAGCTCTAGGACACCCCCGCACCGCACGGCCACCAGCTGCTGCATGCGTGTTCCCTGCCTTCTGCCTCGCTAGCCGAGCTCCGCCGCGTGACCACGCCCCCTGCCTTCTAGCGGCGTGATCCGCGACCTGCCCCCGTCGTTATTGCTGTTTTTTACTGTATTTACTGTATTTTGTTTCTTGTTGCCTGACTCCCTGTAACTTGCCGAGTTTTGCCTTCTGTTTTTCTTGCTGCGTTTAGCCCCTTCGTCCCCCCTCCCCGCTTCCCGCCACTGCTGCTAACCCCGCCCCTTTTGCCTTCTGTACCCTCCCCGCTCCCGCCTCCCAGCTGCTATGCCCCCCCGCGCACTTGGCCATATATGGCGACCGTGCGACGCAGGTGAGTGTGACCTAGCTCTAGGACACCCCTGCGCTGCACGGCCACCAGCTGCTGCGTGCGTGTTCCCTGCCTTCTGCCTCGCTAGCCGAGCTCCGCCGCGTGACCACGCCCCCTGCCTTCTAGCGGCGTGGTCCGCGACCTGCCCCCGTCATTATTGCTGTTTTTTACTGTATTTACTGTATTTTGTTTCTTGTTGCCTGTCTCCCTGTAACTTGCCGAGTTTTGCCTTCTGTTTTTCTTGCTGCGTTTAGCTCCTTCGTCCCCCCTCCCCGCTCCCCGCTTCCTGCCACCGCCGCTAACCCTGCCCCTTTTGCCTTCTGTACCCTCCCCGCTCCCGCCTCCCAGCTGCTCCGCCCCCGCGCACTTCGCCATATATGGCGACCATGCGAACGGCAGCGGTCACGAGCAGCGGGCGCGCCGATTGTGCGCCGAAGGCGCGCCAAAGGTAAGCCCGTCTGCGCCCGTCCGCGACCGGACCGCGCCCAGCGCCAGGACCCCTGGTCCACGAGGACCCCGACCGACCCTCCTGACCTACACTGCCGCCACCCTCATCGCACTCAACAACGGCCGAACCCCTGGATGCTACCGAGCCACCCCACGACGCTCCCACGGACCCTTCAGCTGCCACGCCTGCAAGTTCACCTGCATCCGGACCTGCCAGGCACCAGCTCCTGCCAAGCTGAACACCAGCAGCAACCACCTCAAGTGCATCCTCCTCAACACCCGATCCGTCCACAGACACGCCATCGAACTCTGGAACCTCCTAGACGCCACAGCCCCTGACGTTGCCTTCATCACGGAGACCTGGATGAACGCCTCCTCAGCGACCGACATCGCCATCGCCATCACAGAGGGCGACAAGATCACCCGGAGGGACCGCACCACCAACCAGATGGGAGGAGGCATCGCCATCATCCACAGGAACACCATCCGAATCACGACTAGCACCGACAACATCCTAACCACCGCCGAACACCTGCATTTCCAGATCCACACCGATCCGAAGACCACCCTCAGAGGCACCCTGATCTACCGACCCCCGGGACCACGCACTCAATTCAGCGAGGACATCGCCGACTTTGTGAGCCCGCATGCCCTCCCCTCCGCTGACTACATCCTCCTGGGGGACCTCAACTTCCACCTGGAGAACAACAATGACCGCAACACCAGCACCCTGCTCGACAACCTCGCCAACCTTGGACTCAAGCAACTGGTGAACACCCCCACCCACCTCGCCGGACACACACTCAACGCCGTCTTCTCATCCAGCCAAGACATCGCCTTCAGCCACGCCACAGAACTCCGCTGGACGGACCACAGCTGCGTACACTTCACCTTCAAAAGAACGACGATCCACTACCACCAGCAACAGGTTGCCCACAGAAGCTGGAACAAGATCACAGCCGACCAGCTCGCCACCTCCCTGAGCCAGCGCCCTCCTGCCAGCTCAGCGAACCCCAGCCAGGCCGCCGACAACCTCACGAAGTGGATCAGCAACTGCGCGGATGAACTCGCCCCTCTGAGGACCCCGCCCAGCAGACCCGGCAGCAAGAAAGCCCCATGGTTCACCGACGAACTCAAGAGCTCCAAGAAGAACTGCCGAGCCCTCGAGAAAGTCTGGAGAAAGGAACCTACACCGGACAACATGACCACCCTCAAACTCGCCACCCGGAAGCACCACCAACTGATCCGCGCCGCCAAGAAAACTGCATTCAAGGACCGGCTGGACAACAACGCACACAACTGCAAGGAACTCTTCAACATCGTCAAAGAGCTCTCCAACCCCAACGCCGGAAACAACGACATCACCCCCTCGCAAGACCTCTGCAACTCCCTCGCCTCCTACTTCCACAACAAGATCGCGGACATACAAAACAGCTTCAGCACCCAACCGACGCACGCCACGACCCCAGCAACGCCGCCCACCACCACCCTCCGAGCCTGGACTCCGATCAGCACCGAAGACACCGTCCGCATGATGAACTCCGTCCACTCCGGATCTCCGACCGACCCCTGCCCTCACCACGTCTTCAACAAGGCCGACGCTGTCATCGCACCCCACCTGCGGGACATCATCAACACCTCCTTCGACACCGCCACCTTCCCCGAGAGCTGGAAGCACGCCGAACTCAGCGCTCTTCTCAAGAAACCTACAGCAGACCCCACCGAACTCAAGAATTACCGCCCAATCTCGCTACTCCCGTTCCCAGCCAAAGTCATCGAGAAGACCGTCAACAAACAGCTGGCCGCCTTCCTCGAGACGAACGGATCCCTCGACCCCTCGCAGTCCGGCTTCCGAGCCAACCACAGCACGAGACCGCCCTCATCGCCGCCACCGACGACATCCGAGCCCTGATGGACAACGGAGAAACAGCGGCCCTCATCCTCCTAGACCTCTCCGCGGCCTTCGACACTGTCTGCCACCGCACCCTAGTGCAACGCCTCAGCAACGTCGGAATCCAGGAGAAGGCACTGGAATGGATCGTCTCCTTCCTCAGCGGAAGAACACAGAGAGTCCGCCTACCACCGTACAAGTCAGAGGCCACCAAAGTCATCTGCGGCGTCCCCTAAGGATCCTCGCTGAGCCCCACCCTCTTCAACGTCTACATGAGCCCCCTCGCGGCCATCGCACGCCAACACGACCTCAACATAATCTCCTACGCCGATGACACCCAGCTGATCCTCTCCCTGACCAACGACCCCGCCGCCGCCAGAGCCAACCTACACGAAGGGATGAAGGAAGTAGCCGAGTGGATGTCGGCCAGCCGCCTGAAACTGAACTCAGACAAGACGGAGGTCCTCATCCTGGGCTCCACGCCCACCGCCTGGGACGACTCCTGGTGGACCCCCGCCCTGGGCACCGCACCCAAACCGACGAACCACGCACGCAACCTGGGCTTCATCCTGGACTCCTCCCTCTCCATGACCAGACAAGTCAACGCCGTCTCCTCAGCGTGCTTCAACATCCTGCGCATGCTATGGAAGATCTTCTGGTGGATCCCCACGGAGACCAGGAAGACCGTCACCCAGGCCCTCGTCACCAGCCATCTGGACTACGGCAACGCCCTCTACGCCGTAACCACCGCCAAGCTCCAGAAGAGACTTCAGCGGATCCAGAACGCTTCAGCCAGGCTCATCCTCGACATCCCATGAAACAGCCACATCTCCGGACACCTGAGAGACCTGCATTGGCTCCCCGTCAACAAAAGAATCACCTTCCGTCTCCTCACCCACGCACACAAAGCCCTACACGATCAAGGCCCGAGCTACCTCAACAACCGAATCAACTTCTATGCACCCAAACGCCACCTCCGATCACCAAGCCACGCCCTCGCTGCCGTCCCACGCATCCGTAGAGCGACAACAGGAGGAAGGTCCTTCTCCTACCTGGCCGCCAAGACCTGGAACTCCCTTCCGACCGACCTGCGCCTGACCCAAGACCACCTCTCCTTCAGGAAGAAGCTCAAGACCTGGCTGTTCGAGCAGTAATGGCACCCCCCCCCCCCCTAAGCGCCTTGAGAACCTACGGGTAAGTAGTGCGCTCTATAAATGCCTTGATTGATTGATTGCTAATGCAATCAAATGATGGACCTTTTCCTTCATACATGAAGCTTGGCATTCAGCCGACTGAAAACTGATGGTTTTTTGTCTCCAATCCATGGTAGGATTGTGCAGGCCTAACCAGGGCATGCCCAGGATAACCTCATACTGGGGTGCTTCGATGATATTCAGCACTATAGTTTCCACATGCTCTAATGGATTCCCAGGGAGATGCAGCTCCACCTTTTCGGTGTGTTCTGTAATGGCCCGGACTTCAGCGGGGTGCCGTCCACTGCCAGCACCCTCTCTGGTTTCTGAATAGCCACTCTCACTAACCCCAATCGTTCAACCAACCCTTCGTCTATGAAGTTTCCTGTAGCCCCGGAGTCCACCATACTATGCACCTGGTGTTGTTGTCCTCGCACCTGTAACATCATAGACAACACTATGTGCGCTTCCGTATCCGTGGCAGAAACCCCCGCAAGAGACGGCAACCGCCATCCCTGTTCCACGGCTTCTCCTCCGGTAACAGTGATTTTCTCTCGGTGTCCCCCATGACTGCTGGAACAGCATGAGTCTTTCCCACTGGATACGGACAGCCTTTCTTAGGTTTCACAGTACAGTCCTTAACATAATGTCCCTTTTTTCCGCAGTACATGCAGAGACCCAAGGTGCGGCGGCTTTCTCTTTCTGCTCTGGACAAGGGTGCCCGGATTGCTCCTACTTCCATAGGTTCTACTCCTCCTCCCTTCTCAGTGGGAAGACCACCTTCAGCCCTTCCCTGACCCCCAGGAGAACGATACCCTCGTCTCTGTTCCCCCGAGCGATCCGCCAGACGATGATCCAGTCTCAGCGTCAAATTAATGAGGTCTGTACATGTAGCTGGCTGCGGATCGATCTGAGCCAAAACATCTTTCAGCTCATCGGAGAGACCGTGGTAATATAATGCCATTCTTTTTTCCTCTGGCCACGTCGTCTCTGCGAACAGACGGTTAAATATTATCATGTAGGTGACCAAATCTTTCCGACCTTGTTTCAAATCAAGAATATCACTGTCTGCACTTAAGGTCGTGGCCCTCCTATCGAATACCCTTTCGAATTCTCTCCGAAAGGCACTCCAATCAGTCAAGAGAGGGTCGTCATTCCTCACCAGAGGTCCTGCCCAATTTGCTGCATCCCCCGTGAAATACGAGATCGCAAATGCTACTCTAGATAGATTAGTAGGGAAAGATGCTGGGCGACATGAGAAATGTAAGGTTATCTGCGTCAAGAAGTTCTGTACTGATGTAGGACTACCGGAATATCTCTCCGGACTGGCCAATGGGATGGGCTGAGGGACCGTAACCTGTACCTGCTGAACACCTGCCGAAGCATTGAAAGGATTCCTGCCCTGCCTCTCCACCTGTTCCTTCAGAGCGGCAGCTTCTGCTCGTAAAGTAACTAACTCCTGTTGAACCAGTACTAAGGCGGCCAATACATCTTCCAAGGTAGCCATACCCTGAATACCCGATAGGGAGGAGACTATTTCGTGGGCACGTAATTCTGTCACAGTCCAACGGCTCCTCAGGATCGGGGTGATGCTATATGGGGTCCACCTCCAGCTTTCTCCGTGCTCTGGGAATAAATACCACTGAGCACGATAGTAAGCAGGCGAGGGAAAAATGTCTGGGACTGGAAACGGTTGTAGAAGAGGTATCTGCAATGACACAAAATATACACTGTAAGTGGAGAGCCCTGCCCTTCATACACTAAACTAGATTCCCCACTGAACTCCTTTCCTACCTGATTCGTCTCAGGACCTCTCCCTTCTACATATGAGATAACTTCTCTCACCACCGGGGATTATTCCCTGAAATACAAGATACAAGCATGGGGTTAATTCACTTCCTTCCCTATCCACTGACTATATGCCTTTGTACTTGTTTCCATACATACCCTGCATTTCCCGTCCCTTATTTATAAAAGGTTCTACTTCAGCTCTTTGTATGCTGCAGATATGTCACTGGGTATTCATGATATAACAGAAACGTTTAAAATGACAGGACTGCTCTGGACCGTTATCATGTACCTTCTTCACCAGACAACTAGGTTGTAGCCAAATGGACACTTTACATCAGTTACCACTGTTCTTACCAGGCGCGGGATTCAGAAGAAGGAATTAATTGTCATTCCCGGAATACCTCTTCCTTCCTGATTGAGGCTTCTTCCATAATCCGAGCACCTTCACCACAGCAGCGCCACACAGTACGAGTGCGACCGCCACTATTCAAGTTCAATGAAAGATCACACCGACTATGAGAGGGGGCAAAATCCAGCATCTCTCACGTCGGAAAAACTCAATCCGTTTTCACAAACAAACAAACTCGGAGCCGAACATGAGAGGGTGCAAATCCAGCATCTCTCGTGTCGGCAGGACTCAACCAGTACTATTGAACAAACAAACTCGGAGCCGCACTCGAGAGGGTGAAATCCGGCGTCTCTCCGAGTACCACAAAGGAGTTCCCACAAAGCTCCCGAACACGAGAGGGTGCAAGTCCCGCGTCTCTCGTGTCGGAAGGACTCACTCCGAAGGACAAGGTAACCCCGCAGCCGCGGGTTACGGAAACACAATTTAGAACGCTAGTTTCCAGAAGACAGTCACTGAAAGCTTCCTCTTCCAATCTCCAATCTTCACAACAAGACAAAATTACGTGCATCGCACTCCTGGTCTCGCGGAGTTTTATGTCCTCTTCCTTTGCCTATGCACGCTAAGCTTTCTGGGACCTGTAGTTTCTGGGTTATTATTGGCAGGCACAGGTCGGATCCTGACAGGAATAGTATTTTTTACCCCTACACTACCCAACGCTTTCCCTACTGTTGCACTCACTGGAGTGGGAATAGTAATTTTTACCCCAACACTATTCAGTGCTTTCCCTACTGTTTCATTCACTGGAATGGGAATAGTAATTTTTACCCCTCCGCTATCCAGCGCGTTCCCTACTGTTGCACTCACTGGAGTGGGAAGAGTAATTTTTACCTCTCCGCTATCCAACACTTTCCCTACTGTTGCACTCACTGGAGTTGGAATAGTAATTTTTACCCCTACACGATCCAGCGCTTTCCCTACTGTTGCACTCACTGGAGTGGAAATAGTAATATTTACCCCCTCGGTAGCCAATGTTTCCACTACTGTTGTGTTTATTTGGTTATTAAATGTATGTTTTTTTCTTTTTTTAATAGAATAATGGGTTAATTAAATATAGAATATTTTATTCAATTTTACATTATTTATATATGTGTATATTTTATTTTTATATAATTTAAAAAGTTTATAAATTAAATAAAGACAATAGTTAATAAAATGTATTTAGGTAAATATATAGATATGTACACTTTTTATGTTTACATTTATTAAATCAAGTTTAATAGATATAATTAGTTAAAATATATATTAAATGTAATTTATTTTGTTCATAATATTAATAATAATTAATTAATTTTATTTGAGTTATGTAATTTTTTTCATTGATATTCTTTACTTCTATATTTTTTTCATTGATATTTCTGTGTCAATATTATTGTACTTACCTGTTTATGTATAGGAATTCGATATTTTTGTTATCCATACTTTCACATCGATATTTTTAATATCGATATTTTAACATGGAACCATATATATATCACGTTTGTGCTACCACACCTTAATGCTGAGTGCAGGGAGGTTACAGCATTTTCAGACCCCACTATATTTTAGTAACCTAATTTAAGGCAACGATGGTAGGTGTCTCTTGCACAATTTATATTATTTCCAAAATTGTTGAATGCCATTAAAAACATAAAACTGTTTTTAAATACAGCAAAAATATTAGGATTTTATATTGGAGTACGTGTATATAACACAACTCCAATATGGCACCGGCAGACAACTACATAATGAAGCCAGCAATGAGAGGTCAGTGGGCGGGACTACAGGTGTCCTTCCAGTGCACGCTCTTGAAGGAGTGCACAAACGCTCCGGGTGATCTGGAAAAGTGCAAACTGGAGGCACCCTATAACCCAGTAAGAGTGTGTGAGCGTGACGTGAGAATGCCCGACGAGATATCCAAACAACTAAAGATACACCACAGACTCGGGGGCAGCATGCTTGAATGTTCCACTGTGCCGAGTTGAGATATTGTTGACTCCGGGGTAGCATGGCGAAGTGTGGAGAAGTGTGGCTCAATGGTTAGAGCAGCAGACCCTGATGCAGAGGTCTAGCCCGAGACCAGGGTTCAATTCCCCACCTTGGCGGGTCTTGGGGTCAAAATTCCATGGACCTTATAATTCTCGCCTCAGTGCCTATTCCAATAATGGACCCCACTCTGCAACTCTGTGCAATAGCTTGCTTAATCACCACAACGGCCCCCACAACGCTAAGGGTGCCCAGGAGTGGACGCCTCACAGGGAAAGCCAGGATGGGTTTCATAGCGGTATTCGTACAAGCGCCTTGAGACCCTTGCGGGTGAGTAGTGGGCTATACAAGTATCAATTTACAATTTACATGGCAGAGTGATGTGCCTTGTCAAATGAAGATACCGCTTATTCAGGCCAGTATGGATGAATGTTTCGAGATGGTAAGTGGGGGCCTCCGCAAGATATTAGTAACTCAAAATACGAAATAGCACTACAGCACAGATATGGGGCAATGCTAGTTTGTATAAATACAGATGTATGACTTTATCGAATTGTGTAGGTGGACGGAGGTGTGGCAGGCAATCTTGCACAAAATGGAGAATAAGAGAAACATCGAGGAGCATGAACGCATTTATAAATATATGTGTGTGTATATACTGTGTGTGAACAAAAACCCTAGGCAGTCAACAGTATGGCAAACAAGTAAAATAACATGACAGCGAAAAAACATACATAGGAAATTCAATTAAAAATAATCATGATTTTAATGAAGATAAGTAAAAATCATACATGTAAATGGTATGACCATCACCGTATGATATTGACATTGAATTTAAAAGATATATATTTCATACATTTATTATTTCATCAAACATAATACATTTATACAAAATAATATCACTGGTATCTACAAAAGACCACACTGTGGCGAGTAAAACTCGACGCGCATTTCGGCGCAAGAAACGCCTTCTTCAGGAGCCACAAAATGATAGTGATATATTTCTGAGGAGATATCGCATAAAGTGAATTCAGGAAACAAACGTGCAGTTTTGGGGCACTCGGAAAATTATTTGGCCACAACAGTTGTATTCCTGTTATGTCAATAGCGGCAAAACTTCAATGGGTTAACTTGATAAAGAATATCCACGGGTATCGATGTATATATTTAAAATTCTTCAAATGTAGAGCCGTATATTTATTCCGACGATATGTTAAGAATATAAAAAGCTCCGTCAGTGCCTTACATCGATCTTTAAAAAGGGCCTCCTCCAAGCAGGGTAACTTTGGGAAACGAAATGAAAGCAGGATAATGCTCTCAAAACCCCGAAGAGACGACGTGCAGATCCGCCGCGAACCAGCGGGGCTGGAAAATAACCTCTCAAGGTTGACTGGTGCCAACTGTGATTACCTACAGGGGATGCATGACTAAAAAGTTTAGAACACTCCCCAGGGGGTGTGTTGCTGGTTTGAACTCTGATAGAAACCACCTGCTGAATATATTACCACTACTGATCTGCATGTATTAAAGCTCAGGCAAAGCTGACAGTTAACATTTTAATATGTCTTCATTGGTTGACACCATCTTTCTTTCATTGTTTGTCAATCAAGGCTAAGCTTGAAGTATCAGTGAGGTTAATACTGGACCCCGAGCCCTGATGAAATTGCTGCAAGGTATTGGCAATGAAACATGTCAGCCTCTCCTAACTTAAATGGTCTATAACATGCTGTTTTTTTTAATCTGAGTGTGCTCTTGGCCTCAAATAAAGTATGTACATTTGCGAGTGAGTCGCAACTCATTTAGCTTGGAGAAGCAATTTGTTTTCTCATTATTGGGTCCAGTTGGCATAGAATGACACAAGCACTTTCTGTACATTCTTGCACAAGTCACTTCTGTTTCTTTCTTTCTCTTTACCCCTAAACATAATTTTGGCACTATTTTGCTTTCTTTATGGTCATGAAAGTCACCAATGATGAAAGCGTGAGCTACCTGGTTAGTACCAACCAGCAGACATGAGGTACTTTCTAATCTTTCTCACATTTTTCTGCTTGATCACATTTACAAGAGGATTTACAGTTTGGTGGATTGACAAACAGTGAAAATTGAACACCGGGATCCGCATGTGACTGGCATAGTTTATGAAGTCAGCCTCTGGGCAGAGATATTATGAAGCTGCCCCTGGTATCTCTGGCGTTTTGATGCTCGTTCACCACTTCATGAGCATCTGCTCCACTAGCGGATATTACCTTTTGTTTATTTGATGAAAGACGTCACTGCCGTTAACGCATATTAGCTCTTATTTACACTAGCAGCTATATACTTTTTGGGTCTTCTTAGCAGTGGGCCATGAACAGTGGGGTACGGGTCTGATACGGATGCTTTGAGACCGTTTCCAGTTTTACACTTGCTATTACTGTTTGTAAAATTTGGTCTTAATTCATGATTGTTTTGAGTTCATGCCAGATCTTCATTCATACTTATTATCCATTGTGTCATGTACCTTCTGCCTACAACATTGTAATTGTGCCTTGAAATAGTCTGAATACAGAAGTGCACAGGCGAAACAGGTGTTGGCTTCAGTATTTCTTAGGAATTTCTTTAACATCAATAAAAAGATTTTTCAATGGAAGGTCTTCGTGGATTACCTCTCAAGCCCTGCACAGGATTGGAATATATTATACTCACCTTATGATTATAAAGATTGATCTTTTTATGTTATGATGAACAAAGATCCAACATGTTAGTTTTGGATTCATTTTTAACTAATAAGGATGTGCCGTACCAGCTTCTTTCTTAATTTGTTTATACATTGTGATTTAATGAGGGCAACCTGACTGTTAATTCCCTAGTATGCACTTTGTTGTGCATGCTTGATGGTTGCCCTGTTCCTGAAATTGACAACAATACGGTTGTTACAATCAGGTTTCTGCGAGTTTACACCCAGGGCACCCTTTGTGCATGGTTCATAGTATTGTGTGGTTCATCCAGCCAGACCACCCTGGCATGTAAATAATGCACTACCTGGTTCAACAGCTGTCCATGATTATCTGGGGTCCCTGGCATCAGTGGGGGAGCACATTTTAAGATTAGCACATAAGGGGTAGCCTCATGTGGTAATTAATTGAAGAGGCTGGTTGCACCTCTTAGCGCGCAACAGCATCAGGCAGTCTTCCCTCCTCACGGGGCTTCTGATGCCTTGAGTACTAGCCTCAGTACCTAGCCCAGCGCCCAGTAGTTTCTCATTTAAGACATACAGCAGATGGAGAGATGTTTATACAAGTACCCATTTGGACTACTTTATTTTAGCAAAACTGGGAGAAGAGTAAAAGTATGCATTTTGGAGCACAAAAGCTTGATCAGACTCAAGAATAGTAACTCACCTCTTGTGGTTCATTGGTTGGATAACAATCATAGTATCGCACAACAATGGTTTTTTGTAGGGGGAAATTTTACCAGAGGATCCAGAAATCAATACCAAGAAACTTCTATCTAAGGGTGAGACACATTGGATCAAGTATTTGAATATTTTGATTCCGGGGGGAATCAATGATAAGTTGGAATTAGCATGTTTCCTCTAATACACTCTGTTCTGTGACACACATCATCCTTGATGACTCTGTGTCTCATTTGTGCTTACAACAAGCCACTGCACTCGATGGTTGAAGTTGAGCATGTCGTCAAATGTAAATGTTTCCCTGATATTACCACTATCACAAGTACTTTTGCTTCTGTTTTCTATACATTATTGCCCCATTAATTACTATAGCCTATGTTTTGTCAGAAAACCATTGTGTAGACCCTACAGAGTGCTATCACAACTACTATCATTGATGTTTTTATAAAACCTCTTCATGAACCTCAATAAGAGTGCAGTGTTAAATCCAACACATATCGTAGAGGCCTTCACTTGTTATTTTACTGAAATGCATGTATTCACTTACATAGAGCCTATATGCTTGGATCACATACACTTTGTGCTCAGTAACCCCCATGATAGTTATTAATGTATTGCATACATGTGATTTCATTGATTATTTTGACAGACACTGTTATAGTATCTTGACTTGCAACTCTTTGGCAAGATTCTCTTTCACAAAATGTCACTCCTCTGTAATTAATTTCAGTAAGTACCTACTCATAAACCTAAAGTAACTTGTGAATATTGTCACTATTGTTCACTCTGCGCCGCTCCTCGCTGTGTCACTTGTCACTTGTGCAGTCCACTTTGTGTTTCACAGGTTTTTTCGGTTACACCCACATACAGTGTAAAGAGTGCTGATACTGATGTCTTTCTATACTGAGAAACTTATACACAAACATGCCGTCGTTCCTCGAGCCGAATAACGGATACAAGTACTGTGTAAAATTTCTTCTGAAACTTGGGAACCATGAGATTTTGTTGCAATTTCTGAAGCCTCTTTTTCACTTAAATGAGCCCTGAAGAAGTCTTAGGGGATCATTAGCATTGCGGGCGATCTTTGTCCGCCCTCCATACCACCGGGAAATGGGACCGCTTTCAATGCATGCAGCGGTCCCGCACATCCCATTAGGATCCGCCCACCACACTGGCGTGCGCATCCCGCATTTTTAACTGTGCTCCTTGCACATCTCTTAAACCCTTGAGTCTCCCTGCTCTTCCTTTTTGCAACTACACGTGCATGCTTTATATAACAACCTGTCAAATAAAACCTGTTGAGGCATTTTCTATTTTAGCGTGCCAGTGATTCTCTTGGTCAACCGCAGTTTCAACTTGGGTTTTCACTTGGAGTACTGTACACAGGCTGTATGTGATGGACAGCATGTCGTCAGTATTATGGAAACCCATGTATGAGGTTGAGATGTCAGAATTTACTTCTGTATCTTCTCTTGATTTACATCCTTTCATCTTTTGCCATTGTGGCTTTTTTATTCTTGAACCTATGATCCGACATTATATGCGTATTCATATTTGTAATCAGTGATTCTCCTTAATTGATAGTTACCCCTGATAAAAGGTGATCCCCACCCAAAATGCATTGGAGGTTTTGAGTAACTTTGTTGGACAGTTTCCTGTTGTTAAAGATGCAGCAGATGTGAAGTTAACATTTGCAAATGAGACTTAAATCTACAAGCAACTTGAATTGAATACTGTTTTGGACTTTTGTCTTAGACATATTGTGTACATGGAAGCCTGAGAGCATTGCTGTGCATGCTGTCTCTACCGCACCACTGTGTCCTAGTTTCTCTTCTCAGTTTATTTATGGGCTAGGGTGCAGCCCTTTTTCAGCACTAGCACATGAAGTTTGTTTAAATATGGGAAGAAATGTTTACATTTTGTGAAACAATTGTCTGCTTGAGTGCCTCACAAACATACTTTCTAGTTCAGGAAGTTAATTAAACCATATGTGCCTAGAAGGGCAAATAACCTAGTGTACCACTATAAACAAATCGATGTTGGTCATGTTGTACGGAAGCGTATCTCAGCAAGTGATTAGGGTTAAGTGAACCCCAGAAAGAATAACAACGTAGAGAACGTGTCTAGCAGATCAAAACCATTATCATACTTCCACGCCCCAGCAGCATGAATTATGAAAATTAAAACTGTTTAAGAACTAAAGAAGTTAAAAAATAAAGTGATCGAAAACAATTTCTGTGCCAAAAATAAGTTTGTGTGGCCACCGTGTATTTAAAAGTAACGCATGTGTTTGGAAGCGTTAACATTAACCTGCAATCTAACCGCCAGGTTTAATAAGCCAATTTCAATGGCTACTAAGTACTATTTCCTGGTATCAGTCAGTCAGTCAAAGATCTTTATTCGGTTGAATCTCAACCATAAAATAATGCATCTTAAAAACAATTAAAACAAAAAAAGGACAAGTAGGTGAAGTATACACAACTCATAATAGTTCCACAATCGTTCCATGACAGTAACAATTTCCTGTTCAGAATATCAATATCACGAGTGAGTATTTCTACAAAGAAGCCTCTTTAAAACCTCAGCCCAAAATACAAATGGTTTATAAAATCATTTTCCGACAATATCCCGTAACCGAACAGTAGAAGAGATGTATCTGTGAATAATTAAACTGGTACATTCAACTTTTAAAAGCTGGAGGTAATATAATGCTGCCCAACACTTTCCTATATTCCAATCCAATCCAAAAATTCTTTATTTCGGCCATATAGACCATAAAAGATACGATACAAAACACAATAACATACATTATAAAATACATATTAAAAATACAATACAGTATATAAAAAGTTCCCTACTTATCCAGCGAGGAAAATAAAAGAGTATCATAACAGTGTCCACAGTTTAAGGGGCTTTTTTCTTCCTGATTAGCCATACTGCCATTAGAAATTTGGATATGGCGAACACAATGTGGCCCAGAGTACTGGTTTTCATTACTCTATATGCCTGTGAGTAATTTCTGAACCCCAAGTTCCTGCAGAGCGGCGCTATCCTTTCCTATATTTAAACTTTTAAAATAGGAATTGATAAGATACCACTGGGTTCTTGCCAAAGTTTACAAAAAACATGAAATGTAAGGTACTTTGGACCGACTCCAAGTAACGTGTACACAGGTCCAGTTTGTCATCACGGTAAACATTATGTGGATATGAAACAAGAAAGTGTAAAATACCACACCTGAATCTTATTAGATAAAACAGTTTAGCGTGGCTAAAATGAAAAGAAAGATAAGGTTCAATACCTGGAGTGCAAACTAGCAATGAGTGTTCTACAACCCTTTTTTTCTATCTCTATGGTTCTTCTGATGGAGTAGAAGTATGTTAAAAAATCCTTTTCCAACTTTGCTTTTATATAATTTGGCCACGGTATTTTTATTGTGCACTCTAGTTTCAAACAATCTAATATATTAGCATGATTTAAATCTGTTTCTTCTGTAGCCCAGATAAGTGCCACAGTAGTATTGGTGCTAGTTGTATTTGAAAGGTCAGAAGGATCAAACCCAGTTCGCTGTGACAGACAGTAGCAGAAGTGCTTTTAGGGACTGTCAACAAGCGCTTCATAAACATGTTCTCTGCTCTTTGGAGACCCCCTTGCCTTACAGAAACCCCAAACTCCAGCACCATACAAGTAAACAGCACAGGTGTGGGCTTTATACATGTTGATAATGGCATTAATTAGTTTTGAGCCCAGCTTTTTAGTGAATCTAAAAATTGCCTCCAGATTTTTTATTAAAACCACAAACACTGGATTCTATTAAATAATTCTAGGGGCTTTTTTGGTCAAAACAAATTCCCAGATAGGAAAGAGCAAGCACATAGGACAATTTTTCGTTATTTAGGAAACAGGTTTTTAAAATCGGGGGGGATTTTCCCACCACCATAGTATAGGATTTCCCAACAATAAATTTCAAAGGGCGGTCAGTCATAAAATCATTGAACCTGGTTAAAAGCCGCTGCAGCCCCACACCCGTTCCTGACATTAGGACACAATCACCTGCGTATAATAAGGCAGGACACACGCTGTAACCTGTCATGGGAACATCTACATTCCCATGTTTAATATGATTTTCCAGGTCGTTTATATATAGGCAGAATGAAAATAGTTCATGAACGCAGCCCTGGGGAAACTCATGGGTCATTTTTACTGGGGTAATGAGTGTGCCAGCTGCACCATATCAAACTCTCCCCGTCACATCTTGGTGCATAGCTGCTAAAAAGTGGACACAAATATTTCCTGGTATACTATAACACAACTGCATGATATTAGTAAAAAAAAGTGAAATAAAATAAAATTAAACACTGCATGCAAAATATGTAAAGAAATATATTTGGGAACTATGCTTTATGCAGGGTACTGAATCTATGATGTCAAATTTAAAGAAAACATGACATTTCTAATTTGTCATTCATATGGCTGTAAGATGTCAAGCTTTTTGGTCCAAAAGGTTTCTCTTTGTAACATTCTTTTACGGCTATCAATACCAAATTTTGTCTTAATCACTTCTAGAATTTGAATCCACACCTAAGAATTGTTGTGACCCAATTCAATCCAATGTGCCGCTCGCCTGGAATTGTTGTTTTGGTTCCTGATGTTGCTTTTGTGTTCTATGATTCTATTTTTGAATTTTCTTTCTGTTTTTCTAACATAAGATGCTGCACAGACACTTTATATGGTAAACAACAGTTTTTGTATTGCTAACTGCCGAATGTGTAAGTGGAATAGTAAAGCCTTTCTTTGGATGAGAAATGGTATTCCCAAATTGATATTGTCGTTGACAGATCTGATAAATATTTAGCATGAAGCTTGCTCAGAACTTTGCTTTGATGTTTTTGATTCTTTGGACTTGCATTTCTTGCACACCAGGGTCACAATCATTGCACTATAAGGGTTCCAGCACAATGTGATATATAGAAGTATTCGCACATGGAGAGATTAACTACATGACACTAGCATGGTCACTGATATTTTTTATTGCAATCTCACAACCATTTGCATTGGCACAAGTGGTATGGTTCACTGGATCCCACAGCTCTGCATTAATGGACTGTCTATTGTTTAGTTCTATTAATCCCTGATGAAGGGTTTATGTTAGCAGAAATGCATTAGGTCATCATTTAAGCCACTGGATTTCATTGAAGTGAATTGTCATTTTGCAGAATATGCTTGTTAAAGCAATAACAAATGTGGTGTGAGATACCTTTACACAGTCTCGTGCCGATGTGTTCTAAGTACTAAATTTGACATTAAGAAAAAATAACTTTGGTTTGAAGCTAATTGATTCATTAACAATTTGATAGAGCACACAGTCCTATTTAAAGATGTGCGTCTTGGGACTGGCTAGCAAGAGTGCTGCCAGCAATCTTCGATGATTACTTGTGCTCATCCAGACAACAAACACACCAATTCAGCACACATATGCTACTATTTCTCTGTCCATCATTTTTATTTAGCATCTAACCTTTTAAATGTATACCATAAAAGTTGAATTTACTTGAGGATTAAACACTACATATCACAGCAATTCGATCATGACTTAGAACCGGGAACAGTAGGTACAGCACAGTACACTGAGTCAAGGGGTATTCCATGTGTGGTAAATGGGCATTCACATGTTCCCATGCATGGTTTTTGACTCAAAACTCTAGCTACTAATAATGCGAGACATAGTTTTGTGGCAAAAATTATTTCCAATTAAAATTAGGTGGTAAACAGAGAAAAGCTTTAATTCTCCTTTCTTTTCTGACTTTTCATGTGTGCTGCAATGTAAAGCACACATACAGATTAGGAACAGTAGCAACGTCAGTCTAAGCGTAGTATTTTGTACTTCAGAACAAAAGATATGCTAGACTCACTTTGCATTATGGCGCAAAGGTGTATGCATGGCACTCAGCAGCATAATTCTGTGCCAGCGTTTGGGGACAGGGGGGAGAGTACCATCTAAATATATATTCCTCTCTCGTCTCTCTCACTCTCACTCAATGTGGCACTGCAAACTTGGGTGCTATGCTGCATTGCATGCAAGTTTTGTAAATTTGGGTCTATCTGTGCTCTGTTGTAACACAATGGTACCAATATTCCTGCAGGTTTTGGGAAATTCGATTACATGCCCCAGCAGGGCCGCTAGTGGAATAATCTCCAGCAATGTAGCAATGATCTGCTGCAGTTTACAAATGATTTGTTGGCAAAAGGAATATATTGGAGGACAGGTCAAGGACATGTGGAGGAATTTGGTGCAAGTGATTTATTGCAACTGTGCTTTTCCCATGCCCTTCTTTTGATAACTGAAAGCAGGAATGGCCATTCTTTAGCCAAAAGATTTAGCGGCCTCTAGAAAAGCAGCCACCACCTCATATGCCATATTAAATTGATTAGTGAGTGCAAAGATATTATCCGCTGTAGACCGACTCTGAATAAATCAGGAATCATCCAGATGAACAAGGCCAGGTAATAATGGGAGTAGTTTATTTACAATAATTTTAGATTTTGTCTTTGAGATTGACTAGAAACAACGGTCAGTAAGAGTCACATCTATATGGTGGTGTCCTGGGCTTTAGTAGTGTGATGATAATGGAGTCAGTCCAAAGAATCAGATCTCCAGACCCCAGCCAGTAGTCAATCTAGGAGTTGGTCCCATATACCACTGAGTGAAATACATTGTCTGTGGCTGTCAGGTCAGTTGTGCAATATAGTCCAATAAGCTAAATGAGTCCATGGCATCATTAAATGCATGTCTGCTTGTCCTAGGGCCCATGTTGTCCAGTTCTAGACAGAGGGTGGTGTTGAAATCTCCACCTCATTTTATAGTAAGTGGATTGGGTTTTATGACAGAACCCCACAAGCCTTTAAAACGATGTCACTGCCAACGACTGCAACATTACCACTTGTTACTTTACCATAAAAGTAGTTACAAAGACTTGCTTTAGGGGGTGCTGGACTTTGGCATACTATATATTACTTCCAACTCCAGTATAGCAACAGTAGGGGAGGTGTTTGACTTCCAAATCCAACACTATTCCAACAACGCCCCTCCTGCAGCAAATTATTGTAACAACTTGCTGGTTAAAGTAAAACATGGTAATGTTGCATTCGGGATGATTACTTAGTTGTAAAGGCAGGCCATTGTTAAGACTGCGTGGTAAAGGCTGTTTCCCCATAGATTGGATTCTGTTTTCCGGTCTCCAGCCATATTAGAAATAAGTCAGGGTCATCTCGGTTTGGACCATATACATTTATGAAGGTGATGTGCTATCCACTCAACATCATATGCACCAGTACAAAATGACCATGACCATCCAAGACAGTCTATCTGGGTTTAAATTATACTCCTTGTCAAACTAGAACTGCAATATCTTTAGAGTAGGAGTATAATGTTGAGAAGTAATGGTATGAGCTCTGTTTTTCAACAAACCTAATTATACCTGACTTCGCAATGTGGGTTTCCAGGAATTAGTGCAATATTTTAACCATGTCTGGTAAGATACAACAACAGAAGTTAGGTTAAATGATAATTGATTACCTCCCCTTACATTCCATGATAATAACTTTATCTTACTTATATTTTAAGTTCACCACTGACTAGGAGAGTATGGTAGTTCATTTTCATCCCAGATATAATCTGGGATATCGAAAATATCTGTATGTATGGTGTAGTTGATGCCCAAGGTGTGGCCTCTCTCATTCGAATCTCCTGTAAAACCCCTTCCCCTAACACGCTCCCAGATCGAGTCTCAACATATCAAATAATACTCCCTTTGGAGTGGAGTTCCCTAGCTTGAAAGATAAAAGTATAAACTCAGAAAAATAATGTCTTTGAGATAGAGTCAACCATTATCTTCCAACCAGGAGAGGCCAAAGGGACAATGCTTAAACAATTAAGTCAAAGCATCTGAGAATTAAAGAAACAATAAATGTGCAGTTAGTAAGAACTTTGTATAATAACCAGCAACAAGGGCCACAATGAAGATCTAGCTTTATGGTGTCGGCCGTCTAGCCCACAGTGCAGACAAAGTGTATAAGTTAGAATGGGGGACACCAGCAACAGGAAGTATTCAACTGAAAGGATATTAAGCAAATGTAGAGGATAACTGCCATTATAATGTGAATCTGCCACAGAGGCAGATCCTCATGTGGCAGTATCAGCCCTGCTCACCCATTTATTATCAAGGCAAATTGTGACTTTTAGTTAACAGCTTTTCTGGTAACATAAACACCTGTGATTTGCCATTATGCATTAATATCAACTAGCAGGATGGAGAGTAACATATGAAATGCCCAGGCCATGCAGGATTCTTTTGGAGGAGTTAAACTTCTTATGCCATGCACTGGTTGAGTGAAGTCGGTAAAAAAGAAAACGTGGAGCCCTCATCAAAAATGTCCCCCTTTTCTTTCAGCAGGAAAACAATAGTGTCTCTATCTCCACAATTGAGCAGCTTTATGATCACAGGTTAGGCTGGACACAGGAGGCCACCCTAGGCACCTGTGTGTGATGTGCCCTTTCAGTAACAAATATGGCTGAGAGATGTTTACACCCAAATATGCTTATCAACATTTTTTCAATATAGTCCTCAACGCTTTGCATGTTGGTACAGTCAGGTAATCTCAGAGTGTGTACATTGCTTCTACATGATCAAGGCTCTAAGTCTTCGTTCTTGGATTTGATTTTCCGCAGTACCACCTGCACTTCCATCTTTATCTTACCCTGTACCACAGAGTTGTCTTCAATGTTAAAGATTCAGAGCTCCACCATATCTAGGCTGATGTGCTGATTATCAAGGCTCTTCTTCATGTAATCAAGGTGGCACATGAGCAAGTCGGTTTTTGCGTCAATTGTTACCAAGCCACCTTTCATATCCAGTAGGAAGGACCAAACAACCAGATTTGCCTCCAAGACAACATCCGCTGTTGCTCAAAGCGAGCTGTCCTGGTCATCCTCACAATCCTGTGATCTTGTCACCTTTTTGACCATATCAAAATTGTTAATTTGGGCTGTTTGCCTTTGGGTTTCTCTGTTTTTGGTGTTAGAGGGGATATGGGATGAATATCCTCCCTGCTGTGGTGCTGCAATCAATTTAGGAAGAATCTGGCATATGCTAGGGCTCAGCACAAGTGATCTTATGTCTCAGAATCATCAATCAATGGATTCATTCGCAGGTAGAGTGGAAGGGCCCAAAAAGCAATAAGCAGCATTTCACTTAACTTAAGTAGGCTTGTATACGTCCACGTGTTACCTACTCTGTGGGCCTACTTTAGTCTCACACACTACCAGCGGTGATCGTATCAGCCGCACTGCCTGTATGTTGAAAGGGACTCTCAGGGCCTAGTTCTAGCTGCACAGTAACATTTAGAAGCTCCAAACTGCCTTACAGTAATTTGTCCCAATGGCGCTAAGCCAAGAACCCATATAGTCAGCCACCGATCCCATGCTACGTCCTCTGGCACTTTCACTCCAGCAATCTCTGCATGCCCATGCAGCCACAAGACACTGCAGGTGTTAGTCACTCTCTCTATGTGAGTTTCATATTCTCGGGCTATCGCAGCTGACTGACTCAATGCACCCCAAGCTCTGTTGTGGGCAGCATCCATGCAGCCATATTCATGTCACTCTCTAATTAAGACACCTGCATTGCTGATTAGGCCGCTGCCTGCGCTCCTCCTCCAGTGTGTTTTGCATGCTTCTGGGGCTGCCCATATGCAAATATCGCCTCCACAGTATCTCTTCGCTCCTAGATGTTCAGTTCTTTACATTCCACTATCAGATAGTAGCCTGTCTACATTGCAGCCATCTTTTTCTTTTTTTAACATCCTCTAGTGCCCCCCTGTTCACAGTGCTCCCTCAAATTATTATTCAAATGCTTAAAGCAACTCTGCTAACCCTGTAACAGAACCGCCAAGATGTTTGTGTACAAAGTTTTATAAAATATGCTGAAAACAAAAGTTCTTCTTCCAGAACAATTGCTAAAACAACTCATTTTGAAACACGTTTGGTAATAGCATAAAACACATTGTTCTTCTCAATTAGAAAGCGTGGGTCCTAGCCTTTTCAGTAGGGTCAACCCAAACATTTAGCCTTCACCCCTCTGTTTTTGTGAATTCACTTTTATTAGTTCTAGAACTTTTTGCACTTTACCACTGCAAATCTGTGATAAAATGCTTGTGCTCTCTCCCCAAATCATGATAAAATTGTCTTATACCACATTGGCACAAAGTCCTTGTAGTCCGTAGTATATTTCCCTAGTATATGGTACTAAATGTACGCACAGCCTATACATTATATGGTACTGATAGGCCTGCAGCACTCATTGTGCCCCTACTAAAGTAGCACTTTAAAACATGCCTCAGGCTTGCCTTCGCAGCCTGTAGTGCAGTTTTTAAAAGCCATTTTGATCTGGAAAAATAAACCCTTTGGCAGTCTTAAACCTTCCTTTGAAATGATTATAAGTCAATCTTAAGGTAAGCCTTGAAAGGCCACAGGGCTGGGTGCATGGTATTTAAAAAGTAAGACCTGCAGGCTTAAGTTTTATATGTCTTGGTAGTGAAACCCCACTGCCCTAAGACATTTAATAAGTGCCAACTTTCAATTGGGTGCATATTGACATGCCATGTGTAGACTCAAATTAATTGTGATTTAAGATAATATTTAATGGTAAATGCTGAACCTTTAACACAATAGGATTTTTGGTCACAATTCTGAAAAAGTGACTTGTAGATAGCTGGCATTTTCTTGTCCTGCCAGTGTCCTGGGTCACATGACTGTAAATGACCATGCTTTTGGGGTTTGTGTATTCCTCTCAGACAGAGACTCAAATGGGACTAGGTGTGGACATGATGGGCCATTCCCTTGCTCACTTTGCCACTGGATTCAAGCTAGCCTGTCTGATGACGGCTGAATAGCCAGAAACTGGTTTCAGGATGCTTGTTTCCTGTCCAGGGAAGGCATGGCTTGGCAGTTCGGGCTGGACTGTTCTCATGAGACACAGGGTCAGACTGATTTGCATATGGCCATGTCTGAACTGGAGTGGCGGAGTGAGCTAAAGAATGATGATGGAGTAACCCTCGATCAGTTGACTGGGGGTTGGTGCTTGCAATATTCCACACTCCATTCATCATCCCCTTTGGTTATGATGGGTCATTCTGCCAGAAGGGCTGGGGCGAACCCTACCCTACTTGAACTTCAAAGGGGTTGCTTCCAGCACATACAAAGAAATCTGATACCACTATTTTGTCACCCCAGACATCGTGGAGCTTTGACAATAGAAGTGAAGAACCTCCAGGAAACCAGATGAGGGATAGGAAAGAGTGTGCCACAACAAACAAAGACTGCCACTTGGTATATTATTGGACCCTCAGAACAACTCTTCAATATACTCCTGGACCTGTGGAAGACTTCCTAAGGACTGCCTTGCTTTTTGAAGGAGAATTATATCAGTCTCTTGAACCCATGACCGCCAGAGTGACTCCAAGGCAGAGTTGGCTGGGCTCCTGTGTGAGCTACAGGTACTTTACAATCTGCTAAGGTTTTAAACCCTGCTGCTGTAATCTTCTGGAGTGGATCCTAACCTCAGAGTGGTGTTTGCCAGGTGATGGACTCTTAAAAGTTGTGTTTGTAGTACTGCTTCTGCCTAAACCTAAAAGCAGGAACTCTACAAAATTTCTCAGCAAAATCTACCTGAGATCTGACAGAAGAGTAGGACCTACCTACCTGCCAGCCAACCCATCCTAGGTGCATCACTATGAACCTGATTTTGTGGTAAATCCCACTAGATTTATCTTCACAGAAGCAAATCCCTTTCAGAGGGACCTCTCAGCAATGATAGCAGGCCTAGTGGAGCCCTCTTAGGATACAACCTGCAGCTTCATCCCGCTTTAGAAATCTGACTTACTAAAAGTTGTGTAAGTTAAGGTAGAAATCTTCACTGGGCTAGAATACGTCTTGCTCCACATTGACCACAATGACCTCCTCGGCCTGAAAATCAAGATTTTCTTGTCATCATTGTAAGCTTCACAGTGACTTCACACTGGCACTCCCTGGCATCGTTGACTCTTCCTCCTACACAGTCTGAACTTTATCCCACTTTAATCTATCTTTTCCAAGACTTTTTTGAGTTACATTTTTCTTGGTCCGAAGTTAAGCCGAGACAGGACCCAATCCATCGGTTTCTATCCGACCTGCAAACCATTGTGGTTGGCCTTGACGCTTGACTTTGACCCGATCATGATGGACCAGATGCACATTGTTATTGCTTTGATATTTTAGGCTTTAAATGTAAATAAAAACCTAAAGGATTAATAACTCTGGTTCTTCTGATTTGATTTGATTCATTTTGCTGTCTTTTCATTTGTTAAAATGTTTTCTCTGTTTGTCTGCTGGGTTAGTATTTTTCCAGTGTTTTCACTTTATTACTGTTTGGATGCTCTATAAATACATAAAGTTAAGCCTGACTGCTTTCATGCCAAGTCACCAGAGGAGTAAACACAGGATAATTTAGTGACTTTTGTGATTTACCCTGACAAGGAATATGGTAATTGCTGGAGTGGGGTTACCACCAAGCTCAACCTATAACGCAATTTATTACAGAAAGCCTATAGTTGATTTAATATACGAGTGAGCTCCTGAGATAAGAAAAGTGTTGACATTTTCCATCAGGATAGTATTGATTGTGGTAGTGTGGGACAAGGCCAAGGAGTCAATGTGGTGCAGTAGGTCACCACTGTTGAACCAGAAGACATTAATTCTTAACCATATGTTTCCCACTTAACAAAACAGGTTAATCTTGTGTTACTTTTCTTACCTACGGACACTTCAAAAGGACAGATTGTAAGACTATAGTTTCCGTACATCTCTAACAAGTGGTCCAATTCTACGTGCCATACCTTCTGCATGTCCTGGCTTTCTATAGCTTGATAAACTTGTTTTTTGAACCCATACTTGCAATGTAAAAAGCAAAACTCAAAGTTCCAGAAAGCACTGAGCTCTAAGCTAAAATGCCCTCCACAAGTGACATGAAATATATTAAAATGTGGTAGGTCAAATGTTTAAATTCATTCACTGGTAGGTACATCCTGTTGCATTTGATTTCAGTGTATGTTTTTCTTATTGTTATAGAACAGTCACGGAAAAGGCATATGCAAATCTGCCTTAGTTCTGCACCAGTTGGAATGGTGCAGTCCCATAGGCTAGGTCACATTCCCTCTAAATAGAACCAAATCAACTCATGACATGAGATACTTGGTCTCAGCGACCTTAACCTGCTAATATTTGTAGCACTTAAATATGGCTAGCCTTCAATGTACAATAAATGACTTTAGAGGAGAATATTCTGTGCTGTTGAATGCAATGCATTTGAGGCACACAGATGGTATGACAATCAGTGCTACATTGTTTCTGCGCATACATGTGGACATGTACTCTCCCAGCCACGAATCTACTGGGAAATCTGATGTCCTAGAGAGTCACAGTTATTAAAAAACAAGTAGCAACTATGTACTACAAAGGGAATATGTTTTGGCAAGTTTTTATATTAACACCCTTAATAACAGACCATATTTTCAGCTGCCAAGCATCTTTTATGTTTGTTAAACCACTGCCAAAACCTTCTCCTTCAGATTACTTGAACAGGAGAGAAGATGCTTTCCCACATTGTGTTTCAGCACAACCACACCTTCCACAATGCCAATATTATTCTTTACTCCCAGCATCAGAGTCACCCTTGCCCTTTTAAGTAACGCCCATGTTAGATGGAGCAGAAAATTGTCTTGGGGCATCTATCTTTAATATCAACGGTGATGACCTCGGTCAATGGACCTGCAACCTTAGTATTCCATTGAAGTTGTCTGACTACTCCTGTGAGACTTCTGTGGCCTGTTCTTCTTGAATGTAGCCTTTGGGCTCTACTGCATTGACTTTGGTGAAGTATCCCGAATGCTTTTAATCCTCAGTGGAGAAGGAAAGTCTAGGCGTGATGTTTTACTTACTTCCCCTATGAAAAAGAGGGGCTGAGGAGATTCTAGGTGAGATTTGGGCATATTGATAGACAATTCTAAGTTGCACAATATGGATTCTATACCTGCAGTTGATGTTGCACCTTCTACGGTGAACTGAGTTTGATCAGCCATTCATCAAAGTAGGAGAATATCGAGATCCTCTACCTCCTATGATGGGACACAACTACTGCCGTCACCTTTGTGAAAGCTTTGTGACAAGCTTTGTGAAAGCTTGTGGTGACAATGTCAACCTAGGCAGAAGGATGCAAACAGTAATCTGTGAACCCTACAATCAAGCTCAGGTACCTCCTGTGTGACTGTAGGATTGGTATGTGAACATACACACCATCTAGTCTTGTGCTTTCAGGGACAGAACAGCCTGAGCCAGAGACAGCATTCTTGAACTTTTCCTTGTGCATATAAAAGTTTAGTATTCTGAGGTCTGAGATAGGACAAAGATTACAGTCATTCTTGGGAACCAGCAATTATGGGAATTCCTGTTCAGGCACCAACTCCATCACTCCTTTCTTTACTAGGACTGCCACCTCCTGCTTCAGTGTCTCTAGTTGGTCCTCCGCTCTTCTACCAAAGGGAATTTCAAATGGGTAATGGGGGAGCTAGTGCTAGGAACGTAGGGCATACTCTCTTCCTACAATTTAAAGTACTCATGTGCCAATGTTCTTGTCTCCCAGGCCTGGTAAAAGGAGATACCATCTGCCCTCCAGCTGTATAGGTTGCTTCAGGAGCAAGATAAATCAACTTTTCTGGTGGTGCTGGAGAGGAGGAGAAGGACAACTGTTCCTGGTAGCCTCTTCTTTTGCCCTTTTACATTTCCCTTACATTACAGCACAAATTGGTTTTGGTGTTGTTGCTTGGTTTGAGTGGGGTGGGGTTACCAGGACTTGAACCCCTTTTGTATTTACAAAATAGACAAAAATCCTTCACTTGCAATTAAAGAACTAGGGAGCTGACCATCACCCTTCTCACTTGAAAGAATGCCCACACCACATCTCCCTTGTCTCCAAAGAGATGTTTGCCTTCAAATTGGATGTTATAACTAAGGTTAGGACACTCCTTAACAAGTATCTATAATATACTAGGCATGACATGGCCATGGCCACTGAATCTGCTGTGGCCAAACCCACTATGATTATATTTCTGGGCTCTTCCTGACCATCCTGCCTCCCTAAAGGTGTCTTGAAGTATTCAGCGGCCTTATGTATCACCATTGCAACCATGTTCCACAGGGCATCTGTATAGCATCCAGGTGAAAATGCGGCATTGAGGGAGCACAAAACTAGAAAATACTTAATTCCCCATTCCTTCTAAATTTCTAGGCTGTGTATCAGGTGGATGGGTAGGGAAGGAGCCAAGAATAAGTTTGATGGTAGAAGAAACTGGTACCACCATAGTCTCAGGGGAAAGGTGCACCAAAAGGGAAGCCGGGTCTCCTGGGGCAGTCCTGGACCAATTTGATACTGTGCAGCTGACTGGCCCAGATCTTCTTCAAGTACTTTAGCATGGCCTCATTAACTGGAAGTAGAGACTCTGCTGAAATAGTCGTAGTCTGACGATAGAGAAAAACAATTGCAGTGCCTCTGCCTACTTTTTGAACATTGCATGAAATGATGCTAACTTCCTAGCGAAGAACCCACACGTGGGTGCTTGTCTATATCAGGAGATGTATTCAGCCTACTTGCATTCCATTAGGCTAGCAGATCAGCTGTCTTTCATGTTTGGAGGGATTGAAAGGGCATTTTGTTCTCTGTATCATGTTCTGCCTCAGAATCTTAGCAGGGATCCAAATCTGTGGCAATTATCTCTTGCATGATGTTCCTATATCTTTGGCAGGCACCAGTACACTCCTCTCTATACTTTTCCTTCTCAAGTCAATGCTGAGCCTGCACAGTTTTTATTGGGGCCAATGCAACTTTATGAGGGATTGGTGGAGGAGGTTGAGATATCTTGGAGGTGGGGTTCTGTGACAAAGGAATCAGCACCAGTATTGGTGTCAGGGAAAGAAGAACTGGCAAAGGCCCTGGCATCAGAAAGACAACACAGGGGACTTTAAGTTGTTCCAATGGAGGGCTTAGCAAAAAGCCCTTTGGCGAAACGCCGATAGAAGACCCATAAGGTTGAATCAGAGACAGAAGCACTGGAGAGGGGACCAATGCCCACCTGGACATCTCCATAGTATGGCGAAATAGGGTTCGGTCAACTCCTATCTCTGGTAACAGACCGTAGCCGGGTACCAGTAATGTCAAAAGCACTGGTGTTAGAGGTGGCGCTGAAGCCATTGCTGGTGTTTGTGTGGTCTCCTGTGAAGAGTGCATTTCTTCCAGCTGTGGCTCTGGAGAAGAAGGAACTAGAAGGGACAATCAAATTGAGGACCTACCTCTTAACTCCAAAAGCCTCTTGGAACATATGTAGTGCTTCTTTTTCTCACTATCTCCCTCTTCGTCGCCTTGGAGGATTCGATGATGGTGAGGAAAGCAGACCTCAATCTATACACAGCCCTAAAACAGCAGCCACAAAGACAATTTTCTTCGGCCTGGACTATGAGGGGTTTGGCCTCCATCTTCTTAATTACCTTTGTTGTCAGAAATAGGTTGCAAGATCCTAATGGAACTACACTTATCGATAATTGGAACTTTTTGGCAAGCAAAGAACCACTTCAGGTTGAGAAAAGCAACAGACTTGCATCGAATGGTATGGGAAAACTGAACAGATCCTAGGTAGCTAACGTGGGCACAATATAGTTTCACTGACTATATGCAGCTGGTACACCCTTCCAGCATAGGAAAGCTATATCACAAGTTTCTGAATCCAGTCTAGCATCTGTGCTATTCAGCAGGTAAAGAATCCTTACGTAGGAGTGCTCATCAGAAAAACTTGATCATAAAAGTATTTTTTTTTTGTTTAAGAAATTTTTATTAAGCATTAAAAGGTGATACAAAAAACATGTCATGAAAAATTATGAAACAGTACATATGGGTGTAATAATAATTAAAAGACATCAATCTACAGGAATTTATATAGAGAAAAGAAAGGTATGAAAAGATAGGAAGGAGAAAGAAGAAAGGAAAGGATTGGGAAGGAAGAAAGAAAAGGGAGAAAGCAGAAGACAGGGAAAGAGGAGAGGAAAGAGAGAGGAGAAAAAGGAAGGAAAATTAAGGGATCATGAGGGACAAGGAGCACGCGGTAGGGGAGAAGGATTGGAGGAGAGATATGAAGAAAAGGGAAGCCATAATAAGTCAGATTTAATTTTCAAAGGAATAGAGGTAGAAGAGGCAATAGAAATTCTATGTTCATCACATATATAATTCCACAATGTGTGGACCGAGAGTTTAGAATTATCTTTCCAACACGACAAAATAACTTTAAATGCAAGTGCAATAAAAAGGTCTAACAACTTAGCAGATGAGGGTGTACTAATATCAATATCATCAGATAAAGAACCTAAAAATATGTGTATGAAAGACAATTGTGAAGAGAGAGATAACATTTTCATACATATATTCCAAACATCAGTCCAAAAAGATAAAACTGGGGAACAATAGTAAAGTTGGTGTTGTAGAGTACCAGGATCTTTAGAACAGGACCAACATAGAGGAGAGGAGGTTGGAGAAAATTTATGTATAGTAACCGGTGTAATAACAACTCTGTGGTAAATAAAAAGTAGGGATTGGGTAATGCGTGCAGCAACAGAAACTTTGAAGAGTCGAGACCATATACGATCCCACAATACAGTGTCAAAGGAGACATCCAGATCAGTTTCCCAAGCAGTCTCCACTGTAGACTTAAATCGGACAGAACAATTAGATAATAAGAGTGAATATACAAGAGCAGCTTTAGGTTGCTGGGTAGAAAAAAGAGGGTAAAGTGGGGTGACAGGAGTAAAAGAAGAAAAAGAATCAGAGGAAGAGGATAACGAGGATAAATGAGATTGAATAGCAGAGATTATAATAGAATATTCAGCAAGAAAAGAGGAGGGTAAGTTAAACTTATTTTGTAGATCCACAAAAGAAAGGAGAGTAGAATCAAGAAAAAATTGATGTACAAACATTATATTCTTTTCTTTCCAGTGTTTAAAGTAAAATGATTTACCTTTATATCTAAGAAATTTGTTGTACCAAACTACAGATGATAAAAAACATTGTAGAGGGGAAAGGGAAGAGGTAAAAACATTTTGCAAGGTAGATTGGCAATATTTCAAAATAGGATACTTGGATATAAAGGTACAATTTGACATGAAAGGAACATGTTGAAATGAGAAATCTTTCAAAAAAGAGCGTTCCAGGAGCACCCACTTAGGAACAGGAGTATCAAGGAAATCATATGCCAAGGAGAAGGATTGTTTGATAAGAAAGGCAGAATGATAAGAGCCAAAATCAGGGAAACGAACACCACCTTCATTTTTAGGACGAACCAACTTATGTAATCCAATGCGGGGATGTTTATTGTTCCACAAAAATTTTGTGCATATTGAATTGATACGGGAAAAATAGGATTTAGGGATTTTAAAGGGGAGCATAGAGACTGTATATAAAACATGAGGGGTAATCATCATTTTGATGGTATCTAATCTACCCCACCAAGAAAGAAATAGGGGAGACCAAATCTGTAGAAGTGATTGAATTTTCTTAATTAACGAATCAAATGTTATTTTAAGGGTATCTTTTAGAGAGGAAGAAAACCATATGCCGAGGTATTTAATTTTAGAAGGACACCATGCAAAATCAGTATCATTAAACATATATTGAAAACACAAAGAGTTAAGGGGAAGCACTTCTGTTTTGGATAAGTTAAGCTTATATCCTGATATTGAGGAATATAACTGAACTTCATCCAAAAAGGGTGGGAGGGAAGATTCAGGATTAGACATGTAAATGAGGACATCATCGGCGTACGCTGAGAGTTTAGTTTCGACAGAGGAGAATTTTAAACCAGTGATATGAGGGTTAGAACGAATACGTTGTAAAAAGGGTTCAAGGCATAGGATAAATAATAAAGGAGAAAGGGGACAACCTTGTCTCGTGCCTCTTGTTAAAGAAAAAAATCTGGAAAATTGATTGTTAACAAAAATACTGGCACGAGGGGAGGAATAAAGGAGTCGGACTAACGCTATAAACTTCGGGCCAAAACCAAACCAAGTAAGGGTTTGAAACATGTACTGCCAATTAATACGATCAAACGCTTTTTCAGCATCTAGGGAAAGGGCTGCTAATGGGGTTTTGACATTTTTACTGTGAGAAAGGACATTGGAAAAAAGACGGGCATTATCCGCAGCAAGTCTGCCCTTAACAAACCCCACCTGGTCCGTGTTGATTAATCGAGGGATAATGGAATCAAGGCGAGAGGCAAGGATTTTAGCAAAAATTTTACAATCATAATTAATTAAGGATATGGGGCGGAAATTTTTACATTGGGAATGATCCTTATCAGGTTTCGGGATGATGACAATGAGGGCATCTAAGAATGACCCAGAGGCTTTAGCTTCAAAAATAAAAGAATTAAATAATTGAAGGAGTTTGGGAGCAAAAAATGAATGAAAGGAGGAGTAAAATTCAATTGGCAGGCCATCAGGACCGGGGGCTTTTGATTTTTTAAGGGAGTGAATAGCTGAGGTAATCTCTTGGAGGGTAATTTCACGTTCTAGGTGTGAAAATTCATCAGGAAGGGCTGGGGGGGAGGGAAGGCCTTCAAAAAAAGTTGTTAAGTTGGCATCAGAAGGGTGAGTATCATCTGTATATAAGGCTTGATAGTAGTTGTGAAAAACTTCAGCAATGTCTTCATCAGAGGTGACCAGCTTATTGAGTGAGTCATTAAAAATTGGGCCGACAGCTTTGCGTTCAGATTTGATTTTCAAGTAGTTGGCCAACATTTTACCTGCTTTGTTCTGACCCCCATGATATTTAGATTTTATTTTAAGGAGGGTATGACAAGCTTCATTAGTTATAATTTTATTGAGATCAGTTTTGGCCAGAATCAGGTCTTGAAGGGCAGATGGGGATTTGGAGGAGAAATATGTATGTTCAAGGGTTTTAATATGTTTAAGTTGATCTTCATATTTTTGCTTGTTAAGCTTCTTTTTGGCAGAAACATAGGAAATCGTAAAAGCACGAAAAGAAGCCTTAAAAGCATCCCAAGTGTTAGGAATGGAAGTATCAACGGGGTCATTAAGAGAAAAATATTCATTAAAAAACTCAATACATTTTTTCATAAAAGTGGCATCAGATAAAAGAAAAGAGTTAAATTTCCAACGACTAAAAGTGGAGGAAGTAATGGATAAATCCAGGGTAGTATAAACCGGTGCATGGTCAGAAATAAAAATAGAGCCAATAACAGATTTTTGAAGGGAGGGAAGGAGAGACTTACTAATCATAATATAGTCGATCCGTGAGCGTGTATGGTGGACATTAGAAAAAAAAGTATATTCCAGTAAATCAGGATTACACACTTTCCATGAGTCATGCAAAGGACGAGTGGCAATGGCAGATTGAAAAGCCTTATGGGTTTTATCAGGTTGAAATTTACTCGAAGACAAGCGGTCTGAAAAAGGGTCTAACCATTGGTTAAAGTCACCAGCAACGATGAAGTTAGGACAGTCAATGGATGAAATAAGTAATTTAATGTCTTTCCAAAATTTGGGGTCTGGACGAACAGGGCCATAAATATTTAATAAGACCATTGTTTTGTTATGAATAACAACCTTTGCCATTGCCCAACGACCTTCATCATCATTTTGAGAGGAAATAATTTGTGCATTTAAAGTCTTGTGAAATAATATAGCAACCCCTCCTTTTTTGTTAACCGCAGGGGAAAATACAACCTGACCCACCCATTGTCTTTTCAATTTAAGGGAATCAATGTCCGAGCAATGAGTTTCTTGAAGAAAGACAACCTGTGAATGAAATTTGGTTAAGTGAGACAGTACCTTCTGACGCTTGACAGGATGACCAAGACCACGAACATTCCAAGAGACAAAATTACACATGTCGGGAGAAGGGAGGAATGGGCGAAGAGTGGATGTAACACACAGCAAGGAGATCACTACATAGGAGAAGACAAAAAATAACGGTTAAACTTTGGGGTAGGGGAGCGCTCATTTCAAGAAGGGAAAGAAAAATCAAGTAGCAAGGAAAAAAGAAACAAAGAAGTAAAGAAAACAGCAGAGGTAGCTTGAGAAGAAGGAAGCAAGAAGAGAGAGAGAAGAGAAAAAAAGAGGGAAGATACATAAAGAAGGAAAGAGAATGAGAAAACAGATCAAGGCACAAAGGCTTGATCTGAGAAGAAAGCAGTAACCAAAACATGTGAGACGCGGGTACACCAGAGAGAGGACATGACCCACGAGCAAACCAGATACGGACATATGAGAAAAGGATATACACAAGGATGTGAGAAGAAAGTCAAGAGCAAGGTAGAAAGGGGAGACACGTTAAGAGAGAATATATAAGTTGGAGCAGTGACTTTAGAAAAGGAGAAACATTGAAAGACGAAAAGGCATTAGCTGGCAGTTTCCATGGTGGAAGGATTGATACTCATCAAATAGTCTCGAAGTTTCTGGGGATCATCATACGACTTGGTACGCCCATTGTGTGTGATCTTGCAGAAACAGGGATGAAGAATTCCATATTGAATGTTGAGTTGTCGCATCGTAGGGCGAAGGTTCAGGAATTCCTTACGTCGAGCATTGGTAGCAGAAGAGAGGTCTTGGGAAATGAAGATGTTGTGACCAGACCACTGGAGACGACGTTTGGCCCTGGCAGCTTTTAGAACAGCCATGAGTTCTGTAAACTCCAAGAATAACATGATGATTCCACGTGGTTTGGTTGCATTGGAGTTGAGACGGCCAAGACGATGCGCTCTCTGGATGTTGAGAGGATGAGTCGATGGGGAGAGTTCCAAAAGTTCCTGAAGAAGTTTTCGAATAAAAGAGACCATGTCGGACCCCTCCAAATTTTCCGGAACACCGTAAACGCGTAGGTTGTTGCGTCTATTTCTATTTTCCAAATCCTCAGTGTGTAATTTGAGTTTGTGGATTTCCTGTTCCAAAAGCTGAATCCGGGTTGAGAGGTCTTGGACATCGCTGACACGTTGCTCCAAGTTCAAAACCTTATTTTCCATGACTACCCATCGCTCCTCGATCTGCTGAAGCTTAGCGTTGGTAGCAGACATAAACGGTTGGAGACCCCGCACCTCCTCAAGGATTGAGTCAAGAACAGGATTATTCGAAGTGTTAATGGGGGAGGGAGGGTCATTCTTTTGTCTTTTAGGTTTTGTTCCTGTTTGCGACAACTTCGGCGAAGTAGAGAGATTCGCCATGGTGCAGAATGATGGAAGGAAGCTATGTCCAGCAACGTTGTCGACAATGAAATATACTGTGGACGCCCAAATGTAATAGGGGCACACCCTGTGGCAGAAAAACGAGGACACTGAGAGACACTACTTGTCAGTGCGCAGATGAAGAAACGGCCACACGAGGACAAACAATAGGCATCCACTAACTTAAAGAGTTGATATTGTGACGACCCGTCATGGCTTTATGGATTATAGAATAAATGAAATGGAGCGCCAAAACATTCACAAGGAAGCGTAGACAACGCATTGAGGCAGTGGAACAAACCAATGGTCATTAAAAGCCAGAAGAACAAGAAGCTTGTAGCAACGTTGAGGTGTTTGTCAAATGTGTGAGCAAAACATTAGAAGAGGGTTAAGCATCCAGAAGCACAAAATGGCGGTCGTTTCACCACACAGACATGAAGAAAAAAAAACTGTGCAATTAAAATTCAAAACGGGAGCAGCGTTAAAAAATGCAAAAGAGTCCACAACAACTCATGAATAACGTAGGAATAGAGGTGGTATCAGTGCCAGGCTAGCCTCAGAGTGAAGAGCAGGAACAGCGCAGAGAAAACAGACGAACCGGCGGCATACAAAATGGCGGCCGTTCGTATCTCGAGTTGAAGGGATAATTACCAACGTAAATTGTCCGTGAGACAGCGCTCCTTTTGGCCGGCAAAGTGCAGCATCGTGGAGTCCCCACCTTCCGATCCTGTAATTCGTCAAGAAAAACCGTCCAAAGGCGGTTTTGGAGAATTCTCACGGCATCTGCGAGTTGTCCGTGTCGGAGCTCACGGGAGAGACGTCCTCCACCGCCGGCGCGTAAGCCACGCCCCCCAATCATAAAAGTATTAGAATGAAAAATGTATTTAAAACTGCAATTTTCAAATCACATAATACTAAATATAAAGTGATGAAAATTAGGCCAGTAATTACTCAGAGTGCTCACATTTAGCTACATAGAGTTGCTTATGAAATATGTCAAGATAATAGGGAGTCAATCTTTGCATAACGTTTCTTTTACTGGTTGGTGGAGGAGTGGGGAGAGCATGTGAGGGATAAAAACATTCTCTCAAAGTGATGAAAGGTGTCAAGCCCATTGGAACTACATGGTGAGACCAAATTAGTCCTGGACAAGACAAAAACAATAATGGTGTTGTAAAGTAATGTAACATCGATTTGTAGAGCGGGAAACATGTCACTCAAGAGGATGTCCAGGGTCTGAGTTAGTGCTGGCTCTGCATGTAGGATCAGTTGAAAAGCAAGGTTTTCAGTTTCTCCATAAGTGACACAGCTGTTCTAATGTGCTGGGGGAAGTCGTTCCAGGATTTGGCTGGCAGGTAAGAGAAGACCCTACCTCCTGTCATGCTTCTATAGATATGGGGGGTATGAGCAAGAGCGAGTGATAAGGAGTGAAGGTCCTGGTTGGTTGGTGGAAGTATAGACAGTGGTTGAGGTAGATACGACCCTGGTTGTGAAGAGCCTTGTAGAGGTGAGTGAGCATCTTGAACTGGCAGGGTTACTCAATGGGGAGCAAGCATAGTTTTCAGAGGTGGTAAATGTGCAGCAAGGAAGGTTGAAGATTAGCCTGGCAGCTGCGTTTTGGATGGTTTGCAGCTTCTGTAGCAGGCGGGCGGAGAAGCTATAGTAGAGGGCATTCCAGTAGTCCAGTCTGCTTGTGCTAAGGGCCAGTGTGATGGTCTTTCTGGTGTCAGATGAAAGGCATTTGGTGGTAAATTAGGGATGGACTTTAACATTTAGGGTATACCTATTAGTGTTAGAATCTGTTCCTGAGAAGAGGTTATGCTGAGAGGTTATGTTAGATAGGTGTGGTGAGGGGGAGCCTCTTCATGTGAGCTGTTTGCCTTGAGTTCCTCTTTGGCTGCTGCTGTCTGCCCCTGACTATTAAACTTTGCTCCTCATACCTTTGTGAGTTTGCACCCAGCTTTCCCTTCTGGCCGGATGGTTAACTCTTTAGACTATAGCATTCTGTGGTATAGCTTCCTTAGGTTTGTGTGATACTCTATAATTGCATTGAACTTATTGCAATGTTTTTTTGTCTCTCTGCCTATCCACTCACTTGTGCCTGTTAAATGAGATGTTATTTTGAATTATCTTGTTTCTATTTTGTGATAAACTGGGATGCGATGTTGAACCTTTGTTTGGCCATTTCATATGCTTTCAAAGAATAAGATAAAGCTAAGTCAACGGAAAAAAACGGTGTCTGTCATTATTGAAGATTATGATTAATGTCATATTTAAACATTGATATATATAGTTTGGTTTGTAGAATATTCCCTTTGTTGTAGGTCCTCACAAGGGGTGTATTATCCGTCTTAATGTTCATCAATCCCTGTCAACTCTCAAAAGGTTCATCAGAAGACCAGTTATAGGTATGGGCCAAGAATTCGTTTTCTAAGGAGAAATGTTTGGTGGTGATGAAACTGGTTATGTGTGGTGAATATATTTACCCCATGTTTCCCCTGCATCAGTTTTTGGTAGTAGGGCAAGGATGGTTAGTTTAGATTTATTACATTGGCAAATAATGGAAACGGAAATCATTATTTGTTAATAATAATTTACATACTTTCTGTTGCGTGTTGTGGTCAGACTGGTTGACCTTAAAGGAATTGAGTTAGCAGGTCCGAAGCAGTCCTAAGATCCCATGATAAGCCCAAGGGCATGTCTTAGTGTGGCATACACTAAGGGCCTGATTCTGATTCGGGTTGGAAAGCTTTCGGACCGAATCGGTTTGGAAATGGTTTCTGACCCATTCGGATCGGGAGAGTCCGACCTATGGAGTACGATGCATCTGGATGCTTCCAGATATGATTTGGTTGGACTCCCATTGACTTCAGTGGGAGCATATGTTCCTAACCGCATCATAGTTGGGCTCTGGGTCGGCAAGACACGTTCCCAATATGATTTGGAAGGAGCAAATGCCATTAGGAGGACTTCCTAACCGTATCAGGATCCGGCCCTAGGTGGGAATGCTTTCCTAACCGCATCAGAATTAGGCCCTAAGTAGAATTGAGTTGTCTGCTGTTGATGCAGTGCTGTGCAATGGTCGTATTGTCGGTAATGCACAGGGAACTTTGAAGTTAGTAAAATATAGAGGAGAGGGCATCTGGAGAAGTCCAAAAAGTTTTCACTTGATTGAAAGTAGAGTCACGCTGGTCGAGATTTTATTAGTAGCCGAAAAATTCTTAGAGTGTCCAGAAAGTTTTCACTTGATTTTTTTTTGTTTTAATTTTTTTTTTGAAAAAGATGGTACATAAATGGACAAATGTCAACAATTATTACATACATGATAAGAATTTGATTAAGAGTAGAATCACGCAGGTCGAGATTTTATTAGTAGCATAAGAATTCTTAGAGTGTTTGCATCTGTCTTTCTTTTAGTAGAGCAGACAAAATGAATTGTCTTATGTGTTATAATCTTGTTTGTCCAAAATGTTTTTATAAATTGTTGTTATAATTTTGTAAAGGGAGGGTCAGTTGCAGGAGTTATACTGATGAAATCGGTCCCAGGATGCTTGTTTTCAGTCCAGCGAAGACATGGCTTGGCAGTTCAGCTGGACTGTTCCCATGAGGCACAGGGACAAGATTTATTTGCATATAGCTGTGTTTGAATTGGGGTAGCGAAGTAAGCTAAAGAACGATGATGGATTCAACCCAGATTTGTGACTAGGGGTGTGTGTCTGAAAATGTTCAGCGCTCCGTCCATCACCTCCTTGGGTTTGCTTTGCTCGCCATAAGTTGGAAGGGTTGCCCAAACGTGGCTCCCTTGCTCATTTTGCCAATGTTAGCCCAAAACCGGTCCCGGGATGCTTGTTTCTGATCCAGGGAAGACATGGCTTCCAGTTCAGGCTTGACTGTTTCCATGAGACACAAGGTCAAGACTGATTTTCATATAGCTGTCTCTGAACTGGGGTAGTGAAGTTAGCTAAAGAATGAAGATGGATTCAACCCAGATATGTGACTGGGGGTGAGTGTCTGAAAAGTTTCATCAATCAGTCCATCATCTCCTTGTGTTTGCTGATGTCACAAAGAGCAGCACTGCTAATGGTTGGCTATTGTGAATCGTCTACAAGAGTCACGCTGCTATTGGCTAGTTAGTGTGAATAATCACAAGAGTATTGTGCTGCAATTGGTTGGTTGGTATGAGTCGCATTGGTATTGGTCAGTGTGAATGAATCAGATGAGCTAGAAGTATGGAAAGAGTTCTTGACTAGAGTTTTAGTGATCAAGACAAAATTAAGGTATTACAATTATTTAAAAAGTTGTATTGAAAGGATGAGTCTACACCCATTAGATAGGGAAACCCTGTAGCTCCTGAGGGTATGCCTGCTTCTTTTATGTAATTAGAAAGGGGCTACTGTGTGTGTACATGGTTGGAAAATTGGGTGAAGTACAGAAATAGAAATAGTAATTCATATTTCCAGAGAATTGTACTTTTAATACCAGGATTTGGGAGAATTTGAGTTATCAGATGAATGTGTTGAAACCAAGTCCTAGACCTATGCAGTATGAAGTGCTTGAATAGTGTGACCATGAGGCGTATAAAAGAGATAGAGACAGGACTAAGAATAGAAACAGAAATACTCTGAGTAGATTCTAAGAGGCAAAATCGGATACACAGAGGAAAAATGGAGGAGAGATGTAGTGGCAATAAGAGGAAGGAATGTATCCAGTTGTCCTAGTGGAGAATCATGAGGGAGGAAAGTGTAAAGAAAAGAAGAATATTTCAGAACCAGAATCGGATCAAAATGAGGTAGATAATGAGTGGTTGGATGAATTAATATTGAAAAGACCTCCACCGTATCAAGAAGAAATAGAAAGATCTACACAAAGTGGCCCATTAATTCAGATGAACGTTCCTCAAGGGAAAAAGTGCAAGTGCATTGAGTCAGGCAAACGTGGATAAAAAAAAATAATTAATCAGATTAATTTGAATGCAAATGCTTTTTCAGTTCCCGTGACTTTTGGTGGTATAATTCTATTATATAATGATGGACAAAGTGTTTCACAAGTACATGTTTTAACAGTTCCTGCAGTTCTAGATAAGACTTTTATCCCTGTAGCGAATGACAGGACTAGTAATGGTGCAAGTGAGTCCAAATCATGAACTGATTTTTTCAAAAGGTCAGTGGAAACTCCAAAACCTGGTGTACAAATAGATCCAAGGAGATTGTTGCAGAATACATAGGGAGTAACACCTTCGTCCGGGGATCATTAGGGCCTTTGCCGGAGGAACTGGGTGAGTAGATTACAGGAATGACATCTAATAAAGTTGCTAAGTGCAAGGATGTGGGCAAATTAAAAGCGGATTTGGAGGAAATGATATTAGGTACAATTAGTCCAGAGAGATTGATTAAGAATTAGGAAGAAGAGGTGTTTTTCTTGCGTAAGAATATAACAATGAGAGTGAGAAATCTGGTGTGGATATAGAAAAGTCGAAGGCTTTACACAAAGCATACAGATTGGATTTCAGTGACAAGGATCTGGAGAGTTTACATGCTTCAGGGAAGCGACTGCAAATTAATTAGCACATTGAGATGATAGGGTGAGTTGGATCGTTGAAAAAGCAGATGGGCTGAAAAGAAGGAAGAAATAGTTGTGAATACTGGGGCATTATCAATATTTCCAGTGTGAGATCAGGTTTAGAAGTGACTGATTTTATATATCCCATGAGAGAAGTATTAGGAGTTGGGTGTGTTAATGTCCCATGGTTGAGACAGGATATATTGTCTTTTACACATGAATTTCCCAGATTGAGAGAAAAAATAGTGGTCGTTAGTCCTGATGAGTCTAAGAAGTATTCCTGATAGAAACACTGAATTGTTGCCACATGAAATTGTCATGGGAAGAAAAATGAGACTGCCAATAGTTTCAGCAAATCATCTATTCAACTAGTGAACAGATGAGTTAGTGCTTGATTATTGCAAAGGTTTGGTAGATGTGGTGTGTTCTGTGTTTCATCAGGTTGGAGTTGTCACAACCACAAAACAGTGAGAACAGGCACATAACTTGAGCACTGAGAGTGGGTTCTTGTCAAGAATCATGTAAGAAAGTTGCGTTTGGAACCTCGTTAGCATGGATCAAATCAAGTGATACCGGTGACAACGACAGAAGTGAAGTGTGGTGGCTTGCCAAACTAGATTCCTTCTGGTCACACTCGAATAGTCCCAAATTGACTCAATGGTAAGAATCAGGGGGCGTGGCCAGGCAAGATGGCCACCGGACATAATCCGGTTCGGCTCCTGGACTAGGCTGGTGTTTCTGGACAAAATTACGCCTTTCTTAGCCACCCTACATACAGTGAAGGCAATCCCCTGATAGCTCTAGACTTGCTGCAGACGAAGAGCTCATAATCTCCTTCCGAGACTGGCCCTGTGATCGTGCGGCGAACCAATAGCGGTGCCTCTGGAGCAGGTCAAAATGGTGGCGACTACAGCTGTGATCCGACTCCTGCTGTGCTTCCACGGTGCCTGAGGTGAGGAATGCGCTGTTGAGACTGTCAGGTGGCGAGACGCTGTGACAGCCTCTGTTTCGGTGGAGATATGTGCGGGCCGGGCAGAGCAGGTGACCAGAGGCTTCTTGGGAGGGACGCACACCTGGAGTGCGGTGGCAAACCCCGAAGGTGTCCTATTCGACAGGTAAAGCTCTCTCTGCTCCTTACTCCACCATTTCAATGACAAACGCCTGACCCGAAGATGGTGGCTAGGTTCGTAACGGGTCCCACTTCATCACCTGCCTCTCCCACCACATACTCCCTGCCGAAGACGCGTGTGGAGATGCTCTGCTGAGGAAGATCTACATTGAATCCTTGAAGCTGTCCTCTGGGGCTCTAGCTACCACTGGCACTACAGATTCCCTCGCTACTGCCCTGCCTATCACCTCTCTGATGTAGTCACCACCTGTCACAGGTCTGCATTTGCACTGACCATGACAGAGCCTTGGCTAGCACCGCCAGTGGAAAACTTGGGCAAGCCAATCAGACCGGTAAGCTATTCGCCGCGCGCTGCCTCTGGAAGCCTTGAATACACAATGCGGGCCTAACTCATAGGTTTAGCCACACACCTCCATGACCCATTGGGAAGTTGCCACCCCGTAAGGACTGATCTGGTAAAGCCCCGAATAACCTGCAATGGCTGAGCCCCCTAGACGACCAACCAATGAGGGAAACGGTACGGTCCAGTCCCTCCACCCAACCTTCCCAGCGCCAATGCTGCAGAGAGTGAGTCGGGTCAGCCTCTATGCCGCCGAGGAAGATGGTATCTTCAGCCTCTTATAAAGTCTTGAGCTTATTCCCACCAGCAGAAAAACACCGATCTGTGGACCACAACAAAGGGACGACAGCTATGGCTCTCACCAAGGAAGACCTTATGTTATTCCTACAAGATTTTAAAGTGAAATTGAGGAGGGAGCTCGGCCAAGACATCCAAACCTCCATCGACCAACTGAAGTCTGACCTCAACACAAGGCTGACCGACCTCCAATGCAATGTGGACTCAGTGGGCACTAGAGTGGTGGATTTAGAGATGCATACTCAGGCAGTGGACAGAAAAACAACTGAGATGAACAACACGTTTCTCAACCTCCAAGATCAACTCCGCCAAACCCAGTTGAAAGCAGAAGTCTTAGAGAACAGGGCACAGCAGGAGAACCAGCGAATCCAAGACCTGGAGGAAGGTGCGGAGGGACAAGATCTTGAGGCTTTCCTGGATGGCCACTTTGCCGAGATCATCAGCCCGCAGACGCTCAAGATCAAGATCAAACGAGTACACTGAGTTGGGAGCATCACTCCTACAAAGTGAAAGAGGCGGCACTTCTGGCAGCTCACAAGAAAGGCTCTGTCTCCTTCCAAGAATACTCCTGCACTATTTATCAAGACCTTGCACCGGTGACTCTGACACACCGGCAACAATTCTGGTCTCCAAGCTACGCAATGACAAGATCAGATACCGCTGGACCTACCTGTTCGACCTGAGCTTTGAGTACCATAACAAACAGAGGCATGTGGTAGATCTCAAGGAGGGTCTGGAACTGCTGGATCACTCCACAGAGGACAACGAACCTCCGCAGAACAAGACACAGTGTTCACGGAACACTGGCTCCTGCACATCACAATGGTCACAAACTCTTGAGGAACTCACAGATGAATCAATCTGCTCATGCACAACGACTGCGTCCTCTTTGCGGAGTGCATACCACTGGATGCGGCCTTGATACAACTGGGGAAGACCTCCAGACAGTAGGTTCCTACAAGCCCCATGGTGGGGACAGACTTACCCACCACGCACTGCTACTGAGGAATGTGATGATGTACGTTAGCTCTTTAGGCCCTTACCATTGAGGGACAGAACCACAATATAAGCCTGCAGACACGGGTGAGGCCTACTTATACGCGATACTGCAAGATGACACGACTTCTACTATGTCACGATTGCGCGCTAAGAGGTAAAAGACAGATACGCTTGCTCTTCCTTCGCATGGAGGGAGAACTCAAACACATATCTTGGATGATGGTCCCAGACTGAGCATATAGGGTACCTTGCATTCTTTCAACTGTCCGGTGGGGAAGCGAGCTGGGACCTTGGTCACAACGTCCCCCCATGCGAAGTGGGATCCCTCGCCTACTTTTGGACAATCACCACTGATCCATTGTTTGATGTTTTTATTGATGTTGTGTTTTGGGATTTTTGGGCTGTTGGGGGAGAAGGGAGGGGGACTAGTGGTGGCTTTTTATAGGTCTTCTGGGCAGATGCCCTTCGAGTGAGATGCACCTTACATGAACACCAAGTACCGGTTTACTGGTATGCAGAGGTTTCACTGCAGGGTTGAGAAGATTGACACACAGATCCATGAGAGATCGGAGAGGTTCAATACGGACAAATGGTACTCAATGTTGGCTCCTGGAATGTGAACGGCCTTAACTCCCCTCAAAAAAGACAAAAGGTCTGGAAATATATTTTAGATCACCATCTAAATATAGTGGCTCTACAAGAGACACAGCTACCCCGAGCGGAGGAATCCCGCCTCTGTCACAATCACTACCCCTTGATCTATAGAGCCTCCGCACTCACTAAACACTGGGGGACTGCAATACTTTTTCACTCCCCCAAAAAATGTCAGCCCATTGACACTAGAACGGATATGGAGGGGAGATGGGTGATGGTTAAAGGCGTCCTGAGCGGCAAACTCTGCACATTTATCTCAACCTCCGCACCCAACACAGGACAGGCAACCTTTCTCAAGACACTTCTAGGGAAGATACAGAACTTTGCGGAGGGCCCAACACTCCTGCTAGGGGACTTTAACTTGCTGTGGCAGGCAGATCTTGACAGCATCCACTCCCACAGACTGGAGTCTAGCTCCTTTTCCACAGAGGTTAAGCAACAAATTCACGCCATGGGCCTTAGAGATGCTTGGCGGACCCTCTAACCCCAGACACGAGACCATACTTTCTATTCCTATGTGCACCGCACAAACTTTAGACTCAACTACATATTTATCAGCCAAAGCCTGATGGGATCTCTCAGAGAAGCTAAGATTTTCCCGATCTCCATGTCCGATCACTGTCTGGTCTCTATCTGCCTATCCTAGGGCAACTTGGCATATACATCTCACAAATAGTACTTCCTGGCATCCCTTATGAAAGACAGGGTACTTTGTATAGAGCTAAGGGAAACGATCTCAGATTTTTTTACAAAAAACTCCCTCGCTGACACCTTGGTGTCTAATAACTGGGACTCTTAAAGTGTTTTTTTGAAGCCGAATTGACACTGCCAAAAACAGCCAATAAAACTAAACCCACCAGGGGCTCTTTCCGCGCGCTCACTGCACTGAGGGGAAAACGCAGAGCTATATACAACAATTGGGCAGAACACACTTTCCTGATGCTCTGCCAGCTTTCCTACTTCCAGGGGAAGAAGATAGGTAAACACTTAGTCCATCAGCTGAAAGAGAAGAGGGAAAAAGAATACATAGGCGCATACAAGATGATCAGGGAGGGCTGACCCACAAAGACGCAGAAAATGCCGATATTTTTGGCTCCTTTTACGGCACCCTTCACACGGGATGCCAAGGTGCAGCATAGATACTTAGAGACCCTCCCGCTCCCGCAAGTCTTGCAAGACTGGAATGACAAACTAGCAGCTCATATAAAATCAGAGGAAGTAGCCTTAGTAATCAAATCTCTCAAAACTCAGAAAGCTCCAGGCCCAACGGGTATATGGCCCAGTTCTACAAAACCTTCACCCTGGATCTCATACCCCACCTCACTCATCTTTTTAACACAATGACGGAGACGGGTGTAGTCACCCCCTCGATGGCGAAAGCTGCGATCACAGTTATTCCCAACCAGGGGAGTAATCCGCAATTGTGCGCCTCGTTCCGTCCCATTGCCCTTCTCAATCTCAATGAAAAATGATACTTGGCTTTTCTCGCTACTCGACTTAAAGACCTCATGTCTGATCTCATCCAGCCAAACCAGTCTGACTTAATTAAAGGCTGCCAAACTCACAATAATACTAGACGTATAATCCACCTCATTGAGAAGGCTAATAAGAGACGGATACCAGCAGTCTTACAGGGGTTGGAGTCCGAGAAGGCCTTTTTACAGGGTGGATTGGGCCTTCCTTTTAAACACACTCACGCACTTCGGGTTTGTTGACAAATTCATAACTATGATCCGGGCTAACTATATCCAACCCCTCTCATGTGTACAGGTGAACAGGATTTTATTGGTCCCCTTCCCACTAACTTGGGGTACCCACCAGAGATGCTCTTCGTCACCCCTGTTGTTCGTCCTTAGTGTTAAAAAATTAACCATGGCAATCCGGGAGGCACCAGGATAAGGGGCATTCCCTTTAGCAGAGATATGCTACAGTGGACTTCCTGCTCTCTTCAATATTTGGGGGTTCACTTGACACCACGAGTAGAGGGACTATATAGAGCAAACTTCGCCCCCACCCTCTTTCGCCTACAAGTGGACCGTATACTTTAGAAACCGCTCTTCATATCCTGGCTCTTCCAAGCACTCCCCATTGATCTCAATAATGACTTTCTCCCTAAGGTAAGATCCATTGTTCAAAAGTGCATATGGTAAAGGGGATGGGCACGCTTCTCCTTCTCAATTCTGAGGAGGCTGAAGGGGGAGGGAGGGGTGGGCCTCCCAGATTTTAGTCTCTATTATAAAGCATCTCAACTGCGAGTAGTGACCGAATGGGCCAAGAGGGAATCGGAGAAACATTGGTTCCATATGGATAGGACTATTGCAGGGAGGACAAATTGGGACCTTAAATGGAAACCCAAAAGGGAAAGGTCTAAGAACGCCTACCTCAGCACCCCAACACAGACTACCCTGAAAGTGTGGGACTCTCTATTGAACAACACCCAGTAGACCACATTTCCATCACCAAACACACAAATCCACCATAATCCGGCCTTCCCTCTGGCCCTCGAAGAAGGTCCATTTGACCAGTGGAGGGAGGCTGTAGAGCACTGACACATCTCTTCCACAACTATGATTTTAGATTTTTTTACTTTTGATAATTGCAGGAGAGACTAAGGGCTAGAACCCACCGAACATTTCTGCTACCTTCAACTCAAGCACTGGGCTCTCACACCTGCCATACACAAAGAAGACACACATCCACTCACGAAATTTGAATCCTATGTCCAGAATGTAGACTCTATGAAAGGAGTGACCTCATACCTATATAAATATCTTCATACTGCAACGCATACTCCACGAACCCGCTACATGTACATGTGGGAGGATATTTTACGTGATATCCCGGACAGAGAATGGTCAAGACTATGGTCAGACATCACACAATTCAACCATTCTATAGAGCTACGGGAAGCCCAACTTAAAACTATGATGGACTAACACCTATATCTTACCAAGCTCTAAAAAATATTCCCCAATTCATCAGATAGGTGTTGGAGGGGCTGTGGACTGCTGGGGGATTTCCAACATATTTGGTGGGATTGCCCAGTGATAAAACCCTTTTGGGAGGAAATTCTTGCACAGATTAAAGACATGTTGGGATACCAGATCCCGACTACTATGGCAGAAGTTCTCCTGGGCCTTCGCGACCCCTCAGTCAAATACCAAACTGAGGCAGACAAGGCCATATTGGGGACTTGCATAGGGATGGCGAAGGTAGCAATTGCGCAGCCTGGAAAAAGACAGAGGCCCCCGCTATCTCACTATGGCACTCCAGGCTTTGGAACTTATTATGCCTTCAAAGGATGGCAGACATATTCAGGAATGACTGTAAATACTTTGAATATCGCTGGGATCCATATGTAACCTTCCTCACAAGGGGATTGCCATTAGCAGTCTGCCCTGCATCAATCAGAGATATGCATCTGTTCCAATTTTAACTTCTGTGAATGTGCACTATCTTGAACCTAAGTTGTAGTTAAATAGCCGCCACCAGTATTGGGTTGAAAGGGAGGGGGAGGGGGTTCCTTTTTCTTTTCTTTGTTCTCTTCCATATATCCTGGGTGTTTTAACTCATGGATTGTATTTCTTTGATGGAAAACTTCTCAGTTGGAAGGCTTTGGGTTTACACCGTGACATGAGAAGAAAGGTGAAAAACAACGGGTACCCCAGTACAAAACTATCCCCTGCCCCTGCATTAAGGAAACTGTACCTATTCTTATAGATCTCCTTGGGGTATTGGCGTGGGGTATATGGCTAATACGGATCATCACTCCTTGCTTGTCTATGACTGCCACACCTTTGCATTTACCTTGATGCTATTCCTGTACAACTCTGATGTATGATGTGACAAAATGCTAATAAACATACTTTTGACAAAAAGTAAAGAATCAGTTGAAGGTGATGAAGAAAGGAGAAAAGAAATTGATTGAAAAGAACATGACTGAGAATCGAATAAAGTGGGTACCAGCAACTGGGTCTCATGAGACTGCCAATGTCAATACAGTGAATAAATAAATTCCAAAACGAAACAGCAAAGAGGAGAAAGGAAATCAATTAAAGGAAATATTAAGACACGCCTTGAATGAACATTTGAAGAAATTCAAAAGAAAAGGAGATATATGTCCAAAATGATTAAAAAGACAAAAATATACTTTGAATGAGAGTGTTACAAGTGCAATAATTGAAATATCTGACCAAAGTGATCCTCAAGAATATACAGTTCAAAGAACAAAAGAGCAACAGTTATTAACAAGAAATGCACAGCACCTGAATGGACATATTTGGACGCTGAAACAGTTGATTCAATAGACAATGCTGGAGAAGAAATTGAGCCAAGTCATAGAAATTGCTATGAACCACCCTAAATGAACTGTGTTACAAATTGGGGGGCAGAAGATTGACAACTGTTCTGAAAACGGCAGATAAGAAACTGGAATAAAAGACTGGAACTGTGTTGTAGACTTTGGAAAAGAAATAGGGGAGGGGATTGGAATTAAGTCTTAGAGAATTTTGGAGAAGTTCTGAGTAGACCTGAGGCTCAAAATGCTTGGATACTCATACTTTTCAAAAATGTAGTTTTTAGTTGTTTTTTTTTTAGTTTTCAGTTTTTGATTATAGATTTTTGAAAATAGCTAGGATTCAGGAGACTGGTAATCAGATCAGGGTTCAACTAGGTGTATGTGTATTAATGCTTGCTTTATATGTGTTTTACTATTAATGTGTGTCTGGTTAATATTATTGATTGTTGTGCCTTATTTTATGTTTCATATTAAGAGTAATGCTACTAATAATTTAGTGGATAAAAAGATGAATATGGGATATAATCTTAAAGAGGATCCCCAGATTAACATTAAGAGATTAACCAGGAATGACTTACATCAAGATAATACTTTTAATGATTTTTCATTGCATTTTTGGAGCATTGATACCTTAAGTTGGGGTAATTTTAAATTCACATAACATTAGAAAATTATCCACAGTGGTTGATTGTTTATCAGATGCTGGTGGGTTTTTGATAATCAATACTGACATTTGGCCTATGAGGTCTATGGTTTTGCAAAATAGACTTGCTATTGATGTAATATTGGTAAAAGAGGGTGGAGTCTGTAGCATGTTGAAAATTCAACACTGCTGTACATATATTCCAGACAAATCTATAGGGATATATTACTAATATTACGCATTTACTGTGAGATTTAACTGAACTGAAGGTTGACGGTGCTTGGGAGAAACCCGATCAAGGTTTCTCCTCTGTAGGAGACTGTTTTTTATCATTTGGGAATAACTTGTTAGGTAGAATACTAACACCTGTTATTGTTACTGCTCCTTGAATACTAATACTGTTTATAAGCTATAAAAGCTGCAAATGTAAGGGTAAAACACTAGAGACTAAACATAGAGCCAAAAATAGAAATAGAAATAGAGAAGAACTAGAAATGGAAGACAGAAAATGAAATTATTATGAGGTAATGAAAGATATAGATGGGGTTTGTTTGAAGCAAATGAGAACAGCAATGATGTAGCCAAATCAGATGGCAATCAGATTTGTGAACTTATGATGGCTTAAGTAGCCATAAAAGGGGGGATTGATGGAGCAGGATTTTTTTAAATAAACCTGCTTGGATTAAACCTCCTACTGTGTGAAAATTATGAACAAAAGCTGTGAAATTAACAAAAAAATATTAGCACAGGGTGCATGAAAAGAGAATCAAGAAATGTGCAGAAAAATGACAAATGTTTCCTGTAGTCCACAAATGATTTCTGCACAAAAGTGAGTCGATAAATAATGTTGAATGGTTTGATTTTTCATGAGCAACACTAATGAAAATGCATTAACAAAAGAGTTCTACATGAGCAATATTAATTACATAAAATATTAGTTGATAATGTTTGCATTTATTTTCAAATAATAGAACATTTAAATGAATAATGAAATGGTACTTTTATTGAGAACAAATAACCGAGTTTGTTTATATCTCCTCAAGAAAACTGCATGCTTTACAGAGAAGGCCTCAAACCACTGTTAGGGTTAATTTGCTTTTTAAACATAGGCTGCAGAAACATTTCTTTTGTCTAAGCCAGGGCGTAAAACTCCGCTCCGGAGTTTTCAAAATTTTGGCAACTCCGCATTTCGTGTACAACGCAGAGTTACCAAAAATTCCGCAACGGAGCAGATTTTTTTCATGTTTGCGTGCCCAAAATGCATTTTTGTGTCTGCGGAAGCGACTTACCAGGATGCCTGCGATCACCGATGCGATTTCCTATCCATTCGCAAGTGCCACAAGATTTGGTAGCAGGCCGCTCGGTCCCGCGAGAGTGTGTGAACTCAAACACGTCATTCGGGCTCGCCATCGGACTTTTGGCAGATGTTTTGTGAAGATTGCGATCCCAAACATGCTAAATTTGCAATCTGGATAAGAATATCTCTTGAGCAGCATCAAAACGTTCTCGAAATGATTATTAATATTATTATTATTATTTATTTTTGTAGAGCGCATAGTCACCCTGAGGTATCCCAGCGCTAATGATGATTTGGCTTAATACTACTCCTCAGATTGACAATTGGCTGGTGGCCATTTTGTGTTGGTGGTAGTAGTGATTTTGCCATAGACCTGCATGTCTACTTTCCTTTGTTCCTCTTGGCGTATTGATTGGTTTTTGTTGTGGCCTGCCTGGCCATGTGGCCGGCGGCCATTTTCTGAAAGCAGCCAGAGTGCTTTTACCATGGGCCTGCATTGTCTGTCTTCCATTTCTTGTTGTTGTGGCCTGGCTATTGGGCTGGTGGCCACTTTGTGAAGGCAGCCAGTGTGCTTCTGCTTTAGACATGCATGTCTTTCTCTTTCCTGTCTTCCTCTTGGCTTATTGCTTCTATTCGTTGTCATCTGCAGCTACCTGAATTCTGAGTCCCACTTGAATCCCACGTGATACACAATCAGCACATAGTCAAGTAATACTTTATTCGGTTCGAATTTTCAAAACCATAAAAGTACAGACATACATAAAAATGGTCCAGAAATCAAAGTACATCATTTAAGAAAAGAGTTACAATTAGAAATGCAGCAATATTAAAAACATTACAGAATAAAAACCAAATGGTTGGAACATGAACTACACCCAATTGATCTTTTTGCCCATTCTCATTGCAATAGTTAAAAACTTGGCCACATTATAGATTTCCCAGATATTAGTTAGCATCTGGAGATATAACACCGCTGGTTTGACCTGCCTGAATCCTTTCCCCTTCAGCAGGGGAATGATGAATTTTTCCCTAATGGTTTTAAAGTGGGTACAAAAAAACAGAAAATGGGCAGTGTCCATAATTGAGTAACCGTCACAATTGCATACGCTCAGTGCCGAGTCCCTGGTCCAGCCAGGGCGACCACAGATTAGCAGGTGAACCTTGTTCAATCGGAACTTGGTAAGGAGGTACCTGTGACTTGGGTTATTTACAACTTTCAGGTAAAGCTCCGGTTCGCGATCTGAGGAAACAATCAGTTGGTGCGACCTAACAGAAGATTTTTTCAACTCCTTGCTTTCTCTATCCATTCCACTATGTAGCAAGAAGGTGTTTTTTGCCCACTTCAAATCAGCCTTGACGAGGGCAGAGGGATTGTGGAACGATTCAGGCCTGCCCAGCTTAACACAAGATTGTTCAACGTATTTTAGCCAGGGAATCTTATTCCAATGATCTAGTTTTAGACAATCCTTCAAGATTTCATGGTTAACATCAATCTCTGAGTTGAGCCACACAGATATCCATTTCAGGAGGGGGGCCATGGCAATTCGGTCCTCCAAGAAAACCACCCCACATTCCTGATGTACAATGAAATTTGCTGTGGATGTTGGTAAAGAAAGAATGGACTTCAAGAAGTTGTCTTCGATCACTTGGAGGGATTTAGCGGGCATGAAGCCCCACAAGTCCGCGCCATACATAGCAATAGCTATGCATTTAGTGGCGTACACTTTTAGGACAGCCTCTATTGGCTTCACCCCAATTTTGCGTGAGAAACCAAGGACTGCGGATATAGAGCGCGCCAAGACCTTTTTTTTCTCCAGCAATTGGGGAAGCCAGGTGGAGCGATCGTCGAACACTACGCCCAGATAGGGGAATCTAGAGACTCTAGATAGTTTGTGGCCATTGCAGTGTATAGACAAGGCACGTTTTTTGGCCTTGACGTGGGTTCCAACCACCATTACATGGGATTTGCCAAAGTTAATACTGAGGTCCAAATTTGTCATAAACTTGTAGAAAGAATTCAGCAGACTTTGCAAACCCACAGCAGTTCTAGCTATAAGAGCCGCATCATCTGCGTACAGTAATGCGGGCAGTGTATATTTCCCTGCTCTAGGTATATCTTTACAGGCTAAATCCAGTGTTCCACCCAGGTTATTAATATATAAGGTGAACAGCAGGGGAGCAAGAATGCAACCCTGCCTAACACCATTAGTAATATGAATTTTACCTGTGCAATTCCCTTTTCTGTCATAACGAACAGTGGCGGTAAGGTCCTTGTGAAGGTCTGCCAGAAAGTACACAATGTTTGGGTCGATACCTATACTGAGGAGCTGGCCCCACAACTTGGACCTGTTCACTCGGTCGAAAGCCGAGGACAGATCCATAAAGGCAATGAATAGGGATCCTGGTTTAGCTTGAGTGTATTTTCCGATCAGCAATTGTAGGTTTAAGCTCTGATCGATAGTGCTCCTTCCTTTTCTAAAGCCGTACTGAGTTGGGGATAAGGTATTAGTCTCCTCTAACCATTCATTGAGTTTACTAAGGACCACTCTCCCTATGACCTTGACCGCAGAATCTATCAGGGATATGGGGCGGTAATTTCCCGGTTCCCCCCTGTCTCCTTTTTTAAAAATAGGGACTATAACAGATTGGGACCAGGAATCTGGAATACCTGTTTTAAAAATACTGTTAAAAACTCTAGCTAAAATTTTGGACCAGAATAAAATATCCACTTTAAAAAGGTCGGCTGGGACCCCGTCCGGCCCCGGAGCCTTGTTACTGGTCATTTTTTCAATGGCTAGACCCACCTCTTCCTCATCTACCGTTAAGCTATACGGGAGTTGATATAAACTAGTCGTATCCTCGGCCCCGTTAGCTTCCTGCTCATACACAGATTTAAAGTGCGAGTGCCATTTGTCTTCTTGAATGCCACAATCTAAATCACTATTGCATGTGTCTACAAAATACGGTTGATTTACCACGGCCCAGAATTTGGTGCTGCTTTTTAAGACATCAGTTGAGGTCAGGTCGGCCCAAGCATCCTCTCTGATCTCACGTCGCCTTTTCTCGATGATAGTCTTGTATGCTTTCCTAAGGGTAGCCACAAGTTTTCTATCTACAGGGGTGGATTTTAAAGCTAGTTTTAATTTGTGGTTAGCAGCAGAACATTTACTGTCAAACCAGCCTACCCTTTCCTGATTTTTCCTTTTGCAGTGTTGTGTCAGATTAGACACGATGTTAATGCATACCCTCTTATATGCGTCTAAGACCTCAGTGTCCCCCGCCTGGTCATTTAAACAAAGTTCAAAATCCTCCTGACTATTTATACACAGATTACCAAAAAAATCCTCAGGAATTATTTTGCACCATTTAATTCGCCGTGCCTGATCAGTTGATCGTAAGTCACATTTATCTACCAGACCCAAACTAGTGTCATTAAATTCTAATACATCTCTAACTTTAAGTACAACAAGATTGTGGTCACTAAAATGGGATCTTACAACGGTATAACAGATGATATGACTACTGTAAATACTGCTCAAAAAAATATAATCAATAGTAGACCCGCTTCCATGGCCCGTGAAGGTTGGAATGCCCTCTTCCCCCCCAGATGGCAACATTAAACCATTTTCGGCTAACAGAGATTCTAAGAAAGCGCCCTGTTCTGTGTGTTCAAAATGGATATTTTCATCATCTGGGGAACCAAATAGAAGGTTAGGGGGACAATCTTCCTGACAGCCATGTACATTGAAATCTCCTAATAAAATAACAATACAATTGGCCTCCATGGACTCTTGGAACTTAATTAAAAAAGAGTTTAGCCTCTGCAAGTTGTCAACTGAGTGTTCTCTATCAAAAGAGTTATAGAAGTTCACTAATAATACAGCGTTAGAACTCCTGTATGTAATTAAAACTGCAAGGCAGTAAGGGCTACCAGTGGGGATTTCTTTATAGGAGCCTGAGATTTTTGCAGATATCAAGGTAACCAGGCCACCTCTAGCCCGCCCTCTCAGTGAATTCACAGCAGGGAGGAAAAAGGTGGTATATCCATCCAATGTGAGCAAATTTTCAGTCGCCCACGTTTCTTGCATAGCGATAATGTCCATGGTGCCTATGAGATCTCTCCAATGAGGGTCATCGATTTTGTTCCTAAGGCCCGCTATGTTCCATGAAGCCATAGCGATCCCCTGCCTGCCTCCTTTGTTTCCATCAATTACGGACAAATCTGTCCCCCCCTCCATAAACTGTTCTGCAGTGGGCGTTCGCTCAGTACTTGGGTCGGGGTTTAAATCTTGTGGGGAGTGACTACTCTGTGAGGTGGTATGTAGGGAAGTTAAAGATTGTGTGGCATGGTAACCCAGTGTTTGTCAATCTACCCAGTCCATGAAGGACGGGTGATCGTAATGATTGAACGTAGGGACATTAAAGTAATTTTCCTGCCCATTTACGTGGTGATAGTCATGATATGGATGTTTGTTTTGGGGGCCAGCGAAAAAACCACCCTGAAAAGGACCAGCTCTTCTTCTCCTAACCATGGTCCACCCATCTTCCCCCCCCTCCTCCCAGCCGCATGATTGAGCCTCCCAGGGGGGATTAAACCTCTGTCTATGATTGGACTCCTGAGGGCCCTTTAACCAACTCCATCTTTTGTCCGGTTGGTTCCCTTGAACATAAAAGTAGGAGAGAGGCCTAGCCGTGACCGTACTCGCCTGATGGCGCGGTGTACCGGCACAAATATAGTTTACTGTTTGTGGGTGCTCAAAGGTGACCACCACGCAGTCACCTTGTAGATTTTTCCTATTGCCTCCCACCCAAGGGGCTCTCTCCACCATTAAGATGTTACTAGGCATGCCGGGCGGTAATGGGAAATTTTTAGACAGCCAGTGACACACCTTATTTTTTAGGGTTTGGTAGGACTCCGTTTCAGTTTGCCCGAGTTCAGTGACCCCTGTCAGGATGACTACATAGGAGCATGCATCCGGGGGAAGATGGATGTTTCTCCGTGATTCTCTCCTTTCCTTTGGTGTCTGATCCAGTTTAGGAGTCGGGAGTATAGGGTCTTTAAACTTAACCTGAGGGGTAACCTTGGGTTTAACAGGGTTAGAGACTAGTTTTGTGTCAGGAGTTTTTGAGGAAGTGCCCCCAGTAGTAATGGAATTGGCGGGATTGGTGGACGCACTTTTTTTAAGGGAGGGGGTATTTTTATCAACCAGCGGGGGCTTGTTCATGGCCTTTTTTACGGGGGGTATCTTATTATCCAGGCTGAAGCTAGGAGCGCTTATATCTTTATGGATATTTTTTAAGATGGTTTCTAAGCAACGCAACCTTGCTTCAATAGGTTCAAGCAGGATTTTTAACATTTGGAAGATGTTGTTATTTACCATGTTAAAGCTATTCCTATCCTCGTCGCTTCTAACATGGTTGTCTGCATTGCCACCTAGATCCAAAATTTCCTCTAAACTACTATCTATGACTGTGTCATCTGGTAAACTTAACGGCATGGCCACATTAATTTGTTTGGCTCTATCAGTGTCAGCGGTATTGGTCACCAGAACACTGTTAGGGTTTAGGGGCACCAGGTCTGAGGTAGTCTGGTCTAGGTTCTCTGTGTTCAATGCTTTCTTTCGCTTGCGTGTGGCAGGTTTGGACTTTTTTTTAGGTATTGCTCCCTCTTTCAGGCCCCTTTCAAGAGCATTTTCCACAGAGACTTCTCCAGACTCATTTAATGAACCACTCTCAGCTAACAAAGCAAGATTAGGTGTTGCCTCCAAACCTTCTTGTGAGCTAATGTCGTCATGAGCCCCCTCATTGTGTACAATAGCTAAGGTGTTTGGGTTTGTTACTGCATGTGGAGTACAGGCTTGAGCTATGAGGCCTAGAGAGGATCTCCTGGCCAGTGCCAGATCTTGAGATACCCTCCTATCCATTAAAATAATCCCCTCATCTATTAAAGCATGAGTCCGAACGATAAAATCATCAAGGGTACCCGTCAGTTTTTTAACTCCAGCAGCTGCCATGCTTCTAGTCTCTCGACAGTTCATTACAGACCGGAAATAATACAATTACAGTGCAAGGTGGCCGAGGTTACGTGTAAGCAATAGAATATGAGTCTCTAATGTTAGTCCCGATGATGAACACAAATATAACAGTAAGCAGACTTACAATTAAGTAGTGGGTCCGTTGGTCCAAATTATAGGGCAGACTGATGACAGGGGGTGTGGCCCAGACCAGGCTCCTCGGGCCTCTGAGGGCCTTAGAGGGCCCGCCCTTTGCCCGGGCTTCGCCCCGGGCTACGGCCCGCGCGCGTCCCGCGTGCGCGTAGAAGTGCGGGCTTATATAGATAGGAGGGTGGGCGGGAAGAGTCGCAGGTGCGCTGGTGATCGAAGCGCTGCTCCTGCTGGGACTCGCAGTCCCGCCCTCAGACACAAACACAGCCTTCAGAGCCTCCCCGGTCAGTCCTGGCAGGGTACGCCGATTTTCCGCTTTTCCCCGTGATGATGAAGATACCAGCCAAAGTCTCACTGCTAACACAGGCTGCGAGCGGCACCCGCAAAGCGGGGGCCGCGAGCCTCTTTAAGCAGCAGGGGGAGGAGGGAGGGCGGGAAGAGTCGCAGGTGCGCTGGTGATCGAAGCGCTGCTCCTGCTGGGACTCGCAGTCCCGCCCTCAGACACAAACACAGCCTTCAGAGCCTCCCCGGTCAGTCCTGGCAGGGTACGCCGATTTTCCGCTTTTCCCCGTGATGATGAAGATACCAGCCAAAGTCTCACTGCTAACACAGGCTGCGAGCGGCACCCCACACGTGATACACAATCAATGCCAAACAGGGTCCGTTACATTTGTATTTTTGTTACTGCACAGAACACTAGTAGTACACCAACCATGAAAGCCCTTGTTTTGGTCGGTCTCACAAATGTCTACACTGTATTATTTGTATAATACATTTAATAATAATATTAATAAGTGTGACCGCATACAAAGTTACATATTATATTTGATTGTTTGTACTAGTATTAATTGGACCACAACAATGAATAGCGCGTTGATGTTCAACTGATTTTCTTCTTGCTTCTTTGCTATTAGGTGCACAAAAGAGGAGGAGACATCATCAGCCATTGTACTGCCAGACAGAAGCCCTGCTGCCGACGCCGTCATGTTACATGTGACCACAGACATCTCTTCAACTTGTGCCACTGTGTGCTGCTGACATCTATAGAAGATGGCCCCAAAGAAAGGTACCAGGTCTTACAGTACCAAGAAAGCTGCCAGTGAGAAGAAGATACTGCCACTTACCAAGACTGGTGTGCCGTCTAAGATGTTTCTTGGAAAAACAAAAATAGCGCCTACAGCAGATGTGTCAGGAGAGCAGGCTGGGAGCACCACCCCCACATCAGTGGACCCACCCCACCAACCTAGGTGGGGATGAAGATGTAGAAGGTATAATAGCGGTGGAAGGTGAGCAAGAGGGAGACATGTTCTCTGGTACACAAAGTATCCCTGTACCCAGCAGTGCAGGGGTATCGTCCAAATCCTCATCAGCAACAATGCAGTAGCACAAGAGTAAGAGTAAGGCTGAGACACGAAGGGGTCTAAGGCAAGAGAGTACTCTAACAAAAAACATGCATTGAGCCTAACAACATCTGGCATTGTCAAGAAGTCACCTGCATCAGTGGCACCAGAAAAAAGCCTACCATTCTTAGCATGTTCAGGTCAGAGGGGCAGTACAAACGCACCCACCTATGTACAATGTGAAGCTGGCTAAAAAGTTAGTGCTGGACCTCCTCCCATTTTCTATTGTGGAACTGGTGGGTTTTCTTGAATTTGCGACAGCCATTAGCCCAAAATGGAAGGTTCACAGCCTATTTCACAAGAGTTGCTGTTCCAGCACTACATCCTGACATGCTGGCATTGCTTGGACAAGCTTTGCAGCAGAGTGCGGTTCACACTATCCATCTGACATCAGACATGTGGACTTGCTGCCAAGCCACTGATTACATGTGCACCACTGCACTCTGAATCTCTTTTGTAGGGGTCAGAGAAAAGATATCTGCTGCTGGAGTTGTTGACACTGCTGAGATTTTTTATGCCACTCAGAAACATGAAACTGTAGCCTTGTTCTCCATAGAACAATCTCATACTGCTGAAAACATTTTTTTTTTGAAGAATCTTTATTATCAAGATGATATATCACACAATCACATATGCATACATAGGTCTTGATCGTGGACCATTGGTGTCTTCAATCAGGAGAAATGGAAAAGAATATTAGCATGTCGTGATTAAACAACCGTGTTTGCCACCTTGATTTGTGCATGGAGCATTCATAAGATTCCGTGAAATACAGGTTTTAAGTCATACCTTCATATTAGCATCTCACGACAACCCTTGCGTGTCTCACTCGTAGTATGTACATCCGCTCCTAACAGTTCAATTTTACAGCCTAACAAAAACAGTTAACCCAACTAAGGTCATCACTTGGCTAGTGGTAGTTCCATATACAGTCAGCAGTCGGTCATTCCACACATGCAGTACTAGTTCTAAGATAGCTCCGCCACCCCGCACCCTCTCAGTCCATCCCAGTGCTCAGTGCGTGGTCTCATTCCATCTAGTCGTCGTCCTCCTCGGACTCTGAGTCCTGGCCCTCCGGCAAAGGTGTACATGGTTCCCCCCTATATTTGTTCCACGGCGTCCACACCCTATTCCACTTACGGGGGCAAGCTCGCATCACGTACACTGCCCTTTCTTTTACCATTAAAAGGTCCATGTTCCTGATCCATCCAGCTACCGTAGGCAGTTCCGGGGCACCCCATTTTTGCGCTATATCACGTTTGGCCACCGTTACAGCCAGCGTAACCCACAACTGCCCATACCGGTCCAGGTCATTAGGCTCCCAGACGTTTAACAGGCACATACGGGGTTCTGGCAGGACTGACACTTCCATGGCCTGGGAGACAGTACGCATAATTTGCCTCCACACATCCTGGATTCGTGGGCAATCCCACAAGGTGTGGAGCAGAGTACCCTCTTCCCCGCAGCCCCTGAGACAGTATGGGTGTGGTGCCCGTTGTATTTTATGTAGGAGTGGTCTGGTGTAATAAGTGCGGTGTAGAATCTTGAGCTGAACTAAACGGAACCTGGCCGATATGCCCACCTCTCGTGGTGATGCAATCGCCTCGTTCCATTCTGTCTCGTCCATCTCTCCCAGTTCCCCAACCCACTTCTCTTTAAGCTTCTGCGTGGGGTCCGGTAAGTTGTTAACTAGTTTTTTATATGTGAGAGAGGTAGCCTTTTGCTCCATAAACTCTGTCAGTAGCCTGTCCTCCAGTGGTGACGAGTCTGGGAGTGTGGTGTCAGGTGGAATTGCCTGTAAGAGGGCGTGTCGTATCTGTACATACCGGAATGTCTCAGTGGTGCCTAGTCCATATTGTTGTTGGAGTTGAGAAAATGCAAGCACTGTGCCCCCCTCCCAGAGGTCTCCCACCACTGAAATCCCTATGCTGTCCCACTGTGCGAATCCCTTACAGGATCTCAGGTTTCCCAGCGCCTTAGTGTCCCACAACGGTGTTAATTTGGTAATTCTTCCCTTCCAACCCAGACGTGATTGTGCTGTGTGCCACAGTGTTGCCGTGTGAAATGTCGGGCCTAGTAGGTTCTTAACCTGTGAGTAGGTGTACAGCACCGCGAACATGCCGTCAGTTCCCAGCTGAGACCAGTCCGCCTTATATGCGGGATCGTTCCGTGGGGTGTGGATCCAGTGGTTGATTATTTTAAGCTGGGACGCCCAATAATATAATTGAAGATCGGGCAGAGCAATCCCCCCCTCATACCAGCTCTTTACCAGTTTATCCCGCGCTATCCGCGCTGGGCCATTACTCCACAACAAGCTAGATATCAGTGCAGCGACCTGCCTAAAGTAGCGTGGGTCCACGATATAGGGGGAATTCTCGAGCACGTACAGAAACCTCGGGAGAGCCATCATTTTATACAATGCCGCTCGCCCAAGGAGGGTCAGCGGCAGTGTAACCCAGAATTTAACGTCTGCGCGTAGGCGAACTAGAGGTGGCAGTAAGTTCTCGGAGTAGTATCCCTTAGCATCAGTAGTAGCGAAAATTCCCAGATATTTAAAAGAGGTGGACGTTATCTTTAGGGGGCAGTCGTCGTGTAACAATGGGGCTGGGCCCTTGAGCACGTACAGTATGGATTTGGCCCAATTCAGGGTGTAGCCCGATGCCCTGCCATGCTCATCACATATTGCCAATAAGGCAGGGACTCCTTCGGTGGGATTGATCATGTAAATTAGCATATCGTCTGCATACAGGGAGACTTTGTCCTCCCACCCTTCCTCCCAGGAGATGCCCCTGAACAGTGGCGTTGCTCTGAGCAAGATTGCCAAAGGTTCCAGCACCAGTGCAAAGAGAAGGGGCGATAACGGGCACCCTTGTCTAGTTCCCCTCCCCAATGGGAAAGGTGACGAAATGTGACCATTCGCCACCACCTGCGCGACTGGTGATGTGTACAGCAGCCGTACCCATGCAAGATATTTTGGGCCGAAGCCCATTCGAGTCAGTACAGCGAACATGTATTCCCATTCAACCAGGTCGAACGCCATCCTAGCGTCTAGGGATATTATCACTGCCTGGTCTGTGAGAAGATGAGCCCGCGCCATTACCCCATGTAGTCTTCGTAGGTTTAGTGCCGTGCTACGGTGTGGCATGAAACCTGACTGGTCTGGGTGTATCAAGGTGTGTAGGTGTTGAGTCAGGCGACTGGCTAGGAGTTTTGCTAGTATCTTCGCTTCAGTGTTAAGTAAGGAAATGGGCCGGTATGAATTACAATCAGTCGGTGGCTTGGCTGGTTTGGGAATGGCCACTATCGTGGCTATGCGCTGGTCGAGTGGGAGCATTGTCTTCTCTACGCTGTCAGTGTACATATCTAACAGGGGTCTTGCCAGCACCGAGGCCGTCGCTTTATACCACTCTACAGGTATGCCGTTGGGTCCCAGCACTTTGCCTGATTGTAGGGCCTGTATTGCCACTTGGATCTCGCCCTCGGTCAGGTCCGCGTCTAGTTCTTGCTGCGTTTCGTTGGACAGCACTGGGATATCAATGTGACTAATCGAGGCCATCGCCTCTTGTTCCGTGACGGATCGCTCCGGGGTGTATATCCCCTGAAAGTGGCGTGCCAGGGTGCGTACTATTTGTTCCGGGTGTGTCTGTAGGTGGCCCTCCTGGTCGCACAGTCTCTGTATCCCTCTATTACTACCGCCTCGTTGATCCAGCCACGCCAACATCTTCCCTGCCTTGTCTCCCACGTCATATATTCGGTGCGCGGTGTTTGCTAAGTGACCCTTCGTGATCGTTGTCAAGTGTGCCTGGTATTGCTGCTGTCGGAGGTGTAATGTGTGGGCTGTGTCCGGGGTGGGGTCCGACATGTGAGCAGTGTTCGCTGCGCCAAGCGCCAGTTCTAAATTCGTAAGTTCTGTTCTGGAGTCTTTTTTATGCCCTGCGATTGCTGCTATGGCAGCGCCACGCAAGACCGTTTTGTACGCCTCCCACAGCACCGAGGGTGAGGAGACTGTTCCTGCATTTTCAGTAAAGTAGTGTGTCGTGGCTAGCTTGAGTGTCTTCCTGACCCCAGGGATCTGTAGGTAGTTGGGATATATCGGATATATTCTAGCGCGCTTTGATTCTTTGGTGGTAAGATGTAATGATATCGGGGAGTGATCTGAGATGCCCCTGGGTAGAATTTCCAGCTTATCTATGGAGCCCAAGCCTACCCCCAGAAGGAAGAAGAAGTCGATACGTGAGAGGCTGTTGTGCGAGGAGGAGTAGTGCGTGTAGAGTTGAGCTGTGGGATTCAATTGGCGCCATGCGTCCGTGAGGCCCATTGCGTTCAGGAAGCTGGGAAGAGCAGAGGCTCCTCTCGGGCGGTCCCGTGTGGGGAAGGTGTCTAGCAAGGGATCCATTATAGCATTGAAGTCCCCCCCAATGATTATGTTTCCCTCCGGAAGTTCAAGGAGAAACTGCCCTAGTGCCGGCAGTGCAGTAGAGTGTAGCGCCGGGGGGATGTACACTGACACCACATTAAGGGTCCTCCCCTCCCATTGGCCAGAGATCGCCGCAAAACGTCCCTGGTCGTCCGATCTGCGGCTGTGAACCAGAAAGGGTGAGTTTTTCTTAAGGAGTATCCCTGTGCCCCTGGAACCCGTAGTAAATTGGGCATGAACCGCCATGGTGTATCCGCGTCTATTCAATGCCTTGCATGTGTTCCCTGTCAGGTGTGTTTCTTGAAGCAAAACCAACTCAGGCCCGTGGCGTTTGAGGGTGTGTAGTACCAAGCCCCTTTTTATTTTATCTCCCAATCCCCTGACATTCCACGTAAGTAGTTTCAGTGGGGGCACCATTGTTAGTGCGGGAGCGCCCTCATTGGGTGCAGCTTGTTCTCGTCTTGCCATCTGTATATAAGACCCGTGACTCCAGTGTGCAGCAATGTGGCGCCATCTGTGAGGAATGATGTGTGTCAGTGTGCCAAATATGGATGGCCCACAGCGTGACCGCTTTCTTTATGGAAGTAGTGATGACCAACAATAATAACCATAACAATACAACTTTCCCCTCCCACCCCCTCCCTGCTCCCCTGCTCCACGGACGATAACCCGCCCGCATCCCCAACTCGGCAGAGTGCTTAGTCCCATCCCTATCTATCTTACTTGCTCGTGGGGTCGGTGAGTCCCCCGCAGGCATCGGCCAATGCCCGCCCTACTCAGTTCCATCAGCTACAAGGTCCCAGCGGCAGCAGATGCGCCGGTCCATATGTATCATATTCATTCAGCCCCTAGCAGGTTGTCCTGAGTCGAGAGGGTCTCTCTCTAGATCCGAGTCCAGCCCCACGGCTCCCTCTTCAGTTGTAGGGCTACTGGTTTGGTGCTCCGTCGTCCTCCCGTTTCGCTGGTTCTGGCGGTCCCGTTGCGGGCGTTGGGGCTGGCCCACCTGCCTCCATCCATCCAGCCATTCTCGTGCCACCTCCGGTGTGTCAAAAAACCATGTCTTGCCCTCGGCCACAATCCGTAATTTGGCGGGGAAAAGCATCGAATAGGGTAGTCCCCTGTCGCGTAGCGTCTTTTTCACTTCAGTGAATGATTTCCGGCGCCTTGCCACCTCTGCCGTATAGTCCGGAAAGAAGGCCAAAGTCGAGTTCTGAATTTTTACAGGCGGTGCGACCCTTGCTGCCTGCAAGATGGCGTCTCTATCTCTGAAGTTGAACAGCCTGGCCAGGACAGGCCGCGGTGTTGCTCCCGGTTTGGCCGCACCTCCCGGGACCCGGTGCGCCCTCTCAACCGAGAAGAAATTGGACAGGCCCTTCGGCTGTAGCTTGGTTTTGATAAGGTCCTCTATGTACAGGTCCATGGCGCCTTTCCCTTCCGACTCCGGAAGGCCTAAGATGCGAACGTTGTTTCTTCGGGAGCGTCCTTCCTGGTCATCCAGTTTGTCCTGTAGTTGCTTCGTGACCTTTTCCATTCGCTCCATCGCCACCTGCAGGTCCGAAGTGTCCTCAATGAGCGACTTTGTGACCACCTCCACTTGGGACACTCTTTCTGACATCTTCTTAAAGTCCGCCCTCAGCAAATTTACTTCGGTGGAGATAGTGCCCACTGTCGCCTTCACATCAGTGAGCGTCCTCATAATGTCCTCCAGGGTTACTTTCTTCGCCCCCTCTGCGTCCGGAGGTGTACCAGCGGAGTGGCGTCCGCCTCCCTGAGAATGGCCCTGTTGACCATATGCAAATTTATCAAGTTTTGCCTGTGTTGTTGAGCTTCTTAAACCTTTGCCTGCCATGGCGTCGCGTTCTCTGTCGTGTGTCCCGGTCCCTTATGTATGTCCAACGCAGACTGCTTGGGGGCCGCGTCGTTCCCCGGACACCAAGCTACGTGTGGCCTGATGGGAGTCCCACCGCCAGCAGTGTAATGCACCGTTAGTTACAGTCTCCCCGGTCACTGCGGCCGAGGGGTCGCATACGTTGGAGGATCTGTGTCCGCGCCCTTGCCGCGCAGCCCACCACGCGTGTACTCCGCTCCTTTGCGCGCCACAGCACGCTTATCTTCAGTGCCTCGTGGTCTCTTGCTATGCCCTCAGGTCCGAATGCGTCTTGTAAATTGCGGCAGGGTCTCGTTACTTTCCGAGCCGCAGTGCCTGGGGTGCAGTATCCGGGAGGTCGCGGCCCCCACCAGTAATGTAGATAGCGCAGCACACGCCTTGATCAGCACTGACCTCCCAGTTGGGCTCGAGCCAGCGTAAGCAGCACGGATTTGTGGGCGCGCTGCTATCTCACCTCCCAGCCGGGCCGGCGATATCAGTCTTCTCCTCTCCCCGATGGCCCCGCCGATGGTTAGGGATTTCCCCGCCTGCGAGGGTGCTTAGCCCGTTTGGGTCAATGCCGCCAATGTCGCTCCCTTGAGGGTCAGTTCTGCCGCATGGAGCGTCGGGGCGTTTCTTTTTTTCCGGGCGTCCGCAGGTGCCAGCTGGAGTCCGTGCGCCGCAGCCGCCCGGGGTGCACTTCCGCCCGGGTCCGCCAATACGCCAGTCCGGTGCTGTCGGGCAGGGAAGGGCCGCAGCAGGTCGCCTCTGATCGGAGCACTTCTCGGGGTCAGATGGTCGCCGGGAGCGGGTCAATGCGTGCCGCTTGTTACCTGCAGCCGATGTCGCTCCTTCGAGCGGGCGAATTCACGGATGGGTCGACGGATATTTGGTCAGGCCGGTATGCCTTGCGGAGCTCCCTCTTCAAGCTGCCGCCATGCTCGGCAGTTGGCCACGCCCCCCTGCTGAAAACATTTTGAAAGACTTTGACAGCAAGGTCTTTGAATGGCTGCGCCCAAAAGGGCTTAACATTGGTTTTGCTGCGACGGACAATGGCAGTTGTATAGTTAAGGCCATGTTTGATGGTGGCCATTTCAGGGCGCTGTGTATGGCGCATTGCATTCACATCATTGTCCAAGACTTTCTGAAAAAAGACCACAGAGTCAGCAACTAACTGACCACCTGCAGAAGAATCTGAACACCATTTAGTCAGTATTTTAAAGCCCTTAGGCAGCTGAAGATCATTCAAATGAGCATAGAATGTCACTTAAAGCACAAGCTTGTACATCTGTTCAAGCTTTACAGACCAATCAATGAATATGTCATGCAAAGAGGGGATGCTAATGTGCAATGCATGATCATTGAGATGGACCAATGGGGCCTGGTTAAATGCCTGAAAGAGATGCTACTTCCTTTCGAACTCTTAACACTTGAAGTCAGCAAGGAGGGCTGTACTATGGGCCAAGCTATCCACAAGAGGTAACACCTCTCATCAGCCCGGCTAGCTTGACTCCAGTGGTGTGGAGTGCCTGGGACCCACGTCTGGGCATCCCCAGCGCACTTAGGGCGGAATATGCAAACACAACAGGTGATGGACCGAATGCGGATCAATGTCACACACTCACCCCAGTCCAAAGATCTGGGCCCAAATCCATCGTTTTTGGTATGTTTGTGGTGTGGAGTGCAAAAAAACGATGGATTTGGGCCCATATCTCTGGACTGGGGTGAGTGTGTGACATTGATCCACATTCGGTCCATCACCTGTTGTGTTTGCATATTCCGCCCTAAGTGCGCTGGGGATGCCCAGACGTGGGTCCCAGGCACTCCACACCACTGGAGACAAGCTAGCCGGGCTGATGAGAGGTGTTACCTCGAAACCGGTCCGGTCCTCGGATGCTTGATTCCATTCTGGGAAGGACATGGCTTTTGTAGTTCGGACTGGACTGTTCCCATGGGGCACAGGGTCAGAGCTGATTTGCATATCGCCATTGTCTAACCCAGGGTGGTGTGGAGTGCAAAAAAACGATGGATTTGGGCCCAGATCTCTGGACTGGGGTGAGTGTGTGACATTGATCCACATTCGGTCCATCACCTGTTGTGTTTGCATATTCCGCCCTAAGTGCGCTGGGGATGCCCAGACGTGGGTCCCAGGCACTCCACACCACTGGAGTCAAGCTAGCCGGGCTGATGAGAGGTGTTACCTCGAAACCGGTCCGGTCCTCGGATGCTTGATTCCGTTCTGGGAAGGACATGGCTTTTGTAGTTCGGACTGGACTGTTCCCATGGGGCACAGGGTCAGAGCTGATTTGCATATCGCCATTGTCTAACCCAGGGTGGTGTGGAGTGCAAAAAAACGATGGATTTGGGCCCAGATCTCTGGACTGGGGTGAGTGTGTGACATTGATCCACATTCGGTCCATCACCTGTTGTGTTTGCATATTCCGCCCTAAGTGCGCTGGGGACGCCCAGACGTGGGTCCCAGGCACTCCACACCACTGGAGTCAAGCTAGCCGGGCTGATGAGAGGTGTTACCTCGAAACCGGTCCGGTCCTCGGATGCTTGATTCCGTTCTGGGAAGGACATGGCTTTTGTAGTTCGGACTGGACTGTTCCCATGGGGCACAGGGTCAGAGCTGATTTGCATATCGCCATTGTCTAACCCAGGGTGGTGTGGAGTGCAAAAAAACGATGGATTTGGGCCCAGATCTCTGGACTGGGGTGAGTGTGTGACATTGATCCACATTCGGTCCATCACCTGTTGTGTTTGCATATTCCGCCCTAAGTGCGCTGGGGATGCCCAGACGTGGGTCCCAGGCACTCCACACCACTGGAGTCAAGCTAGCCGGGCTGATGAGAGGTGTTACCTCGAAACCGGTCCGGTCCTCGGATGCTTGATTCTGTTCTGGGAAGGACATGGCTTTTGTAGTTCGGACTGGACTGTTCCCATGGGGCACAGGGTCAGAGCTGATTTGCATATCGCCATTGTCTAACCCAGGGTGGTGTGGAGTGCAAAAAAACGATGGATTTTGGCCCAGATCTCTGGACTGGGGTGAGTGTGTGACATTGATCCACATTCGGTCCATCACCTGTTGTGTTTGCATATTCCGCCCTAAGTGCGCTGGGGATGCCCAGACGTGGGTCCCAGGCACTCCACACCACTGGAGTCAAGCTAGCCGGGCTGATGAGAGGTGTTACCTCGAAACCGGTCCGGTCCTCGGATGCTTGATTCCGTTCTGGGAAGGACATGGCTTTTGTAGTTCGGACTGGACTGTTCCCATGGGGCACAGGGTCAGAGCTGATTTGCATATCGCCATTGTCTAACCCAGGGTGGTGTGGAGTGCAAAAAAACGATGGATTTGGGCCCAGATCTCTGGACTGGGGTGAGTGTGTGACATTGATCCACATTCGGTCCATCACCTGTTGTGTTTGCATATTCCGCCCTAAGTGCGCTGGGGATGCCCAGACGTGGGTCCCAGGCACTCCACACCACTGGAGTCAAGCTAGCCGGGCTGATGAGAGGTGTTACCTCGAAACCGGTCCGGTCCTCGGATGCTTGATTCCGTTCTGGGAAGGACATGGCTTTTGTAGTTCGGACTGGACTGTTCCCATGGGGCACAGGGTCAGAGCTGATTTGCATATCGCCATTGTCTAACCCAGGGTGGTGTGGAGTGCAAAAAAACGATGGATTTGGGCCCAGATCTCTGGACTGGGGTGAGTGTGTGACATTGATCCACATTCGGTCCATCACCTGTTGTGTTTGCATATTCCGCCCTAAGTGCGCTGGGGATGCCCAGACGTGGGTCCCAGGCACTCCACACCACTGGAGTCAAGCTAGCCGGGCTGATGAGAGGTGTTACCTCGAAACCGGTCCGGTCCTCGGATGCTTGATTCCGTTCTGGGAAGGACATGGCTTTTGTAGTTCGGACTGGACTGTTCCCATGGGGCACAGGGTCAGAGCTGATTTGCATATCGCCATTGTCTAACCCAGGGTGGTGTGGAGTGCAAAAAAACGATGGATTTGGGCCCAGATCTCTGGACTGGGGTGAGTGTGTGACATTGATCCACATTCGGTCCATCACCTGTTGTGTTTGCATATTCCGCCCTAAGTGCGCTGGGGATGCCCAGACGTGGGTCCCAGGCACTCCACACCACTGGAGTCAAGCTAGCCGGGCTGATGAGAGGTGTTACCTCGAAACCGGTCCGGTCCTCGGATGCTTGATTCCGTTCTGGGAAGGACATGGCTTTTGTAGTTCGGACTGGACTGTTCCCATGGGGCACAGGGTCAGAGCTGATTTGCATATCGCCATTGTCTAACCCAGGGTGGTGTGGAGTGCAAAAAAACGATGGATATGGGCCCAGATCTCTGGACTGGGGTGAGTGTGTGACATTGATCCACATTCGGTCCATCACCACTTGTGTTTGCATATTCCGCCCTAAGTGCGCTGGGGATGCCCAGACGTGGGTCCCAGGCACTCCACACCACTGGAGTCAAGCTAGCCGGGCTGATGAGAGGTGTTACCTCGAAACCGGTCCGGTCCTCGGATGCTTGATTCCGTTCTGAGAAGGACATGGCTTTTGTAGTTCGGACTGGACTGTTCCCATGGGGCACAGGGTCAGAGCTGATTTGCATATCGCCATTGTCTAACCCAGGGTGGTGTGGAGTGCAAAAAAACGATGGATTTGGGCCCAGATCTCTGGACTGGGGTGAGTGTGTGACATTGATCCACATTCGGTCCATCACCTGTTGTGTTTGCATATTCCGCCCTAAGTGCGCTGGGGATGCCCAGACGTGGGTCCCAGGCACTCCACACCACTGGAGTCAAGCTAGCCGGGCTGATGAGAGGTGTTACCTCGAAACCGGTCCGGTCCTCGGATGCTTGATTCCGTTCTGGGAAGGACATGGCTTTTGTAGTTCGGACTGGACTGTTCCCATGGGGCACAGGGTCAGAGCTGATTTGCATATCGCCATTGTCTAACCCAGGGTGGTGTGGAGTGCAAAAAAACGATGGATTTGGGCCCAGATCTCTGGACTGGGGTGAGTGTGTGACATTGATCCACATTCGGTCCATCACCTGTTGTGTTTGCATATTCCGCCCTAAGTGCGCTGGGGATGCCCAGACGTGGGTCCCAGGCACTCCACACCACTGGAGTCAAGCTAGCCGGGCTGATGAGAGGTGTTACCTCGAAACCGGTCCGGTCCTCGGATGCTTGATTCCGTTCTGGGAAGGACATGGCTTTTGTAGTTCGGACTGGACTGTTCCCATGGGGCACAGGGTCAGAGCTGATTTGCATATCGCCATTGTCTAACCCAGGGTGGTGTGGAGTGCAAAAAAACGATGGATTTGGGCCCAGATCTGAGGAAATATAAATTCTATGGTCAAGTTGTGTTCCCTAGCGCGTACCCCACCGTCTCCATGTACCAGCTTAAAGTGCATGTAACTTCCCTCCTGTGCCAGCTATGAAGACGCAAATACATTTGCGTCCAACGTTAACATGTCCTCTTTCAGACCCACCCCGAATGGGTTAAATAGTCCGTTCCTAAGTATGCTATGCCAACGTCTTTTTGTAGTGTGCCTTACACGTTTTTCAGCTCTGGCAAAGTAGGCCCTGAATTTCTGCCATCGAGCCATTTTTCTGGCTTCTGACTCTGAAAGCCTCAGCCCAGGCTGCCTCTGTACCCGTGAACTCTGACTTACTTCCAGCGCGGCCCACCGCGCTCAGCTCAGCCTGCTGCCTGCCAAGACTGACTACAACCTTCGAGTTATCTGTTCCGCTCCTCGAAAATACATTCCTGCCTACTAGTTTCAGTAAACATCCCCCTCATCTGCAGAGCAAAGGGCCAACCTGTCTCCGTGCAAGTAATTCATAGCCTCTGTTACCATGCCCCACGCTTCTCATGCAGACACCCAGGCGCTTATACACGCATTCATAGTCAGTATAGAATAGCTTCTGCCCCAGAGACCTTTTCCGTTCAGATAATATGGTTCCCAAACATCAGATATCCGATATGATAGAAGTACAAGTTGATCTGACATGCCAGACTTCTGTCTCTTCCCGTCAGTGTAAATGTCAAGTCCCCTGCACCCTTCAGTCTCACGTCAATCACACGTCATGTAGCTGCGCGCGCATCCAAGCTTCCGATTTCTGCTGACATTGCAACATTTCTGTTTAGTGCCACCCCCTTGTGACACCTACCTGTGACGTTTCTAGCACACACCCTTAATTCACGCCTAGTCCACGCCTTCTGATTACGTACTAGTAACACGTGGATACTGTTATCTTGTCTTCTCTCAGCTGTTACGCCTACTGCATTGCTTTCTATGGTGTAAATTAAGTATATAAGCTATGTATTGTCAATAAAACAGCGCTCTATCCCTTCTTCCACCCCTGTGGTGGGAAGAACATGATATCCTGGTCTTGACCATTCCTTTTTGAGGAATAAAACCCCTAAGAACTCTAACACCACGGACTCTGTTTTTTTCTTTCCGATTTGAGTTATTATTGATTAAGTACTTACCTGCATAGAAATTAAGACGGTAAATTATATATTTACATCATTTTGGTGCCCGAACAGGGACCCCTCCCCCACCTCACGCGCCGGTTGGTGCGTTGCAAGCTCTGTCCCCTGCCATCAGTTAGACGGAAACTACGCGTACCGGCAGGATTTCCTGCATCTCCCTCTGGCCCACGGAGGTGACGAAGACTGCGATCAGTACCCAGACGAGGCGGTGAGGAGTGCGGAGGATCCCGACCAGAGCCTAGCCGAAAGAAGCAAGGTCCGAGGTGTCAAGAGGCCCACCAGTTTTCCGAAGTATCCACGTGCCGAGTCGAGTCCAGTCCAGTCGAGTTTTCCGAGGTCTTCAGTTTCCGTGCTTCCCGGTGAGTACCATTGCTGGGACGTATCTAGACGGGTTTGGGTACACAAGTCCGGTCTGCACTGTTTTTAGACAGTGTATCTGTACTGTTTAGCAGTACATCCGTTATTCAAGTTTCTGCGCTGTTTTATCAGTGTATCTGTGCTGTTTAGCAGTACATCCGTTATATAGGGTAGTGATATATGTCTCAAATGTCCTTTCATGTGATTAATGTCGTGGTATGAATGTGACCGTTTTTTTATGTGCATTATTGTGTTCTTATATAACTAGCTGTATTCAGTATTAAGTAGTTAGGGTTGAGCATTCAGTATTAAGTAAACAAGATGCCGTTTTTCAACAAGTTAAAGCAGATAGGAACTAGGAAAGGGATACTAGAGGAAGCAATTCCTATCCCCCCTAGGGACACTCCAGGAAATTTTATGTACCACAAACATGGCTTAGATGCCATATTGTATCTAGATTTATGGGCTGACTATACTAAACATCTAGACGAAAGACACAGATGGCCTGTTACCGGAACATGGGATGCCGAGTGCATCATGAAGGTAGAAGAAGCACTATGGAAAAAGAAAGCCAGACAATCTCAGAAAGACGCCATAGAGTTTTGGCGTAAGGAATCACATAAGCGTGCTGAAAAAGCACTACGTAGAGAAGACAGACTTAAAGAATCAGACAAGGCCCAAGAAAACGAGTTAGTTACCGAGGGGATCCGAGTAAAATCAGAGCAAGTAGACCGCGCACGAAATAACCTCGTAAACGGTATGTATCTCGCGGCCGAGGGTTCGCCTGAGGCCATTTCAGAAATACCGAAAAATCTGCCGCCACCATTAGTTCCAACTAAAGTAATGCATAAGACTACTAAAGACATATTCCTGAATTCCTACCTAGAGGATGTAGCACCCGCTTACACCAATCTGCCTGTCCGCGCCCTGCCTAACGACAGGGACGGGGGTGGTAACCCGCCCCAAGATCATATTCCGTCAGTACCACAACAGAATACTGCTGTTCCACCACCTCCACCACTTCCTGTACCTAAAGTTGATCTACCGAAACCACTTCTACCTGATCCTACTAAAAGAAAAATTCAAGTTCAGGTACAGACTCCACAGAGAGATAATGCCCAAGCTTCAGCTTCAGGGGGTGCGACCGGGGGTCTTCACACCCCGCCATTAACACGCAGGTTACAGCTCGGGGATTTGCGGAATCCTCTTGCGTTCAAGTCACCCCGCCTTGACATATTCAAAGAAAATCTTTCAGTTTGCAGATATGATCCAGTACCCGGTAAAGACGATATAATGATGATGGCATCACTACGGTTAAGATCTGCTACTGATTTCCTGCTGTGCTATGCAGGAATGAAGGAACGCCTAGATAGAATATATGAGTTCGTTCAGACTGGGAAAGACCCTGACAGTATTCAGGAGGCCATGGAGTGTCAGAAAGTTGACGTTCAAGCACAGATACTACGTTTTTTCATCAATTGCCTAATAAGAGAACGAGACAGGCCCGAGACAGGTCAGAGCGAGTTAGATGCACTAAACAAGTGGGGTCAAAATATATCTGAAGGAAAACACGACAAGGGGACCTGCATAGCCAGTATGTACAAGAAAATTTGAAAAGCAGTGATAGATACACACAAAGAAGAAAAAGAAAAGGCTTCCTCCGAGGAGGAAGAAGGACCTGAAGAATCAGAAAAGACTACAGATACTATAGCGTATGTAGGTAAGGGAACTTACCTTAGGAAAGGTATTCATCCAGAAAGCAAGAGAGTTTTTCTCTCTGCCTTAACCAACCCGAATTCTTCTGAACATCAGTTCCAGGAAACTGATAAAAGACTCCGAGAGAGAGTGGGGTACCACGTACTCTATTCTATGGATGAACAAGAACTAGCTCGGTCAGCCATATTATGGTCTGAAAATCCCGACATATATAATGATGACACGGTAGCACAGACATTTCTGAACCTTTCCCAAGACGAGCAGAAATTAGCAGGTGTATACATGATTCAGCACCTCCTCACGAAATACAGAAACCAACATTCTGATCCAGGCCCCTTACCCGAAATACTAGAAGCACTACTCATGGATAGATGGAGAGGTTTAAGTACCAAGTTAATACAAATAATTCTAGAACAACGACATAGATATAACACTTTTGTAAGCACCGAATATGTTCCCGCCCCACACCCAGAAAGAAAAATGTATCATATGGAACGCCTGAGTGGCATTGAAAGTCAGAACCCCTTGCGAGAAGTACACCCAGTTATGGGTGAGGATAATGTCTTGAAACGCGTGTATGTACACACGCCACTGACTAAGTTAGAACTGTTAGAAATGAAGAAACTAGTACCGTGCCATGATAAAGACCCTGCAGGTTTTCACAGAGAACTTAAAGACATGTTACTGATGGGGGATTACACATACGAAGATATCATGAAAATGTTAAAGGTACTGCTGCCCACGGGCATCTACGAGAAATTAAAGGAAAAGGAATGGGAGGTGGGAGAGAAAAAGATTGCATGGGCAGAAATAGAAGATGAAGAGAACAAACGTGTCCCAGGGGTAGGCCTTGGGGAGAAAACTAAAGCATTACCAGGTTTGATAGTACAGGTTCTGCCAAGATTACTGACAACTAGAAAAGAAGACTGGGATGCAATTTCAGCATGTAAACAGAAACCCGACGAAGATACTAGTGACTTTTATTCAAGATTCGAGAAATGTTTTATTATTAATAGTGGTCTTAAACCAAGTAGCGAGTCGTACCCGCATCTTTTTGTATCAAAGTTAGTTGAGAATTCCCTGTTAGCAGTCAAGAATCGAGTATACAAGGTTGAGAGTACATGGCAAGCAAATACGCCATCCCAGATGTTACAAATGTTACAATACCATCAGAATAGAATTAGAGAAGAACAGGATCAGGAACAGAAACGTATGAAAGACACGAAAATGAAAATGTTAGTAGCCCAGTCGGTCCATACCGACGGAAACAGAAAGGGTACGACCCAGACAAATCATTCTGCAGCTCCCGTTAAAGGGACATGCAACTATTGTAAGCAGCCAGGTCACTACGTACATGAATGTCCAGTTCTGAAACATAACATAGCAACAGGTAAAACTAAAGAAAGACCACATCCACCAAGACAAGATCAGGCCCAGCAACAGACCTCACAGAATGTACAACCTATGCAGAACACACAGCCTATGCATGCTTCATCTCATACAGCACAGGCAGTAGCGGTACCACAGCCCACCGCTTCGACTCAACAAGTTTCCCAACAGATGTACCAGTATGCCCAATCTGCTTATCCAGAGTATCAACGATACACATGAAACAGCCTAGAGAGGGAATTTGGCTTGCCTCTTATTGAAATTCCTGTAGATCAAGAAGGTCCTTATGTACACAGTCAAGTATTGGGAAAAGATAGAAAGTTTTTAATTGACACAGGGGCAAGCCGCACAACAATCAGTCATAATGAAGTCCCAGGGGCACCCCTCTCAGGCTCACAGAATGTTTCCCTTGGTTTTTCAGGACAGCCCATTGTAAATGAAGTATCTGAACCAGTCCCCCTGGCTGTGGGTCCATTATCGCGAGTTACAGACTTGTTACTTACGAAATCATGCCCAGAAAATCTGTTAGGAATTAAAACATTGAAGGCTCTAGGAGCCATAATCTGCTGTTCCCCGGAGGGGGTTAGACTCTTTCTGCGGGATTTCAAGGGCCATTATGTCTTACGAGAATTCGATGTCAGATTGAAAAATGTACCAGATCACTTGTGGGCAACAGGCCCAACTGATGTAGGTTGTATGCATATCACACCATACCGTGTTACACTCAAGACAGGAGTAGTTCTACCACGAATCAGACAATACAAGTTACCACCCGATGCTGTAGTGGCTTTACTGGAAATAATTGAAGAGCTCATAGCCCAAGGAGTGGTCGTAGAGACCGACTCCAATATCTGTAATTCACCCATCATTCCAATTCTTAAACGTATTGATCCCAATGCACCGCCAGTATATCGGCTGGTGATTGATCTAAGAGAGCTGAATAAATGTATTGTACCACAGTACCCTGTGGTCCCCGATATCTCTTCCTTATTGACTGCTATTGATTCAGAAGCAACGTTCTTTACTGTAATTGATCTCAAGAACGCCTTCTTTAGTATACCTATTGATCCAGAGAGCCAATATCTCTTCGGATTCAGTTTAAATGGACGAAGTTTCAAATTTTCCCGCGCACCTCAAGGATTCACAGAAAGCCCCAGCATCTATAGTCAAGCACTGAAGAGACAACTAGATTGTATTCAAATGCCAGTTAACACTGCTTTACTGCAATACGTCGATGATCTGCTGATCACCGCACGAAGTGAGCCCGAATGTGAACAAGCATCACTGACAGTATTACATTTTCTGGCCGACAAGGGACACAAGGTGTCTCCTTCGAAGCTACAATTCTGTGTTCAGCAAGTTGTGTACTTGGGTCACTTGCTGTCCAAAGTGGGGAGACAGCTCACTCCCGATCGCATTCAGTTAATTGTAAATATGCCACGACCCCAGACACAAAAGGAAGTGCGGGCCTTTATAGGCCTCACCTCGTACTGCAGACAATGGATTCCTCAATATGCATTTCTAGCTAAACCACTCATCCAGTTAACGACACAGGAGGCAGCGACTTCGACTGTCCTCCCTTGGATTCAGGAACATACACAAGCCTTTGAGGAACTAAAGAAAGCATTATGTCAAGCACCAGTTTTAGCGACACCATGTTACAGCAAACCGTTTACACTTTTTGTTACAGAACGTGATGGTACAGCATTGTCTGTCCTCACTCAAGATCAAGCAGGTTCACATAAGCCTTGCGCTTATTTCTCAAGTACATTGGATTCAGTAGCCCAGGCACTCCCTGCGTGCTTAAAGTCAGTAGCAGCAACAGCATTAGCAATCAGACAGAGCGATTCAATTGTTTTAGGATATCAGTTAACAGTACAAGTTCCACATTCTGTAGAGGTTCTGTTAAACAGAACCCAGACTCAACACTTGACTATAGCACGACTGACAGGTTATGAATTGACGCTATTCCAGCCACACATAGAAATCAGACGCTGCAGCATTCTGAACCCCGCAACACTGTTACCTACAATTATGACAGATCCAGCCCCGCATGATTGTATAGAAATCATTAATGCAGTAACGAAGCCCCGACGAGACTTAACAGATGTTCCACTGACAAATCCAGACCTGACACTTTATGTGGATGGTTCATGTATGCGAACAAGTACAGGAGAATTAGTGGCCGCATATGCAGTGACCACTGAAACCGAAGTAAAAGAAACACATCGTATTGACACACTGTCCGATCAAGCGGCAGAGCTTATTGCTCTGACCCGAGCCTGTATTCTAGCCAAGAACAGAAATGTTAATATATATACTGATTCCCGTTATGCGTTCGGAGTTGTACACGACTTCGGAATGTTATGGCAAGAACGAGGTTTTCTGACCTCTCATGGTGCCAAGATCCAACACGGTCCCCTCATTCAAGCACTGTTAGAAGCAATACATCTGCCTTCAGGCATATCCGTCATGAAGTGTAAAGCACATACTAAAGTTACAGATTCTGTTTCCCAGGGTAACGACCTGGCAGACCAGACAGCAAAACATACAGCACTGACTCACACTCAGACAACGGATGTGACAAAGACAATAGGACCGACAAATTGCATGACAGTCAGGGATCCCACACTAGATGTAATCGATATTCAGGCACATGCTACTCCAGATGAAATAAAGAAATGGACTGAACTAGGAGGGATCCGGACAGATCAAGGTTGGATGACGAAGGGAAAATCTACATGGTTTCTCCCTGACTCTATGGTTCAAGTCATGATTAACACAGCACATAGTCCAGCACATCTAGGAGAAAAAGCGATGTTAGACAGTTTACAAAATCTTTGGAGCAATAAACACTTACGAGCAGCAGCAAAACAGAAAGTGCGTACTTGCATGATCTGTTGTCAGTTCAATCCAGGTAAAAGTGTCCCTGTAGAGCAAGGTGGATTTCATCTTCCCGATCACCCTTTTGAAGTCCTCCAGATGGATTATATCCAGATGGAACGTTGTCGAGGATTCAAATATGTCCTCGTAATTGTTTGTGCACTGTCCCGTTGGACCGAAGCATACCCAGTCCCAGATTACACTGCTCCGACCACTGCCAGGCAGTTGGTTCGTGAATTCTTCCCACGGTACGGCTTGCCTCGTGTCGTGTACTCAGATAACGGTCAGCCATTCTCATCCGAATTAATGAAGCAGGTTTCCCTATTGCTAGGATACCAGTGGAGATTCCATTGTGTCCGACATCCCGAAGCCGCAGGCCTTGTAGAAAGGCATAATCAGACATTAAAGACACGCCTTGCTAAAATATGTCAAGAGAAAGGGGTCGACTGGATAGTCGCCCTGCCAGTGGCACTGTTCTATATGAGGATGGTTGCCCACTCGAGATCAGGACTATCCCCGTACGAAGTGGTCTTTGGTAGACCACCGAATATGTGGGGGACGCCCATTCCTAAGAAAATTACTGATGTCGATTGTAATATGTTGACAGATTACCTTGCCTCCTTGATGTCTGCACTCCAATCATGTCGTTCACAGGTTGCCGCAGCTTTTCCCGACAACACTGATGTAAAGCCACACGATGTCCGTCCTGGCGACACAGTTTTAGTACGGAATTTCGACAGGAAAAGTCCGCTGGAGCCCCGCTGGAAGGAGCCAAAGACCGTCCTTCTTACAACGAGGACCGCAGTGAAATTGGAAGGCAGAAAGGGGTGGGTCCACATGAGCCATATTAAGAAATGCAATGAACTGAAACCAGACCCAGGCTCGTCCACCCCCACCAAAGACTGTATCAAAACTAATGACTTTAAAGTTTCTGAACGAGAGAAAACTCCACAAGAAGAATATAGATCAAAGCTCCGATCTAGCAAGTCAGACAGTTTAATTGTTTAAGTCCTCCCCTAGGTGAATCGGTTAAATAGTTTCTGACATGTATCCCCTAGATCGAGATAGAGAGAGAGAGAGAGAATTCAAGAAACGTACATACTTCAAATCACTGCGTAGTCACTGTATAGTGACATTATTAATCATGTTTTTTCTAAGTCTTCTAATTATTGTTGCAAGCATACTTCTCCCTATCTATTACCCTATTTTCAAGCGTGAACAATCTGCTTACAATGTATCTGCTGAACATTCTTTTAGCGAATTACCTCCACATGAACTTTCTTACAGACTTGCGCTGCGCAACAACACATTCATTAGTATGCTACATCATTCCCATCAGACTAATAATGCTACAAACTGCTGGATATGTGGCCGACTCCCTCCCTACCAGAATTACAAGGGAGCTCTGCCCCTCTTTCCGTACCCGTTCACTCACAATGGCTCCTGTGGTGCCTGGTTTAAGATAATTAATTCCTTAGATCCTGATATTGCTGTTTTCGATGGGGGCTGGGTTTGGGGAAACTTGAACTTGGTCCTGCTCGATGTCTGTTCCCCGGATAAGGAGGGACTCCCCATTAGAATAGGAACTGATCTAGAAAATGAAGTATATGGACTAGGAAATTACACAATTAACCTTATGATTCTTACTGTTGAGTCCGAAGCTGCACCAGTTCTGCCCGCTATGTCAGTATTACCCGTCACTGGTGAATTATGTGTTAGGAAGAAAGGTTCAGTACACTTAGGTCATAGTAAATGTACTACTGTGGTCGATTTCAGTGATCATGGTAAATCGTCCTTTAAAGCTATCCGTCATTCCTATTTTGTTTGTGGTCATACCGCATACATACGCTTACCTCCAGATTGGGATGGTACCTGTTACATAGCATTCCTTCTGCCACCTGTTTTTCTAGCTCCTCCTGATTATCACAGAAATACAAACATAGTAAAGAATAGACTCAGAAGAGATATCTCACTTGTCGATTTCACTGAAACGGCATGGGAGCAATACACCGATTTTAATAAAGGATTCTTTTTCTTTTTAGGCCCTGTCCAAAATAGTAAACTAATACGCAGATTAACTAGAACACTTGAAGCAGTAGTGAATGAAACTGCCTCCGCCCTAGGTAACTTAACCGAAGAGCAGTCCGCCATGCGGGTTGTTGTCCTTCAGAATCGTCTTGTTATTGACGTCATCTTGGCAGATAGAGGCGGAGCCTGTAAGGTCATCGGGTCAAGTTGCTGTGTTTTCATTCCACAAAACGCACCATCTGTATATCAAGCTATTACACGTCTTCATAAAATTGCAAATCAGATACATCAGAATCCAGGCACCTGGACTTGGTCCGGTTGGTTCTGGACAACGTTAACCGCTTGGGGATGGAAGATCCTATCCTTCCTAGGCATTGGCCTAGTCCTAGTATTCAGTTGCTGCCTGTGCTTACAGTGTGGGCCAGCGATTTGTGGACTGTGTGCCACTTCATGTATTGAACATTCCAGTTTCCTTTCAAGACGTAAAAGAAAGAAAGAAGAGCAAATGATGTTACAAGAACAAACTGATCGATTCATGAGGATCGATATATCATGAAGGGTCCGTAGGGAACAAGGAGGGAATGAGGAAATATAAATTCTATGGTCAAGTTGTGTTCCCTAGCGCGCACCCCACCGTCTCCATGTACCAGCTTAAAGTGCATGTAACTTCCCTCCTGTGCCAGCTATGAAGACGCAAATACATTTGCGTCCAACGTTAACATGTCCTCTTTCAGACCCACCCCGAATGGGTTAAATAGTCCGTTCCTAAGTATGCTATGCCAACGTCTTTTTGTAGTGTGCCTTACACGTTTTTCAGCTCTGGCAAAGTAGGCCCTGAATTTCTGCCATCGAGCCATTTTTCTGGCTTCTGACTCTGAAAGCCTCAGCCCAGGCTGCCTCTGTACCCGTGAACTCTGACTTACTTCCAGCGCGGCCCACCGCGCTCAGCTCAGCCTGCTGCCTGCCAAGACTGACTACAACCTTCGAGTTATCTGTTCCGCTCCTCGAAAATACATTCCTGCCTACTAGTTTCAGTAAACATCCCCCTCATCTGCAGAGCAAAGGGCCAACCTGTCTCCGTGCAAGTAATTCATAGCCTCTGTTACCATGCCCCACGCTTCTCATGCAGACACCCAGGCGCTTATACACGCATTCACAGTCAGTATAGAATAGCTTCTGCCCCAGAGACCTTTTCCGTTCAAATAATATGGTTCCCAAACATCAGATATCCGATATGATAGAAGTACAAGTTGATCTGACATGCCAGACTTCTGTCTCTTCCCGTCAGTGTAAATGTCAAGTCCCCTGCACCCTTCAGTCTCACGTCAATCACACGTCATGTAGCTGCGCGCGCATCCAAGCTTCCGATTTCTGCTGACATTGCAACATTTCTGTTTAGTGCCACCCCCTTGTGACACCTACCTGTGACGTTTCTAGCACACACCCTTAATTCACGCCTAGTCCACGCCTTCTGATTACGTACTAGTAACACGTGGATACTGTTATCTTGTCTTCTCTCAGCTGTTACGCCTACTGCATTGCTTTCTATGGTGTAAATTAAGTATATAAGCTATGTATTGTCAATAAAACAGCGCTCTATCCCTTCTTCCACCCCTGTGGTGGGAAGAACATGATATCCTGGTCTTGACCATTCCTTTTTGAGGAATAAAACCCCTAAGAACTCTAACACCACGGACTCTGTTTTTTTCTTTCCGATTTGAGTTATTATTGATTAAGTACTTACCTGCATAGAAATTAAGACGGTAAATTATATATTTACATCAGATCTCTGGACTGGGGTGAGTGTGTGACATTGATCCACATTCGGTCCATCACCTGTTGTGTTTGCATATTCCGCCCTAAGTGCGCTGGGGATGCCCAGACGTGGGTCCCAGGCACTCCACACCACTGGAGTCAAGCTAGCCGGGCTGATGAGAGGTGTTAAATCGAAACCGGTCCGGTCCTCGGATGCTTGATTCCGTTCTGGGAAGGACATGGCTTTTGTAGTTCGGACTGGACTGTTCCCATGGGGCACAGGGTCAGAGCTGATTTGCATATCGCCATTGTCTAACCCAGGGTGGTGTGGAGTGCAAAAAAACGATGGATTTGGGCCCAGATCTCTGGACTGGGGTGAGTGTGTGACATTGATCCACATTCGGTCCATCACCTGTTGTGTTTGCATATTCCGCCCTAAGTGCGCTGGGGATGCCCAGACGTGGGTCCCAGGCACTCCACACCACTGGAGTCAAGCTAGCCGGGCTGATGAGAGGTGTTACCTCGAAACCGGTCCGGTCCTCGGATGCTTGATTCCGTTCTGGGAAGGACTTGGCTTTTGTAGTTCGGACTGGACTTTTCCCATGGGGCACAGGGTCAGAGCTGATTTGCATATCGCCATTGTCTAACCCAGGGTGGTGTGGAGTGCAAAAAAACGATGGATTTGGGCCCAGATCTCTGGACTGGGGTGAGTGTGTGACATTGATCCACATTCGGTCCATCACCTGTTGTGTTTGCATATTCCGCCCTAAGTGCGCTGGGGATGCCCAGACGTGGGTCCCAGGCACTCCACACCACTGGAGTCAAGCTAGCCGGGCTGATGAGAGGTGTTACCTCGAAACCGGTCCGGTCCTCGGATGCTTGATTCCGTTCTGGGAAGGACATGGCTTTTGTAGTTCGGACTGGACTGTTCCCATGGGGCACAGGGTCAGAGCTGATTTGCATATTGCCATTGTCTAACCCAGGGTGGTGTGGAGTGCAAAAAAACGATGGATTTGGGCCCAGATCTCTGGACTGGGGTGAGTGTGTGACATTGATCCACATTCGGTCCATCACCTGTTGTGTTTGCATATTCCGCCCTAAGTGCGCTGGGGATGCCCAGACGTGGGTCCCAGGCACTCCACACCACTGGAGTCAAGCTAGCCGGGCTGATGAGAGGTGTTACCTCGAAACCGGTCCGGTCCTCGGATGCTTGATTCCGTTCTGGGAAGGACATGGCTTTTGTAGTTCGGACTGGACTGTTCCCATGGGGCACAGGGTCAGAGCTGATTTGCATATCGCCATTGTCTAACCCAGGGTGGTGTGGAGTGCAAAAAAACGATGGATTTGGGCCCAGATCTCTGGACTGGGGTGAGTGTGTGACATTGATCCACATTCGGTCCATCACCTGTTGTGTTTGCATATTCCGCCCTAAGTGCGCTGGGGATGCCCAGACGTGGGTCCCAGGCACTCCACACCACTGGAGTCAAGCTAGCCGGGCTGATGAGAGGTGTTACCTCGAAACCGGTACGGTCCTCGGATGCTTGATTCCGTTCTGGGAAGGACATGGCTTTTGTAGTTCGGACTGGACTGTTCCCATGGGGCACAGGGTCAGAGCTGATTTGCATATCGCCATTGTCTAACCCAGGGTGGTGTGGAGTGCAAAAAAACGATGGATTTGGGCCCAGATCTCTGGACTGGGGTGAGTGTGTGACATTGATCCACATTCGGTCCATCACCTGTTGTGTTTGCATATTCCGCCCTAAGTGCGCTGGGGATGCCCAGACGTGGGTCCCAGGCACTCCACACCACTGGAGTCAAGCTAGCCGGGCTGATGAGAGGTGTTACCTCGAAACCGGTCCGGTCCTCGGATGCTTGATTCCGTTCTGGGAAGGACATGGCTTTTGTAGTTCGGACTGGACTGTTCCCATGGGGCACAGGGTCAGAGCTGATTTGCATATCGCCATTGTCTAACCCAGGGTGGTGTGGAGTGCAAAAAAACGATGGATTTGGGCCCAGATCTCTGGACTGGGGTGAGTGTGTGACATTGATCCACATTCGGTCCATCACCTGTTGTGTTTGCATATTCCGCCCTAAGTGCGCTGGGGATGCCCAGACGTGGGTCCCAGGCACTCCACACCACTGGAGTCAAGCTAGCCGGGCTGATGAGAGGTGTTACCTCGAAACCGGTCCGGTCCTCGGATGCTTGATTCCGTTCTGGGAAGGACATGGCTTTTGTAGTTCGGACTGGACTGTTCCCATGGGGCACAGGGTCAGAGCTGATTTGCATATCGCCATTGTCTAACCCAGGGTGGTGTGGAGTGCAAAAAAACGATGGATTTGGGCCCAGATCTCTGGACTGGGGTGAGTGTGTGACATTGATCCACATTCGGTCCATCACCTGTTGTGTTTGCATATTCCGCCCTAAGTGCGCTGGGGATGCCCAGACGTGGGTCCCAGGCACTCCACACCACTGGAGTCAAGCTAGCCGGGCTGATGAGAGGTGTTACCTCGAAACCGGTCCGGTCCTCGGATGCTTGATTCCGTTCTGGGAAGGACATGGCTTTTGTAGTTCGGACTGGACTGTTCCCATGGGGCACAGGGTCAGAGCTGATTTGCATATCGCCATTGTCTAACCCAGGGTGGTGTGGAGTGCAAAAAAACGATGGATTTGGGCCCGGGTCTCTGGACTGGGGTGAGTGTGTGACATTGATCCACATTCGGTCCATCACCTGTTGTGTTTGCATATTCCGCCCTAAGTGCGCTGGGGATGCCCAGACGTGGGTCCCAGGCACTCCACACCACTGGAGTCAAGCTAGCCGGGCTGATGAGAGGTGTTACCTCGAAACCGGTCCGGTCCTCGGATGCTTGATTCCGTTCTGGGAAGGACATGGCTTTTGTAGTTCGGACTGGTCTGTTCCCATGGGGCACAGGGTCAGAGCTGATTTGCATATCGCCATTGTCTAACCCAGGGTGGTGTGGAGTGCAAAAAAACGATGGATTCGGGCCCAGATCTCTGGACTGGGGTGAGTGTGTGACATTGATCCACATTCGGTCCATCACCTGTTGTGTTTGCATATTCCGCCCTAAGTGCGCTGGGGATGCCCAGACGTGGGTCCCAGGCACTCCACACCACTGGAGTCAAGCTAGCCGGGCTGATGAGAGGTGTTACCTCGAAACCGGTCCGGTCCTCTGATGCTTGATTCCGTTCTGGGAAGGACATGGCTTTTGTAGTTCGGACTGGACTGTTCCCATGGGGCACAGGGTCAGAGCTGATTTGCATATCGCCATTGTCTAACCCAGGGTGGTGTGGAGTGCAAAAAAACGATGGATCTGGGCCCAGATCTCTGGACTGGGGTGAGTGTGTGACATTGATCCACATTCGGTCCATCACCTGTTGTGTTTGCATATTCCGCCCTAAGTGCGCTGGGGATGCCCAGACGTGGGTCCCAGGCACTCCACACCACTGGAGTCAAGCTAGCCGGGCTGATGAGAGGTGTTACCTCGAAACCGGTCCGGTCCTCGGATGCTTGATTCCGTTCTGGGAAGGACATGGCTTTTGTAGTTCGGACTGGACTGTTCCCATGGGGCACAGGGTCAGAGCTGATTTGCATATCGCCATTGTCTAACCCAGGGTGGTGTGGAGTGCAAAAAAACGATGGATTTGGGCCCAGATCTCTGGACTGGGGTGAGTGTGTGACATTGATCCACATTCGGTCCATCACCTGTTGTGTTTGCATATTCCGCCCTAAGTGCGCTGGGGATGCCCAGACGTGGGTCCCAGGCTCTCCACACCACTGGAGTCAAGCTAGCCGGGCTGATGAGAGGTGTTACCTCGAAACCGGTCCGGTCCTCGGATGCTTGATTCCGTTCTGGGAAGGACATGGCTTTTGTAGTTCGGACTGGACTGTTCCCATGGGGCACAGGGTCAGAGCTGATTTGCATATCGCCATTGTCTAACCCAGGGTGGTGTGGAGTGCAAAAAAACGATGGATATGGGCCCAGATCTCTGGACTGGGGTGAGTGTGTGACATTGATCCACATTCGGTCCATCACCACTTGTGTTTGCATATTCCGCCCTAAGTGCGCTGGGGATGCCCAGACGTGGGTCCCAGGCACTCCACACCACTGGAGTCAAGCTAGCCAGGCTGATGAGAGGTGTTACCTCGAAACCGGTCCGGTCCTCGGATGCTTGATTCCGTTCTGGGAAGGACATGGCTTTTGTAGTTCGGACTGGACTGTTCCCATGGGGCACAGGGTCAGAGCTGATTTGCATATCGCCATTGTCTAACCCAGGGTGGTGTGGAGTGCAAAAAAACGATGGATTTGGGTCCAGATCTCTGGACTGGGGTGAGTGTGTGACATTGATCCACATTCGGTCCATCACCTGTTGTGTTTGCATATTCCGCCCTAAGTGCGCTGGGGATGCCCAGACGTGGGTCCCAGGCACTCCACACCACTGGAGTCAAGCTAGCCGGGCTGATGAGAGGTGTTACCTCGAAACCGGTCCGGTCCTCGGATGCTTGATTCCGTTCTGGGAAGGACATGGCTTTTGTAGTTCGGACTGGACTGTTCCCATGGGGCACAGGGTCAGAGCTGATTTGCATATCGCCATTGTCTAACCCAGGGTGGTGTGGAGTGCAAAAAAACGATGGATTTGGGCCCAGATCTCTGGACTGGGGTGAGTGTGTGACATTGATCCACATTCGGTCCATCACCTGTTGTGTTTGCATATTCCGCCCTAAGTGCGCTGGGGATGCCCAGACGTGGGTCCCAGGCACTCCACACCACTGGAGTCAAGCTAGCCGGGCTGATGAGAGGTGTTACCTCGAAACCGGTCCGGTCCTCGGATGCTTGATTCCGTTCTGGGAAGGACATGGCTTTTGTAGTTCGGACTGGACTGTTCCCATGGGGCACAGGGTCAGAGCTGATTTGCATATCGCCATTGTCTAACCCAGGGTGGTGTGGAGTGCAAAAAAACGATGGATTTGGGCCCAGATCTCTGGACTGGGGTGAGTGTGTGACATTGATCCACATTCGGTCCATCACCTGTTGTGTTTGCATATTCCGCCCTAAGTGCGCTGGGGATGCCCAGACGTGGGTCCCAGGCACTCCACACCACTGGAGTCAAGCTAGCCGGGCTGATGAGAGGTGTTACCTCGAAACCGGTCCGGTCCTCGGATGCTTGATTCCGTTCTGGGAAGGACATGGCTTTTGTATTTCGGACTGGACTGTTCCCATGGGGCACAGGGTCAGAGCTGATTTGCATATCGCCATTGTCTAACCCAGGGTGGTGTGGAGTGCAAAAAAACGATGGATTTGGGCCCAGATCTCTGGACTGGGGTGAGTGTGTGACATTGATCCACATTCGGTCCATCACCTGTTGTGTTTGCATATTCCGCCCTAAGTGCGCTGGGGATGCCCAGACGTGGGTCCCAGGCACTCCACACCACTGGAGTCAAGCTAGCCGGGCTGATGAGAGGTGTTACCTCGAAACCGGTCCGGTCCTCGGATGCTTGATTCCGTTCTGGGAAGGACATGGCTTTTGTAGTTCGGACTGGACTGTTCCCATGGGGCACAGGGTCAGAGCTGATTTGCATATCGCCATTGTCTAACCCAGGGTGGTGTGGAGTGCAAAAAAACGATGGATTTGGGCCCAGATCTCTGGACTGGGGTGAGTGTGTGACATTGATCCACATTCGGTCCATCACCTGTTGTGTTTGCATATTCCGCCCTAAGTGCGCTGGGGATGCCCAGACGTGGGTCCCAGGCACTCCACACCACTGGAGTCAAGCTAGCCGGGCTGATGAGAGGTGTTACCTCGAAACCGGTCCGGTCCTCGGATGCTTGATTCCGTTCTGGGAAGGACATGGCTTTTGTAGTTCGGACTGGACTGTTCCCATGGGGCACAGGGTCAGAGCTGATTTGCATATCGCCATTGTCTAACCCAGGGTGGTGTGGAGTGCAAAAAAACGATGGATTTGGGCCCAGATCTCTGGACTGGGGTGAGTGTGTGACATTGATCCACATTCGGTCCATCACCTGTTGTGTTTGCATATTCCGCCCTAAGTGCGCTGGGGATGCCCAGACGTCGGTCCCAGGCACTCCACACCACTGGAGTCAAGCTAGCCGGGCTGATGAGAGGTGTTACCTCGAAACCGGTCCGGTCCTCTGATGCTTGATTCCGTTCTGGGAAGGACATGGCTTTTGTAGTTCGGACTGGACTGTTCCCATGGGGCACAGGGTCAGAGCTGATTTGCATATCGCCATTGTCTAACCCAGGGTGGTGTGGAGTGCAAAAAAACGATGGATCTGGGCCCAGATCTCTGGACTGGGGTGAGTGTGTGACATTGATCCACATTCGGTCCATCACCTGTTGTGTTTGCATATTCCGCCCTAAGTGCGCTGGGGATGCCCAGACGTGGGTCCCAGGCACTCCACACCACTGGAGTCAAGCTAGCCGGGCTGATGAGAGGTGTTAAATCGAAACCGGTCCGGTCCTCGGATGCTTGATTCCGTTCTGGGAAGGACATGGCTTTTGTAGTTCGGACTGGACTGTTCCCATGGGGCACAGGGTCAGAGCTGATTTGCATATCGCCATTGTCTAACCCAGGGTGGTGTGGAGTGCAAAAAAACGATGGATTTGGGCCCAGATCTCTGGACTGGGGTGAGTGTGTGACATTGATCCACATTCGGTCCATCACCTGTTGTGTTTGCATATTCCGCCCTAAGTGCGCTGGGGATGCCCAGACGTGGGTCCCAGGCACTCCACACCACTGGAGTCAAGCTAGCCGGGCTGATGAGAGGTGTTACCTCGAAACCGGTCCGGTCCTCGGATGCTTGATTCCGTTCTGGGAAGGACATGGCTTTTGTAGTTCGGACTGGACTTTTCCCATGGGGCACAGGGTCAGAGCTGATTTGCATATCGCCATTGTCTAACCCAGGGTGGTGTGGAGTGCAAAAAAACGATGGATTTGGGCCCAGATCTCTGGACTGGGGTGAGTGTGTGACATTGATCCACATTCGGTCCATCACCTGTTGTGTTTGCATATTCCGCCCTAAGTGCGCTGGGGATGCCCAGACGTGGGTCCCAGGCACTCCACACCACTGGAGTCAAGCTAGCCGGGCTGATGAGAGGTGTTACCTCGAAACCGGTCCGGTCCTCGGATGCTTGATTCCGTTCTGGGAAGGACATGGCTTTTGTAGTTCGGACTGGACTGTTCCCATGGGGCACAGGGTCAGAGCTGATTTGCATATCGCCATTGTCTAACCCAGGGTGGTGTGGAGTGCATAAAAACGATGGATTTGGGCCCAGATCTCTGGACTGGGGTGAGTGTGTGACATTGATCCACATTCGGTCCATCACCTGTTGTGTTTGCATATTCCGCCCTAAGTGCGCTGGGGATGCCCAGACGTGGGTCCCAGGCACTCCACACCACTGGAGTCAAGCTAGCCGGGCTGATGAGAGGTGTTACCTCGAAACCGGTCCGGTCCTCGGATGCTTGATTCCGTTCTGGGAAGGACATGGCTTTTGTAGTTCGGACTGGACTGTTCCCATGGGGCACAGGGTCAGAGCTGATTTGCATATCGCCATTGTCTAACCCAGGGTGGTGTGGAGTGCAAAAAAACGATGGATTTGGGCCCAGATCTCTGGACTGGGGTGAGTGTGTGACATTGATCCACATTCGGTCCATCACCTGTTGTGTTTGCATATTCCGCCCTAAGTGCGCTGGGGATGCCCAGACGTGGGTCCCAGGCACTCCACACCACTGGAGTCAAGCTAGCCGGGCTGATGAGAGGTGTTACCTCGAAACCGGTCCGGTCCTCGGATGCTTGATTCCGTTCTGGGAAGGACATGGCTTTTGTAGTTCGGACTGGACTGTTCCCATGGGGCACAGGGTCAGAGCTGATTTGCATATCGCCATTGTCTAACCCAGGGTGGTGTGGAGTGCAAAAAAACGATGGATTTGGGCCCAGATCTCTGGACTGGGGTGAGTGTGTGACATTGATCCACATTCGGTCCATCACCTGTTGTGTTTGCATATTCCGCCCTAAGTGCGCTGGGGATGCCCAGACGTGGGTCCCAGGCACTCCACACCACTGGAGTCAAGCTAGCCGGGCTGATGAGAGGTGTTACCTCGAAACCGGTCCGGTCCTCGGATGCTTGATTCCGTTCTGGGAAGGACATGGCTTTTGTAGTTCGGACTGGACTGTTCCCATGGGGCACAGGGTCAGAGCTGATTTGCATATCGCCATTGTCTAACCCAGGGTGGTGTGGAGTGCAAAAAAACGATGGATTTGGGCCCAGATCTCTGGACTGGGGTGAGTGTGTGACATTGATCCACATTCGGTCCATCACCTGTTGTGTTTGCATATTCTGCCCTAAGTGCGCTGGGGATGCCCAGACGTGGGTCCCAGGCACTCCACACCACTGGAGTCAAGCTAGCCGGGCTGATGAGAGGTGTTACCTCGAAACCGGTCCGGTCCTCGGATGCTTGATTCCGTTCTGGGAAGGACATGGCTTTTGTAGTTCGGACTGGACTGTTCCCATGGGGCACAGGGTCAGAGCTGATTTGCATATCGCCATTGTCTAACCCAGGGTGGTGTGGAGTGCAAAAAAACGATGGATTTGGGCCCAGATCTCTGGACTGGGGTGAGTGTGTGACATTGATCCACATTCGGTCCATCACCTGTTGTGTTTGCATATTCCGCCCTAAGTGCGCTGGGGATGCCCAGACGTGGGTCCCAGGCACTCCACACCACTGGAGTCAAGCTAGCCGGGCTGATGAGAGGTGTTACCTCGAAACCGGTCCGGTCCTCGGATGCTTGATTCCGTTCTGGGAAGGACATGGCTTTTGTAGTTCGGACTGGACTGTTCCCATGGGGCACAGGGTCAGAGCTGATTTGCATATCGCCATTGTCTAACCCAGGGTGGTGTGGAGTGCAAAAAAACGATGGATTTGGGCCCGGGTCTCTGGACTGGGGTGAGTGTGTGACATTGATCCACATTCGGTCCATCACCTGTTGTGTTTGCATATTCCGCCCTAAGTGCACTGGGGATGCCCAGACGTGGGTCCCAGGCACTCCACACCACTGGAGTCAAGCTAGCCGGGCTGATGAGAGGTGTTACCTCGAAACCGGTCCGGTCCTCGGATGCTTGATTCCGTTCTGGGAAGGACATGGCTTTTGTAGTTCGGACTGGACTGTTCCCATGGGGCACAGGGTCAGAGCTGATTTGCATATCGCCATTGTCTAACCCAGGGTGGTGTGGAGTGCAAAAAAACGATGGATTCGGGCCCAGATCTCTGGACTGGGGTGAGTGTGTGACATTGATCCACATTCGGTCCATCACCTGTTGTGTTTGCATATTCCGCCCTAAGTGCGCTGGGGATGCCCAGACGTGGGTCCCAGGCACTCCACACCACTGGAGTCAAGCTAGCCGGGCTGATGAGAGGTGTTACCTCGAAACCGGTCCGGTCCTCTGATGCTTGATTCCGTTCTGGGAAGGACATGGCTTTTGTAGTTCGGACTGGACTGTTCCCATGGGGCACAGGGTCAGAGCTGATTTGCATATCGCCATTGTCTAACCCAGGGTGGTGTGGAGTGCAAAAAAACGATGGATCTGGGCCCAGATCTCTGGACTGGGGTGAGTGTGTGACATTGATCCACATTCGGTCCATCACCTGTTGTGTTTGCATATTCCGCCCTAAGTGCGCTGGGGATGCCCAGACGTGGGTCCCAGGCACTCCACACCACTGGAGTCAAGCTAGCCGGGCTGATGAGAGGTGTTACCTCGAAACCGGTCCGGTCCTCGGATGCTTGATTCCGTTCTGGGAAGGACATGGCTTTTGTAGTTCGGACTGGACTGTTCCCATGGGGCACAGGGTCAGAGCTGATTTGCATATCGCCATTGTCTAACCCAGGGTGGTGTGGAGTGCAAAAAAACGATGGATTTGGGCCCAGATCTCTGGACTGGGGTGAGTGTGACATTGATCCACATTCGGTCCATCACCTGTTGTGTTTGCATATTCTGCCTTAAGTGCGCTGGGGATGCCCAGACGTGGGTCCCAGGCTCTCCACACCACTGGAGTCAAGCTAGCCGGGCTGATGAGAGGTGTTACCTCGAAACCGGTCCGGTCCTCGGATGCTTGATTCCGTTCTGGGAAGGACATGGCTTTTGTAGTTCGGACTGGACTGTTCCCATGGGGCACAGGGTCAGAGCTGATTTGCATATCGCCATTGTCTAACCCAGGGTGGTGTGGAGTGCAAAAAAACGATGGATATGGGCCCAGATCTCTGGACTGGGGTGAGTGTGTGACATTGATCCACATTCGGTCCATCACCACTTGTGTTTGCATATTCCGCCCTAAGTGCGCTGGGGATGCCCAGACGTGGGTCCCAGGCACTCCACACCACTGGAGTCAAGCTAGCCAGGCTGATGAGAGGTGTTACCTCGAAACCGGTCCGGTCCTCGGATGCTTGATTCCGTTCTGGGAAGGACATGGCTTTTGTAGTTCGGACTGGACTGTTCCCATGGGGCACAGGGTCAGAGCTGATTTGCATATCGCCATTGTCTAACCCAGGGTGGTGTGGAGTGCAAAAAAACGATGGATTTGGGTCCAGATCTCTGGACTGGGGTGAGTGTGTGACATTGATCCACATTCGGTCCATCACCTGTTGTGTTTGCATATTCCGCCCTAAGTGCGCTGGGGATGCCCAGACGTGGGTCCCAGGCACTCCACACCACTGGAGTCAAGCTAGCCGGGCTGATGAGAGGTGTTACCTCGAAACCGGTCCGGTCCTCGGATGCTTGATTCCGTTCTGGGAAGGACATGGCTTTTGTAGTTCGGACTGGACTGTTCCCATGGGGCACAGGGTCAGAGCTGATTTGCATATCGCCATTGTCTAACCCAGGGTGGTGTGGAGTGCAAAAAAACGATGGATTTGGGCCCAGATCTCTGGACTGGGGTGAGTGTGTGACATTGATCCACATTCGGTCCATCACCTGTTGTGTTTGCATATTCCGCCCTAAGTGCGCTGGGGATGCCCAGACGTGGGTCCCAGGCACTCCACACCCCTGGAGTCAAGCTAGCCGGGCTGATGAGAGGTGTTACCTCGAAACCGGTCCGGTCCTCGGATGCTTGATTCCGTTCTGGGAAGGACATGGCTTTTGTAGTTCGGACTGGACTGTTCCCATGGGGCACAGGGTCAGAGCTGATTTGCATATCGCCATTGTCTAACCCAGGGTGGTGTGGAGTGCAAAAAAACGATGGATATGGGCCCAGATCTCTGGACTGGGGTGAGTGTGTGACATTGATCCACATTCGGTCCATCACCTGTTGTGTTTGCATATTCCGCCCTAAGTGCGCTGGGGATGCCCAGACGTGGGTCCCAGGCACTCCACACCACTGGAGTCAAGCTAGCCGGGCTGATGAGAGGTGTTACCTCGAAACCGGTCCGGTCCTCGGATGCTTGATTCCGTTCTGGGAAGGACATGGCTTTTGTATTTCGGACTGGACTGTTCCCATGGGGCACAGGGTCAGAGCTGATTTGCATATCGCCATTGTCTAACCCAGGGTGGTGTGGAGTGCAAAAAAACGATGGATTTGGGCCCAGATCTCTGGACTGGGGTGAGTGTGTGACATTGATCCACATTCGGTCCATCACCTGTTGTGTTTGCATATTCCGCCCTAAGTGCGCTGGGGATGCCCAGACGTGGGTCCCAGGCACTCCACACCACTGGAGTCAAGCTAGCCGGGCTGATGAGAGGTGTTACCTCGAAACCGGTCCGGTCCTCGGATGCTTGATTCCGTTCTGGGAAGGACATGGCTTTTGTAGTTCGGACTGGACTGTTCCCATGGGGCACAGGGTCAGAGCTGATTTGCATATCGCCATTGTCTAACCCAGGGTGGTGTGGAGTGCAAAAAAACGATGGATTTGGGCCCAGATCTCTGGACTGGGGTGAGTGTGTGACATTGATCCACATTCGGTCCATCACCTGTTGTGTTTGCATATTCCGCTCTAAGTGCGCTGGGGATGCCCAGACGTGGGTCCCAGGCACTCCACACCACTGGAGTCAAGCTAGCCGGGCTGATGAGAGGTGTTACCTCGAAACCGGTCCGGTCCTCGGATGCTTGATTCCGTTCTGGGAAGGACATGGCTTTTGTAGTTCGGACTGGACTGTTCCCATGGGGCACAGGGTCAGAGCTGATTTGCATATCGCCATTGTCTAACCCAGGGTGGTGTGGAGTGCAAAAAAACGATGGATTTGGGCCCAGATCTCTGGACTGGGGTGAGTGTGTGACATTGATCCACATTCGGTCCATCACCTGTTGTGTTTGCATATTCCGCCCTAAGTGCGCTGGGGATGCCCAGACGTGGGTCCCAGGCACTCCACACCACTGGAGTCAAGCTAGCCGGGCTGATGAGAGGTGTTACCTCGAAACCGGTCCGGTCCTCTGATGCTTGATTCCGTTCTGGGAAGGACATGGCTTTTGTAGTTCGGACTGGACTGTTCCCATGGGGCACAGGGTCAGAGCTGATTTGCATATCGCCATTGTCTAACCCAGGGTGGTGTGGAGTGCAAAAAAACGATGGATCTGGGCCCAGATCTCTGGACTGGGGTGAGTGTGTGACATTGATCCACATTCGGTCCATCACCTGTTGTGTTTGCATATTCCGCCCTAAGTGCGCTGGGGATGCCCAGACGTGGGTCCCAGGCACTCCACACCACTGGAGTCAAGCTAGCCGGGCTGATGAGAGGTGTTACCTCGAAACCGGTCCGGTCCTCGGATGCTTGATTCCGTTCTGGGAAGGACATGGCTTTTGTAGTTCGGACTGGACTGTTCCCATGGGGCACAGGGTCAGAGCTGATTTGCATATCGCCATTGTCTAACCCAGGGTGGTGTGGAGTGCAAAAAAACGATGGATTTGGGCCCAGATCTCTGGACTGGGGTGAGTGTGTGACATTGATCCACATTCGGTCCATCACCTGTTGTGTTTGCATATTCCGCCCTAAGTGCGCTGGGGATGCCCAGACGTGGGTCCCAGGCTCTCCACACCACTGGAGTCAAGCTAGCCGGGCTGATGAGAGGTGTTACCTCGAAACCGGTCCGGTCCTCGGATGCTTGATTCCGTTCTGGGAAGGACATGGCTTTTGTAGTTCGGACTGGACTGTTCCCATGGGGCACAGGGTCAGAGCTGATTTGCATATCGCCATTGTCTAACCCAGGGTGGTGTGGAGTGCAAAAAAACGATGGATATGGGCCCAGATCTCTGGACTGGGGTGAGTGTGTGACATTGATCCACATTCGGTCCATCACCACTTGTGTTTGCATATTCCGCCCTAAGTGCGCTGGGGATGCCCAGACGTGGGTCCCAGGCACTCCACACCACTGGAGTCAAGCTAGCCAGGCTGATGAGAGGTGTTACCTCGAAACCGGTCCGGTCCTCGGATGCTTGATTCCGTTCTGGGAAGGACATGGCTTTTGTAGTTCGGACTGGACTGTTCCCATGGGGCACAGGGTCAGAGCTGATTTGCATATCGCCATTGTCTAACCCAGGGTGGTGTGGAGTGCAAAAAAACGATGGATTTGGGTCCAGATCTCTGGACTGGGGTGAGTGTGTGACATTGATCCACATTCGGTCCATCACCTGTTGTGTTTGCATATTCCGCCCTAAGTGCGCTGGGGATGCCCAGACGTGGGTCCCAGGCACTCCACACCACTGGAGTCAAGCTAGCCGGGCTGATGAGAGGTGTTACCTCGAAACCGGTCCGGTCCTCGGATGCTTGATTCCGTTCTGGGAAGGACATGGCTTTTGTAGTTCGGACTGGACTGTTCCCATGGGGCACAGGGTCAGAGCTGATTTGCATATCGCCATTGTCTAACCCAGGGTGGTGTGGAGTGCAAAAAAACGATGGATTTGGGCCCAGATCTCTGGACTGGGGTGAGTGTGTGACATTGATCCACATTCGGTCCATCACCTGTTGTGTTTGCATATTCCGCCCTAAGTGCGCTGGGGATGCCCAGACGTGGGTCCCAGGCACTCCACACCACTGGAGTCAAGCTAGCCGGGCTGATGAGAGGTGTTACCTCGAAACCGGTCCGGTCCTCGGATGCTTGATTCCGTTCTGGGAAGGACATGGCTTTTGTAGTTCGGACTGGACTGTTCCCATGGGGCACAGGGTCAGAGCTGATTTGCATATCGCCATTGTCTAACCCAGGGTGGTGTGGAGTGCAAAAAAACGATGGATATGGGCCCAGATCTCTGGACTGGGGTGAGTGTGTGACATTGATCCACATTCGGTCCATCACCTGTTGTGTTTGCATATTCCGCCCTAAGTGCGCTGGGGATGCCCAGACGTGGGTCCCAGGCACTCCACACCACTGGAGTCAAGCTAGCCGGGCTGATGAGAGGTGTTACCTCGAAACCGGTCCGGTCCTCGGATGCTTGATTCCGTTCTGGGAAGGACATGGCTTTTGTATTTCGGACTGGACTGTTCCCATGGGGCACAGGGTCAGAGCTGATTTGCATATCGCCATTGTCTAACCCAGGGTGGTGTGGAGTGCAAAAAAACGATGGATTTGGGCCCAGATCTCTGGACTGGGGTGAGTGTGTGACATTGATCCACATTCGGTCCATCACCTGTTGTGTTTGCATATTCCGCCCTAAGTGCGCTGGGGATGCCCAGACGTGGGTCCCAGGCACTCCACACCACTGGAGTCAAGCTAGCCGGGCTGATGAGAGGTGTTACCTCGAAACCGGTCCGGTCCTCGGATGCTTGATTCCGTTCTGGGAAGGACATGGCTTTTGTAGTTCGGACTGGACTGTTCCCATGGGGCACAGGGTCAGAGCTGATTTGCATATCGCCATTGTCTAACCCAGGGTGGTGTGGAGTGCAAAAAAACGATGGATTTGGGCCCAGATCTCTGGACTGGGGTGAGTGTGTGACATTGATCCACATTCGGTCCATCACCTGTTGTGTTTGCATATTCCGCCCTAAGTGCGCTGGGGATGCCCAGACGTGGGTCCCAGGCACTCCACACCACTGGAGTCAAGCTAGCCGGGCTGATGAGAGGTGTTACCTCGAAACCGGTCCGGTCCTCGGATGCTTGATTCCGTTCTGGGAAGGACATGGCTTTTGTAGTTCGGACTGGACTGTTTCCATGGGGCACAGGGTCAGAGCTGATTTGCATATCGCCATTGTCTAACCCAGGGTGGTGTGGAGTGCAAAAAAACGATGGATTTGGGCCCAGATCTCTGGACTGGGGTGAGTGTGTGACATTGATCCACATTCGGTCCATCACCTGTTGTGTTTGCATATTCCGCCCTAAGTGCGCTGGGGATGCCCAGACGTGGGTCCCAGGCACTCCACACCACTGGAGTCAAGCTAGCCGGGCTGATGAGAGGTGTTACCTCGAAACCGGTCCGGTCCTCGGATGCTTGATTCCGTTCTGGGAAGGACATGGCTTTTGTAGTTCGGACTGGACTGTTCCCATGGGGCACAGGGTCAGAGCTGATTTGCATATCGCCATTGTCTAACCCAGGGTGGTGTGGAGTGCAAAAAAACGATGGATTTGGGCCCAGATCTCTGGACTGGGGTGAGTGTGTGACATTGATCCACATTCGGTCCATCACCTGTTGTGTTTGCATATTCCGCCCTAAGTGCGCTGGGGATGCCCAGACGTGGGTCCCAGGCACTCCACACCACTGGAGTCAAGCTAGCCGGGCTGATGAGAGGTGTTACCTCGAAACCGGTCCGGTCCTCGGATGCTTGATTCCGTTCTGGGAAGGACATGGCTTTTGTAGTTCGGACTGGACTGTTCCCATGGGGCACAGGGTCAGAGCTGATTTGCATATCGCCATTGTCTAACCCAGGGTGGTGTGGAGTGCAAAAAAACGATGGATTTGGGCCCAGATCTCTGGACTGGGGTGAGTGTGTGACAGTGATCCACATTCGGTCCATCACCTGTTGTGTTTGCATATTCCGCCCTAAGTGCGCTGGGGATGCCCAGACGTGGGTCCCAGGCACTCCACACCACTGGAGTCAAGCTAGCCGGGCTGATGAGAGGTGTTACCTCGAAACCGGTCCGGTCCTCGGATGCTTGATTCCGTTCTGGGAAGGACATGGCTTTTGTAGTTCGGACTGGAATGTTCCCATGGGGCACAGGGTCAGAGCTGATTTGCATATCCCCATTGTCTAACCCAGGGTGGTGTGGAGTGCAAAAAAACGATGGATTTGGGCCCAGATCTCTGGACTGGGGTGAGTGTGTGACATTGATCCACATTCGGTCCATCACCTGTTGTGTTTGCATATTCCGCCCTAAGTGTGCTGGGGATGCCCAGACGTGGGTCCCAGGCACTCCACACCACTGGAGTCAAGCTAGCCGGGCTGATGAGAGGTGTTACCTCGAAACCGGTCCGGTCCTCGGATGCTTGATTCCGTTCTGGGAAGGACATGGCTTTTGTAGTTCGGACTGGACTGTTCCCATGGGGCACAGGGTCAGAGCTGATTTGCATATCGCCATTGTCTAACCCAGGGTGGTGTGGAGTGCAAAAAAACGATGGATTTGGGCCCAGATCTCTGGACTGGGGTGAGTGTGTGACATTGATCCACATTCGGTCCATCACCTGTTGTGTTTGCATACTAGGAAAAACAGCTCACACTTACCTTACCAATCTGCATCCGCCAGGCAGGCAGTGGCACCCAAGATTGACAGACGGAGCTTCCATGGAAGGAAGGACCAAGAGGAATGCCGAGATGCAACTCCTAATTTGAACATAACATATAGTATCATCTTTTATTTTTCATTTGATTCATGTTTTGTCTTCCATCATTATGACTATGTCTTGTTGTTTATTGTGTTTGCTTATATATTTGACCCCTACAGCTATTTTTTATTTTCTTTGGTAGCTTTATTAAGGAAGCCTGGTACAACAGAAAATAAAATGCATGTAATTTGGGTCTCTCGACTCTCTCTGGAGGCAGACAGGAAAGGCAATTGCATAATAATAATAATAATAATAATAATAATTAATATACTGCTGCCCTGTACTACTAGTCTAGTACTACTCATCATCGTCAAGTCATCATCATCATGCATGCATTTCCTTTTTATCCCTTAACGGATTTATGATGGTCGTCTGCCAAGATTGCGAGTTGTCCATGTTGTAGTGTTTGTCTTTATCAAACCTTTCCCTCAAATACCCCTTCTAAACTATTCATCAAACCCTAACCCTGTTCCTCCGGGCTGTGTGATGTATGATATTGAGATGTGACTAAGTTAAATTTACACCAATAATTTATCACACACTTGCTGGGGACGATTTGGTAAAAGCAACACTACCTCAAGGCAGGGCGAGGATCTTCTTCTGCTTTAAATTATATATACATATCAGCCACACTGGCAACAAATAGATTAGAATGCCCACCCATGCTCAGTATTTAATATTACATTTTTTTTTCAGAGGAACATAATTAACCCATCATAATTATTAATTGCCAGCATCGATTTATCATCCGTCCAGCAGCAAAGGTTACGCTTGACCACTTCATAGGTCAAGTCAACTTCAGTTTGTAACTTGTACTAGGCTATCCCTGCCACCATTATGTTTTATTTTACTTATCATTCATTATCATGTTTTTTGTTTGGCAGTCTTCTACTTATGTACTGTACTTCTCCTACACATTACCTAGTCTCCCTCATGTGACTGACTGTCTCATTTTCTTTTTTTGAAAATGCAACTGTCTACTACTACTACCGGCACCCACCATGGCACCTTGGGAAACCAAACCATCACCATGCAGCCATCGCTTCGCCTAAACATCAGTCACAGGTAAGAGAAGTATGGGCTAGACAACATTGTATATACTATGTAAATTAATTAATTCACACATCATTCCCAGTAGTTACTACAAAGGGGTTGTAGTTGCAGAATGCAGAGATCAGGAAAATACAAGTAGGACAAGTGAGGGTACAGCATCTATCTGTTGCTGTGTACCACTATTGGCAAATTTCAATAACTGGCTGTGGCCCTGCAGGCTACAGGAAAAGGATGAAACAAACAAGGGGACGTAAAAGAGTATCCCCCAGAAAAGGTTTACAACATATTTATTGTAAAACTATAAATAATTTATTACCCTAACAAATATAAACTGTACGAGGAAACTAATGTCCTGTATATTTTTCCAAGATTGTCCAATTCAAGAAGTTGAAGAAAACCCCAACTTTCCCCAACTCCCAATGGTCAAAGACTGAGATCTAGCGGTGGAGGTGCTAGCTAGTGCATTTCAAGACCTCCTCCAGCCTGGCCTCTAGGTGCGCCATCTGGAGCACCATGCAGTGCTAGAAGTCCCTGCAGCAACAACAGGGGTGGGTAGCAGTGAATGATGATGAATGTGATTGGTAACGGGCAGCTAACAGAGCATGGTGCCATACCACTGGAGGTACGTGGGGGCATCGCTGGGGCACAGGGCATTGGAGGAAGCTGCCTCCTCCTCTACCAGGACAACAAGCTGGCGATATTCTTGCCAGATGGCCTCCAGCTTCCTTTGCCAGGCCCTGGCTCCTAACTCCTGCCTGTTGAGTTGGAAAGGAGTAGCTATATCAAGAAAAAAAACAATTGTAACCAATACTCTTAGCAAAACAGTAACACAAAATGAGCAATTGCACACCTAAAAAGTATAGTGACATAGTAGCAGTAGCAGTTGTGGTATCCTCCTCACTTCCTCTGCCCCTAAGATTTGGATGTGATGATTAGACTTTCAGGCACTAGACACTATGGAGTAGACAAGTATTCTTCTTATCTCTCTTGTTTAACACAAATAATCTTATAGGCATGCCAGCGGAGTCAGCTTGGGCCTTAGACAGACATACCTGTGTCGCAGACTCACGTTACTTTACTACTGTCTGCAGGTGGGGTAGCTGTACTACACAATTATCTATTTTTCCATTACGGCCATGCTCTAATAAATCAATGGCAAATGTTCAATTTCACTCTCACCCTGACTACTGCAATAAGGCACAACATGACATACTTATGAATTATGATGATATACGGCACAACATCACATCACTTGTGTGATGATTATGATGATATAATGATTTGTAAGTAGTTACCATGCAGTCAAAATGACATGGGTAGGGACTGGAGTGGAATTGTGCGTCGGAGTCAGAGGTAGGCGATTGATGATGGGTGGGTAGGGTACATTATTTATAGTCATGCACAGCAATATATATATTTTGCTTGCAAACTGCTATGAGTCAAGGGAGTATTTCATTCTGAAATACAACCTCAAACCTGTGAATCATATTAAAAAACCTTGCAATAAACATTGTTCTTCCCAGGGCTGTGTTCTGTTTTCTCATTGCATCGCTCTTCTAGCATTATTTTATTCATAACCCTTGGCTTTGGTACTCTGGCACAGTTTAATTTTCTTTTGCATTCTCTTCATCCAGTCTGACTCTTATTCTCACCTACTATGATACCATCCAGGCATCCATCTATCCAAACATGGCTATCTTAGACCTATCACGACAACATACATTTGTCATAGATATAACTAACCTATCCAACCACCACCCATGTGACCTTGCTTACCTTTGAGTGTGACCCCTCAAACCCCCCGGTGGATTATTTTCATCCAATAAGTTTCACCCAACCAGGCATGCATCCTTTCTACTCTCTTTTCTTTTACCTTTCACCTATCCTTCAACTATCCATGCATGCTATCATCAGCCACCTATATGCATCCTGTTGCCCATTCCTTCACCCATGCGTCTTTCTCTGCCAGTCATATATTACATGTCGTCTGACTCTTTGTCTTCATCATATAACTTTCTCTGCTGAGTTGAAGATAGAATCAAATAGACCATTAGTTAACCAACCCCTGCCGCTAATGGTAATAATAAGTGAAGAGTGTCTTCTTGAACTGTTCAGTTTTCACAACAACTTAGTGTCAGCAGAGGCACAGTGTACTACTGAGTGTGTACACCCTTGCAGCAAGTGTATTCATCATTCTCAATAAGTAAGGAATATGAATTATCACCACCCACCCCGGCTACTGGCTCACCCTCTGCTGCTTCTGCATCCACTTCCTTCAGAGTGGCATGTCCCTTATCACTAGCCCCAGCACTGGTGGTCGGTATGCCTGGAACAAACATTTTTTAGATGTGTTACGCCTCCTCTATTTATTTTTTTTATTAGCAAGATTGTAAAAAATACATAATTAATAATACATACACCAGGGGGCGGAGCTTGCCGGCGTCCATGAAAGACTTGTGAGCACTGAGCTCCTCGCCTGAGCCCCTTTAATATTCGACAAAGCTATCCTTTTGGCACCTGGCTGGCCCTAGAAATTGCGGGTATCGCTTCAGCTGCCCCCGGTGCTGGTGGGGGCGCCTTCCCCGGTCGAAATCGGTTGTGGTTTCGCTCTGCTGGCCGGCGGAGGTTGACGTGACGGACCAGGCCGCAATCCACGGACTATCCTGAGGGGCTGCCCGTCCTGCATCACGCTGCGTGCGGCGTGTGGTGCCGGTGAGGACTCGGTCTACCGGATTGACGACTATCCTGTGGTTCCTTCTGAGTGACTTGAACCTGTGCTTTGGATAGTGGACGTGATCCCACAGCTCATCGAGATGCATTAACTGTGGCCCAACTGCTGTGGCCTGGAGGTGCTCCGGGGAGGCCCGGGAACCCCGCGGCGGGAAACTATATCCTCCAGAAGACAGTTGGCGGAGGACACTTCCACCTTGGACTCCTCGGGGGCCGACGTGGCACAGTGGCCGGGAGGTGTGCTGGAGTGTGTTGGTACTTTTCCCGTGTCATTAGTGAGATTTACACAGTTGTGCGCGCCTGGTGGCGGGCTTCGTCGTCCCCCTGGGCCCACCAGAAGCTAGCTGCCAGCGGCCGCCATTTTGGCTTCAATTTTTTGCCACGCAACAACCTGCTCAACGGAGTTTGCTCCCCCGGCGCCCCATTACACCACGCCGGCACTGACTGGGGTGCCTCGTCAACGTCCCGCAAGCGACGCTATGGGGAAGGGAGACAGAAACCAACCGAAACTTTCGTTTGAGCAGCGGAAGCCGAAGGGTGCTGAAGGGGCGCCTCCAGAGTCCTCAACGCAGACTGCTGATAGCTCGCTGTGCGCGGACATCCGCGAAATGCTCTGCACTATGGAAAAGGGCTTACAGGACAGTATGACGGCGATTGGCACGAAAATTGACGCTCTGTCCTTCAGGATGGACCGCATTTCTGAGAGGGTGGACAAACATGCTGAGCGGCTGGATATGGCGGAGCGGCGGCTGACGGAGGCGGAGGAGGCCCAGACGGAATGGGATAAAGATCGAAAGCAGTTCAGCCGCCTGCTCCAGGTTATACAGGACAAGACGGCGCTCCAACGTCCGCATCACGGGTGTGGCGGAATCTACCAATACTGGCAGGATGGAGCTGTTTGTGGAGAAGTTACTCCGCACGCTGCTAGGGGAGGACGTCTTCTCCCCTATATTCATCGTCGAGAGGGCCCATCGCACCCTGGGACCGAAGCCGCAACCTGGCCTTCCACCGCGGCCGATCATCGCAAAGCTTTTGAACTACAAGGACCGCGACTTGGCACTGCGGCTGGCAAGGGAGAAAGGGGATCTACAGTTTGAGGGCATGAACATCTCCCTCTACCCTGACTTCACGGCGAGAGTGCAGGAGGAAAGAAAGCGCTTTGCCCCGTATAAAAAGCAGATGAGAGACATGGGGCTAGACTACGCCATGTTGTACCCAGCGAGACTCAGGATCAACAAGCAGGGGCACTCGCATTTTTTCACGGACCCAGCGGACCTGAAAAAATCTCTCAAGGAATGGGCCAAGGAACAACGTAACAGCCCGAGGGGTCAACGTGCAGACGAGGAGGAGGCCGCCTCTATGGATGGCCAGGGGTGAACCGCCCTACGACCCTGTACCCGGCTTGGCTAGGTCTTCAGTGCTGGTTGTGTTACAACTTCAGGTCCTATGAACTTCTTATTTGACTTTGCGGAGTGTGGTTATTGCTGCTTGGGACATGCTGCTGGGATGTGATATTACTATGGTTTACTGATTGACTTTCGTATTGGGGGAGCGCTACCCTAGGACTGTGGGACTTGGTATTCGTCACTCTGCTTTTGCTTGGGCTGGGGGGGGTGCCGAACGATACCAGGGGGTAAGGTGGGGGGGCTACTGAGGTATTTGGTTCTTGCTTGATCGCATTGCTGTCTGGCTGGGAACCTCTGCCCCTACGCTTTCGGCTCTTGACTCTCTAGAGGGTCTTTGGGTTTGTAGTGTGTTGTGTCGGGGAGGGTTCGGGGCGGGTAGTGACGTGCTCTGTCTGACCGGGTTGGGGTTGGTCGGATGTGGGTGGGTGGACGTTTGTCCTGTTCTTCTGTTGTTGCTCATGCATTGTGGGAAGTTCGGGGACTGTTGGGAGGGGGGTCTGTTTGAGCCAACTACTGGAGTGTGTCCGCTGTACCGTCTGCTCTTGTCAGAAGCAGTACCGGAAATATCCAGATCTCCGTGGGAGCGAGCGGCTATCTTCGACGATGCTAATTTCCGAATTCCCAAACACCCCTGCACCCGGATTGCTCCAAGCCCAGGAATGGAAGGGAAAGGGGAAGTGGATAACAAACAACAAAGAGAGTCTTCCACACTGGTGTCTTCGTAACTACCTCTGGAAGGAGTGGCTGGGGAACACCTGCAACAGGGAGCAGAACATTACTAACGTTCTAATAAATCATGGGCGACACACTCTCTCACTCTCGACTCTCCTCAATCATACCTGGTTATCGTGTGGAGTTAGCTTCTCTCTTACTGAGTCCCAATAAGTCATGTGAGGGTTGGTACTCTTGTTGCTTGTGTAGAGCGGTAGAAAGGATGATGCGAAATGTAGAGGTGGTAGACAACAGTATTACCATATGCATATAATATATACTCCCATTTACTTGTCGAATTTCGTGAACAGAGTGAAACACTCAAAGTCTTGTCACAAACTGGATCGAGATAGTTCTGAACAGTTCGGAAATTCTATTCACAGGAACGTTCTAAGCAGATGACTGGACCAACAGGCACTGGGCAAAGATAGTACCAGCAAGTCTGGAGAATGAAATGTTCTTACCGCAATTCTGAGTAATGCGGGAGGTACTTGCCCACTGGAACGAAACCCAGACGAGGAGCGCTTGACAGAAAGAGTCCGCACAGCCAGACACTGGCCGCGGCGAGGCAGGGACACAAAGCCCGGAATGCAGGAATCCACGGGAAACGGAACGTAAACACGCTCCAAGGGTTCCGGAACTGAGTCTCTGTGAAAGCTGACTGGAAAATGAGGGAAACTATGAAAGAACGCGGTGAATTGACAGGAGCCAAACTCAGGGCGTCTAACTGCTGGAAAGGGACAGTTGAAGTGCGCCACATAGAACGTGCGGAATTAGGAAATGGCGGACTGCTGCAAAAGGCTAGAACGCTAACCGCATCGAAATGGCGGCACAAGCCGGAGGCGAGCTACACCTCCGACCGACAGTGGTCATGAGCTAATTTCTGCAGGGAACCCCAAAGTGGAAACAGCCTCCAAACAGGAAATCTTCCCCTTGCTGCTGGGACTGACAGAGGTCTCTTAATGGGGGTCGGCATAGTCCTGACAGTACCCCCCACCAAAGCCCCCTCCCTGGGTTTTTGGGGGTGAACCTTGTGGAATTCGCTGACCAATCTGGGGGCATGAACATTGCTGCTGGGCTCCCAAGACCTTTCCTCGGGACCATAACCCTTCCAGTCCACGAGGTAAAAGATCTTCCCTTTCTTGAGTTTGGAGTCTAGGATTCTCTTAACCTCGAATTCCTCTGAACTCTGAACTTGAACTGGAGCTGGTGGTTGGACACGCCTGAAGTTTGGTGGGTTTCTTTTAATCAATGACACGTGAAACGTTGGATGGATCTTCAATGACTTGGGAAGAGCCACCCTCACACTCACTGGATTAATCATTCGCACCACAGGGTAGGGACCTACAAATCTAGGTTGGAACTTTCGATTTCCTCTCAACCGCATGTGTCTAGTGGAAATCCACACCTTTTCTCCAGATTCATACATGGGACTCTCTTTTCTCTTCTTGTCTGCCTGTACCTTGTAAGCATCCTTGGCCTTCTGGAGATTGGAAGAGGCTACCTGATAGGATTTCTGTAACTCTTTTATCACCTCTCCCGCTGCTGGGACCTCCATGTCTACCCGACCCACTAGCATATTGGGATGCCGACCTGAGTTCAAGTAAAAGGGGGAAAATCCAGTAGACGAATGGACTGCATTGTTGTACGCGAACTCTGCCGTACTCAACAATGAGGGCCATTCTCCCTCCTGATCCATCAAATACAAGCGGAGATATTGTTCCAAGTCCTGATTCACTCGCTCGGTCTGTCCATCCGTTTCTGGGTGGAAACTGGTGGACAAACGAGAGTCCACTCCTAGACCCTTGAGGAAAGCCTTCCAAAATCGAGAGACAAACTGAGGTCCTCGATCGGAAATAACCACCTTAGGAACCCCATGCAATTTGACAATGTGCTCCACAAACAGAGTAGCTAACTGAGAGGCTGTGGGGAGGGACCTCAAAGGGACAAAGTGGCTCATCTTGGTAAACATATCCACCACCACCCAAATGACTGAATACCCTTGGCTAGAAGGCAGGTCTACTATGAAGTCCATGGAGACTGAATGCCAGGGAGACGGGGCAATAGGCAACGGCATTAAAAGGCCCTGTGGGGACTGCCTCATACTCTTGCCTTTAACACAAGGCTCACAAGTGGCAATGTACTGCCTCACCTGAGCGTCCATGCCCGGCCAACTGAAGGTTCTCTTGATTAAGTCCAAGGTCTTCTTAGCTCCTCTGTGGCCTGCTAGCGGGTGGTCGTGAAAATGCTGAATGACTTCATTTTGCAATTTCTCACTGGGAACAAACATCTTTTCTAGCCAAATGGGTTTTTGATTCCTCACACTGCGATCTGGACCGCCTGATTCCCAATCAGAATATTCGGCCTTGGCAAACTCTTCCTTAATTCGGGTCTCCAAATCGTCTTCAACAGCTATGGCCACTATCTTTTCCTCAGGAATGATAAATCCTTCAGTTTTGGTTTTGATTTCCTCACCCATACTCAGACGTGAAAGGGCATCCGCCTTTCCATTGGAGGATCCGGGCTTGTATGTGAGGACAAAATCGTAATCTGCAAAGAAGAACGACCAGCGCAATTGCCTGGGGGTGAGCGTGCGCGCTGACTTGAGGAACTGTAAATTTCTATGATCGGTGAAGACAGTGACTACATGTTTCGCTCCCAACAAATAGTGCCTCCAAACCTTGAATGCTTCTTTGACGGCCAAAAGCTCCTTATCAGCGATGGAGTAGTTTATCTCCGCCGGAGTAAGCTTGCGAGAATGGTATGCCACTGGATGAAGCTGACCAGTGTTCTTCCGGCGCTGTGACAGGATTCCTCCAATGGCCAAATTGGATGCGTCGGCCTCAATGAAAAAGGGCTCACTCAAATTAGGGTGTTGCAGTACTGGGGCTGTCACGAAAGCTTCTTTTAATTGCTGAAACGCCTCCTCTGATTCTCGTTCCCAGACGAATCGTACATTTTTCTTTAACAGCCTAGTAATTGGGCTCACCTTCTCTGAGAAGTTCAAGATGAAGCGTCTATAAAAATTGGCGAATCCCAGGAAACTTTGGATCTCCTTTACAGATCTGGGCGCCGGCCATGACTTGATCGCCTGCAACTTAGAGTCATCCATGGATACTCCTTCCGGAGACAAAACAAAGCCCAAAAACTCCACTCGGGAAGAGTGAAAGACACATTTCTCCAGTTTGACAAACAGATGGTTCTCCAGCAGGCGTTTCAAGATGGCTCGCACATGATGAACGTGTTCCTCTAAACTGTTGGAATAAATAAGGATGTCATCGATGTAGACCACTGCGAAACGGTCCAGACACTCACGAAGCACATCGTTTACAAAATGCTGGAACGCAGCGGGGGCGTTACAGAGCCCAAAGGGCATCACTTGGTATTCGTACAAACCAAACCTGGTTCGAAAGGCAGTTTTCCACTCCTCTCCTTCGGCCATGCGCACCAAATGATAGGCCCCCCGTAAATCCAATTTTGTGTACACACTGGCATCCTTGACTTGATCCAGGAGTTCCGAAATGAGGGGCAGAGGATAACGGTTCTTCTTGGTGGCCAAGTTCAATGCCCGATAATCAATGCAAGTCCTCAAAGTCCCATCCTTCTTCGGAATGAAGAAGAGGGGCGAGGAAACTGGAGACTGAGAGGGGCGGATGAACCCATTGGCTAGATTTTGTTCGATATAGTCCTTCAAATGGAGATTCTCCGGTTCCGACAGTGCGTAGATTCTACTGCATGGTAAAGACACCCCAGGTTCCAATTCGATCCAACAGTCATATTCTCGATGAGGTGGCAACTTCTTAGCTTCCTTCTCATTGAACACCTCTTTCAGGTCCTGATATTCCTCGGGAATCTCTGGGGCCTCCAAAGCACACACCATTTGAACCTGATTGGCCAGGTTTTGTGACAACGTGGAACTTGGGCTCTCCGGAGTCAACTGGAAACAATGCTCAGAACAAAATTCGGAATTCATCTTTACAGAACGCTGTGACCAATCGATCTGCGGGTTATGCTCGGTGAGCCAGGGCAACCCCAGTATGAGTTGGAACTGAGGGGCATCTATGAGATTAAATCGAATGAAGCTTCGGTGCTCACCGGGTCCCACCACTGTCATCAATTCAGTATCATAAGCAATAGGTCCCGACGACAACTGGGTGCCATCCACTGCTCGCACCGGTTCCGGTCTGGGCTTCTTTTCGAACTGTATTCCCAAAGTCTTGGCAAACTGGATGTCGCAGAAGTTCCCGGTAGCCCCCGAATCAACCATCACCGAAACTTCCTCCTTCTGAGCTTTTCTAAACTCTATCCTACACAGTAAATTCAGATGCGGGGCTGCGGATTGCAGGGTATTAGCTAAAAGTTGTGGCTTGGGAGTTGGCTCGTCACTCGCTCCCACCAGTGCAACTCCGTCTACTGGTGGAGCCGATCTTTTACCCACGAGCTTGCCTTTGATCTCTTCGGACATTCCTTGACAAAATGGCCCGATTGCCCACAATACATACACAATCGACCTTGTCGTCTCTTTTCTCGTTCCTCCTGCGTAAGAGGGCCTCGAATAGTTCCCACCTGCATCGGCTCTTCCTGATTTTGGCCTTCAGGGTTTTTTACGACCTCCGGTCGAGACCGATCAAATCGAGGCGGAAGAGTGCGGACATCCTTTCGACGTTCACTTCGCCTTTCTGCAAGCCTCTGATCAATCTGCAATACTAGATCTATGAGTTCTGACACATCTGTGGGTCGTTTGGGAATCTGCGCCAAACCGTCCTTCAACTCATCCTTGAGGCCTCGATAGAAAATGGCCGCCCGCTTAGCCTCGGGCCAACTCGTTTCGACGATCAATTTATTGAATTGTGCCAAATAAGCCACCAAATCTCGATTCCCTTGCTTCAATTCTAATAGTTCATTGTTGGTGGTCTGTGAGACATTTCTTCGGTCGAAAATGCGCAAAAACTCAGCTTTGAATTCTTCGAATTTATACAACACTGGATCGTTGCTTGCCACCAAAGGCAAAGACCACGCTGTAGCATCTCCGCTCAGGTAGGACAGCACAAAAGCCACTTTAGACTGATCCTCTTTAAACAGAATGGGCTTACACAGGAAGTGCAATGAACACTGGGTCAGGAAGATTTGGGCCTTGTGGGGATCTCCCTGAAATCTCTCGGGCGGGGCCAACGGAATGGTAGGGGACATTGCGTGCACCACCTGTGTGGTAAACTCCGTAGAAGAGGATGAGGAGGGAGCGGAACCAAAGGCAGATGATTTTATACTACCGAAGTTGGGGCGCGGGCTCTCTGCTAGTTCATCTAATCTCTGACGTAAATAACTAGCCTCCTGGTTAGATTTCTTAACTTCCTCCCTCATCTCACTCAACTGTTTCTGTAGTCCCTCTAACACAGAAGCCAAAGCTTTGACATCCAATCCTTCAGCCATCTCGCTCAGACGGAAGATAATTGAGGCACTTCAATCTGTCAGAAGCAGTACCGGAAATATCCAGATCTCCGTGGGAGCGAGCGGCTATCTTCGACGATGCTAATTTCCGAATTCCCAAACACCCCTGCACCCGGATTGCTCCAAGCCCAGGAATGGAAGGGAAAGGGGAAGTGGATAACAAACAACAAAGAGAGTCTTCCACACTGGTGTCTTCGTAACTACCTCTGGAAGGAGTGGCTGGGGAACACCTGCAACAGGGAGCAGAACATTACTAACGTTCTAATAAATCATGGGCGACACACTCTCTCACTCTCGACTCTCCTCAATCATACCTGGTTATCGTGTGGAGTTAGCTTCTCTCTTACTGAGTCCCAATAAGTCATGTGAGGGTTGGTACTCTTGTTGCTTGTGTAGAGCGGTAGAAAGGATGATGCGAAATGTAGAGGTGGTAGACAACAGTATTACCATATGCATATAATATATACTCTCATTTACTTGTCGAATTTCGTGAACAGAGTGAAACACTCAAAGTCTTGTCACAAACTGGATCGAGATAGTTCTGAACAGTTCGGAAATTCTATTCACAGGAACGTTCTAAGCAGATGACTGGACCAACAGGCACTGGGCAAAGATAGTACCAGCAAGTCTGGAGAATGAAATGTTCTTACCGCAATTCTGAGTAATGCGGGAGGTACTTGCCCACTGGAACGAAACCCAGACGAGGAGCGCTTGACAGAAAGAGTCCGCACAGCCAGACACTGGCCGCGGCGAGGCAGGGACACAAAGCACGGAATGCAGGAATCCACGGGAAACGGAACGTAAACACGCTCCAAGGGTTCCGGAACTGAGTCTCTGTGAAAGCTGACTGGAAAATGAGGGAAACTATGAAAGAACGCGGTGAATTGACAGGAGCCAAACTCAGGGCGTCTAACTGCTGGAAAGGGACAGTTGAAGTGCGCCACATAGAACGTGCGGAATTAGGAAATGGCGGACTGCTGCAAAAGGCTAGAACGCTAACCGCATCGAAATGGCGGCACAAGCCGGAGGCGAGCTACACCTCCGACCGACAGTGGTCATGAGCTAATTTCTGCAGGGAACCCCAAAGTGGAAACAGCCTCCAAACAGGAAATCTTCCCCTTGCTGCTGGGACTGACAGAGGTCTCTTAATGGGGGTCGGCATAGTCCTGACAGCTCTACTCTGATAAGCTATCTGTCTTACTATGTCGAATGTTGAGTCTCTAGGGCCGGAGAGCGGCCCAGGCTCTCTGCGATTGCTATCATGGAATGTGAGAGGGCTTAACGACTTTCGTAAACTTCGGAAGGTCCTGGCCTACTTGCAGCGGCACCAGATTGATCTCGCCTTGCTGCAGGAAACCCACCTGCCTTTGTCCAGTCCCATGTTGCAGACGGGGGGTCTTGGGAACGCTTGTGTCGCTGCAGGGTTCACCACGCATGCAAGAGGGGTGATCACCTGGGCTAATCCTAAATCTCAGTTGTCGCTTCGGCAGGTAGCTGTGGACCCGGAAGGTCGGTATGCGATTGCTCGTTGTGTGGGGAACGGTCATGATTTGTTGCTGGTGTATGTGTATGGCCCCAACTACGACTCACCTGTTTTCTATGCCTCGCTAGCGGACAGCTGTAGACAGTATGTGGGCTCTAGGATGCTGTGGGGGGGGGACTTCAATTTAGTTCTGAACCCAGAATTAGACAGGTCGGCGGGCCCCCCCAGGTCCCCGGCTGCCTCGGCGCTGCTCCTGTTAATGGAATTCGTGAAGCTTGACCTGCTGGATGTGTGGCGCCATAGGCACTCAGGGCGGGGTGGGTTCACCCATTACTCAGCCTACCATAACCTCCATACGAGGATTGATTACTGGTTTATTTCCTGGTCCCTGCTTGATTCGGTGAAGGGGTGCACTGTGTTGCCTCGCACGCTGTCTGATCATTCGCCTCTACTCCTGCTCCTGGTTGCCCCAGCTAGGAGGATTCCCCCGTTTACCTGGAGATTCCCCCCATATTCCCTCCTAGATGAAGCCTTCAGAGGGGAACTGGCTGAGGACATAGAGGTGTTTTTCTCAACTAATGTGGGGTCGGTGGATAGTGTCCAGGTGCTCTGGGATGCATTTAAGGTATATATCAGAGGGATGGCGATGGCTAAACACTCAGGGGTGCTCAAGGCTATCAGGCAACGGTTGAAACTGCTTGAAACACAGCTAGCTGATCTGGAACGGCAGGCGGGAGGCACGGGTTCTGCTGAAGTCACGGACAAACTTAAGCCCCTGCTAGAGGAATTTCAGGAAGAGGCGGACAGGGAAATAAAACACATGGGTAAATATGCCACAGCGCACACGTATGGGGAACGGGACCGCCCCGGCTCTCTTCTTGCCAAACTGATGCGCAACAGCAGGCCGCCCTTAGTGATCGGGGAGTTGGTGACGGCTACTGGTGACGTGGTGACGGAGGAGCAGGATATCCTGGCGGAATTCCATACTTATTATACGGCACTGTACTCGTCGAAGTCTGCCCACCTTGAGGAGGAAATCGACGACTACTTGAGTTACATACAAATGCCCTTCTTGGCCGACTGGCAAAGAGAGTTTCTAATGGCTCCGATCCAGAAGGAGGAAATAACGGAGGCGCTAGAGGGTATGAAGTCAGGTAGCGCTTCTGGGTCGGATGGCCTCACGGTGGCTTTTTACAAGGCCTCTCAGGATAAGCTGGTCCCGTACCTGATGCTCCTTTTTGACGATATTTGTCAACAAGGCAGCATGACGAAATCTATGAGGGAGGCGCTGCTCATAACCATCCCGAAACCAGGCAAACCCCCCAATGAATGTGGCTCTTACAGGCCGCTATCGTTGATTAACGTGGACGCAAAACTGTATGCGAAGGTTCTGGCGACACGTTTGGCTCTTCTGGTCCCGGAATTGGTCGCCCCGGAGCAAGCCGGGTTCGTCCCGACGCGTAACCTAACCTATAACATCCGCACGGTGTTGGGCACTATTCAGCATGTCCGGCAGGAAAATAAGGCTGTGGCCATTTTCCTAGACATGGAAAAGGCCTTTGACTCTGTAGAGTGGTCGTTCATGCTCAGAGTCCTTCGTAAGTACGGGCTAGGAGAACCATTTCTGCAGATGCTGGGAGCTCTGTACTACAAACCCACTGCGTGACTGAAGATAGGGAATTTGGTCACTGCCCCGATCGAGATTAGCAGGGGCACTCGGCAGGGCTGTCCCCTCTCCCCGCTGTTGTACGCCATGGTGGCAGAACCCCTGGCCTGCGCTATAAGAGAATATCACAGGTTCGAGGGAATCAACTTTCCATCGTACCAGATTGGTATCTTGACTTATGCGGACAACACTCTGCTGTATGTCCGTGACCCGGAAGCAAATCTTTCGGCGGTATTGCGGGAAGTGGTGAGGTTCGGGGCCTTGTCGGGCCTTCGGGTCAATTGGAAAAAATCAGTGGTGTTGCCCTTGACTCCGGTAACGCTCCCGTTCGACTCGGAGTACCCATTGCAATGGACCACGGACTCCATACGTTATTTGGGGATCCGCATTCACACTGACCCCGAGGTCCTGATACGAGAGAATTATGGGGTTGCCTATTCCAAACTGGTGGATGATGTTGAGGTGTGGTGTAGGCTCCCGCTTTCCCTTATGGGTAGGATAGCGCTTATGAAAATGGTGGTGCTCCCCAGATTCCTCTTTCTCTTCACAAACATACCTGTGGTCCTCTCTAAGGCCTTTTTTCGGCAACTTACCCAGACACTTATATGACTTGCGTGGGGGGGCAAACAGCTGAGGGTTCAATGGCAAACGCTCCTTCTTCCGTATGATCAGGGGGGTCTTGGGGCTCCGGACCTGGAACGGTACTACAGGATCGCACAGGGGGCACATCTTCATACATGGATTCACGGGGATCCTGGCATCCCACATGTGAAATTGGAACGCCTCTTTACAGACCCTACCCATCTCCCGGCCACGATATGCTATCCAGCCGATCGTAGGGTCGGTAACTTGGACTCTATCGCTGCCACAAACCACGCTTGGCATGCAATGGTTCGCTCCCGAGAGAGTGAACTGCTGTACTCACCCCTACTCCGAGTGGAGTGGGCAGTATGGTTGGCCCTGCTGACGGAGAAGGGCGTCCTTAAAGCGTTGCGGGAGTTGGGCATTGTCAAAGTGGGGGATCTCTTCTTAAATGGCACTATGAAGACGTCGCAGCAGGCTCTCCAGTCCTGCCCTGGGGCGACGCTATTGCATAGCTTCCAGTACCATAGGGTTCGTAGAGCGGCGCTGGTAACACTGGGTCCGGAATTGGCAGAGCCGCAGGAAGTGCCTGAGCTCACGTATGTAATCAAGACCCCCTCTTCCCGTAAATTGATCACGGCTCTTAAGAAACTTGGTGATGGGCACCGGCAGTGCCCCCCCTCCAGGGCCCGATTGGCCTGGCAAGCCGACCTTCAATCTCCTATCTCAGACGAGATGTGGCGTTATTGCTGCGCGAACACTAGGAAAATTTCACTGAACAGTAGGCACCGCCTAATTCACTTTAAGTACCTACAGCGGGTATATTACACGCCTGACAGGCTACACAGGTATGGGCTGCGGGAGTCAGCGGAATGTGAGCGCTGCCATTTCCCTACGGCTGATTTTCTCCATATGTCCTGGACTTGTCCTAATATCCATAAGTTTTGGGAAGAGGTCTTCGCGGAACTTAGCTCTATCCTGGGTGTGGAGATTTTGCCCTGCCCGGCGCTGGCATTGCTGGGTTTCTCTAAGCCGCTGCCGGTGGCATTGAGGCGGCTTGCTGACATGGCGTTGCTGATGGCCAAGCGTCTGGTTGCGTTGTGCTGGATGAGGGGGCCGGTTCCTACTAAGAAGCGCTGGGAGGCGGAATTGCTTTACTGTTGCACGCAGTCGGAGGTGTACAGTGAACTGCTTCACCCAAAGAGTCGCCCCAAGAACTTCTAGGGGTTGTTTAAGGCGTTCCATAGCGCGCAAGGGGACAGTGAGTCAGATCCTGTGGGGGAGGAGTTGGATGAGCTGCAGGAGGGTGGGGTGGCGGTGGTTGACTTTGAGGAGAATTGTGGATGAGTGTTCCTGCGCTGAAGGTAGGTGGGGGATCCCGCCTAAGTCTTGCCTGTGCTATGTGCTGGGTGGATGCTTGTGACGGCTGTACTGGGTGGTGGTTGGCATAGTCCCTCTCGTACTTTGTTCCGTTCCAATGGGCCCTTGGGTCAGTAGCTGTGGGTCCTGAGTTTGACTGTGGACGTGGTAATTGGTAGGGGTGGGCGAGTGGACACGGGTTTAGGTAGTCTGGCTAGTTCGTAGGGTGGGGGTTTTGTTTTTGGGTGGGTTTTTAGTGGTTTACTACACCTTTTCCTTTCTCCCTACCAAGAGACTTTATCCTTAGGACTTCAAGAAGTTGGTTTAATATGTATATGCTGACCGTATTACCTTTGCACACCGAACTGCGATATGGAGTGTCACCACCAACGCCACTGGTTGAGCTTTGTTTTGTCATATTGAGGTCAGTCATCAATTGCTTTCATGATTTGATATTGTCTCACATTTCTTTCTCTCCTACCGATGCGCCGCCAGGCCTCCGGGTTGTTGGTGTCGCGGCTGTGTGTGTAACCTCTACTCAGGGATCTGGGTGTGACCTACTGCTGCCGCCGGCCTCCGGGTTGTAGGCGATAAAGGCTGTGTGCACAATTTAAAGGTGTAATAAAGTACAAATTTAACAACAAAAAAAAATAATACATACACCACACACATCACTATCTACAATTTGGAAACTAGAGTAGAATAGACAGTATGTCCTATAAAAAATACCAAAATAATATCCTGTTGGGCATTTGGTTGGTGGCAATTTTCGAAAAGCCTCTAAATAAGAGGACAACCCAAAGGACTGGTCTAAGTGGCTAGAGCTATTGGTGCATCACATTTTTTTAAAAGATGGAGTGGCCAACAGGGCGGACATGAGGTATCTCTTAGTTGGAAAATAATGGTGTTGTCATGCTCCTCATACTTACTTCCTGCCATGGTGCATGGTGATCATTTGATCAGTGTTCACCATCAACTTCTGGTAATAAAAAAGTACTTGCCCTGGATTACAAAAAGTAAAATACACCTCTTTGGGGTGTCCAACGTGAGTGACCACCATTTACTGATAGAGCATGAGACAGTAAAAGAAAGCCTTCTCATCTCACAAACCTGCATAGAAAACCTTACTTGGATATGCAATCTGCACAGCAGATTAGGGCTACTAGTAATAATAGTAGCCTAGAACCAATGGGTTCTCTGAGTCAATACCACTACTAGGCAACCCACATATAAGGGGATAGAAAAAGCTGAGTGGAAACCCAGAAGAAAGCCAGATACAGACATACTAATACAGAGTCAGAGGTTAGTCAGAGGCAGTTTGATTCAATGTAAAAAGAAAACAGACACTAGAAACAATGGGGGTCATTATGATGGTGGAAGGACCGCCACCGTCAGCCATGCGGTGGTGGCGGTCCACCATCTGACCGTGATTTTCCCCTGCCACATTATGATGGCGGAGGATCCATATTGAAACCGTGGTGGACAAAAACTACCGTCCACCATGGAACCGCCACAGACAATCGTTCTGATTGCCTGGCAGAGCGGACTACATCCATAAAATGGTGGCAGTGCCTAACAGGCACCGTTGGCCAAATTAGGACACTGTCTTCCACCAGCCTTTCAGTGGTGGGTAAACTGCCATTGAAAGGCTGGCGAGGATTGGTTTTGGGGGCCCGGAGTGGGCCCCCCTTGTGTCTGGTGGTGGTTTTTGTGCACTGGTGGGGGTACCCATGGCACCCCCCTACATTTAATTTCATCAAGTGGCAGGAAATGTGTGGTGCCTGCCATATAGTGCAGTGAAATCCACAACATGCCTTTTCAACATCGATGCAGGTGCTGCAGTCAGCAGCACCCACTGAAATGTTAAAGTACACAATGTGACCACCATGGTGACGGTCACATCCTAATTGGGTGTGCGGAACCTCAACATGTATTGAGGGCGGTGCCCGGTCACCACCACAATGCAGACTAACTCCAGCCCGTCCACCTTCCTAATAGGCCCCAATCCTAATACTAGTAGTAGTAGGTAATGGAGCAAACAAGCATTTGGAAACAGATAGATTTAAGAGGATTTTGGAAAAATTTAATCTAGGAAATGGAAATAAAAGTGGTAAAAGTTAGGGAAATATTAATAAAACATCACCAGGAGGACTTACTGGGCCTGGCAGCAGGGCCATCTGTGACTGAGGCCACTTCCTGCTGCTCCTAGGAGGCCCCTCCCGCTCCCGCATCTGCCTCAGCACTGCCAGCAGACCCAGTCTTCTTCTTGCCTCTGAATGCGGATCATGTAAGACATAATTAAAGAGACAGAAAGTTATTTGTTTGCAATCAATAAATATAATCACTCTAAAAATATATTTAGACAGGAAATGGCAATTGCAATAACATTGACCTCTCCTAAATCAGATTGACTAGCAGTAGACTAGTATCACAGTTGTGCAGCATCCTATCTTTATTATTCCACAGTTCAATTTTGATTCCTTAATCCTAAACATACCTAGCTCACCTATTCTAGACTTTGGAATGAAATGCAAAAACATTATATTTGCTTACATTCGGATCTCATTCCTAATCATCGCTCAGTCTCAACTCCACCTGCCTTTGATGTGCCAATTATAAATTCTGAATGTATTCTTCTTAATGCATAGATAGACACATGCATATTGCATTTTTGCATACACCAAATTGGTTGGTTGCTATTCACTTACTATACAAACTACAAACGGTTCTACTAGGACTGAAGTCATATGAGAGGATGCGTCAAGCAGGCTGTTAAACTACATAATATTAACTAACTAACTACTACTTTCCCCTGTTTTTAAGGTATTTGTCCTCGCTAACCTGCACTGCTGTCCTCTCAACTTGCACAATAATTGGATTATTTCACCGCATTTTCGCGGGTCCCTCGCCCTTGTCACGGTGGCGGCCATCTTACATGAGGAGCGATCCATTCCGCGGTCTAGTCCTCATCTAGGAGGCTCGACCTACATAAATTCCAGTCATGCATACGTGCAGCGTCATCGCGCAGCGGGATCGCCGGTCTTCCGTCTACGCCCGTCCGCGCTGAGGACAGGCTGCAGGCCGGGCTGGACCTGGTCTCTACACCTCCTCTATCTGGTAAGGCAATTAGGCGCTATGCTCCATCTGAGCTCCGGGCTCTCAGACCTCCTGTATGCCCTTCTTTACATCGTTTTACACCTCTAGGGATACTACAGTCTCGCCGCTGCATGGCCTGTTCATCTTCCTTCCATCCTCCCGTCTCCTGCCCTATTAGTCCTTGTCCCTCCACCCCTATGTCCACTATTTCTCTTAGAACTAGGTTTCTTTTAAATGTGCGCTCGCTCATTAAACATAACCTTGCCTTCCACGACTTTGTGGATGAAAGACAGCCGGACTGGGTCTTCATTACGGAGACCTGGGCTACTGACTCCTCTGGTCATGACCTTCTTTTAGCCATCCCAGAGGGCTATTCCCTACATAGGCTCGACAGACCTATACGCAGAGGAGGAGGCATTGCCATTCTTTTTAAATCCTCCTTTACATGTACGGTCAAACCTCTTTCCTCGCCTCAAGATCATTTTGAAGCCTTATACTTTTGTATTACTTGTGCTCCATCGGTCTCTTTTACGGGGATATTGATCTACAGGCCGCCGGGCCACAGAGCCAATTTTGCCTCGGAAATAGTGAGAATTCTCGAACCATATTTTGAAAAGCCCTGTTTCACCATCTTGGGTGACCTCAATTTCCATCTCGACGAGGTCGATTCTAAGAACACTTTATCATTGGTCGAATCTCTCGGAGCATGTGATCTTGTTCAGCTTGTTACCAGTTCCACTCATAAGGCAGGTCACATCCTCGACTGGGTTTTCTCTAATGATCTGAGACTTTCCAGTGGCTCACCTCTGCCGATGGTCTGGACCGATCATTTTGCTGTTCCTCTTCATCTCTCCTTCTCCACCTCCTATTCCACTAAGAAGGGGATTACCCCTTTTGTTCTTAGAAGAAATTTTAGAAACCTCACGGATGAGGCCCTTGCCTCTCTTGTTCCTTCCCCTGAGGCTCTTTTCCCAAAAGATGTGGATGAGGCAGCCCAAGATCTGAAGGATTCCATCACCAATGCAGTAGAAAAACTTGCCCCAGCATCCCTGCGATATGTAGCCCGACGTAAACCATCAGCACCATGGTTCTCGTACCATCTTAGATTACTAAGACAGGGCTGCAGAAGCAGTGAGAGGAGGTGGAGGAAATCTTGGGATCCTATGGACCGGGAAGCTCATAAGTCTGCTCTACGGGAGTATAAGCAAAAAGTGATTATGGAGAAGCAGGAATACTTTTCCAACCTTACTAGCTCACTCACTTCCTCTAGGGAGCTTTTCAAAATTGCGGGCTCGCTATGCTCCCTTCAACTCCCAGACCCCGTAGTCAGTTCTCAACGTCTCTGCGATGACATTGCAGACTTTTTTCATAAAAAAATCTTTGATATCCACACTTCACTAGAAGTACAATGTCTCGCCCTGGATGAGAATATTCCTCCTGGCATAAGCTCTCTTGAGTCACTGGATAGAGCCCCTTCTAGTCTTCTTTCGGATTTTCCATCTCTGTCTCTGGAAGGATTGAATCTTCTACTCGACAGGACGAAATCTTCCTCTCCGTTGGACCCACTACCTCTTAAAAAGCTGAAAGAGTGTAGGAGCAGTCTTCTTCCCTCCTTGCTGGAGGTGATGAATAAGGCGATTGCCCAAGGTTCTTTTCCATCGGTATGGAAGAAGGCTATTGTGAAGCCGCTTCTCAAGAAACCTTCACTTGACCCCGGCCTCCTCAAAAATTTTAGACCCATTTCCCTGCTCCCTGCACCTGCGAAAATTCTAGAAGCACATCTGAATCGCCATTTATCTTCCTTTCTTGAGGCCTCTGAGTATCTTGACATCACCCAACATGGATTTCGAAAACATCATAGCACAGAATATGCTCTCACCTTTGTAGTCGACAACATCCGACGCAAAGTTGATGCTGGACAAACTACTGTTCTAGTGCTATTGGACCTCACGGCCGCATTCGACACCTTGTCTCCTGCCATCTTAACATCTCGGCTTAGGGAGGCAGGTGTCACTGGGTCGGCCCTGAGCCTCCTCAACTCCTTTCTCCTTGACAGGGAACTAAGGGCCCGATGTAGGTAAATCCCATTTATTGATTTTGAAATACGGAATTTTACCAATTCGGTATTTCAAAATCGGTAAATGGGATGTAGGTCCCAACATCTGGATTAGTTAGTGATTCTTTAAAAATGTGGTATTTACCGATTCGGTAAATACCGAATCGGTATTTGCTATAGAATCCTATGGGCCTTTGAAGCCCATAGGATTCAATTCAAATACCGATTCGGTATTTACCGAATCGGTAAATACCGAATATGTCAAGGGTGCAGGGGGTGTCACTTTGACACCCTCTAGAACCCCCAAAACGGGCATTTGTGCAATGTGGCACACAGACATGCCCTAAGTGCACGTCTGTCTGTCACATGGCACATGTGTACATGGACAGATGTGCATGTACACAGGAATCGGTATTTTACCATGGATTTGTATTCCATGGTAAAATACCGATTCTGTAAGCCATGTGCCAAAGGAAAATTGGCTACCCACATAGCATTTTTGGTAATTTTACCGAATTGCTAAATATTACCAAATCGGTAAATATTACCGATTCGGTACATTTACCGATTTGGTAATAATTACGATTCGGTAAAATTACCGAAAATGTGCCCCTACATCTCCATAGCCCTTTACCGATCGGAAACGGCCGAAAATCGGTATTTTCGGCCGATTCCGATCGGTAAAGGGCTACCTACATCTGGCCCAGAGAGTGATGCTCGGAAACCACCTCTCCCCAGCTAAGTCTCTGCAATGTGGGGTGCCACAGGGGTCGGCATTAAGTCCGACCCTGTTTAACATCTACGTGGCCCCCCTCGCCAGGCTTGTAAGATTGCAGGGGATGGAGGTGGTATCATACGCCGATGACACCCAGATTATAGTGTCATTCACCCAGTCCTCTGTCATAACATCTGCCTCTAGCTTCAGGTCCTGTATGCAACATGTTGCAGACTGGATGGTCATCAACTCCCTGAAGCTAAATGGCGACAAGACTGAGGTGCTGGTCTTTGGGAAGGACCAAGATGTCTGGTCAAGTGAGTGGTGGCCTCCCTCTCTTGGAGCCTGCCCCACCCCCTCTCGTTCTGCCAGAAACTTGGGTGTGGTGTTTGATATGTCACTCTCGATGTCCCTTCAGGTGAATCGGACGGTTGCAACCTGTTGGGAGTAATCAGAACACTCAATAGAATTCGCAGCTATCTGTCCCTTCAAGCACGTAAGCAGATTGCAGTCGCCCTTGTTGGTTCCAGGTTAGATTACTGCAACTCTCTCTACATGGAGTCCAACAAGGGCCTCATACATCGGCTGCAAATCGTGCAGAATGCTGCTGCACGTTTCGTCCTAGATCTTCCTAGGGCATCTTCTGCTACTACTGCGAGGAGAGACCTCCACTGGCTGCCTATCCAGCACAGAATTTACTTTAAAATTCTCTGCCTGACCTATAGAGCCCTTGAGGATGGACCTAAAGGCGCCATCAGCTCCCTGCTTACTGGCTACCATCCCACAAGGTGTCTCCGCTCTTCGGGACTCTTCCAGCTTGTTGTCCCTCGTTTCAAGCTCACCAGATGGGGAGCCAGGGCATTCTCTGTCGCTGCCCCCCTGCTCTGGAACATCGTGCCTGCGGAGATCAAAACTCTACCCTCCCTGGATCTGTTCAAAAAGGCCTTAAAAGCGTGGTGCTTTTCAAGAGCCTACATAGGTTGAACTGCAGGGCTTTTGTTATGAGCTGGTTCTTGAATTAGGCGCCTTGACGCCCATTGGGTTAAGTTTGCGCACAACAAGATTCCTTTATTATTATTATTATTATTACCACTATTTTAGTGACATGACAAGACAGGACAGCCTAACAGGACAAAGAAAAGGACTGGAGTCTTTCCTATCTGTATTACCTAATTTACATTCTCTAACCTCTCTTACATAACCCGCCCAAGAGAGTGTAAAGTTGCAAACAAGTACGATTAGTTAGTAGCGCTGAGCACCTGTCTGGAAGTAACAATCACATAATATAAGATTTTTAGTCATTAGTTACCTGCATGTAGCAGCAGCATGTTAGCTAATTGCGAAGAAAAATTATGTTTGCATAACACAGAACCGAAGAACACAATAGTAATATGACACTGCCCGGCGCACCCTTTCCCACCGCTGGTGGCAGTCCTGGAGCCCGTACCCGGACTCAGGTCTGCCGCCTGCTGCCAGGGTTAAGTGGAGGTGGGGCTGCACAAAAAAAACAGTGCGGCCACCTCCAACTCAGAGAATTAGGCCTGTGGCTGCACCCCTTGTGGGCGCCACCTTACGCAAGGAAGGCGGTAATGGCTCTCACTCCTTTTGGACCTCTTTCCCTGGCCCTTGGTCTTTTTAAGACTCTTCGCCATGGTTCTGGGTAGACAGGGGTGGAAATGAAAATGTAGGAAGTTAGAAAGTAAGAAAAACATTTTTTTAAAGCAAGTACTAGAAAAAGAGTGAAAAATGCACTAAAAACACACAAAATTAAACAAAATGCAAAATATGCAAACAGGAATAGAGTGATAGATAATGATTAAAAAAGAGCAGACAAAAAGTGTCTAGAAACAAATGATTGAAAATATATAGGGAGAATAGAAAAACAGGCCCAGAACCATAGCAAAAAGTGAAAAATAAGAGGGCCCTGTCCTTTGGTGACTGCATGCTAAAATTTGCATGATATTTCCACCTGAGCATGCAATAAGCGTCCCTGAACACTCAATATGCGTTACCGAACGTCGAAAAAGCATCTTGAACTGGCAGAAAAAGCAACTCTGCATGCTCGCGGAACTCCACATAGTGCTAGAGATTTCTGAAAATTTACAGGATTCCGTGTAGCGCGGCTACATGAACTCCACCCAGAGTTAATTTTGTCCTTGCCGATGGCTATGTGTTTGGAGTATCATGTGAACTTCCTACTTTTTGAGGAAATGTTTAGTTTTGTGTATAACTACTCTAGTAAAATGTTACAATTAATACAAAGATGTATATGGTCTTAAGAAGAAGGATTTTGTGATTTCCTCTGCTGAACGACGAAGATGACCACATGGCACTAAACAAAGAACTTTTGAGAGTAAAGAGCGACGGAAGTGGTATGTCTGAACACCCTATGCTCCGAACCAAGGGAAATTGTGAATTGCTTGGACTCTGTTACTAAATTAGGGATGGACCTTAACATTTAGGGTATAGGTATTAGTGTTAGAATCTATTGCTGAGGAGAGGTGATGCTGAGAGGTTATGCAAGACAGGTGTGGTGAGGGGGAGCATCTTTATGTGAACTGTTTCCCTTGAGTTGCTCTTTGGCTGCTGCTGTCTGCCCCCGACTCTTTAACTTTGCTCCTCATACCTTTGCGAGGATGCACCCAGCTTTCCCTTCTGGCAGGAGGGGTTGCTCTCCAGACTATTAGCACTCTGTGCTACCGATTTCTTAGGTTCGTATAATACTCAATAAGAGCATTGATCTTGTTACAATGCTCTTATGCTTTTCACCTTATCCACTCACTCGTGCTTATTAAATGAGATGTTATTGTGATTTACCTTGTTTCTATTGTGTGATGAATTGGGATTTGATGCTGTACCAAGTCATATGCTTTCAAATAATTAAATAAAGCTAAGTGAATAGAATACACTGTGTCTGTCATTACTGTTGATTATTATTAGGAGATTTAAACATTGGTATGTATAGTTTGGTTTGTAGAATATTCTCTTTGTTGTTGGTCCTCATAAGGGGGGTACTATACATCTTAACGTTTGTCAATCCCTATCAATTCTCAAAAGGTTCATTGGAGGAACAGTAATAGGTATGGGCCAACATTTAATTTTGTAAGGATTAAAGTCTGGTGGTTATTAAATTGATTAAGTGTGGTGAATATGTTTACCCCACATTTCCGCTGCAGCAGAGTCCCAGGGTGAGTTATTGTTGCTGAATATCAGCATTTCTTGCTTATCAACATTGAGTTTGAGATAGTTGCCTCTCATACAGTAGGCCATGTTGGTCATGCACGCTTTGAAATTAATTTTGGTGGCGTTGATGTCTTCTGAGAGGGATAACATGAATTAATATTATTATTATTATTGCATTTCTTATATAGCGCCAGATTCGGCCCCCGAAGGGGTATCTCCGTGCTTGCCTTGGGAACCCGTCCTGGTTTTTCCCTGTGAGATAGCCCCTACAGGGCATCCCCAGGGTGAAAGCCAGGCATCCCGCTGCGGGGGGGCCGTTGTGGAGATTAAGCAAGCTTAATGCCCAGAGTTGCATAGTGTGCACCCATGATTAGGTCAGGCACCGAAGCGAGAATTATCGAGTCCGTGGACATTTGAGCTCAACACCCTGCCTCGTCGGGAATCAAACCCTGGTCCCGGGTCTGACCTCTGCTTCAGGGTCTGCCTGCTCTAACCAGTGAGCCACACTTCTCCACTTGTTGTTGTTGTTGTCAGCTTAAGAGATGATGTTGAGTCTATTGGTCTGAATAATGCTTGCTAGAAGTGTCATGAATACGTTGAAGAGAGTGGGTCTGAGTGAAGAGCCTTGCATGATTCCACAGATGAGGTCCTTGGGTTCTGATATGAATGGAGGTTGTTTGACCTGTTGCGTTATTCAGATCAGGCTTTCTATTTGAGAGCTGGTCCTTGGATTCCTATTTCAGGAAGTCTGGAGATGAGTGTGTTGTGGGAGACAGCAGAGAAGTCCAGAAAGATGAGTGCAGCAGTGTAGTCTTGATCTGGTATGGTGTGAGTGTCAAAGGCTGCAATGAGGGCAGTCTCAGTTCTATGATTGCTGTAGAAACCTGATTGTGAGTTGTCCAGGAGATCATGGTATTTAAAGTAGTGGGAAAGCTAATGTTTGATGGACTTTTCTATGACTTTGGCAGGGAAAGGGAGATGGAAGATAGGTTGGTAGTTGCTGAGGACTTCAGGATCTGCAGTTGGTTTCTTGAGGAGCAGGGTGGCTTCTGCATGTTTCTAGGCATCAGGGAAAGTGGCTTTAGCGATGGAGGTGTTGATGACGGTTGTGAGACTTAATTTAATTAAATACACTGTCAAGTATTAAGTTTTCAAGTCTTGCTTAACTTGAAATGGTAGCAGTCAAGATATGTCAGAAAAATATAAATTCAATGAGGCTTAGGAAATACAGCCAATGGGTTAAAGAATGCAGTACACATAAAGAGCCAATGGTATCCTGGCAACACCCATAATACCTAGCTTGACTGCGAACAACCCTCTTTTCTTATATGAGAAGTTAGTAAGTATTGAATAACAGAATCAGAGAAAACACAATAGTCATTGCTATAAACAGGGAAACATTTTCTTGGTAAAAGTTCATCAAAGTAGATCCCATTTACCAGATGGTATTGCAAGAGACACTGAATCACCAAGAAGGTACTGAATTGAGAAAGACTGCAGGTAAGAACCAGGCTGATTAGAAAGAGCCTTAGGAGGAGCTGTGTGGGGGGAGGTGCAGGAGCTACTGCCATGGAGGGAAAGAAACATAAAATTCATAAATGTTGAGGCAGGTTAATACTCACCTCTGTATCTTTAATTAAATTAAAATGTTCCTTCATATTTTACTAGCAAAATTTACATTTTATTGCAAGACCGGAGGCTCCTATTATGCTTGTTTAAAGCATGATAATAACAAAAGAAGAAGCAGTATTTTTAGGTTTGCAATAACACATTATCATTAGCCCAATCAGCAGATATCAGAATGTCTTTAAGACGACACAGCCCAAAAAGCTTTCGAAGCCATGGCTCCTCTAGAAGAATGGACACCAAAAATGGAAGTATCAATACCCGCCAAAGATATAACCCACTTAACCCAACGAGCATGGGTAGGGAAAAAGACTTGTTTGTGGGGTTTTCTGAAGGAAATAAGAGGTTCTGGTCTGAGGGCATTCTGAGAAGATCTCTATTCTGCTTATATATATTGAGGCATTGTCCAACACATAGTTTGGGTTGATTAGGAAAGTAGGGATAAAAGACAGAGGTCAAATTTGTTTTCGTCTGTCTATGAACTATGAACAAAATGCCTGTGGGTGTAAACTGATAGGAGAAAATAACTAGTCCTTTAACATCCAATAAATGTTTGATGGAAAACAGACATAATGACATGGTAAGTTTAGATGGTAACATTTTCAGTGAAAGCAGACCATTGTGAAGCCAAGAGAGAAATAAATTCAAAACCACATATACATCCCACAAATGACTGTGTTTAAGAATAGGAGGATTGTAAATAATAATCCCTTCAATAGTCAATAAACAAGTGAATACTCTCCCACCTGTTTTCAATTGATGAAGGGATGATCAGCAGAGATGGCCCATCTGTACGTTTTCATAGTCATGTAAGTTTTTCCACTGCCAGCCTCAGCTGCCAAGAAGATAACAATGTAAGTTATATCCATTGTAAAGAGATCAATTTCTTTCCCCATACACCAGCATACCCATAAAGACTATGCTGATTTTCAATCTTTGGGGCCCAGGATCTAATGATGTAATCTGCAGCTTCTGGCAAAATGAGATGGAAAGATTGGGAGATCTTGTTATTTTCCAAGCTGGAAGAGTGAGGGAGTTGTCTACGATTATATTGTGTGGTGTTGTGTAGTTCTCACTAGATCAATAGGATCTGTGCCTTTGTGGAGATCATAAACTTTGGGCGAGGTGACTAGACAGAATCCTGGCACCCCCACAGGGTATGTTGTCCTAGAGACCAGCTAGCTCACAGTGCCACCACAAGTCCCACTAAAGTGACTAGGGAGCGAGTAGTTTCTGTCACCACTGAACATGACAACCCTAACCCATAAGGGATCGTGTTAACAGATGAGGGCGTTTTCGATCAATCACTCACACTCTCTCTTTCTAAGAGAAGCATACAGGGATTATACACTGGGAAGTTTTCAATATATTTATTGAACGAGCGGTATTCTTGTATAGAATACATGTGCTGCTATTATCAGTAGACAGAAGCAGAAAAAGGTGACTATGAGTGCCAGTAGAGTAAATAGCAGATACAGTACTACCATGGTGCTAAGACAATGTTCATATGCAGGCATATAATACAAAATAGCTATCAGGCATACTCCTACTATACAGGTCCTACTCTAAAAGTACCTAGAGTGTGTATAGGTGTGTAGCCAAGAATTCCCACTTAGGATGATCCAAACCCATTACCAAGTGGGATAGAAGGAAGTACTCTGTCCTGGTCCCAAAGTGGACACCCCTCACAGAGATGTCAGACCGCTGAGTGGTGAAGTCTCAGCATGCAGGGACCCTCGGTATCAGCTCAAGTGTCTCCTCTGCCCATCCCTCAAGATGCTTATTATTTATAAAAAGAAGCATCCTTGTGATGTATGTGTCGATTAGCAATGTTATGAAAACGCGGATAACCCTATCGCCCATGGATAAAGACAGGATGACATTTGTACATTGTGGATATATAGCCTTGAATTCAATGTAGGAATCATGATAATGTTTTGCAAATCCTAATGAGTAAGCAAGAGAGTTTCAGAGAAACTAATCCACACTGTCACACACGCGAATATGTGTAAAAGGTCACAGCAAGTAATGTTATTGCAGCAAAGAGGATAATGTAAGAAAATAAGCAGTGTTGCTACATGGACATAGCCAGGGCACATAGCACCCACTACTAATAATAGGGTTGATAAAAAGCTATTTAAAAAGCAGCAGTCCAAACACAGGCTGAACAATCCTTAAAACATTTTTTAAATCATCTGAAAACAAACTTCTGTTTAAAATATCCTACAAATTAAATAAAAGCCATTATGCTGCTTAAGACACCAAGCACTCCAAAAGCCAAGGTGCTAAGAATAAAAGCAGAAAAATATTATTTTGATGCATTTTGTTTTAAAACATAGGCCAAATAGTTTCCACCATATGGAAAAGCCAATTGTTTCTGAATTCTGAGTGGCAGTTGCAACATTTCTGTTGCTGGCAACTGCAGACAACGTTCCCAGAGTTGCACCTCGGAGCAGGTTTATGGAACAAAGGTGGCTCCATCTGGTACCCACAGCAGCCCCTGAGGGAGGGACTACATCCTATATGATTTGTGTGGAGCCGGTATCCAGTTCGCTAGGAGCCAAGGCATCCCAGGGTGGCCTGAAGAATACATTCATCAACAAAAGAATACACTGGGGAAAACTATACCCATGGGCCTTTAGGGGTTCCATTAGAACCTGTCCAGTGGCACAACCAATTGTGATCCCAAACAGAAATCCAAGACGCATTCTCGACTGAACAGGAGGCAGCAGAATACAGGTAGTATGCAGTGAGCCCACACAGGTCTGAATGATAAGAACCAGTGCTTGTACGATTTTGAAAACCAAGGTGTGCCTGAGCAGTGTATGGTGTGCTCACAGCATCACAGCACAAGCAGTGCTGTCTCCATTCACGTTTGAACTGGGACGTTCATTGCGGAGCAGAGAAATTTAGGTCAGAATTCCCGCTACAAGTAGCAGGACAAGTGGGAAACCTCCAAAAATGCTTCCCAACATGGAATGATTGAAAGCTGGAAATACTCATAAAATTGTCTTGAAGGTGCTAACCAGACCAGGGCCTATACATTACAAAAAGTGCCCTATTCCTTTCATAGCAGAGATATTGAATATACAATGAACCAGCTCCCCAAAATGAAGTGGGAAATTAGAAAGGAGTAACGTGTGAATTTCAGACAAAGACCTGGCAACCTGGAGATCAAACGTCTCTCAGGCTAATGTTAACGCTGCATCCTTTTTAAAAAACAATGGCTTTCAGCTTGCTCAGAGAATCAAAGCGTATATTGGAAACATTTGTCGAAGGCTATAGCATTGCCTCTCTAAATTTGCAGGCAGGTAGAAACAATACTTGTGTGCAACAAGTAACTATGGAATTAACTGTCATCAGATAAGTGAGGCGTGGTTCCATTCCACAGCAGCCTTGATTATTCAGCATCAAGTAACTTCCATTAGAGAGTAGCCTGAAAGCCGGGTAGATCACAGCGGCTGATGAGCATTTCAGATAACAGGAAAAGTTCACAACTGAAGTATTACATGCCTCTTGAAAAAAAAATGTCCTTTCATATTAGGGACCCGCTCAAAGCATCCTCACAGTCGGAACCACTAGGGAAAACTTTGGTGTCCCAATTCCTGCATCTAAACCTGTATTGGAATTTAGCAGTATTTATGTACATAACATTCCCCAAGTGCTTCGTATCAGTCCACTCGGTGGAATTGTAGACAATATTAGAATGGGAAAGTCGTGACTGGTAGGGTGACGTAACCATGGATTATGCTGTCAGTGGATGGTGTCTCAGTCACTGTGAATGGTAATTGGCCTAATTTTTCAAAGTGCAACATGTTATATTTGGCATCTCTTTGTGCCATTAATATCTGTCTCTCTGACAGCTCTTGAGCAGAAAACAGATTAGTGCTGTTGGTATAACGTCATGGCACATGGCCATAATGTAATGTTTGAAGTGTCCAGCTTACTAATACAATAGCCTAAGTGGTGATTGTCCACGTTGTAGAATAGACATGTTTTGCTGTATTATGTAAATAGCAGAATATACTATGTTGCCCAGAAAATATATCCTGGATATTAATGTGGTCATACCATTGTCAACCACAGCCAATGCCTTTTCTAAATTAACCCTATCAATCTTGTGCAGTCTCTCAGCAGCCTCCTGTTGAGAGACTTTCCACAGCTCGTTGTATATTGCATACAAGAAGTCCTTTTGACCTAACAAAAAATACCTGAGATCCATGTCATCGGACAGAATGGACAAGTGTTTCACCTGAGAAAGTGTTGAGGTTTTTAGCCAATCAAGTCGCAACTTCCCAAACATTATATGATGTCACCACCCCTACGTGTTCTGGTTTCACATAATGCTGGTCAAGCCTATTGGTCTTAAAGCCTTTGGTGTTAACCAGGAATCTAAACTGACACCCATTAACGCCCAATGACCAAACCAACCATCTCTTTAAGTTGGGGTCTGATGAATTGTAAGAGCCATTACATAGCATAGTATCTAGTGTATCCTCACTGTATCATTTGTAATGTTGCCAATCTTCAGACCGAGCCAACTTGGAAATACTAGATGTGTTCAAATCCTTTGTGTTTGTTATTCCAAGGCATTAAGTCTGCTGCACAATTTGGTTCAGAAAAATCATTTGATGCCCATGACCCTGTCACCCTATGGATGAAGATAGGATGACATTTAGACATTGTGGATAACAACCCTTGAACTCAGTGTTAGGGGGCATCTTGATAATGTTTTGCAAAGCCTAATGTGAAGCAAAGCAGTTTCAGAGAACCTAATCCAACATTTTCATGCACTCAAGTTTGTGTAAAATGTCACAGCAAATAATGTTTTTGCAGAAAACAGGGCAATGTATGAAAATGTGCAGTGTTGCTACAGAGGACTAACCAAGGCAGATAATAGTGCAAGACCCAAGGAAGATGAAGGAAAATGAAGGAAGAAAAACTGGAAAGTCCTTCACCGATTCCAGGTGGGGGTGGAACCACACCTATTATTGACATGAGGGAGCTAGCTGGACAAGAACTGCTTGCTGACGCCTGACTTGAGCTAAGACCCTGTTTATCATGAGGAAAGGTGGAAAAGCATAATTGATTGAAACAGACCAGTCCTGAAGAAAAGCATCTGAAGCTAAGGCTAGGGAATCTGGTCACTAAGTAAAGACAAGAGGAAGTTGGTTGATTCAGATCAGAAGTGAACAAGTGTATCTGGAAACCTGGAAAGGGCCCAATTTGTGATGTAAACACAGGGGGATGAAGTTTCAGAAATGTTGTTCAAGAGGCAGATTCACCAAAATCCCTTTGCCAATTTCGCAAGGGGTTTTGAACTTGTGTCCCTTAGATGATTGATGTAACAGACGGCAGAAATGTTGTCCATCCACAGAAGTATGGAGTAACAAACTCTGTTTTTTGCAAGGCTTCTGACTGCAAAGGAGCCTACAAGCACCTCTACACAGTTGATATACAATTTAGACTCCTAGAGACCATGTACCTCCATTCAATATTGGTTCACAGTGGGCTCCCCAGCCCATTCGACTCTAACACAAGATTGGGGGCTGATGCAAAGATGTTGTTCCAGGTGGCTAAATGATCTATCCACCACTAAAGGTCTAGCTGAGACTTGTGCTCTGGAGAAATGTTGTCAGAATAAGAGAGACCTCTTCGTAAACAGCACATTTTTAGCCTTTGAAGAGCCCTGATAATGAAGAGGGTCCAGAAAAGTTGCCTTGTACTCAAGAATATAGCAGACGTCAATTCTGGTAGTTTTCTGCAGGAGATTACCGAACTCCATAGAGCCTGGAGAAACTAAGATTTTTTTGTTTTTACCTTGTTACAGGGAAGATGTAAGGTGGCAGTGGATGAGTTTATAAGTAACCCAAAGAATTCTATCTGGTTTGTTAGTGTTAGTAAAGTTATTTCCATGTTGATATGGAAACCCAGGTCTGTCAAAAGTAAGCATGTTAGATGAACCTGAGTTTGCAAAGAGATGGCTGCCCTGCCACATAACGTTCAAATATTATATAGTATAATGCATGGGCTATTCCATGTTCATGTCACCCCAATGGCCCCTCAATGTTGCCAAGATTAAATTGTAGAGTAGGAATTGACCAGGTGATATTTCATATGCCTATTGCCAGCTCCTCAAACGAAGGGAGCATCCCGTCCTGGTAAAGGTGCCCCAGAGTCTGCACCCCTGCATTTATTTAGTTCTCTAACCTCGCAACTGTCAGGGGACCATCCCTGGTAGGCATACCTGCAGTGGTAAGGCTGCGGCATACACTGTCACTGCACGCGTTATGCACAGGCTCCTACGATAAGTTTTGTATTCAAACTGCAATAGCAGTTGATCAGGTGGACGGTGACCGGCACACGGATGGAATAAACAAAGCATGTCCCCCACCATGTGGGCCCACTGTGGCAGTTTCAGCCAGTTGTAAGCCCGCTAGCCACCTAGCCGCCCACTGGAGCTGCGAGTCCAGGTAGTACTGCTACATATTAGGGACCGCTTGGCCCCCCATGTCAGACAGATAACATTTGGGGTCACGTAAACAGGTATATTTGTGAAGTGATACAATAGTCTGAGGAGTACCATCATCTACACCAGTGTGATGCAGCCTGCAACTGATAACAATAGCATGTGCCAGAAGGTCATTTGTGAATGCAGTGCCATCTTTGCTCTGCCTATGTGTCCATCCAGCAGGTCCTCCTGGGGAAACAAACATTACAATGCAGTCATTACAAAGCACTACCTTTACCACACAGTCATAACAATGCAAAATCCTTTACATCACATGCCATTCCAACGCAGCCATTACAACGCATGTCACTACAACGCAAGTCATTACAATGCATTATAAGGTAAGTAATGGGAAATGGTAATATTTACCCCTACACTATCCAACACGTACCCTACTGTTGCAGTCACTGGAGTGGGAATAGTCATTTTTAACCCTACACTGTCCAACACTTACTCTACTATTGCACTCACTGGAGTGCGAATAGTAATTTTTACCTCAACACTATCCAAAACTTACACTACTGTTGCCCTAAAAGTATTATGCGTTGTAATGGTATTTGTTGTAATGGTATGCATTGTAATGGAATGCGTTGTAAGTGTAGTTTACTAAAAATGTGTTGTGATGGCATGCGTTGTAAAATCATGCATTGTAAAGGATGTTGCAATGTAAAAACTGTTCTGTAAAGGCATGTGTTGTAAAAGTTTGCATTGTAAAATGGCCTATTCGTCCACCTGACTATGATATATGTGGATTCCAAGCTATCTAAAGGTTACAGATCGCCAGTTTATACATCGAAGTTCGGGGTCTGGTTGTGTGCACCTAAAGGGATTTAGAGAGGACTAACTCCACTTTACCTTCAGTTCTGACAGATTAGCGAAGGCCCCCAGGGTGTTTATCAATTAAATTGGGAGGGCACGGACACCCTTAAGAAATATCATGATTTCATCTGCATACAATGATACTGCATGTATGTCATCTCTCAGTGGGACACCCCCTTCAGCACCCTCCTGCCTAAGCAACTCAGCCAAGGGCTCCATCTCCAAGGCAAACTATAGTGGAAAGAGGGGGCATCCCTGAGAAGTTCCACAACCAATCGGTATGTGTTTAGAGATATACGAGCCTGACTTCACTCTTGCCGTTGGTTGTGTGTGTAGCAGCTGGATTAGACGGAGGAAGCGGCCATCGAATCCCAGCTTGCCAAGGACCACAAATAAATAAGGCCACTCCAGGGAGTTGAAAGCCTTTTCCAGATCCAACACCAGGCATCCTGAGTGTGGCCAGTTGCACAGGGAATATGTGGTAACCTAAAAGAAGCAACAGACATTCAGGGAGGTGTTGTTGGCCGGGACAAAGCCATTTTGATCTCTGCCCACCATCAATGACACCAAGGGGGCCAGACAGTCGACCAGCACTCTGGCTAATATTTTGTAGTCGGTATTTACTAATGCTAATAGATGGTGAGGGTCTGGATCGGTCAGGTCTTTCTCTGCCTTGGGAAGTGATACTAGTAGTGCTTCCTGCATAGAGGAAGGGAGAATGCCTGTATCCAATGGTGCATTATAGAGTCATTGGAGATGCATTGTCACAAGACCCATGTAAGCCTTGTAATAGCCAGAGGGGAGACCGTCCATGCCCGGGGTCCTACCCAGCGCCAATGCTCGTATCACAGCACCAAATTCCATGGGTGTGGTGGGTTCTTTTATTTCTAAGGCTTGTGCTTGATCCAGCTATGGATGCGTTATTTGGAGAGGACAGCGGCAAGTGATGCATCATCAGAAGTATATTTGGATGTGTAGATGGCCCTTTAGTGTCGGGTTAATTCTGCAGGTATTCCTACCTGTGTGTAATAGTTGGCTGAATAAAAATACTAGGATAGCGTGTCTGCCACAAGTGTACTAATGACCAGTGTCAAAGCCAATTGCACAATGTTTCTGCATTGTTAGTGGGTTGTGTGCCTGACAGTAGGGGAAGGAGTGGTACAGTGAGACGGCAGTGACAGCATTATAGTTGCCCCATATTAAACATGGGAGACCACTCTAGCCAGCGAGTACCACTGAGATTGAGCAGTAAAAGTGTGCTTGTTTGGTGTTGGGGCATATATCACACCCAATATCAAAAAACCCCATTGAGGCACACCTTAACAAATATGTACCATCCAGCAGGGTCGGTTTTTACGTCTCCTGATAATAGTGGTGTTCCCGCCTGCACCCATATTAGGACACCCCTCACATAAGGTGAATAGTCAGTGCATAGACATGTCCCCGCCAATGGTGTCACAGGCACTCAACCTCAAGGCTAGTCAGGTAAGTCTCCTGTAGAAGAGCTATGAGCAATGTTGTACATCTGAGATAGGAATAGACTGAGTAATGGTGTGATGGTGTCTGCATGCCCCTCACTTTCCATGCAACTATGTTGGTAGAAGTCATTGGCGATCTATTGTCTTATTCTGCTTACCCATCCCCCCTTGCCCATCCCGGAATAGTAGCACTTGAAATGTACCTTCACATGTGTGAGAACATAACGTTGATAGCGTCATTTCTCACTAACTAGGTTTTTAAGAGACCAACTGATAACATGCTACAAGCATAACTATGAAAGAGCAGACATGCAACAGGCATCCTGAAAAAAACGATGTGCCTACATATGGCATTTGTTTCATTAACCAAGTGATAGAGTGTGGGGTTTGCAAAGCTCACAAATTTGGAAAGGGGGAGAGAGAAAGAGGGGTGGGAGGTCCAGTATTCCTGTGCCAGTTTGATTGTTGTTGTGCTGAAAAGACCTGGTTTGGGCAACCACCTATGCCCTCATATGTAGGTACAAAGTGGTACTGCTTTGTTTGCCATAAGTTGGGAGGGTATGCTCAGACGTGAGTCCCTTGCTCACTTTGCTACTGGATTCAAGCAAGCCTGGCTGAAGACGGCTGAAATGCCAGAGACCGGTCCTAGGAAGCTTGTTTCCGGTCCAGGGAAGGCATGGCTTGGCAGTTCGGGCTGGACTATTCCCACGAGGCACAGAGTCATACTGATTTGCATTTGGCCATGTCTGAACTGGGGTGGCAGAGTGGGCTAAAGAACGGTGATAGATTAAACCCAGATCTGTTGACTGGGTGTGAGTGTTTGATTGGTTTAGATGTTTTGTCCATCACCCCCCTCCTTTTGTACCGCACATAGGTAGGTATGGCCACTGCATTGGCGAATAACCGTGTCCACCATTGTAATAGTAGCCATTCCATTGCTTGTGAAAATTACGCGGTGCAAGAGTGACCTAAAGCTGAGGCACGCCGGGAGGGTCCATATTCCAGCGTATTGTGAGTACTGGTAAATGGCAGGTTGGGTCCAGGATGTAAAAAGACTCGCGTAATCCACAGTACAATTTCTAATGATGTGGTCAGCAGTTTGTGGCATCACGTCTGATGGTGAAGGTACATTAGAGCTCAAGATGGGCACTATGGTGGAGTGAAACTTGCTCGCAAATTTCCCCTCATTCTCATTCATATCCAAAGTTTGCTCTTTAGAGTGGAGCATTGCTGCTGGCCGTATGGCATCATATCTCTCCGTGATCATTTCATCCAAATTTGGGACAGCTGTCAGATAGTTTGAACTATTGATATGTCTCCTCTTACCCTCGCTGCGGCGCCATGCAGCACCTGAGGTTCTATCCTACTCAGCGGCTTGTCGGCCCATATCCTGCCTGCTCCATCCAATCCCATTGATCCTCCGAGTCTTCAAAATATCTGCAGGTGTCTTTATCCACCACTCTCAATTGCGCAGAGAAAAGCAGTGAGTATCGTCCATCCAATTCACGAAGTCGAAGCTTAATAGCCAGGATCGAATGTCTTTGTTTCTAGACCGCTGCAGTATAGTCCAGAAACAGAATCACCACAGCTTCATTCACCTAGAGTTCTATTTTGTGATGCACTTCATGTGCACATTGTCCTGATCCCTGTAGTTAAGTAGGCGGATCAAAAATGGTCTACGGGCCGCGTCCGGTGGTGACTGTCTCACAGGGACTTTATGAACTCTTTCCAGCAGATAAGTCCGCCTGAGACATCCATTCGCTCAGCCAATCCTCTGAGTATTTCATGGGGTCCTGTCCCTCTTTTCCTTCTGGTAGGCCCACCACGTGTATCTTATTGTGGAGCACTCTGCCTTCTGCATCCTCCACCCTATCTTCCAGTACGGCAATGTGAGTGAGCAGTGTCTGCAGCTTAGAGGCGCTTTCCTGGGCAAGTGGCTGTAGTTCCTTCAACTGCGTCTCGGTTGCATGCTGTTTGCTGGCCAATTTATGCTGGTCCGCCCGCAGGTGATTAAAGTCCATTGTAACTTTATCTAGTTTGCTTTCTAGGGATGCACTTGTGCTATCCTGGGAGATGCCAATTTTTTCCACCATGGACAGTACACTTTCCAGATTTTCATTCAGTGCCATGTCTATTTGTGTGGAATGACAGTGTAGGTCACAAACCAGTTGTTTCCCTGAATCCTGTGGTGGACCTCCCAATTTGGGCAGGAAGCCAGAGTGGAGACGTCCCATGACCAACTGTTGCGCCATCGGTGGGAAACGGAGGTCTTGTAGTGCATGCGTGTACTGTGCTGTTAGCGATGGCTATGGCTTTTGGGACAGTACACTAGAAAAGAGATCGGTGTGGTCTGCAGTGGACTGCAGGGTGCTTTTCTAGTCAGAGCACTTATAATTCAGCCACCACTGTTGATTCACTTGGATGTTCCCTAGCCACCAGCTATGTGTTATGCCTACTGTCACACACATAGATCCTGCAATGGTGAGCAGCTGACATGAGGGCCACACTCTGTTGTATCGGTCAGGGAACGTATTTACAGTGTAGAGGGCTGGGTTCAGGTTACGGGGAGGAGGGAGGTGTGAAGACAGTAAGCTTGTTGACTTACGGTCCACTACTGCGGCAATGGCAACTCCCACCCCACCCCACCAATCCCTTATGAACTAGCACAGGGCACCTGCTCTGTCTCCCCCACCCAAGGCTGCTAGATAGGGGGCACTCAGAGCTGAATGACTAAAGGAGCAGACCTCTTCCTCATACAACGTGCTGTGTGCATAGCCAGAGTTAATGTGCATCACCTGGTTGGTTACAGCAGTACAATGTTCTCACCAATGGCTAGAGATTGCACCGCTTCCCTTGTCCAGCACCTAGTAGCCCCCATGGAGGTAGATCTCTAATTGGTTCACAGTTCAGTCTGGGGGGGCACATGTTCAAAACCTGGGTGTCACCAAGGGATTGCTACCCAGTCAAGGTTAAGAGCCTCACACCATGAGTCCTACAATTTCATCTGCCTCCGAGAGAAGAGAGCTCAGTCAGCCACCTGGGCCCCAGCCGACCCCCAGGTCATCACAACCAGGAAGTGCCTGCTTCAGGCTGGGCTCACTTCCACTGATTCCTTCCATGGCACATAATCTAGGCCTGACGCTCCCCCTGTCCAGAGCTGGTGTGCCCCCTACTCTCTCTCAAGGCCTCTGTAGCACACCACATGTATGTGGCAGTTGGCCTGGGCCCAGCTCGACCCAGCACCAGTGCAGCTGTGCAGGTCAGATCACTCTGCAGCAGACGGTGCCCAGTCAAAGTTGAAGGCCATGCGCCCTGAGTCATCTAATTACCGGCCCTCCAGGGAGGAGAGAGCTCAGTCAGTAGCCCCTGCCCAGGTCAGCCTCCAGGCCACCACAACTCGCTCAGGGTCTCCGCAATATGCTGGGTGAATGACAGCTGGTCTGGGCCTGACCAGACCCCCAGACCAGTGCCAGTGACGTTGTACAGAGAAGATCACCCGGCTGCCCCCTGGTACCAAGATAGTAGAGAGGCAAGGGGAGAGGGGAGGTTCAAAACCAGTAATGCTCACCTCGTGCTTGCCAGCCTCCCACCACAAGGAGCGTCTACCGGAACCAGCAGTTCGTGCTGAGACTCAGCCCCCACCAGCACCACCAACTTGGTCAGGCTCCACTGAAAGTACACATTTTCAGGCGTTGCACGTTAGGCCCACCCAGGCCGAAGGCCGCAGCAGATCTTGTCAGCTGGCCCAAGGCGCACGGCCCGTCAGCACCAAAGAGACGGGAAGACCCGCAGTGTCTGCAACACTCCTGCAGCCTCAGTGACCCCCGCAGAGGCAGTCATTGGGGCATGCCAGGTCACAGCTCCCAGGGGGGAATTCAACAGCACAATGTGGAGCCACACTGGGGCGTGGGGGTCATGACGCTGATCATTGGCTGCCGGGAATGTAGCACGGTCCACACTAGAGGGCACAGAAAAAACTCTGGACACTGAATGGCCCCCCAGGAGGCTGATTGAACAAGGATTATTCCGGACAATGGGCTATCATTGTGGAGCTTTAGGCTACTGCGTCTGCCATCTTGACCTGTTTGCCACAACCCTCCCTCTCAGAGTAGAGCTCTATGACATAAACTTGGATGGTGCTTAACACCCATGGATCTAATGTTATGGAATGCTTTGGAAGAAAGAAACAAAGATGGCCCCCTACTGATGGAGGGCCTGAAGGGAGATTCATCGGATAGGGTAATGTATCTGAAACCTTTGTTTGCATGACCATGGAAGCCTCAACCTTTCTGGGGGTAGAATTGAGTCTTGTAGTCCTGGTTCAGCAAATTGAAGGATCGCTGGAATGTTGGTTGTTGAAGTTTTGGCCAGTAAAGCAGTTCCTGCTTCTACCACCACTGGTGAAAACATGCTGCAAGAAAACTTTTGTTAGAGACTGCTGAGTCCTAACAAGCAAAGCAAATGTTGACACAAATTTTCTAAGTTCCTAAATGAAAGAATCTCTGAACAAGAGACCGTCGGCTTTTATGCCCGGATCCATAGATGAAAGGTTGACTTCTTTAGGATCCAATATTAACAACAGTCCCTTCCTCCATTCATGGGTCAAAGTGGAGTTTGCATTGCCAACCATTCAAAAGGCTTTTTGTACCCAAAGAGAAAGGTTGTCAGGATCAATGGGAGAAATATCTAGCCTTGCAGTTTCTGATAAATGAAAACTTCAGACCAGGGGACTAACAATATCTAATAATTTGTCCTGGCAAGACAAGGCTTAGTCTACCCCTTAACGAAGGTCCTTCCCAAACTGTGAACAGAAAATTAGTATAGAGGGGTCTATGGTATAAGTAGCAGTATTCTTGGAAGGAAGAGAAGGGCGGGGACATTCAGACTTAAGTTTGGCTCTTGATTGCTTGTCCAGCAGTGAGCACAGCCTAGAAGCCACATACTCTCCCACATGGTCAGTGGGAAACCACTCTAGATTTAGGGTGATGGATAACGTTGGGGGTCGAACATAGGGACAACCTCGGAGTCCATATTCAGCTTGGCCTTGTAGAGGTCATGAGAAAAAGACACCATCTTTTGTTTCTTAGGGCGAGCAGAGGCGAAAGGGTTGACATCCCCAACTTCATCCTTATCATGATCTGAATCCAAGTCACTCCTATCGTTGTCATTATCAGGAGACTAAATGCGCTTTAACGTTGCTTTAAATTCGGAAGCAGACGATTGTACATTAACATTATTTTTATTCTGTTTATTCACCTCCTTAAAAGGAGGCCTGGAAGGAACTTCATCCTCTGTCATGTGTGAGGAAACCTCACCAGTCAATAGCTTGCCATTATTAATAATTTTGGCTTTCCCGCGCTGAGGGGGCTAAAATCTTCTTTGCCATCAAGTTAAGCACTGAATTATCTCCATAATAGCACCAAAAATGACAGAAATATGGAGAAAATAAACCAGGGAAAAGAAGGGGTTAAAAAACAAGCAGTGATAAAAATGCCCAGGCCTATCCTATGGGTATACCCCAAATGGCAGAGAGAGCTGAGGGTAGGACTGAGGCAGGAACAGAGGTCACGCCCCTGAGGAAAAGGAGAAACACGATTCTCTTGGAAGGGGAAACAGTACCAGACAAGCCCTTAGCTCCACTGTAGTAAAAAGGGTTCAATACCAGTAGCCAGAGAGAAGGAAATAGATAGCATGAAATGCCGATGGGCTTCTCAAACTGCATCCTTGAGACGCTGTTGCTTGAGGAAGGATAACGCTTGTGACAATTTGGCAACATGCCAGCTGGGGAAAAAACAACATACTGACAAGATTAACAATCAGCAAACCACAAAGGCTAACACAGTAAGCAGTAAATTATACCAACTATGCACCTAATAGCAAGATAAAGTATTGCAAGCAGCAGGAAAAGAGAGCTTGGATGATGAAGACCTCGATTAAAGCAACCAAATTGAGGTTGAATCTCCCTCCTCCCCCCAAAAAACTCTCCTTAACCCCTTGAGCGAGTAAATGTTCTCCCCACTCAACATCTCCCATCTCAATAGCTCTAAATGGTTTCCTCAAGACCATGTCGCCCAATTTATCAAAAGATGGCTCAGGAATTCACTCAAAAGGGAGACTCGGAACATCCTTAAATCTAAATGCCCTAAAATTTCCATTCAAGATAAGGTCTGCCAAACCCCCAACCTTGATCTGGGCCTAATCAAATTCCAATTTAAACTGGGCAAAAGCCCAAGGAAAGGTCTAGAGAGATCCCTTAAGGGCTGCCAGGATCGCCTCCTCAACATTCTGAGGCCCCTCAGCAGGATTTTAGATTTAGCTGAAGAGTGTCAAATCTATTGCACCCCTCTTGACATTAACCTCATTAAGGGTGGAACAATCCCTGAAAGGGTGCCAAGACCGTCTTCTCAATGTACTGGAACTATTAGCCAGAATCCTAGATTCCGCAGAAGACAGCCATATCAACGGCACCCCTATCAACACCAATGCATCAGAGGATTTAGATCTTGTGGAACCTTCATCTCCACAAACCCTCTCGATTCTCCTTCTTTCCCCTAAAAAGTGGTGGCAGACTCACATACTTCCTTCACAATTGGATATTGATCACTCCAGATCCTTGGTTCTTAAACACTGTCAATGGGTTTATGATAGATTTGACTCACATACCTTTACAAACTTCTTTCCCAAGAGACATGCCTCTCTCTCCAGAGCAACAAAAAATAATAGAGGAGATCCCCTCTATGCTTTAGAAAGGAGACATAATAGAGGTCCCATTAGAAACTTTAAGATTTATAAGCACACTCTTTCTTGTAAAAAAAAAAGACAAAGGTTGGAGACCTGTCATAAACTCAAGAAAACTAAACAAATATTTGGTTTACAGACTCCTCAAGATGGAGGGCATCCATCTCTTGAGGAATTTACCTCTAGAGGGAGACTGGCTAGTCAAACTACACCTAACGTATGCTTACTTTACCATTCCGATGGCTGAATCCCACCAACCCTTTCTTCAATTTGTCTGGAAAAATCACCTTTACCAATTTCAGGCTCTCCCCTTTGGACTCTCCTTTGCCCCTTGGTGCTTCACCAAGGTCATGAGAGCTGTTGCCTCATCTCTAAGAATAAGGGGCTTTCGTTTAATCATTTACTTAGACTACATTTTATAATATCTCAAGATCCTTCACAACTAGCCCTGGAGACTGTGATGGATCTCCTAGAAACTTTAGGATTCATCATAAACAAAGATAAACCAATTATGTCCCTCTTCAGATATCTGGAGTTCCTAGGTTTCACAGTAGACACATTGAAATGTCTACTTGTACTACCTTCAAAAAAGAATACCAAAATCAGGAAGGAAATAAGACAAGACTAATCTCTGAAAGAGCTAGCGAAGCTTCTGGGTCTCCTCTCCTCCTCCATCCAAGCCACCTTTCCCGGTCCCCTCAACTATTGGGCCCTCCAATGGGTAAAGGTGATAGGTCTAAGTACTGGCCTCTGATACGGAGATCTGATCTGTCTGGATCAAGAAGCCAATTCGGAACTAGCCTGGTGTCTCAAGAACCTAGACGCTTGGAACGGAAAAGCAATCTTTGGTTCAAAACCAGAGTTTGTTTTAGAATCAGATGCGAGCCTTTATGGCTGGGTAGCTTGTCTTCTCAATCAGAACACTGGTGGTATCTGGTCACAAAAGGAATCATCTCACCACATAAATTATTTAAAACTAACAGCTGGGCTTTTTGCCCTCATTAGCGCACCAAATCTGCGGACCTCTCGAATCTAGCAAAGAAAGTTTGGATGTTCTGTCTGGAACATAGATTGCTCTCTGAGCAGAATACCTTCTGGGGAAATCGAACATCTCTGCAGTCTGGACCTCAAGATTCCTGTTAGATCACAGCAATTGGAACCTGAAGGTTTCCGTGTTCAGTACCTTAAACAAGATTTGGGGTCCTCTAGAGATAGACTTATTTGCGAGCAGACTAACCTTTCAACTGGAGAACAACTTCGGTTGGATGCCCGACCCGGGTGCTTTAGCAGTCAACGCCTTGCTACTATATTGGAAAGGAGTCAAAGTGTAAGCATTCCCTCCCTTTGCCATGATTCAGAGAGTTCTTCAGATAGTGAGAGGATCAGTGCTTCCTTGTCCTAATAACTCCCTTTAGGCCATTCAAACCATGGTTCCCCACCACTCTAGAACTAGTTTGCAACCCCCTTCTTAATTCCTACCCTAGAGAATCTTCTTGCAGATGTAGACGGAGGAGTTCAGCCCAAATTCAGAACAGGAGTTTAACCCTTCTTGCCTCGAGAGTGTCAGGAGATCCAATGAAATCTCAGGACTTTCGGCGACGGCTGAAACTCTTCTCATAGAATTGGACACCAGGCGCTTACAACAGACATAACAACATATGGAGAATCTGTGTACATTGGTGCCTGGAAAGGGACCTGGATTCCTTAGAAGCACCCATTGTTGACATAGTTAACTTCCTGGTTAAACAATTTGATAAAGGACTCAGCTATAGAACTATCAATTGTTATAGATAGGCTATTTCTGCTGGTCATGTCCTTGTCAATGGTAAAACGGTAGGTACAAATGTCATTGTTTGTAGAGTAATGACAAGCATTAGTTTAAGAACATCTCCTAAACCTAAATATGAAAGTCTTTGGGATGTCAAACTAATCCTTGATCTTTTCAATAACTAGCCTGTTAATACTCTCCTCAATAACACAAAACAAAAACCTTTCCATTAAGCTGGCTACTCTACTATGCCTAATCTCATGCAGAAGGGTCTCTGATGTCAAAGCCCTGGATATTACGAATAGATCTTTTAACATGCTCGGAGTCAAATTTGAGATTTATAGAATAACAAAGACCATGTCTGATTCAATCTTTTACCCTCGTTTTGATTTATGTCCAAAACTTTGCATTGCAGACTGCATGAGAGAGTATGATCGCAGAATGTTTGCTCCTCGCCCTCAGGATGTTAACCAATTTGGATATATCCTTTTTTAAACCCCACAAAGGCATAACCTCAACCTCTATTGCTAGATGGGTTAAGACTGTTATGAGTTTAGCAGGTATTGACATAATGAAATGTCAAGCTCACTCCCTTAGAGAGGTGCTATGGCCAGTAAATCTCTCTGGTCTGGAGGTAAGTTGGAAGACATTCTCAAAGCTGCTGACTGATCAAATGCTAGATCCTTTGCACGTCATTATTGCAAGCCCATTGAACATATGTCTGATGTTGTTTTACAAAGCTACCAACATGTGTAATGGAGCCTCCAGTCTTGTGATGAAATTGTGATTCTCATATGAACATGACTGGAGAATCTGGATTTCATTAAAGACACGGAGGCTGACATTATTCCTCCCATCCCAACCCTTGGTGGTCTAACAATGATTTAATGCTGTTTTTGCTACAGTTTTTTACCGTACTTTTTATTAACAGTACTTCTTTCATCTCTTGTTCCTTTTAGCTTGAAAAGATTGACACTATTTTTAACATTCGAGAGATATTTACTTCTTTCTCTTTTCAGGTAGCGCTCCTTAACTGTGTGTCGTCTGGCCTTTGGTTTTACCTTTGTTCTTCCTTCTCCTTCATCCTGCTCATCAGTAGATCGCTTTGATGTTTCAAGTTTCATGAACGTATTTTCCTCCACATTTTAAAGAGGCCGATTGTTGATGGTTCATGTATTCCATGTGTTGCTATTGTTCTATTCTGGGACCTTTTAATATTGTGATGTAATTGGCTGCTTGGACTGCATTAAAGGAATAATCCATAATGTCAGCCTCCGTGTCTTTAATGAAATCCAAATTCTCTAGTCATGTTAATTTGAGAATCGCAATTCACTGAAAAAAACATAGGTTTCAGCGGTGTTATAGTTAGTTGGACATTTCACTTGTACAAAACCATAGAAATTCCCCCGTTACAGTTAGTTCAGCTAACTATACCTTGCACGCCCGCAATGCACTGCTGATGCCGTCACATATTACATCACTCATGACATGGTCATCGATATCACTCATGACATCACTGATGACATCTCATTTTTTGATATTTATAAAAACCTATATTTTTGGGGAGGCAAGATGGCGGCCATGGCGTGGGCTGTGTGAGCCTTCTGCTCCACGTTCCTGAGAGGGGGTTACTCTTCCGAATGGAACCGGGACTGTTCCGAGCGATATCGTTGCCGAATATCGCTCTGAGTTATGCTATCAACGCAGCCTCTAATGCAAGTAATATAAGCAATGATTAATGCTCCATTCGACTAAAATACTATTTTGGAGCTGTGCAATTGCTGAAAGGCGACCAGCGGCCGGACTCGAGTGTTTGTTCCTCACGGTGTGACCGACTCGGAGGATTGGGAGGACCTGTATCGCCCTCACCTGCAAAAGCGGCGAATGCTAAATTACTTGCTTTTCTCTTGGCAGTGTGCCCTGATGTGGCGTCTTCCAGCCATTTTGTTCGATTTTGAAAGAGCGGCGGTTCGCAGCCAAGGAGGAGCTCGCAAGAAGAAAATGCCGCCCAAAGTCCAGTCGAAGGCTCTCACCCGGAGCGGTAAAACAAAACCAGCGATTGTGGAGGGAGCTACAGTTCAAGTTGCAGGCCCTGAAAGCCCAGAAGGTGAGACGGCCAGTGGCGCTAACACAGGGGCGATTCATCTCTGAAAATCGGTGCACCCTCTCGGAGCCTTAAGCAAGGAACCCTGACACTTCCAGCTTTATTTGAGAAATTCGTCAAGGAAAAAAATCTTTTGATTCAGGGGCAAGCAACTATATTGCCGATCAATAGTGATGGAGTTATTGTATCAAGCTCGAATGTTGCAGGGACTCTGGACCCAGTTCAACATGAGGCAATACATGAGAACAGGGGTGTTATGGGAGATGAAGTCCAGACTGGTATTAATTCAGCGCTCGAAACACAAGTATTAGCACGTTATACAGGAAGCAGGGGAGAATTTTTTCTCCTTATCAGACCATACTTCAGACGATAGTACTAATATGAGCAAAGATTGGGCAGAGTATAGCGCTGGGAACACCTCGGTAGAGGAGGAGGAGGCGGCGCTGAGAGTCAATTCAGCTTCCCCAAATATCAGCGTCTCTACAGTAGGAAGACGTAAGAAAAGAGGCTTGCAGTGGTCTGTAAATAAAAATATTGAATCAAACAATCCTAAAGTGAATGATGGGGCTTCAGTGAATACAGCAGCTGAGGGTGAATTTGCAACCAGTCTTGTTACCGAGGACAATAGAAATTCCTCAGCAACTTCTACAGAAATTACCTTAACCACTATTTACAATACAATGATGACGCATCGGGCCGAAAGTAAAGCTGAAAATTTATGTTTGAAAGCTATTTGCTCTAAAATGAAGAACGCTGTCCGCTGAGCAATTAAAATATGCACTGAAACAGCCGACAGAGTGACTGAGGCTAAGGCGAGGATCATGGCTATGGAAGAAGAATCGACCACACAGAAACAAGAACTTGAGCATGTTAGAGCTCACAGGGACGATCTTTCTCATAAACTAACGGGCTTGGAGAACCGGGCCCGTAGAAACAATTTAGGTTTTCTAGGTATACCTGAGAAAAAAGAGGGGTCCGATACTAGAAAATTTGTTGTAGAGCTATTATCAGAAGCTTTTCCAGAGTTGACGTCATGGGATTGGGCAAGAGAAGTCCAAAGGGCACACCGATTTCCCTTTCCAATTAAGAATACTCATCAAGGGGAGGGTGAATATCCCCGTGCAATCTTAGTGTGCTTTAATAACTTCCTTGCAAGAGAAGAGATATATGCTCTAGCTAGACCTGACAAAAAAGCTATAGCCAAGCAATGCTCATTCTTTGTGAGGCCGGATTTTTGTCAGGCCACAGTGGCCAAACGATGGCATTTTCGGGAGCTAATATCTGATTTTCAGAAAAAGGGGGCCACTGTGTTTCTGCAAAACCCGGCTAAGTTACAAATAATTTGAAAAGGACAGACTAGATTTTTTCTATCAGAAATTAAAGCCAAAGAGTACTTAGAGTCTTTATGAGGCCTTATGAGTAAGATGGTTACAGGTGCGTCAGGGTAGATCCGCCTTGATCCTTATCTGGTTCTTATGTGGTTTTCTAGTATAATTGATTTCTCCCTCTCAGGGTCTGCGCGGAGTTGAAGGGGGCACGGCATTCCATACTTTACAGGAACTGAGAGTTCCTGAGCCTCATGTGTTGGGGAGGGAGAGGGGGCGGTCTTTGACCGGGGGGTGGTGGTGTTTTGGGGGATGGTGGTGGGTGGGGTGTAAAGCAGCTGTAGTTAATTTTGAGTGTACAGCAGAGCAGATTAATTTATTATGTTTATCTTTTAAGGGCAATACCAGACAGAATCGAGGAATACTAATCATGGTGATTCTTGAAGCTTCACAATGGATAAGAAAATAAAACTATGTACGTTAAATATCAATGGCCTCAACGACTTTAAGAAGATAGGGATTTTACATAAACTAATCCAATTATTACAGCTTGATATATTGTGCCTACAAGAGACACATATCTTCTGGGATAAGCGGAACTTGTTAAAAAAACTAGGTCTCGAGCTTCTAACTTGTTTAAAGCAGTCTGGTGTCAAGAGGGGAGTTGCTATTTTTATGAAGCAAAGGGTCAGGAAATGTGTCAGAACCGTAGCCGATAAATGGGGGAGATGGGGGCTAGCTGAAATTGTTATTGAAGACAATAAATTTACTATTTGCTCTGTATACGGTCCAAATCTAGATGATAATGAAGTAATGAATGCAATCAATCTGGAGTTGGCTGCTTGGAGCCAACCTATAATTCACTGCGGTGATCTAAATGTCCACATTGAAGCCGATATGGATATTAGGAATATATGGAATTATAAAGGCCGTAAGATCAGGACTTATAGATCCCTCAGGGAATAAGTATTAGGGAATGGGCTGATCGATGTGTGGAATAAATTAAGACCTATGGAGCCTGGTTTTACCTTTTTTTCGGCCCCACATCGAAAGTTTGTTCACTTAGATTATTTTTTTTACTTCTACAGTTTTTTGGGAAAATGCAAGTATTGATATTTTACCTCAACTGGTCTCCGATCCTAACCCTATCACATTAGAACTGCTGCTATCCTCACAGAACAAACATTCGAATAGGCAATGGTCTTTTCAGCGAAATTGATAGTTAGGCGAAGATTATCTCTAACACATGGCCAAAACTATTGATGAATTTGTTTTATTTAAGAATGAGACTGCTTCGATACAGACAGTATGGGACACTTTCAAATCTATTATAAGCGGTGAAACCACGAGCTATTCTAACTTTTCAAAGAAAAAGAAACAGAATACATTTAAAATTGTACTGGATAAAGTGATGAAGGCAGAATTAAAATTAGCTGCTAGTATTAAATCTGGCCAGGGTATTGATGATGCACAACGGATGCTAACTTTTGATCGCGCCACTGTATACTCATATCTAGCTGACCAGTTTGCATCTAAATATCAGCAATATAAAACGGAATGTTATGAACTAAGTGAGCAAACGAGGAGAATTTTAGCTCAAAGGTTAAGACAGAAGGCTGCCCTAAATGATATAATAAAAATTGTGTAGATCAAGAAGGCGTTATGCAGGAATCTAGAATAGGCATATTGAATGCATTCAGTGAATTTTATCAATCATTGTATAATAAGTCTGATGATGGCACAAGTACAGCTAACGATGCATCGATTTACTTAAGAAATCTTGATAATTCTTCTCTTAATGAAATAGAAAAAACAATGCTAGCCGCTTCCATCATCAGGGAAGAGATCGAAACCGCTATTCTTGGTTTAGCGCCAGGTAAAGCGATGGGACCTGATAATATTCCTTTGGAATTTTATCGCGCTTTCCGTAATATGTTAAAACCGGAACTTCGTAAGGTTTTTCAACAGGCATTTCAAGGTGTCCCACCGGTATCCTGGTCTCTGGCAACTATAGTTGTATTTAAAAAAAAAGGGAAAGAATCTACTGATTTAGGGTCTTATAGGCCAATCTCTCTTACAACATCTGATCGCAAAATCTTTTCCAAGATATTAGCTAATAGATTAAATGACATCATGCCCACTTTGGTCTCTAAGATCCAACATGGTTTTATTAAAGAAAGAGATACAACCGATCATATAAGATGAGTGATTGCTCTCCTAGACTGGGCGCAGGCCACGGGATACGAAGTCGGAGTGGCTCTGTTGGATGCCGAAAAGGCATTTGGCAGGGTCGACTGGGGGTTCCTATGGTCTGTGCTGGTCTGGAAGGGGTTTGCTGTAGAGTATATAACTGCCATCTGGGCACCATATCTTAATCCTAAAGCTGTAATACGGTTGGCCTCGGAGGCTTGTATCCCTCTGGAGATCACAAGGGGGACAAGGCAAGGGTGCCCTTGTTCCCCCTTGTTGTTCACGTTATATATAGAGCCCTACTTACAAAGACTTATAAAAGAAGATGATATTCCTCCAGTTGAAATCCATCAAGCAAAATATAAAGTCCTTGCATACCCTAACGATGTCACGATAGTTACCTCTGATACTAAAACAGCACTACCTAAAATTATAGAACTGTCCCGGGAGATTGGAGAATTTTCGGGATATAAATTAAATATCTCGAAAACGCAAGTGATTCATTCTACTGTCGGCATACCGGATGGGGTGGTACTGTTAACTTCAGCTCTACATCTGAGTGTGAAAATCTCTGCTAAAGTAGAAGATATTTTATGCCTTAATTTAGATTCTCTACTAGAATCTGCCAATAGGACTCTCGAGAGATTGAATAATCTTCACTTATCTCTATGCGGGCGTACCAACGTAGTGAAGATGATTATATTCCCAAAATGTCTCTATTTTTTCCGTACTATACCATTATTATTTCCCTCCATTTTTTTCAATAAACTAGACAGAATTGGTTCTAGGTTTCTTTGCGGTTATAAGAGACCTAGAAGATCTCTTAAATGATATACTCTTCCCAGGAAAAGGGGAGGCTGGGGGATGCCTAATTTTCGGCTATACTACTGGGCGGTCTCGTTAAAACTCATGGGTCCGTTAATATTCCAAAAGTATTTAATGGAAGAATCAATTCATCCTTCAATCTATGAAATGGTTCTGGGGGCTGAAGCTTGTCTATGCTTGGTTAGAATTATCGAACCCAGCTACTATAAAAAAACTACATTTAAAATTATGTTAACGCTCTATCAAATCTGGAAACAATTTAAAAAAAGATTTTTCTGCTGTGAAGGCTACAACTATTATACTCCTTTCTTAGACAATCCAATGTTGCCTGCTATCTTTAAAAGATTCTATTATGCAGAGATGGCAAAACTCCAAACTATGCGCATTAGGGGATCTTTATCAGGATGAACAATTTGTTTCATATTTATATTTGCAGCAAAGATATAATTTCAGTAGAGGAGATTTTTTAAAATATCTCCAAATTCGGAGTTTCTTTGAGACTAAAGATCTATTAAACACCAATAAAATGACCCAATTTGATGTATTAGAATGTTGTAGGAATAGAAACAGAATTGGTGAAATCTATCATACAATGTTAAATAGAACTGAAGATAATTTAGATTTATATATTGCCAAATGGCAAAAAGGGTTGGAAATAAAAAATGTTGATTTATCTAGTTCTTTAGAAATGGCTACTTTGGTTTTATTTAACGGATCACTTAAAAGCCAACATTTTATGTCCGTCTTTGATTTATATTATACTCCGGCAAAGCTGTTAAAATGGAAAGCCAATAGGGGTGTCAACTGTAGTCGATGTAGGTATCTGGGTGCGGATGCAATTCACATGATTTTTCATTGTTCTAAGTTAGTGCAATTAATCAATGAAGTAGAAACCTTCTTAAACAAAATTTTAAGTAGATCTATAGTACTATCTGCTGAATAAGTAATACTATGAATTCAATCCGATTTTACTGGCACCAAAACAGTCACAGAAGAAGGTTTTTTTGTTAATTTCTATGTCAATTTTTAGATGTTGTATAACCTCACGTTGACTAGATGCTGAACCCCCATTATTTTGTCACTGGCAGTCGAAATTATTAAGCATCTATAAACTTGAGAAGGCGGTATATCGTTTAAAGGGGATGAGAAAAAGGACATTTGGTCAAAAACTTTGGGCTCCTATTTGTAACTGGATTTAATCAGTTTATTTTAATTATAATGCCTATGCTCTGCTTGACATGAATTCTGTATTATTTTTCAAACTGTTTGGTTATAACTACTCGCTGTCACAAAAATCAATAAAAAAAATATATATATATATATATATATATAAAACCTATATTTTTTCTAATTTTTTTACAATATTTTGCAACTCTATTATCCTTTTTGTAACTTTTAAAACTATTTAATATTTTCTATCTTCCCAAAAATATATGCATATCATTGAGAAAACTAAAGACCCATACCAGTAGTCTACCAAGCTCCATCAAAACGCGAATCCTGTTCACCATATTGAAATGATACGCATTTCGTATCCAACCGGTTTGGTGCACCAGGTTCAGTGTATTAACATATACGTATGAGGTTGTGCCAGCTGCTAGTTTGGTATGCAACTGGTACCCAGTACAAGCTGTGCATCACGTCATGTACGTATGGGGTTGCGCCGGCTGCGCGTTGCGTATGCGACCAGTGCATGCTGTCAGGCCTTGTCTTACATTATAGACGTATGGTGTCGCACTGGGTATGCCATTCCCTCATGTTTTTTTGTCTCAAAAGTATAGGCAAATAACTTTAAAGTGTATATGAGAGCAAGCGATAATCTAAAATATTTCAAACATTTATATATTTATAACTATAATAAACTTATATTATAGTAAATATATTGTCTGAAAATTGCGTTGGGTGTGGTCTCCTTGCACGCTGAGTGCGCGATTGACATGTGCTTAAAAAAAAGCATTTTTTTAGTTCATAACATTTCCCTTTGCAGCAGTTGCAAAACGGCACCCATTTTAGTGATTCTCTCTACAGCATTTGATGAGACACACCTGTTCTGCTTAGAGAGCTTTTTGAAGACGTTTTGCTATGGACAGATATCTTACACTACACACAACATGCAACCACCATTTTCATCAACATTCATCATCTGTAAAGTAGCCTTCCACCTGTAATAGCCATACACCTAAAAGTTACATAACCAAAGTTTTCTCCACTACCAGAGGTAACATGGTTGCATACGCTGTCCACGGCACAATGTAATGTAGTACAGCTCAGGGGCAGAATCATGCATAGATAATGAACACACAGACACAGATAGATAGTGGAAGTGGGTACGGGCATGTGGCTCAAACCTTTTTATTTGCAGGGCCAAATATCCAGTGGCGTCTGTGGTGGATGTGTGTGTAGTCAGTGTAAACCAGCCCTCACGTAATGGTTGCTGCTATCATCAACTACAACATTAATCATTGGATCACACACAGACATTCAATAATAAAAGAATCAATAGTTTTTGCTGCAGTAAGGAAGGGACAGTAGATGTGAAATAATACAAAAAAATGTATCGTAAAAGAACCACAACTTGTTGTAAACTGAGACACAATCAATAGATCTGAAATAATACACAAAAAGATTGTATCATAAAGGGTCCAGCCGGTCTAGTGCACTCAGATAGCCACATCAAAAGCATTCAGCATGCGCACAGCCAGCGATGATGTGTGCTGCAGGCGGGCCTTACTAGGAGTAATATCTGTTGCCATCAACACAGCATTATCTGCAATAGCGACTCAATCTGAATTGTGAACACCCGTGTCCGGAGTGTAGGCCAGAGAGAGCGGTCAGCAAGGGCCCATTGCTACGTAACGTGGACTTGAGCTGCCCAGTTTGTCTTACAGGAAGCAAGAGAAAGTGTGTGTGGAGCCTGCGATGATGCGCATGCGTGGTGTGGACAGAGCGCACTGCTGCAATGGCTTTTCCTACAGGACTACCTCATCTACAATACCAACTAGATCTGAATTATGAACATTGCTGTCTGCAGTGTTAATTGAAAGCAGTACTCACACAGACATCCATGAATACTTTTTCTCACTTCCTCTTCACAAAATACAACAAAATAAATTACAGAAAACTCTGCAATAAATAAATCAAAACAATTCGAATTGCGATTTCTGCTGTCCACAGTGTTGACTATTCAGTGTTCCTAAGCACTTGCAAGATCAATTTGGTGATTGTAGTAAACCTATTTAAAAAAATGTTGTCAAGCAAGTATACTAAAAGGATATTGTGTATATTTCAATAGATGTTGTAGTTACTTGACTACTAGATTCTGTAATTAAACAATCACCACTCAATCTGAATTGTGAGCCCTGCTGACCACAGTGTAGGCCAGAGGCAGTATTTATTAATGCCTCACAGCCACGTACCGTTGAATTCAAAAGCATAGAGTTGGTTGCGCCAGATCGGAGGGGGTACACAGAAATATTCACAGACTTTAACTTCTGACATTCTCAATTATAGAATCAAGACCCCGTTTCAGTGTTCGGCCCTGCTGTATCGCGGTGTCCTCCACCGACTGGTGTCAATCAAGCACAATAATCATGTGCAACAGTTATCTATGCAATCACAGAGTCTGATGCACCTCAACAGAGGGAGTTCTGTGAAAACTAAGCAACAGGTAATATCGGACCTCTTCCATTGTGGGATCAAGACACCATTCCACTGTTGGGACCTAGAATTAGTTGCACCTGGTCAGAGGTGGTACACAGAAATAATCACAGATTTTAACTTCTGTCATCCTCAATCATAGAATCAGTGTTTGGATCTGCTGTACCGCAGAGTAGTCCACCGACTACAGTCAACAAATCCCAATAATCCTGCACAGCAGTTATCTACGGAAGCACAGAGTGTGATGCACCTCAACGGAGGCAGTTTGGTGTAAAGCAAGCAGCAGGTAATATCGGACATCGTCCATTGTAGGATCAAGACACCATTCCACTGTTGGGACCTAGAGTTGGTTGCACCTGGTTGAAGAGAGTACCTTCATCTCCACTCTCAGATGCACTTCGAACATCGTCCATTGTGGGAAAAAGACACCGTTCCACTGTTGGTACCTGTTCGACTACTGTGTCAGTAGTATACAGAACACTCCATGCTGCTGGGCCTCAGGGTGGGCGCTGTGTGCCTGTGATGCAGTAGCCAGTGTTGATCTCAGGAGCCTGCTGACATCGCAGACCTCAGCCCAGGAGCTTCCACCGGCACGTGGTGGGTCCTCTTTCACATATGGCAGTGTCGAAAGGTTAACTGTGCGGCATATATGCGTTGCAAGTTCCATGGCAGTTACCGAGTACCAGCACGCTGAGAGCATCATTCACGGAGCAACCTTTGCTCACATGGGCAACCCCGTGGTGGTGTAAGCTGCGCAGACCTAGCAGACACTTTTGTCATTCTGTAAGAGAACCACACCCAGAGAAATGTGCCTTTTATTCATACCCCTACGCTAGCCTTGCGTACGCCGAACCAGCCCACTACGCTAAAGATTTTGGGGGGAGGTGACACATACGTGCTACATTTCCGTAATCTTCCGTACTGACTGTACTACCATGGTAGCGTCCACTGTCCACTTCATTCAATACACCATCAGGGTATATTGACATGTACATGTCTGTGCTCTGCATACTCAAGTCTGTCCGGCCCATCCCCTCAACACTTTGCATTGTATACTTTTATAATCGAGAATCACTTTCCACCTTAGCACATGCTTTGCTTCCATCTCTCCCTGCATTCTGCATTGTGTAACAGAGGTTCCATGCCATATTTGGTTTGTGTACATGGCTAGACACGGTTCCCACAGTACGTGTTGTTGTTGTATCTGCTAGGTGTACATGTTGTTTGTCATGTTCTATGTGATTATACAAGGTAGCAAGTTTATACAGGAGCAGTGGTTTCTCCCATTTACATATAACTGTCTTAAAGAGCATACAGAAGTTTTTTCTCACAAGTAAAAACTGCGACCACAATGGCAGTCATTCATTACTATCCAGGAATGTCCAACGGCACGACGCTTCTAAGCTTACAGCCCCCAATCTTGCGTGCTTTCTTAAAAGCACGCCAACTCCCACAATTGGACCAACATTCACACAGCTTTCTAACGCCAGTTATCTGCTTCTCAATAACATTCACTCCTTCAGAATGTGAGCTGGCATATCGTATGTCCTTACTGTTTCAAAGCGAGTAACTTCCTGTGGCAATGTCTATTTCCACCCACAAAAAGTAACCCCCAAACTTCAACTTGGCCTTCAATCCCTACTCTGAAAACAGATTTCATTAAACTAACCAAACTGAAAGCACTCTTGTTCAGAAGAGAAGTGTCCCTCACGTCTGCAAAGAAATGTATTGATTTCAGATAACACCAACTTCAAGTAAAATACAGTCCCTTTTAACTACAAACCTCCCATTACAGTTTGTGAATTGTTATACAATTTTTAACACATCTCACACTCAAGGTCTGGCACACTATTTCAACATGGTCTCCTCTGGCCTTCTTACAGCCGTTCAAACTGTTTTTGGTATAATATCAGACTTCATTCATTCGATCATCTCTGGAATAACGGTAAGAGTCTCATAATTCTCGCTCTGTTTGCAACCATCCTACTACTATTTTTGCTTGTAAAAAATAGCTGCGCTCCCTGTGGTAACAACCAGGTCAGACAGATTACGCCTCTACGCAAAGCTACATCAGTACCGTGAAAAAATAGAACTACTTTTCGGCTGCCTCTATCTATTATCGGAGCTAGCTACAACATGATATTTATTTACACATATGGAATCTACGTGCAACCATCTTTTTATTGCAAAACTTGCCCATTCAACTGGCGAATAGATCTATGCCTTGTCAACATCCCAACAATTCCTCCCGATATCCAGCAGGTAATGCAGTATCTTGAAAACCTTGAACTTGATTGTTCGGGCACTGGAACAAGGGCAAATGCCACGCAAAAAAGTATTCTTGCGGAATGGAATTTCTGCGCAGCCGTGAAAGATCTCCTGCAACGTGCGACATTTGTCAACATTGCAGATTGCCTGCCAATTCAAATTGCCGCTCCAACATTCAAGGAACATTACTGTCCCTTCGAGGATATGAATTGGATCGCTTCACTTTTCTCACACGATGGCAACAATGAACTCTTGGAACATTACGCATCTCAAGCCGCTGAATAACTTCCGGACTGCAATCTCCAAGACTTGTAAGAAACTCACACTATTCTTGGATTTAATTTTTCCAACTTTTGTGACTTTTTCCTTGATTTTTTTGATCATACACTTCAATTGTACTATTTTGTCTGCTTTCATTATTGCCCCTTACGTCTCCACTCTAACCAGGGATTGGTGATGTATGGCCTATGCAAATATACTATTTACTTGATAACTTAGCCTAAACCCAACATCCATTTTGAAACCATGTCTACTCTTTGTGCACATGTCTCTCTGCCTGCCTGTTATTCACAAAGCCCTTTCACACAAATTTACTCTTCCTCAACCTGTGCTCACAAGCTGGCGATCAAGATAAAAAACATGACATTGTTTAGGAACTGGTTGCCACAGTGTGGTAATCGTATCCTACCTTTATTTTCATTATACAATTTAGTCATTCATGTCTAATAGCTATTGTTCATGTCACATGGAACTGTAACATGTACTGTGGAATTCACTGATGCAGGAGCTTCAGTTTGAATACAGCAGAAGTGGTTGGAGTTTGCCTCAGCTCGATGCCTTAGCTCTCTGCACAAGAATGTTTTTTTCAAACAGCTGAAGACAATAATGTATGGTTTGACCAGAAGAGTACCAAATGCCCTTCTCAGAAGCGCATTGTTTGTATTCCTCCTAAATTTTCCAATGTGGGCAGAACTATTTCCAATTCTAACACGCACCAGATTGAATCTACTGTACAACAGATTGCTGACTGTTCTACTGTTAATAATTTTGTGTTACAAAAATGCAGTACCAGGGTACCTAAAAAGTTTGATGATTACATTTTGCAATTTTTTTTCTCTTTGTTTTCTTAAATGATACATGTGGTAATTGTATCCTACCTTTATTTTCTTTATAGAATTTAGACTCATTCAAGTGTAATAGCTATTGTTTATGTCACATAGAACTTTCACATGTAATGTGGAATTCACTGATACAAGAGCTTACGTTTGAATCCAACACAACAGGTTGGAGTTTGCCTCAGCGGCATGTCTTAGCTCTTGCACCAGTTGGGTCCATTTATGGCACTTAAATAAAGACACTTTTTATATAACTTTCAAACTCCATTGCTTTATTACAGACAGCCACTTTCTTAGACACACCTGATTTCACAATGTGTCTTCTGTGGCATTGCAACATTCTGCATATGAGAGAGCACATTCCTAGAGCACATGTAAGCATAAATAATTAATAAGTCATACTGTAATTGAGCGACAGTCAAACTATAAATATCATGTAGTATTCACATTCGGACAGGACGGAAGAGCAAAAGAGTTCATATTTTCATTTTAATTTTCTTTATTTGAAGATCCATCATAAAAGTAAAGTTGACAAGAAACAGCCGACACGTGTTTCGTCAGTACTATTGATCAGTACCATGACTTTCTCAAGGCTATATACAATCAGACAATTAGAGGAAAAACAGCTAATTGTAGGTTTAAAAAGAGAGTGGGTAGCCAGAGGAAACTAGCGCCCTCGGTGGGAGAGGTATGGGGCAAGCAGCCAATGGGGTGCAGTAGGGAGCTAGCAACAGTGGGAGGAGAGTCTGAAACAGCAGCTTTCAAATAACAAAGATGGAGCAAGAAGGGGTCCATAATTCTGCTTTTCATGGTTCATTTATTTTACTGCTTTGTTGCTACTAAAGCACTTTATAAGAGGCCAAACAAAGCCCAAAACTTCAGAGAGTGTCAAGTTTCACAAAGACAGGCGCAGGCATTGCTTAGCAACCCTTAGAACGACCCATGTAAGGAAGGTGATGGTTTGGATTTATCAGCTCAATATCAATAATTGATACATCACGTAATCTAGTTGATTTTGAAAGTCAAAATAAATAAATAAAGCTCATATCAAATGCCATCAGCCCATGTCTTCGTTGCCTGCTGATGCTAAATATTACCAGAGGGAAAAGAATTCCTCAAATTCTTGCATAATAATGCTTTGCATCGCAGTTAATGATGCTTGCTGAAACGCAACTCCCAGCTCCTGAGTTCAGATCTAGTGGCTAATCACTCCAGTCACACTTGCACTGACATGCCAAGGGGAAAACAGACATGCTGTTGACCACGTCTTCTATTGGCCCGACTAAGGCCAGTTGCTGCGGAGATAGGGGCTCTAAACAGCAGGAGCTAGTTTGAGATGGGCGAGCCAACAACCCAGAGCTAATCTCTGTCATTTTCGCTAGGCAAGCTACCAACAATCAGCGGATCTAAGCGCTGTTTGGAGGAAAGATTTCACGGCCGACAGGCCACGCCCACCCTCAGGCCACGCCCACCCCCCAAGCCTATGTAAGCGCTGAATGATAGCGCGTCATTGGGAATCTCCAAGACCTCTGAGGCGGAAGCCGGAGGTGTCCACGCTCGATTTTTTAAAAAGTTATTTCACATTGTATAAAGCTGTATTTTACTTTGGGCACCAACACAGAGCTAATCTCTGTCATTTTCGCTAGGCAAGCTACCAACAATCAGCGGATCTAAGCGCTGTTTGGAGGAAAGATTTCACGGCCGACAGGCCACGCCCACCCTCTGGCCACGCCCACCACCCCTCTCCTACAAATGTGCTTCCCACGCAAGCGCAGCGGACGACCGCAGCGGGAGCGCCGTTTGCGCGCTGAAGGCGCGCCTAAGGCAAGCCCGTCTGTGCCCGTCCGTGTCCCGGACGTGGCCAGCGCCAGCCCCCCTGTTGCTGCTTCCCCAGTCACTGATCGGTCGCGTGTCACCTACACTCGTGAGTATCTATTAACACTCAGTGCTAACTCTTGCCCCTGCTTGCATTGTTGGGACCTGGCTGATTTATCTCAGCGTATTTGCCAGGCATGCAAATTTCGCTTTCAGCCTACCTTAACTGCTCCTACCCAGCTTCCCACCGATTCGACATGTCTCCGGGCCGGTTTGATCAATGCTAGATCACTGGTCAAACATTCCAATGACATATTTGAATTGCTAAGTGACAATGAGTTTGATCTTCTTTTTGTCACAGAAACGTGGCTTAATGAGTCATGCAATCCAGTGATTGAACTGGCTATTCCACGAGGCTTTAAAATCATTAGACAAGATCGCCCCTTAGGCAGAGGAGGTGGCATAGCAGCCATTTTCAGAGATAAGTGGACTTTGTCTCTGGATCCCATGGGCCCCTCAGTTGATGCACTCACTCTGGGGGCACATTTCACCTTAGGTGGATCTTTGGTGTACCAGCCACGCAGGAAAATTTCTAGAGGCACTAGAGGACATGATAGTCCCACGTGCCCTGAAATACCCCACATATCTCTTTTTGGGAGACTTTAATATTCACGTGGATCAGCTAGATCTACCTGACACAGTTCGGCTAAACGATGCTCTGGCGATGGCCCAGCTAAAACAGTGGATTAAAGCTCCCACCCATTCAGGGGGTCACGTTCTCGACCTATTATGTACCAACTTCGACATAAATATGTCTGACCCTGAAATAGTAAATTGGTCTGACCATATGCTGATAAGATTCACCTGGCCCCTGTCCCGCCCCGCTGAGTCCAATCATTCTGCTGCTCACACACAGAAAATTAACATAGCTATGCTCTGTGATCAGCTTGATACCTCTCGCCCCACACTTCCCTCCGAAATTGAGTCAGCCGTTAGCTCATTCAACTCATGGATTGAAGGCGGCGCTGCTTCTTCAACTAAAATAGGTCGTGTCTGTAGAGTGCGCTCCACCCCTTCTAAGCCTTGGTTCTCTAATACTCTCCGCGATCTTAAATCAGGTTGTAAAAAACTTGAAAGACGTTGGAGACAAGCCTATCTCCCTGAGGCTAAGAAAGAACTAAGAACGGCTCAAAAGAGGTACTATGCAGCAATTAAATCAGCAAAAAGTTTATACTACAACGGACGCATAACCAAGGCCAACAACAGTAGCAGGGAAATCTTTGCTATTGTTAAAAGCTTTGTCTCCCCTTGTGCCACTCAACCTCTTCTAGCCTCTTCGGAAAAATGGTGTGAAGAACTCTCTGTGTTTTTTGTGGACAAAATTGCAAAAATCCAAGATGACTTGCTTACTGTATGTAACAATTTTCCAGCTTCAATGACTATTCCTTCCCCCACTATGCCCATCTCTACGGACCAGTTTGCCCTCTTCACTCCAGTGGATACAACAGAGGTTGTTAAAATTCTTGCTACTTTACAATCAGGATCCCTCGCTGACCCCTGCCCGGCCAGAGTCCTTGCGGGCCTGGCTAATACAGTCGGCCAAGAGGTGGCACATATTGTCAACCTCTCTCTCTCCACCGCCACTGTTCCGGCATGCTGGAAGCAGGCCAAACTGCTTCCACTTCTTAAAAAAAATGGCCTAGACCCGAAGGCCCCTGCTAATTTCCGGCCCATATCATTACTGCCGGCCCTGGCAAAGATATGTGAAAAAGTTGCATTCACACAGCTAGACAAATTTGTTGAAAGCTCTCAAGCTCTTCACCCTGCGCAATCAGGCTTCAGAGCTGCTTTCAGCACAGAGACGGCTCTAGTCGAGGTTTCTGAGGCCATTCGGGAATGTCTGGACGGAGGTGGCAGAGCGGCTCTGATTTTATTGGACCTCTCTGCCGCCTTCGATACGGTCCCTCACTCCCTCTTACTCACCAGACTAGCAGCCATAGGCATAACTGGCTCCGCTCTTGGCTGGTTAACATCTTTCTTGGATAACAGGTCCCAGCAAGTGTGGATGCCACCTTTCTCCTCCTCTCCCAAAAAACTCTCTACTGGTGTCCCACAGGGCTCCACTCTAAGCCCCCTGCTTTTTAATATATATATGACCCCCCTCATTTATCTTGCGGAACAGCTAGGAGCCAAAATTATGGCTTATGCCGATGATACTCAGCTTCTGTTTACCTGGCCCAAAAACAACTCGGACACGTCGAGGGTCCAATTCTGTTTATCATCGGTTTTCCGCTGGCTGGCGTGTGCCCAGCTCAAATGCAATGAGAGTAAATCGGAAATCTTGCTGTATGGCTCCTTTCCAGATAACTTTAGTGACTCCCTCTGGCCCACCGATCTCCCATGTCCCAAATCCATTGGTGGACCTGCAAAAAATTTAGGAGTCTGGTTTAATAACAATCTCAGATTTGAGGACCACCTGAAAAAACTCACTGGAATCTGCTTTTCCACCCTCAAAGCCCTGCGCAGATTTCTCCCTCTGCTTCCGAGAGAGGCCAAGGAGACGGTCATTCGCGCTCTCATATTATCCAGATCGGATTATGCGAATGCCCTCTACTGCATACTCCCAGCCTATTTGATCCACCGCCTCCAGGTTATTCAAAATGCCGCGGTTAGGCTGCTGTTCAACATACCCAGAAGATCTAGTGTCCGTCAACCTCTCAGAGATCTTCACTGGCTCCCAGTTGCTCAAAGGATCTTATTTAAGATCCTCGTGCTAGCATACCGAGCACTTCATCAAACGGGTCCAGCTTATCTGAGAAAAAGATTTTCCCTTTATGTTCCCAATCGCCCTCTTAGATCAAGCAACCTCCACCAAATGACTGTGCCAAAGTTTAAATATAGCAGGCTCGGCGGCCAATCCATCTCTGTCAGAGCAGCGAGAGCTTGGAATACCCTTCCGCTTCATTTGAGAACATCCCCATCCATCATGGCGTTCAGGAAAGGCCTAAAAACCCACCTTTTTAACATCACTGCCTAATGGATGTCTCTCTAATCCACATGTAATATGATCTGTCTCCCCTCTCTCTCGCGCCAGGATACTATACTTTTTAGTAACAGAGCGCGCTACAAAAGCCTCTATAAAAATAATAATAATAACAACCCGCGCAAAGCTCTGAAAGTGTTTGCAATGTAGAACATGAAATACACATCACATAATATATTATGGGCTTTCTAAAATACTCAACAAGGGTATTTCTTTAACACATGGAAACTTTGATATTAAAATGGCACATTACTCCCTCATGGGTCCTCAGCCAATCACAACACCAGTATGTTTAACCTACATAAGACCCACCCACTTACCACCATGCCTGTTTTTTTCTGCTCCGAAGGCGGTCGGAACGCTGGTGCTCCTGGTTCCTGTTTCCTGGTCTGGATTTTCTTCAGGACGGTGCCGTGAGTGTTTAAAATTGCAGTTTTATATTTCTTCATTGTTTTCCTTGTTGTTTTCTTGGCGTGGCCGCTCCGGTATTCTGGTCGACCGCGCTCCTGTTCTGGGGTCAGGGACGCTCCCCGTTCATGTGCTGGGCTGGGGAGTTTTTTGGTTTCCTGGCCCTGGGTCGTTCAGGCGCTGGGGCTCTTGTGCAGCATCCGGCCCCTGCGGCCATTATCTTTTGATATATGGCTGTGGGTGGATACAGCACGGCTGCCATTTTTTTATTTCCTTCGCCTGTCTCACCTTTGCATGATTGGGTGATTGGGGGCAGAATTTATTGGAGGTTGCTGGGCACTTCCTTTGATTGTGTGGTGAGTTCCTGTTAGTTTGTCACTAGATTTCTCGCCATGAGTGAAGGGGTTTCTTCACCTTTTCCTTCTAAGGCGATTTCAAAGCAGCATAATGTAGAGGATCTGCAGGAGGATGACCTCCTGCCGATTTCTAGGGCGGATTTACAGGCCTTGATTAATTCTGTGGTCCAGTCAGCGCTGCTGCAGCCTGCAGCTAAGCAGGCTAAGGATGACGAGCAAGACATGGACAATTCCCCTAACGGGAAGTACATCCAGGGCAAGGTTTTTTCTGACAATGCTGGTCCATATTCGAGAGGTGCTTGGTTTTGACCCTAAATCCCTGGCTCAGGAGGGATTTTACGTTCAATATAGTTCCTCTGTGGTGGATGACCTCCCCTTCCATGATGTCCTGAAGGATATCCTCACAAAGGAGTGGCTTGAGGTGGATAAGCAGGGTATTCCGTGATTCCTGGGGAAGCAGTGTCGCCTGGCGGACTTTCCTGCGATTCCAAAGGTTAATTATCTTTTTTCCTCTATGGCTTCTGCCTCTTCTTCCTCTTTGTCCTCGGAGGAAGCTTCCTGTCTGATCTGGTGGAGCGTAAGGTGGAGGCTGCTCTCAAGCGTTCTTACTTCACTTCTCACTTTGGGGTGCGTGCTAGCACTTATGCGGCCTATGCTTCGCAGGTCCTACTTAAGGATTTCGAGAAACTGTTCGACTAACTTCAGGGACCCTACTCCTGTATTGGCTCAAATGGAGGTCTTGGCACATTATAGCTCAGCACTAAGACGTTCTTGTTCAAAGGGATAGCTGTCAAATGTTTCTAAAGAAAGTACGAAGAGCCCTTGAAGTTGGGTTTAAGGGCGGGAAGAGGGGACATGGTGTTACGGCCAGAGCTGCAGACCTTGAAGCTGGGAAACCAGTTTTGAGTTTCGCCGTTGTCACAAAATCCTGTGATCTTAAGTAAATCAGTTATTCTCTCTGTTCCTACAAAACGAAATGTGTCCATGTGCTAAGTAACTGGTGCTGATGTACAGCACTCTAATAATACATTCAGTGTCTTTCACGCTGTATAAAACTGCATTAAAAAAAGAGATGGAGGACGAAGCTAGTCAACTGAAAACCCAAGCACTGTATGGAGTGCCTCAAGACAAAAAAAGTCGTTTCCAAAATGTGACCAGTGGTTGTTTGCAAGTCCTTGGTCCATGCTCTGGGGGACGCCCAAACACAGGAGAGTCATGAGATATTCATGCAATGGACAAATGGGGACAAAGGATTTTAGAGTGACGATAGAGCAAATGAATGTAAAGTCTATGGACAGGCTGAATCCCACAGATTGTACACTACATGTCTCTTCGAGACAGCACATGCGCTGTCTAGCCGAGACCCAAAAAAGTTGATACTATGTAAGCATCATTACTGAATGATTGCATTGCTTTATGTGGAAGCCAAGCACTATGCCAAATTTGACTAAAGGAACTGGAATTTCACAGGTAGCAGCAACATATTGACAATACATTTGCTACTCCATGAGTCACTGAAAGTTAAAAAATGCAGTTTGTCTGTTGATCATTCGATGGCCTTCAATAAATTGTTTCATTTTATGGTGAAAGTTGCCTAGATGGGGAATCCCTTCCCCTTTACAGTAGGACATCCAGTCACTGTATCATAACACTTGAGATCAGATAAAATAGGCAGATAGCAGTCACGTTTCAAGAAAAAAAATAATCAACAGAGGGTTAAAGAAAGGCTGCGTGCTGTGTCTGCTGCTTTTCAATCTGTAAATAGCTGACCTTCCAGGTGTCATTAAAGTGCAGGGTTTTCACTCATAAAAATGAGACACTCTTTGTCTTCAACCCATGCAATATTCAGCTGACACAATTAGTTTAGGCACAAGAGCATAGGGCCTGCAGAAACCCATAGCTGCCCGGAATACTTATTACATCAATAATACAATAATAGGCAACACAAAGTGGTATGCATTCTCGTTTTTTAGCAATCAAGTGTGCAAAATGAACAGGTGGTTTGTTGGTGATGCTAGTGTAGCGAAACATAAGAAATTCTGTAATTTGAAGTATGGAAGGGTGATCAAGGATCATAGAATGAACACAGGGTATACTTACAAATGAAATCTGTTTGTATGTTTTATGCCATCTGTTACCTTTATAAAAATCTGGAATCCATTCAATAAAACCTCTACCTCAGTAGTAAGTGTTAAACTACTTCCTCTTGTTGATTGTGGCTTTGCTGCCTTCCCAGGGGAAATGTAGCCTAAATAAATTACACTATGTTCTTTCTAGAACACAGTGTAATTTATTTAGGCAAGTCTTCCATCTACCAAATTCTTCCGCCCACCTGGGAAATGGACGAGACTTTAATGTGTAGCAAACATCAATAAATTAATGTTATTTTTTTGGTCAGATACTGTGCAGTGCATTTTGCCAATAATAACTCTGTTAGCTAAACTGTTTGGCACTTACTTGCAATAAGCCACTTTAGATGATCTCCCTGTACCAGTTATGTACATAATACAATGTACACGTAACAACTACAAGCTTTATGGGACTCTTCAACTTCTCTGGGGCACTTTAAACTTGAGCTAAAAACAGACACAATCAATGCCTTTTATAAGGGGCAATGAGGAACTGAATACTAAAAACCACTCAGAATACATTGCGGGAGCTTTTCTGAAATAAACTGTCAAACTACCTCTCATACCCTTTGTTAAAAGAAACAAGGACATCACTTTGTTCATATTCTGTTTTTGTGTATACCTTTAAAGGAATTTAGAGTTGTACGGCCAGAATAAAAACATTGTTTCAAATGCTACCTACCATCTTAATGGTTATAAGCATGGAACATTAACTCCCAGGTTATGTCTTTGTCCATTTCTCTAACTGGAACAAAGAAAAGGATTTAGACCACTTGTTATCAACAAGCATTGGCAATGGCAATCGGTCTGGCTTTGAAAAAGAATGGTGTATGGTAATTACTATCATCCTTCCAGTTGTGCTGCAGGCAGAACAATAACCACCATTAAATATATAGTGGTCCAAGACACTTTATTAGCATTACTATGTCATGTGTGTCCCTCAAGGTTGAACCCCAGGTAGCTGGATAAATAAACATAATGATCACAGCTTTGTGAAAGGTAAGCACTGTTTTGTGGATGCACACAATTTCTGCCCAATCAGAACATTTGTAGGGTGCCAAACCCCTCTCCTAGTGATTCTCACATAATTGTATGGTGTTAGATGTACTGTCAAGCCATACAATTAAAAGAAGTGTCACAAATTATTCTGATCTATGCAATGAGTTGTGATGACCTTTGAAGGACAGCAAATGTAGTCAAATGAAGAGGCTGGTATACATTAAATAAGCACTGGTGAATGCAATAGTTTTCACATATGTGATTAATAATACTTTTTGTTGTAAGTTTCAGCTTCGTGAGCAGTTGTGCAATATAAGATGCTGAAACGTTGTCAAAGTGTTATGATTTGCTTATTGAGAACAGCAATATATTGAGCAGTACTGGTGGTAATATAAAATGGTGATATTAGGTAAAGGGAAGAGGACAAAAATACCCATACAGCCGACAAACATACTTGAAATGAAAGGAAATTAGGTAAAGAAGGAGGACAAACCAAACAAGCACAGCACAAGCATTGTGCAGGTAAATCCTAAAATGTCAGGTAGATAACAATCATCAATATACTATTTACAACCATAAGACCTTATGATGTGTTGCAAATAAAATTATAACACCTTATAATATGTGACCTATGTGATTCATTTATGAATCAGAATCCCTAACAAAAGAATGTGGCCAAATATAACATTTAAGGGTTCCTCAATTGGGATGTAGAGAAAACTACACCCGGGGGCAATTTATAGGGTCTTATAGTGCTTAGACACTTCCTGTGATGTCATAAGCATCAAATATCACCAAAAATCCCTTTACTGTGATGCCTCTTTAACCAAAGGACCTATGATGTTATTTCATGTGATGTCATTATGGAGGACAAAATGTGTGTGGGGTGACCTGAGCCGGCCTTTCCTAAGCTAGCTCCCTAGGTAGACAGCAAATTGGCAACCTTGCAGGTGGTAGGGAATTAAATGAGGCAGCAAAGGCCCTTTTGTGTTCACTGGTCAGTCCCTGGCTAAGCAGTGACAGGCCCCTGAACAAGAACCATCTCTGGACCTTCCCAGTTCATCTAAATCAGAGATAGGTTAGCTGCCTCAGGATGAGGATGGTATTGTTGGTGTGTGTCAGCAGGAATGAGAGGATGAAGGAAGGGCAAGGAATGAGGCTGGTGGGATGTTGAAAACATTTTCCACTGTCATAATGAAGGACTAAAACCACTTTAAACGTGCAAATGAAACAGACATTAGCGCTCAGGGACCCATACATGACTGTAGCACGATGACAGGGGTGCTGCTGTTGAAATAACCTTAATTTTTTCCCAGCTCCGTGCACCCCTTAGAATACTGCAAACAAAGAATTCTCACAAGGAACTATCTCAAAAAACACACTGGAGAACAGAACGCTATAAGGAGAGAGAAAGCCTTGTTCACATGTGCATTGGTAAAGTAAGTATTTACTATGTTAAAAGTCCTCTGAGAGAGTGCAGGTAAGGCTGGAAATAAATACATTGGGTTTACAGCGAATTGACCGACACAAATGTGATGTTTAAAAGGAGAGACTTATCATTTGAAAACATAGTATGGTTGTTATTCAAATCAAATAAACAACTCTTTTTAATCATAAATACAAGTTTATTGTAATGCCTTAAATGCTGAAAATCATTACAAGTAGTGCTCTGCAAGATGGTTTGCCAGCAGCAACATGCTTATCTTTCACTCATGGACTCTGAGATTGTCCAATCCTGTGATGTCTGACTACTGTACAGCCAGACCATTGCTTGATACCCTTGAGAAGTTATAATAATGAAACCTGCGGAGTCTATCACAGATGCCACCAGCACAGCAGTAATTATAAACGCCCAGCTCGCCCACTCTAAAGGCCGGCCCTGCGTGTGACCTGTTAAGGCATGCATTTTGGTTAGTCGACGTCCATTGAAATGCGGCCTAATTTAGATGTCCTCCTTATGTTATCTAAACATGTTTTTAAATGACCTTAACTTTCTAAAGAATAATTCCCTTATTAACACATTAATTTCTCTGATTAATATAGCGCTTGAGCGATGCTGCAGTGACAGACGCGACAACGAGCTACCAGGCCGCATGGTGGATTATTCAAGGGGGTATAGACATAATTATTTTTATTAAATAATTGAACTGATTTTGCCTGGCAAATCTATATTGATTTCTATCAACACCTGAATGTCACAAGCTGTTTGAAAGTATACAGCCTTTGTTTAAGCAAGACGCCAGGTGCTGGCGCGGACACAATCACACGTAATAAAATGGGCAGCGCCGTTGACGTAGCCTTAGATTCTGTCAAGACGGCGTTAATAATTGTTATGGAATAACACGGTCTGACTGTCGCCCCCTCTTTCCAGGGGAAGGTATGTCCATGGGCGTCCGCAGGGGGGACAAGGAGGGGCGCTTGCCCCCCCTGGAGCGACTCTCTTTGCCCCCGCTGTGGACGCCCCCATGAAAACCGTGACTTCAAGACTGGGTTCTCACTCTCTTTCCTCTCCTTTCTTTTCTTTTCTTCCCTGTGAAATGGATCCAAAAAAGAAAGACGCTTTTGCTGGAAATGCCATATTTTTCTGACATTTTAATTTCAAAGTGCAGCATTGGGAATAAAAGGCTAAAAATATGAAAAATAGTGAGTGAGTGAGTGATATGCATTATTTCGATACATAAATATCTTAAAAGCAGTACATACATTAGAAATACATTCTCAAGGCCTGCAATAGAATACATTGTGGTTTTAAAAAAAGATAAAATAATCAGTATTAATACAATAAATAGTTAAAAAGAGAATTAAATTGAAATGGAAAGCCTTTTAGAACGAATCACCCATGTCCATTTTAAAAACTTTGAAACACCACAGACAATGGAGGGGGATGTATCAGTCAATAAAATGCGGAGGGCCACCAAGTGCTGTCGTGTACCTAAAAGCCTGCACAATGGTATGAGCCAGCGCCTCCTTGGAGCACAATAGTCCGGACATTCAAAGAAAAAATGTGCCACCATCTCCGCCCGTGTCGAACACAGAGCACAGAAGGACGAGGACTGGGAAGATGATCTCCACCTGGACACCAGGTTGCCTAGAGGTAAGGTGCCCACTCTGAGCTTGAAGTAGAGAGCCCTGTCCAGTGGGATGGAGATGAGGTCCAGATAAGGCTCATATGCAGCCACATCTTTAATTCTTAGGAATACTGCGGTCGAATTGCAGTGACAAGGATTGCAAATAGTTTGGAAGATACCCAGACCCAATATAGTTTCTTCAGGGTGGCTTTGGGAGGAGCAGAACGTGTAACCCAAGAGTCTTTCAAACCCAACTCCCCCAGTAGGCTCTTAACGTCCCTTAGCCATTTTATTCGATGCCATCCCTCCATTGCAATCACCTCAGACAGACCTGCTGCATATGAGGCTAGCTCGGGGACCCTCCACAAGCGGGCCCACAAGAGCAAAGGCCGCAGTCGCGCATGGTCGCAATTGGTCTGCAGCCCAAGTCGAGAAGCACTGGGACTGTGGGAGTGCTCAGTGGAAGAGCCAAAAGTTCTTTCAAGACTTTTCTTCCTGCCTTGGCTAGTACCTCAAGGTTTGTGGTGCCCCACAACTCCGCCCCATACAGGGCGGCAGCAAAACCTCTAGCTTTATATTTGTCTATAACCGGGGAAATACAATGTTTGGAGGATGAACGATGTTCCCTGAGTAGGACGCCAGTCACCCTTTCGTGGTTAAGCAGCATCTTTTGAATGTGTGGGGTCCAGCTCATGGAATTGCTGAGGCGAATCCCCAAATAATCGAACTCGCAGACCCTCTCCAGGGGAACGGTATTTAGAACCAGAGGGGGCCCTAGCTTTTTGGGAGGGTTCATGGTCAGGAATTTGGTCTTATCTACGTTGATCGTCAGGCCCCTAAGAGAGCAGAACTCCTGGAAGCGGATAAGGAGCTTTTGGAGACCCTGAGGTGTCTTTGCAATGAGTAGGGTGTCGTCAGCAAAGAGCAGGGTGGGGATCCGAGTGCCCGCCAGGGACGAAGCATCTGCTGGTTCTTTGAGCAGGTGTTCTACCACACCATCCACATACAATGAAAATAGTGTGGGAGCCAACACACATCCCTGGCGGACACCCCTACACACCGGAATCCTATTGGTTTTCTCCCCATTCGTGCCCCACCGCACCTGTGCATAATTGTCTGAATGAAGTTTAATCAGAAGCGACAGGATGTAAGGGGCAGCCCCAGCCCCTGCAGAACCCTCCATAGCTCCTCCCTAAGTACTAGGTCAAAGGCAGTCTTCAGGTCAATGAAGGCCAAATAAAGACTGCCCTTGCCCAGCACCACCACTTTCCAATACAGGAGCATTAGCCTGAAGGCCTGTTCATTTGTCCCAGTACCTGAACGGAATCTCGCCTGAAAGTCAGACAGTATCTTGTGGTCATCAGCCCATTGAAGGACCCTCCCCAAGATCACCTTCCCTGCCACCTTTTGGGAAGAGTCGATGAGACTGATGGGCCTGTAGTTAGCGGGGTTGTCCCGACACCCCTTTTTGAATATCGGGACAACCTCCGCCCCCTTCCAGGAATCAGGTACTAGTGCGCCCTTCGTGATTGCATTTATTAACGTAGCGACCAGTTGTCCTCATTCCTTGGGATTGGCACAAAGCAAGTCACTTGGTATCCCATCCGGCCCAGCTGCTTTTAATGGGACCAGGGACTGAATTACAGCATCCACCTCCCTCTCAGTAAAATCATCAATGCCACTAACAATTATGTTATCCTCCAAGAAAAGGACTCACTTAGGTCCCCTTCAGGTTGAGAATACAAGGCCTCGAAGTGGTTATACCAGAGCTGGGTGGGGATGTTACATGTAACCAGCGAAACATCTGGCCTACTCCTATTTCTAATCAAACTCCAAAAACCCCTTGCATCCTTTCCCTTGCTTGCTGCCAAAAGGTCTTCCCAAAATTTCTCCTCCCACTCCCTTTTCGCTGCCTTTAAGGTGTGAGAGTAGTCCTTCCTTGCTGTCCTAATTGCTAGTAGGGACTTAGATTTAACTGCCCCTATCAAGGCTTTTTTCGTGGTCCTGCATTTGGTCGTAAACCATCCCTGTCTCGTCAAGGGTTTGTTCCTGTTAGTCATACCAGAGGCACTGCTAGGAGAGATGAAGAGCTTGCTTAGGGCCCCAATTCGGTCACATAAAACCTGTGTGGCCTCCTTAGCTGTAATGGACAATGAGCCCAGAATGCTCTGGGCTTCAGCCAGCAGAGCCCGTATGGCTATGATTTTCTCACCAGACAGGGCAAGCTTTGCCTGGCAAATCTATGTTGATTTCTATCAACACCTGAATGTCATAAGCTGTTTGAAAGTATACAGCCTTTGTTTAAGCAAGACACCCGGTGCCGGCGAGGACACAATCACACGTAATAAAATGGGCAGCGCCGTTGACGTAGCCTTAGCTTCTGTCAAGACGGCGTTAATAATTGTTACGCAATAACACGGTCTGACTGTCGCCCCCTCTTTCCAGGAGAAGGTATGTCCATGGGCGTCCGCAGGGGGGGGCAAGGAGGGGCGCTTGCCCCCCCTGGAGCGACTCTCCTTGCCCCCGCTGCGGACGCCCCCATGAAAACCGTGACTTCAAGACTGGGTTCTCACTCTTTTTCCTCTCCTTTCTTTTCTTTGCTTCCCTGTGAAATGGATCCAAAAAAGAAAGACACTTTTGCCGGAAATGCCATATTTTTCTGACATTTTAATTTCAAAGTGCAGCATTGGGAATAAAAGGCTAAAAATATGAAAAATAGTGAGTGAGTGAGTGATATGCTTTATTTCGATACATAAATATCTTAAAAGCAGTACATACATTAGAAATACATTCTCAAGGCCTGCAATAGAATACATTGTGGTTTTTAAAAAAGATAAAATAATCAGGATTAATACAATAAATAGTTAAAAAGAGAATTAAATTGAAATGGAAAGCCTTTTAGAACGAATCACCCATGCCCATTTTAAAAACTTTGAAACACCACAGACAATGGAGGGGGATGTATAAGTCAATAAAATGCGGAGGGCCACCAAGTGCTGTCGTGTACCTAAAAGCCTGCACAATGGTAAGAGCCAGCGCTTCCTTGGAGCACAATAGTCCGGACATTCAAAGAAAACATGTGCCGCCGTCTCCGCCCGTGTCGAACACAGAGCACAGAAGGACGAGGACTGGGAAGATGATCTCCACCTGGACACCAGGTTGCCTAGAGGTAAGGTGCCCACTCTGAGCTTGAAGTAGAGAGCCCTGTCCAGTGGGATGGAGATGAGGTCCAGATAAGGCTCATATGCAGCCACATCTTTAATTCTTAGGAATACTCCAGTCGAATTGCAGTGACGAGGATTGTAAATGAGTTTGGAAGATACCCAGACCCAATATAGTTTCTTCAGGGTGGCTTTGGGAGGAGCAGAACGAGTAACCCAAGAGTCCTTCAAACCCAACTCCCCCAGTAGGCTCTTAACATCCCTTAGCCATTTTATTCGATGCCATCCCTCCATTGCAATCACCTCAGACAGACCTGCTGCATATGAGGCTAGCTCGGGGACCCTCCACAAGTGGGCCCACAAGAGCAAAGGCCGCAGTCGCGCATGGTCCGCAATTGGTCTGCAGCCCAAGTCGAGAAGCACTGGGACTGTGGGAGTCCTTAGTTGAAGAGCCAAAAGTTCTTTCAAGAATTTGCTTTCTGCCTTGGCTAGTACCTCAAGGTTTGTGGTGCCCCACAACTCCGCCCCATACAGGGCGGCAGCAACAACTCTAGCTTTATATATGTCTATAACCGTTGAAATACAATGTTTGGAGGATGAACGATGTTCCCTGAGTACGACGCCAGTCACCCTTTTGTGGTTAAGCAGCATCTTTTGAATGTGTGGGGTTCAGCTCATGGAATTGCTGAGGCGAATCCCCAAATAATCGAACTCGCAGACCCCCTCCAGGGGAACGGTATTTAGAACTGGAGGGGGCCCTAGCTTTTTGGGAGGGTTCATGGTCAGGAATTTGGTCTTATCTACGTTGATCGTCAGGCCTCTAAGAGAGCAGAACTCCTGGAAGCGGATGAGGAGCTTTTGGAGACCCTGAGGTGTCTTTGCAATGAGTAGGGTGTCGTCAGCAAAGAGCAAGGTAGGGATCCGAGTGCCCGCCAGGGATGGAGCATCTGCTGGTTCTTTGAGTAGGTGTTCTACCACACCATTCACATACAATGAAAATAGTGTGGGAGCCAACACATATCCCTGCCGGACACCCCTACACACCGGAATCCTGTTGGTTTTCTCCCCATTCGTGCCCCACCGCACCTGTGCATAATTGTCTGTATGAAGTTTAATCAGAAGCGACAGGATGTAGGGGGGCAGCCCCAGCCCCTGCAGAACCCTCCATAGCTCCTCCCTAGGTACTAGGTCAAAGGCAGTCTTCAGGTCAATGAAGGCCAAATAAAGACTGCCCTTGCCCAGCACCACCTCCTTCCAATACAGGAGCATGAGCCTGAAGGCCTGTTCGATCGTCCCAGTACCTGAACGGAATCCCGCCTGAAAGTCAGACAGTATCTTGTGGTCATCAGCCCATTGAAGGACCCTCCCCAAGATCACCTTCCCTGCCACCTTTTGGGAAGAGTCGATGAGACTGATGGGCCTGTAGTTAGCGGGGTTGTCCCGACACCCCTTTTTGAATATCGGGACAACCTCCGCCCCCTTCCAGGAATCAGGTACTAGTGCGCCCTTCGTGATTGCATTTATTAACGTAGTGACCAGTTGTCCCCATTCCTTGGGATTGGCACGAAGCAAGTCACCTGGTAACCCATCCGGCCCAGCTGCTTTTAATGGGACCAGGGACTTAATTACAGCCTCCACCTCCCTCTCAGTAAAATCATCAATGTCACTAACAATTATGTCATCCTCCAAGGAAAAGGACTCACTAAGGTCCCCTTCAGGTTGAGAATACAAGGTCTCGAAGTGGTTATACCAGAGCTGGGCGGGGATGTGACACGTAACCTGCGAAACATCTGGCCTATTCCTATTTCTAATCAAACTCCAAAAACCCTTTGCATCCTTTCCCTTGCTTGCTGCCAAAAGGTCTTCCCAAAACTTCTCCTCCCACTCCCTTTTCGCTGCCTTTAAGGTGTGAGAGTAGTCTTTCCTTGCTGTCCTAATTGCTAGTAGGGACTTAGATTTAACTGCTGCTATCAAGGCTTTTTTCGTGGTCCTGCATTTGGTCGTAAACCATCCCTGTCTCGTCAAGGGTTTGTTCCTGTTAGTCATACCAGAGGCACTGCTAGGAGAGATGAAGAGCTTTCTTAGGGCCCCAGTTAGGTCACATAAAACCTGCGTGGTCTCCTTAGGTGTATTGGACAATGAGCCCAGATTGCTCTGGGCTTCAGCCAGCAGAGCCCCTATGGCTATGATTTTCTCACCAGACAGGGCACGCTTTGCCTGGCAAATCTATATTGATTTCTATCAACACCTGAATGTCATAAGCTGTTTGAAAGTATACAGCCTTTGTTTAAGCAAGACGCCCGGTGCCGGCGAGGACACAATCACACGTAATAAAATGGGCAGCGCCGTTGACGTAGCCTTAGCTTCTGTCAAGACGGCAATAATAATTGTTACGGAATAACACGGTCTGACTGTCGCCCCCTCTTTCCAGGAGAAGGTATGTCCATGGGCGTCAGCAGGGGGGGCAAGGAGGGGCGCTTGCCCCCCTGGAGCGACTCTCCTTGCCCCCGCTGCGGACGCCCATGAAAACCGTGACTTCAAGACTGGGTTCTCACTCTCTTTCCTCTCCTTTATTTTCTTTGCTTCCCTGTGAAATGGATCCAAAAAAGAAAGACGCTTTTGCTGGAAATGCCATATTTTTCTGACATTTTAATTTCAAAGTGCAGCATTGGGAATAAAAGGCTAAAAATATGAAAAATAGATAAATAACTAAATAAAGTAAGAGAGTGGTAGCAAACTGGCCAAACTGATTTTATTCACACTGGAACACATTAGCGCCACTTTTACAGAATTTGCCAGTGAAGTACAATTTTTGTTTTCTTGTCTTTATTTTCCCTGGACTTGGAACTAGTGCACCAATCCTGGAGGTACTGCGATGTGTGGATTGGACAACAAAATGTGTGCTGCGGCTCTGCGTCCAGGGCTGTGGTCTTTTTACCATACTGCTTAAATTTTGTAAGGATATAAGAAATGGCCATTGAAATGGGTCCATTCAGGGCCCTCTAGTCGTGTCCTTAACTTTACAGGCAAAAGCACTCACTGAAAGAAATCAGTGAGTGCTTTTGAATAGTGAGTGTAAAAGCATTAAGGTAACAATGTTTTTCCTGCTTACATTTCCCATGGTTTGCTAAATTTTGCATTTCCTATAAGTGTTTGCTTTTTCCAGGATGTTGTTACTTTTTTTTTTGTAGGCCGCATATTGCTCTTGTCTAGTGCGTAATTTAAATTGAGCCGCATCCAGGTGTTTATAGCGGGCAACAATTGGGTTGTAGTTGAAGACATTGGGAATTTTTCTCAGTGGGGCAGTACAGTGTTCAGTGGGGAAGAGGATGTGGCACTATGGTAAGAGCTGCTGAATTTGGAACTGGGAACCAGGTTCAGACTTAGTAACCAGTCCACCAGACCACTCTCCAGCGAGAGCAAAATCACAAGCTAGACCTTAGAAGGCTCCCAAAGACCTTAGAACGCCTTGTGTCTTCGCACCAGCAGGTGGACCCTAGCATGAGAAGTGTAGGTTAACCTTCAAGGCTTGTCCACCACTATCCATACTAAAGTTCATCTCCAGTCTTAAGGGCAGGCCTATGAAGCAACAACAGTCACTGAGGTCACAGGACCCTTGAGAAGGGCCTGCTCTAGGGCAGTGCAACCAGTGTGACCGCATCGGGTGCTGACTTTAAGTGGAGGCTTCATGTTTGCTAGTATATTATGGTTTTAAAAACGCTTGCTGCCTCCTTCCTGACCTCGGGCAACAATAAAAATGTCATAATGACTCTGGTGATTAATGTTCTTCCTAGAGAGAGATCAGAATTTTGTCCAGTGGAAGTTTTGACTCATGGAAAGGTAGCTCAGAGGGTTAATGTGTCTGCTGCAAAGAACATGCGCCATGCAGATCACAAAGTGCACATAATGTAAATAGGGCAGTTGGCTACTGCTTTTATCAGAGAGATCCTTTTGTTACTTGCAGTTTATAAGTTAAAATCCTAACTTAGAACAGTGAGCTATTAACTGTCATCTAAGAGCTGCAAACAAACTGCAAGGTATAAATTAGAGCGTTATGTCTCCCCTCCAGTCTTTGATTATCCTAATGTCCCATAAAGTGTTCTTTTGGACAGAAATCAATTCTGATTATTAAGGAGAACCCCCAACCATGGTATTACGTTTTAACGTTTTAAATTTAGGCTATTGTGTTTCTCCAGGCCAACCACTATAAAACTATACGGGCTACTAGTATCGTTGTCATGTGACTTCTACACCTTGTAGTCCTTAGTCTTATGTAACATGTACCGTGATTTACACACATATTGATTGTCTCTGAGTAACGTGTGTGATATAAAGTGCTCAGACACCCTGCAATGGTATGAGTGGTGCTATAAATCAAATTAAATGCATGTGAGAGAGAGTGTGGTTATGGAGGCTTGAGGGGCACTGCTAAAGGGTGGTAGTGATGAAATCCATGGCAGAGGTGGTCATTGGGGGCCACTAACAAACATTAATGCACAGGGCACCACCAGTGCTAAGGCCGGCCCTGCCCTTGAGGCCAGTCTGCCTCACCCATAGGTACCTCCATTGGCCTTGTTTCAGAAGTAGTAGCTGCAACTTACCGGGGATTGGCAATGCAGGATTTGCACGCACACCAAACGAAGTTCACAAACTTCACAGTCACCCTGCTTCATTCACAGGCACTTTCAACATGTGCTGATTGCTATGGGGCCACTGGAATTAATTATAAGGCAAAGGATGACAACATTATGCCGTCGTGTTGACTAAATTATGCATTAAAAAAGGCTGCAGCGCAATGCAGTATATTTTCAGATATTTTATTATTTTGAAGTGTGTACACATGCTAACAGTCTCTGGAAAGATTTGACCTTATTAGTAGAGTACCAGTGTAACATACAAACGCAGCAGTGACCAGTCAACCTTTGCAATAGGCCATCCACTCCGCAGCAACACAAGTCACATTTTATATTAACTTTTGATATGTTTGAGCTACAAACAATTTATTAGTTTATATGGTCAGATCATGCAGCAGATCTTGCATTATGAGGCAAATATGTCAGAGCCATAATTTTAGAGAAAACATTTGCAAACTAGTATATTTTGCCATTCATGTTTGTACTGCTGTTGTGGAAAAAGGGAGAAGTGCTGATGACAGAAACTCTATGGCTCGGAGACGAATGGCTTCTGTTTCCACATTTTATCATATTTGGTACATTCTGTGATTAGAAGCATATCCCACTTTGTGAATATATTTAAATGTCAATAACTCATTATAACCTTAAATAATCATATGTATCCATTGGTTGATTAAACTGGGCAGTGAAATGCCAAACAAATACTAAGAATTGGGATGTCTGCGCATTCTGGCACACCTCTGGCTCCACCCACAGATCCAATCCTTGGGTTATTCCTGCCCACTTCGACCACTGTATAAGACTCAGCATCCCTGGACCTGTGATGTGCTGCCACTGCGGGCACCGCATGTCCCACACATTTACGGTGCCGGGCTTCCGCATAAGGGAGCTGGCCATTATTGTATCCCTAAACTTGCGCACGTTGTCAGTTTAACATTGACAACACGTTGAGGGACTCTAAGTTTCTTTTAAAAAATATAGCTAACATTTGGACCTGTACATTTTATTTTGTATAAATCAATTGAATGTGTGTAAAATTTTACAATGCCCGGGGAATTCCAGTAAAGGTAGCACCCATTGGCGAATCACTAGCGTGTGTGGTTGCTGCATTATTTATTACTAACTTTGATGTTGTGCTTTAACTTTGGATAAAAGTTATCATGAATTCTAGCACCAAGAAGGCAATATTGGTAAATATGTGTGCTACAAATAATCCCTAACATACACTGTGCATACAGTATATTTAATCTGGTGCTTTAATCATAGGCTGTTTTAAAGTATTCTGATAAAAATCGAATCGTGCTGAAGACAGCCTTGATTGATGTTGGATCGAGGACCCGGAAGTCTGCACACTTAGCAGACAGAGGTAAAGCTGCTTGTCAGAAAGTTTAGCGTTTTCCCTACAGGTGGTGTTTGTTGGCCTGTGGCAGGGTCAGTCACATGTCCTGGATTCCTGGCATTTAATTGAGTCTATCCCTGTTCTTCTCCCTGTAAAGAAGTTCAAACGTGGATAATAGGTGAAATAAGTATTTATTGTAGAATAGGATCCCATCCACAGGATAAAGAGTCACCAGTAGCAAGGTCCAAGCTCAACTGCCTAGATACTCTAAACATCACAACTACAGAATCTGTACAGGGCATTCTAATGCATGTGGCCACCTGGCAACAGGCTGCATGAGCAAGATGCTCAAGATGCAGCCCGATGAGATGAGGTAGTTGTTGGAGAACGAATCACAGGATGATGAGATGAGATACCTGTAGGTGAAGAACTTGACACAGGAGATTTGGAATTGTCAACAAAGTCTTTCTTGATCACCACAACCCTGTTCAAGTTCCAAATGTGATGATCAGTTGTTTTGATAGCATTTCCTAGAACCTTGATGACCTGAATGGGCTTCAAAAATGAAGCAGACAACATCTTGTTCTTCTTACATGGATTTCTTATGAGAACCCAATCACCCACATGCACCACAGTGTGTTTTACAGAATGTTTCAAATCATGAATCCTTTTTCTAGCTTGTATCTTTTTCTCCTGACCTACCTTCCATTCCTCACTTCCATTAGAAACCTCCAGATGTAAATCATTTACCCAAGGCGGGGAAACCAAGGTATTGGGACACCTACCTCTGAAGAGCTCAAAGGGCGTTTTGCCCTTAGTAGCATGTGGTGATAACCTGTAAAGTTTAACCTTTTCAAAAACATCTGATCTCCAATCTGAACCTGCAGATTTAGACATTCTAATTATCTCCTTGAGCACCTGAGGGCTGTGCCGATTATAAAACAGATCAAAGGACACACAGCAAACGAGCGCTATGCCGGCAATCGGCAGATTAAAAGTATCAGAATGAGCGCTGCGTGTGCTAGAGAAAAGCATCAAACAGCGCTGTGCACAATTGAGAGTGCGAGTGAGGAAGCAGTCTTTTAGGTAAAAATTAACAAATAGTGCTGTGCAGACTGTAAAATGACAATGTAGTCTTGTTAAAAATTGTCATAAGAAGCGCTTTCCACACAATCAGTACAAAAGTGCTTTGCATAAAAGGTCTTTCCAGGAAATTGGTTTAAAGGAAATAAAAGTTCCTTAATCCATGAAGGTTGAAAGTTTCAAGTAAAATTGAAAATTAAAATTAACAGTACCTTTGATAAACTTCAAAATGAGGTAAAAGAAGATATCTTTGTATCCTTGTTGAGATCCTTTCTTCTTTTCTTCACAAATCCCGTCCCGTCGCCAATGTAAAGAAGTTCAAACGTGGATAATAGGTGAAATAAGTATTTATTGTAGAATAGGATCCCATCCACAGGATAAAGAGTCACCAGTAGCAAGGTCCAAGCTCAACTGCCTAGATACTCTAAACATCACAACTACAGAATCTGTACAGGGCATTCTAATGCATGTGACCACCTGGCAACAGGCTGCATGAGCAAGATGCTCAAGATGCCACACTCCCCAGTGTTTCTTGTGCCCCACCTGGCACACATCATGTCGGAGGATGGTGATGACGTTAACATTTTGCCCCCCCCCCTCCTCTGGAAAAATGTCTGCGGACGCCCATGTGTATGTCCTAAATGAACAGGGAACCAATAGGAAGGTCGTCTTTGAAGCTGGGGAACCGGGTAAGAGTCTTGCCTACCCCTAGCAGTAGCATTACTAGATAATGGCATTTCTCTATCCTGTGCAGAATTCTTCAAAACAATCTAGAACTTTGGTCTAAATAGGGTGACTACGACTCCTAGAACGAAGCGAGTTTATAAATATAAGCCCATAATGCAATGGACTTGCAAAAAGACAGAAATAATAGGCTTTCATACACTGTTAGAGGACTTGTCCAAAAATTTAGTTTCCCCCAGTGTTCCACAAATGTGCAGACTGCAGCCTCATAAGTAAATTTCATCAGGTGAAATAATTCCACCTTCCATTATAAAGAGTCCTATTACTTGCTTTGATTAGTGTGTGGGCATTCTAGAGCAGATACGAATCTGGCATGTGCGCTTCAAAAAGGTTTTGGTTAAACCATATAAGTCCTATCGTCTTCACCCCCTTGTACTCCCGCCAGCAGGCCCAAACAAACCTTCGACTACTCCCCTGATCACCCGATTACAAAATGCGATTGCAGCAGAAAAGTCAGTTTGAAAATCTTTCCCATTAAACAAGCGATTCATTGCCTTGCAGAAAATGTTATTTTGCTCTTTCACTTGGCGTCGCTATAACGTTATCTTGAGCTGCAAGAAGGTAGAAGGCCGAACCCGAGGCCAACTTCTCCCACTAACTCATGCCTTTAAGTCATGCTGTACAAAAGGGTGTGGTGATGGACGGAGCCTCTGAACCAATCAAACACTCACAACCAGTCAACAGATCTGGGTTTAATCCATCACTGTTCTTTAGCCCACTCTGCCTCCCCAGTTCAGACATGGCCATATGCATATCAGTCTAACCCTGTGTCTCATGGGAACAGTCCGGCCCGACTGCCAAGCCATGCCTTCCCTGGACCGGAAACAAGCTTCAAAGGGCTGGTTTCTTGCATTCCAGCCGTCTTCAGCCAGATTTGCTTGAATCCAGTGGCAAAGTGAGCAAGGGACTCACGTCTGAGCATACCCTGCCTACTTATGGTTAACAAAGCAGTACAAAAGGGGGTGGTGAACTGGGGTGGCAGAGTGGGCTAAAGAACGGTGATGGATTAAACTCAGATCTGTTGACTGGGTGTGTTTGATTGGTTCAGATGCTCCGTCCATCACCACCCCCTTTTGTACCGCTTTAAGTCATGCAGAGCACAAAGCAAACGTTGGAACAGTAAACGCCCCCTAGCAAACCCCTTCCAGGAGGCGAGTTGTCCCCCCTCCCTTGCTTCAAAACTGTGTCCATAATGACCCTCAAATCACACCACCGACAACGTGCTTTGGTGGCTCAAAAGGTTGCAGTTTATTCAACATAACAATGTATACATTAGCAAAATCATGCTTATCCAATTGATTTCTAAATCTCCATTCTAATATATTTCATTGTCTTTGCATTCATTTTGGTGCTCTGTGGACCCAGCCTCCTCAATTTCCAGGGAAGGAAGGTGGCCACCTGTTGCCCCCTATTTATCCCCCCTCGCTTTGTCAACTCGCCCCGGATTGGGGGGGTCCGAGCTTGCCCAGGGCGACCAATCCTAGTCGTCCCCCCTCAAGCGGGCTCTGCATAGGGGCAGGGCGGGGCTTCCCACCTCCGGCCGGCTTTTGCCCTGAACCCCCAATGGGTCCGGCTTCGCTTTCCCCGACACGGATTACCAGCCTCTGCATTAAACCTGTACCAGAGGCTAGAGAACACAACATGTATTTGTAAAGGGCACATTCACCCAGAAGGGTATCTTAGCTCTGACTAACAGATGTTAGTTGTTACCCAACTCAATGGTATTCTTTTTATCGACCTCATAAGGATGAAAGTCTGAGTCAACCCACTGGGATTGGAACCTCTGACCATGAGATCAAACACAGGCTCCTACAGACAAGCATTAGCCCACAGAGACACCAGACCCAGCCAGAACAGAGGGAGGCAGCATTTATGGGGAAAGGTCCTCTGTCTCAGAGCGTGGCCAGCAATGTGAGGGATCGGTGAGCTGGGTAGAAGGCACTGGAACAGAAAGTTCTGGTGACAGGAGTGTGAACTCGACACAGCTTTCCCTGCGACAGAGAGGGCACTTCATGGAAAGATGCAGCGCCTGAAGAAAATATAACACAATAAAGTAAAACAAAGCGTGGCGCTTGTGGAACGTGCATTGTGCTGATAGGTAAAATATGTTTACAGTTATTAACAAACGGTTGCCATTGTCCCGGCTGCTTCAAATGTGAAAGCGGGCATGGCCCGCTGAATGTAAGCAAAGCACGTTGTTGTGCTTAACGTACGAGAAACTTAATAAAGAAAATAGTAAATGTACCGTGTAACAACCAAGTAAATGGGCCAGTAACCATGGGAGGGTCTGAATGAAGACAAGGCCGTACTAAGGAGGGACTAACTAGACTATTAACAAATCCAAAGGCAGCATTTACTAAAGACAATGACACAAGCCAATGAAAAATATCCACGGAGAGTCAGCCTGGCTTCTCTCCTATACTACACTACAACAGTCTCGCAGAGTGAGCAGCGCTAGTCTTGACCTAAAAAATACATGCAGTTGGCAGCAGTGCTAAAAATGTGTTCTATAACAGGACAAGATTACATTTAAAAAGACGCTGCAAATGCATGTAGCGAGACAAAGAAGTGTGTGCAGCCCGGGAAGATAAATAAAGGTAAACAGCAGATGCTGTGCAGCCATAACATAGTAAAAAGAAATTCCACCCCTAAGCAGATTAGAATGAGTACTTTGCTCAAAGGAATACTTATAAGAGAACCACACAAGGGAGAATGCTACAACCAATAGAATTGGAGGAAAAGTAAACTGACAAGCACATGGACAAATAAGAAAAAAGGCGGGATGCAAGCCCCATTTAAGATATATTCAATATAATAGATATCACAGCACAAGTGCTGTGCTGGCAAAACCTAAAAATGTTTTCTCCATGATCATTTGTTTTGAGGAAGTTGTTTCAAACAAAGAACACTCTCGGAGGTTGGGGTAAGATGGTTGGTGTTTAAGGGAGGAAGCAGGTACCTGATCCTCACCTCAGCACCGTGACAGAGCTAGCAAATGCTACAGTAGCTTAGAAATAATGACCAGTTGATCTCAGATTGGCTATATTCAGTACAGTCAGTGGCATAACATTAGCCCCTGTGGTGTGGGGACTCCCAGAGCTCCAAGAGGCCCCCTCCAGAACTGTGGATGGATGGCTCACCCCTGACCTGAGAGCTCCTGACTGGGTTGGGGTGCCCATCATGTGCTTTGCAGGGGGATCCCTTAAGTATTGTTATGTCACCTATATCAGTAAGATAATGATTGTGGGCATCAACAGCACTGACAAACTTGATGTGGTAGACTTCTCAATTGCTTCTACCTTTGTGTGCTTTTTTGTTAGCTGCCATTGCTTCCTCCAAAGCAGACACAACGCCCATGGTCTTGTATCGAATGGCCATGGACGCACTGCAACCAGGTCCAAGCGAGGGCGAAGACCAGGTGTAAGTCGAGGTGGATGTGTCAGTAGGTCAGGTGCCATCTCTGGCTGCTGATCACTTTACTGATAGGCAATCACGATTGTATGACATTACAGCGCAGGCTTTTACCCCGCATGCCATTACAACATGGGAAATACAACGAAAGTCGTTACAACGACTTTCGCTGGAGGGCGCTGGATAGTGAAATAGTTTATATTTCTATTCCAATTCCAGCCCACGTTGACAGTAGGGAAGGTGTTGGATAGAAAATAAACTATTGCCTTTCCAACAGCGCCCTCCAGCGAAAGTCGTTGTAACGACTTTTGTTGTTATCCCTGCGTTATAATGGCATTGCGGGGTAATCCCTGCATTTTCATGGCTGTTCACCAGCAATCACAAGCCCTCCTGGAATGCTGCAACCATGGCAGTAACAGCTGTTGTTGCTGGAGCACATAAGGCACAGAGAGCTAGCATGCAGGTGAATGAGACTGAAAAGAGAACATTCTGCAACAACAGAACAGGGAGAGAGACAATTCCTATGTTCCAGCTGGCAGAGACAGTACAGGCACCCTTCTTAATGCCACACATAACGTGATGAGTAAGGAAACTGGCAGCATTGTAGCTGACATAGCTGTAAATGACAGAATAAATAATGGTGAAAGTGAGAGGAAAAGTGAAACTGCACTCCAGGTAATGAAAGATGTTTTAAATACTGAGGAGTTGGGTATTGAGAATAATCAGGGTGCACTGCTATGGTGTTTACAGGACAGCCATGCTGAGAGGGCTATTGGGACAGACAAAGCCCTTGCCAAGGACAAAAAGGTTACCGTGTTAATATCATCACTATATAATATGCAGCTCATGGGCTGTCAATGATGACAGACACTGTTGGTGATTCAAGTAGAAAAGGTGGAGTACAGCAGAATAAAGAGATGAAAAAGACACCTGGAATGCATAGTTATATTCATTTTTGCTTTCCTAACTGCTGGATGCACATTGTTTGTTTCAGTTATTTATATTTTGTTGTGTATTGCAAAAATTAACATCCTACAATGTCACATAATTCACTTTTAAAAAACTCCTCTCACTTTGCAGTTAGAGGAAAAAAAGTAAAGTATCACCGGCAAAAGTGATAAATTAACACTGTATTTAAAGGCATCTTTATTAATTGTTCTGACGTTCATGACCCACCTAAAATGTACTTGTTTCTTAATAAAGTCCCATTCTAAAGTTGTTTTTGGACCATCCTTGAGTAGTGCAGCCTCTTTGTGAAGTAACTGCAAGATTATACAGTAATAATACCGCCACATCCTGAAATACTCATAAGATCCCAATAGATTAATCCAGCCAAATCACAAAAGCATTATGAGATAATCTTACAGTAGTACAAGTTGTGGTGTTCTGCAAAGAATTCATCTACTGCCCGTGAGTATCCAATGTGAAGTATTATTTTTGTACAGAACTACCTGCGACACCGGACACACCACCACCACATCTTCAGCAACTGTCATTGAACCCCCGGACATAGAATCCCACACAAAGCTCTACAGTCCTACAAGCTCTGGTTCTGGCAAATGTCTTTTGCCAGACTCAGAAACAATTGGTTAGGACACTACATTTTACTTTTCCCCTTCAACAAAACAAAATGCTTTAAACAGTCCAAAACTTTCCCCAATACAAAGACCAATCTAACAAAATATTACTAAAAAACATAAACGAAAAAATGAATTATAATAATACATTAAAAAAATTAAAACTTAAAAACCTAAAATAATGCACATTTCGTCTCCCGCTTACTTACTAGGAAAAAACACAGGCAGGTAAATACTCACAAAATCATTAACAAATAGATCATGAACCCAGGTTTATTTCCCGAAACTCAAAGGAATCTGTATTAAATGGTTGCTGCTGCGCATACAAGGTTCCACTGCTGCCTCCTCCCTCCAACTCATGTACCTCTGGCGTCTCGATAACCTTCCATTACTCCCTTACATTCTCCAATCCCATTCCTTGTGGGAATTTGAGTACTCTTGCCACATTCCACCAATTGATACCAGAAACTTTCACCGCACTCTTACAAACCTTAACAACCACAAAAGGCGCATCAAACTTCCTGCCACCTTTTTTAACATAACCTCCTTTTTTAATGAGTATAATATCACCAGCACACCTTGAGAATTTTGACCCGATTGCTACAGTCAAAATTATCTTTTTGTCTTAACTCAGTTTCCTTCACCTTTGTCCTTGCCCTTGCCTCCCAAAGACCAACATTCATGCCAAACTTTACCCACTTGCTCATCCAACTCGGGCATACCTTGGTAGCAGGCTTCCTGCCCCTCAGCATTTCAAAAGGTGACACATGGGTAGTAGAATGAGGAGTGGGCCAGTAAAACCACAACATAGACCTAACTGCATTAACCACTTCACACCTGTAGTCAACTGCCCTCTGAACACTATGTATCTATACTCAGTTTTTGCATTCTACTTGGCCTCTTGTTTGAGGATGATACAAAGATGTTTTCAAATGCTTGACATCACCAGCCTTGAGAAACCTTTCAACTTCCTCATTAACAAAACGAACCTCATTGTCTGAAATCAAGAACCGAGGATGACCATCCCTGAGAAAAAGTTCACTGAGGAAGTTACTGATAGCACTGGAATTCAGTTAGGCACAAACTTAACCTCTGGCCACTTTGAGTATAAATCAAACACAACCAATGCAAAACTATAATGTCCCAGTAACTTATTAAATGGACCAACCAAGTCAGCACCAATTTTTTCCCAGGCTCTTGCAGGATGTTCAATAGGCTGCAGAGGAGGTTTCTTCATATTAAACCCCTTCTCTAAAGAAAGACATACCGCACATTTGCCCACAAATGATGCACCCTCTCTATCCACAGAAGGCCACCATCAAGTGTGCCTTACATCTTTTTTTGTGAATGTGGCTCCCATGTGCAATTCATGAGCAATCTTTATGAACCTTAACGTTACCCCCATAGACAGTTCCAACTTATCACCTCCTAGAAGGACGTCATCATCCACAGAAAGTTCATCAGCAACTTTCCAGAATAGCTGACATGAATTAAAAAGAGACCTTTCACTTGGCCACCCCCTAGCAACGCACCTCAAACCAACTTTCAAAACTTCATCCGAAGCCATCCCCTCCAAATTCAATGAAGCAAAAAAACGACTTTTCTTAATGGCCTCTACATCTTCCATACTATCTTCCTGAATAGCAAACCGAGACAAAAAATCTGCCCGCACATTCTTGCCCCCTTGATATGTACAGCAACAAAGTGAAATTGTAACTGTTTGGACAACAGTCTTGAGATTCTGGGTGTTTGCTCTGTAATTTTCTTACCAGAGAAAATTGCAACCAGGAGTTTATGATCAGTTTTTTAAGTAAACATAGTACCCCAGACAAATGGTTTGAATTCAACAAGCCAGCAATTCCTTGTCAATGGTTGAATAATGGGTTTCTGCCCCCCTCAGCACCCTGGAAGCATAACTAATAGTGTTCTCTACTGACCCATTCTCCTGGGTTAAAATGGCACCCAAACCATAATTAGAGGCATCTATATTGATGCAACATGCTAGCTTGGGATCAAAAGGTTTAAAAAATGTAGAGCTTGCTAATTGTTTCATTATCCATACAAACGATTTTGAACATGAACTATCCCAACTAAACTTAGAATCTTTCTTCAAAAGTTTAATTAATGGTAAAATGTGAGATGCACATTAAGGAATAAAACAGGAATACAATTCACACATCGCCATGAAAGATGTGAGAGCTGTTTTATCACTAGGACTGTACTTCATTAATCACATTAACTAAAACTGGCCTGGGCTCGATGCCATCCTCCCAGACTATATGACCTAAGTATTCAATTCTGTTTTTGCAAATGTCACTCTTGCCAATCTTAAGCACTACCCCCTTTTCCTGGAGTATAGAAAGAACCTGATCAAGAATGACCTCATGTTCTGCGTATGTTTTAGAAAAAATTAAAAATGTCGTCCTGGAGAGCGGCTACAACATCTATGTCCCTCAACAACTGGTACATGGTCCTTTGAAAAACCAACACCTCCGAGGCTAACCCAAACGACATCCTGCAAGATTGAAAAGTACCTGTGGGAGAGACTAATGCAGTATGGTGTCTGGACTCGGATTCCAACCCCACCTGGTGGTAACCAGAGGCAAGGTCCAATTTGTTGAACCACTTTACACCAAACACTGCAGCAATCAAGTTGAAATCTTCAGAAGTGAGTAAGAATCAACCCAAATGGTCCTGTTAGGTTGCGTAGATCAATACAAATCCTTAGTTCACCATTCCTCTTACGGCTACCACAAGAGGAGAAAACCAAATGGAAGATTCAATTGGTTTAATGACTCAATTGTTGCACAGCTTGACTAACTCTCTTTCCAAATCATCCCTGACAGAGAACGGTACATTCCACAGCTTGTGTTTGACAGGAATGGACACCTCCTTAACCTTGATTTTATGTTGAAACCCCTTTATAGTTCATAAACTATCCAAAAACCCACTAGGGAAACATGCATGAACATCTTCTACCTTACAGCCACTCATATCACTAGCTTCACCTACATCCATACTGGAAACCTGGTCTATTGTGCCAGCTCTTAAAATACTCTTGAGAAAACCCTGGTGAAATCATCCCAGAATAGACAACCCTTTAACTTCAACATGCACCTTTCCAAAAATGTTATTCCCTCTGAAAATTAACACAGCATCAAACAACCCAGACAATTCAATACAAAGCCCTTTGTATGATATAGGAGCTCAGTCAAGGGGATCCAATACTCTTCCAGGCCACAGATCATCAAATAATTCCTGGGTTATCACAGTTATTCTTGCACTGAGTCCACCAGCAATTTAACAACTCTATCTCCTATTGAGACATCCACTTAAGGGTCCACACAGGTGGATGATCACCTGACTCCACCTTGTCATCACTGATCACTTATACCTTGTCTTGTAGTCAGTCCAAAGGGTTTTCAGAAATTAGCACCTACGGGGTTTTTTCTACCTGCCTGTTTCCCTTGACCAAAGCACACTTTGGCAAAGTGCACTAATTATTAGCAAATTCTGCATGCAACATTCCTCACTTTAAAATGTGAAGATTGCCAGACCTAATACATCCTTTAGTTCGATGAAAAAAAATCCTATCTACTTTTCTTTCCCTTGGTTGAGTAAAGTCTTTAACAGAACCTTTGACCTTTTTCTTAACAATGTTCAGTTTCAGACTTTCATTCTTCCAATTCCCTTACGGACATTTGCAACGTTGCAATGCTCTTGGCTATACGTAATCTTTTCTCCAGCATAGGAGTAGTTAAAGAGAGCAACTTCTGTTGAATGGCCTTGTTGGAGCAATGACAAATAAACTGGTCATGTACCAACTGTTCAGTAAAAGCCTCATTTCAATTCAATAAGCTTAATTCGGTTAAAATGTAGCAATGATAAAAGCAAATGTACATATACAGATTCAAAGTCCAAATTCATTAAGGACAGCAAAAATTTTATCAGAGTTCAACATTTTTTTAAAACATCGTACTTTTCCTATCATTAACTTAACTTAAAATAAATGTTGCAGCATAAAAACTAATCTCTTAGTGTAAACAATGAACTCATAGCAGCATTTGTGGTTAGGCATTATATTTCATAAACAATGGTTTTAAATAGACAAGTCTAAAATTCAAGTACAGGACACATGGAAGTAGAAAGTGCAACGTGCTCTATTAGTAAGCCCATCCCATGGTCATGGGGAAACTGGTCGCTTTTCCAAATTCATTAAAGGCAGCAAAAATTCAATAACAGTTGAAAAGTTCATTAAAACAGCATACTTTTCCTAGCATTAATTGAACTTAAAATAAATGTTGCAGCATAAAAACAAATCTCAGGCTATCTTAATGTAAACAATAGGCTCATAACAGCATTAGTGGTTTTGGTGTTATAGTTCTTAAACAAAGGTTTAAGATAGACGATTCTAAAATTAGAATACAAGTCACATACAAGTAAAAGTGCAAGGTGCTCTGCTTAGTAAGCCCATCACATGGACATGGGCAAACTGGGCGCTGTTTCATTGTGGGGAACTCTACTAAGTGGTGAACAAGGCCTACCTCTGCCCACTCTTGCAATAACTTTCCCCACTTGTGCTGTGACGATTTCGTGGTGCTAGCGCTGTGTTGTTGCGGCCATTTTCTTTGTTTGTTATTGTGCCTGCAAGCCCGCCCCCCTCCCCGATCACACCTCCCTGCGGCCCCTCCCTCCCACGGATAACATAGAACGGACCCTCCTGATCGTCCGCTGTGACCAACCTGACCTCGCTCAGCATTGGTCGCTCCCCCAGGCTCCCTGAAATCTGGGTATTGTAGCGCTTTGCATTTCTTCTGGATATCGTAGCGCTTTGTATTTATTTGCCACCAGCTGTGTTTAGGTTGGGCTCTGCACTCCGATAGCGCTAATCAGCTGTAAGCTCCGCCCACATCGCTCGAGTGACTCGCTATTTTGCCTGCTGCGTTTTTTAAGGGTTACTATAATTTCTAACTGCTGCTCACACATTTAGAGGTGCCTCTGCCCACTCTTGCAATAACATTCCCCACTTGTGCTGTGACGATTTCGTGGTGCTAGCGCTGTGTTGTTGCGGCCATTTTCTTTGTTTGTTATCGTGCCTGCAAGCCCGCCCCCCTCCCCGATCACACCTCCCTGCGGCCCCTCCCTCGCTCCGCCCCCTCCTGTGTCCATTTATGACTAATGACCCAACGTGCAGCGTCCACGCGCTACGGCCGCGCCGAAGGTGCGCCAAAGGTAAGCCAGTCTACGCCCGTCCGCGCCTGGACCGCGCCCAGCGCCAGAGCCCCTGGTCCTCGTAAAGTCCACCCCTCCCGCATTACTTACGATGCCACCACCCTCCTAGCCCTCAACCCCGGCCGCTCCCTCAACTGCGTCCAAGCTGCTCCTGGACACACCCATGGACCCTTTTCCTGCTACTCCTGCAAGTTCGACGGCACCAAGAACAACTCCTCATCCACGGACACACAACAGATATCCGACCCCAACCACCTACAATGCATCCTGCTCAACACCCGCTCGGTCCACAGGCACGCCATTGACCTCTGGAATCTACTCGACACCATCTCTCCAGACGTCGCCTTCCTAACAGAAACATGGATGAATGCCTCTTCAGCCCCAGACATCACCATTGCCATCCCGGAAGGCTATAAGATCATTCGCAAGGACCGTACCGGCCACACAGGAGGAGGCATCGCTATCGTCCATAAGAAATCCATCCGCATCTCAACCAGCTCAGACGTCAACCTCGCCAACTCTGAACACCTTCACTTCCAGATCCACATCAACCCCAAGACCACACTCAGAGGCACCCTCCTTTACAGGCCACCAGGACCCCGCGCACAATTTAGTGAAGACATCACAGACTTCATCACTCCACACGCGCTCCCCTCCGAGGACTACATCCTTTTGGGAGACCTCAACTTTCACCTTGAAAAGAACAACGACGGCAACACCACCACCCTTTTGGACAACCTCGCACACCTCGGACTGAAACAACTTGTCACTACCCCCACCCACATCGCAGGTCACACACTCGACCCTATCTTCACCTCCAGCAAGCATGTTTCCTTCAGCCACACCACAGCTCTCCTTTGGACTGACCACAGCTGCGTTCACTTCACCTACAACAAGCCCA